>NC_064577.1:37651368-38278037 GCF_937001465.1 Orcinus orca | reverse complement strand
TGAACCACAAAGGGAAAAAGGTAACTTTACATGGGAGAGACCTGGGGGAAACCACCTAAACCAAGTGATGAAATTCAGCATCACCAGTAATGTTGACAAATGGTGGCCCCTGACAGCATGCACAGAGAACGGTGCACACCACCAAGTAGACCTCTTGCCAAAATGTTTAACCAAAATCTAATCATAAGGAAACAATCAGACAAATCTCAGTTGAGAGACATTCTACAAGACAGCCAGCCTGAACTCTTCAAAGCATCAACGTCGTGAAAACAAAGAAGGCAAGGAGACTCTGCTAGATTAGAGGGGGCTAGAGAGACATGACAGCACATTCAGTGCCCGATTCTTGAGTGGATCCTGGATCAGGAAAAAAAGCTCTGAAGGATATTTTGGGGGACAATTAGGGCAGTTTGAATAAGGAGTGTGTGGTAGATAATATTGTGTCAATGTTAAATCTCTCAGATGTGATGACAGCCTTGTGATTCTTTTGGAGAATGTTCTGGCTTTTAGGAGATTGGTGATAAATTATTTGTGTCTTGGTGTCTGCAGTGTTCTCACAAATGGATCAACAATATACACATGTATTTCCCTCTCTCTTCCCCCCGCCCCATCTACATAGGTATATATATATATATGTCTGCTCCTTGTGGCACCTCTGTCACTGCTCAGAACCAGCCCGTCTCCGGGCCCAGGAACACAGGGTAGAAGGAACACGTCAGAACAGGCACACAGGTGGAAATGCAGGTGCCTTCACGGTTGGACTGTGAATCTCCTTCTGCCTGCCTCCCCGGAGACCCCGTGTGGATCCCAGCAGGCTGAAGAACCAGGGCAGGGCAGGGACAAGGCTTCTCTGCTGACCTTTGCTCCCAAAAGAGGCCTCCACCCGCATCAGACCCCCAGGAGCAGCAGCTGGTTGGGGACATGCACTTGCACTTCCCAAAGCATGCTGGGAGGGCAGTGGCCAGGGAGGGACTCTGAGGCTGACAAGTAAATGACCGGAACCATTGCACGGCCGTGTGTCTCATTTCTCCTACGGAACCGTAAGTCCCTGAAGGCTCCTGCTCTGCCTTAACTTGCCCCATCCCAACCTGCATGGCTGGCCATAGGACGCGGTCACTAAAACTACTTGTCATCTCCAGGAGGGGACCCAGGCTCTGGCCTGGTCCAACCAGGTATATAACCTTGGGTGGGTCACCTCTTTCCTCTGGGCCTCAGCTTCCCCAGAATCCATAGAATGGGATGACCCACCCCCGTGCTACATACTTCTGAGGGGAGGCAAGAACTCATACTTCGGAGGCCAGCAGCTCTGTGTTCTAATCCTGAGACCAAAGCTTGCCAGTGGCATTCGGGAGCCTTCACACCTCATAGCCTCCGTTTCCTTGACCATGAGATGGGCATGGTCGTGTCCAATACGCAGAGTTATTGCAATAAAGCGAGACAAAATAGGTACAAATAGCTGACACGTGGTTTATTGGTTTATTGTCTCTCTCTCTCCCGCTAGAGTGGCAGCCCCACGAGGCAGGGACTTGGTCTCCTTCACTGCTGCACCCCAGCATCTGGGGTGGTGGCTGGCCCTCAGTAGGAGCTCCCTAACCATCGCTGACTGAATGGATGAACAGAACAGGTGCTCGATATACGATAGGTCTGGTTGTGATTCTAAAATGTGCTGAGACAAAAGCTTTTGAAGTTCATGGTTGTTGAGAAAGGAAATTCTGGGAAGCAAGCAATAATCTTCAGGGCTGGCATGGGTGTCTCTGTCGCTCTGTCAGCCAGTGGAGGACACCAGGAAGCTGGGCTTATCTGGACCAGGGGCAGACATGATGTGCCCACAAGAGCCAGGCGGCAGCACGCACAAGTGAGGTGGGAGGTACCTAGCAAACTGGGGAGCCCCCGTGCATCCTGTCTGATAGGGGTCCCTCTCTCTAGCTGACTGCGGCCAAGGTGGGAATGCAGGACCAATTTGCCAGTGCAGCTGATTTTACAAGAGAAGCCAGGAAGCCAATTGAAGACAAATCATTGTTAAAAGAAAAACACAGATGAGAGCAAACAAAGCCCATCTGTGGGCTGGCAGGGGCCCTGGGTCGCAACCCAACCCTCTCAGGCAGTGTGGGCAGAAGGAGGGAGGGCCCAGGGGTGGGGCCCCCGGAGTGGCGTCTACGGGGTCCTCATCTCTCCAGGCCTCTCAGGCAGTCCCAGCCCCTGAGACACAGGAAATGCTGACACGCTGCTGAGATCCAAAAGGCAGGGTCGCACACAGCCAGGGAGGCAGCCGCATCCCTGGGTTCTTGGACTCGGGGTGGATCCAGACTTGGGGCTTCCAGGCTCTGGGTAAGTCAGCTCCCATAATCTGGCCCAGGTTAACGTTCAATAAATATTCACTGAAAGAACCTCTTCAGTGTGACTTTGAACACAGCCCTCCATCTCTGGGCCGCATCTTGTAAAATGGGCACAGTTACGTAGCCGCCCCTACCTCACAGGGATAATGGGGAAATCAAGTGAGATTAAAGGGACGAAAGTGTTTCCAAAGATCAAAAGTGCTTTACAGATGCAAAGTGTGGTCGTCCTTGTCATCATTATTACCATGAGCAAGACGAGTTTGGCCAGAGCAGAAGAGGGGGCCTGGGACCCAGAAGAGCAGAGAATTTACAACAACTTTACAAGGAGGATCCGGATCAAGCCCTTCAGAGCTCTTGTGCAGAGGGGATGCTGCTCACGAGCTCTGGGACAGTCCCGGTCCAGGGACACGGAGCCCACAAGACCTTCTCCCCGGCCACCTGGTGTCCAGCTGGGTGGGCGCCCCAGTCAGGGCAGCTGCAGCTCCCCAGATAGACGGCTTCCAGCAGAATACACAAGCCCCAGAGCGGCTGCCCATAAAACATAGAAACTATATAAATAACATAAATATTTTCTCATATCTCTTAGCTATATAAATTATTCTCTTTTGCCCTAAAAACTATATATGTGAGGTAGACAAAAAAAATACCCTGTGAGTGTTTCCCTTAAAGCTGTAGAAGGAGAGGTCCGTGGTCACTGGTCCCAGGGGCCCCAGCGGGGCTGAGGTGGACCTTTGGGGGCAATTGGAAGAGAAAGGGGTGGGAACAGGGAAGCAGAAGAGGGGAGATGGCTGCACAGGGAAGACCTCACAGGCCGAGGGGCCGTCAGAGCCTGACCCGTGCCCTTGGCCTGGTCAGTGTTAGTGGCCGACTGTGGCCGCAGTCCCTCAGAGGCTACCCTTTATCTTCCTGCCACCCCGGCACTGCCAGCCATGGACTTGGGATGCAGATGGCATGTTGGTGGACTGGGCGCCCTCTTCCTGCTGCCTTATGCCTAGGGCTGAGCCAGGGTGGAGGCAGGGTTGGGGTCTCGGAGGAGGAGGATAGAGGGGGCTGGCAGAGAGAAAGTCTCCTTGCGATTGGGGAGCGGAAGAAACTAGGGAAACAGCCCTCTGTCCTTTTTCTCTTCCTGCCAAGATGTGGGCCAGCTGCTTGGGTCAGCAAAGTCACTTTCGGGAGGGGCCTCAGGTCAATTTGGCTTCTCATCAGAGCCTCTGCTGCCAAAGATCCTTCCAGCATCCCTCCGGAGGCTGCCTGATTCACCGAAGACGGGGCAGCTTCTCCTCGCCCTTGGAGATCACAGGGAGCCGCGGGGGCTTCCTCCTGAGGCTTGCACAGATGGTGTCTCAGCATTCGGCTGATTCTGAAGAGTTTCCTGTCTCAGCAAAGGGTCAGCAACTCTGGGTTCCGGGAGAAAGGAAGCTGACAGAGGGCGCGGCAGGGCCAGCAAAGCAGCCAAGGGCGTCCCGAAGGAGGTCACTTCCTCCCGGCTGGCATCGGGCTCTGCTCTGGGAAAGCACACAGCTTCCAGCAGAGTGACCCCTGCAAGGTCTTGATCCTGAACCAGAGAGGTGTGTGTCCCTGAATGAGAGCCCTCAGCCTGGCAGGTCCAAGGGGTGTGCATGCATGTGTGTGGGGGGTGCCTGTGTGCACCCGTGTGTATGTACCATCCTCTCTCTCCTCCCTCTCAGGGCCTCAGTAGGCAGCAATGGAAAGGTCCACAGCATCAGAGGGAATTAGCAGTCACTTCTCTTCCTCAGGTAAGAGCCAAAGTGGGGGACCATTAGTAAATGAAGGGGTCCCCCAAGGCGCCAGGCTTAGCAAAGACTTTCCCACGCCTATAACGCTAGCCCTGGTAAAAATCTGAGTTAGATGAGTAGCTGTGAGTGTACAAACGTAACCGAATCAGAACTCATAAACCAAGTCTTGTGTATCACGAATGCCAGGTGCACTGGGGCCTCACAGCACAAGTGGACCCCGGTCACACTTACAGCTGGACTGACCCATCCCAGGCAGACTCCGGCCTTTGCTTCTGACTGACCCTGCCTCCCTGAGCCTTCCTGGCCCAGAAGCTCACCTCCCAACATCTTGCTGGCTTTAGGCCACTAATCCCAGGAATCGAGATGGCGGGATGCACCCCCTCTCCTCTCCAAAACCTCAGTCCTGCCCTTCTCTTGGTCTCCCTTATTTCCCTCCACATCCTTCCCACTCTGCCCTCCCGCTCCAAGTCCTCAACAAGGCTGGGGACCCTTGGGTTCAGGGGTGGGGCTCCCACCTTTCGAGTCAAGGGAGGGGAAGGCTGATGGGGCCCAGTGGGGAGAGGAACACATGTGCACTGGCATGCACGTGGGTGAGTGCATGCACGCTGCGTGCACCTGCCCAGGGGGGCTGGCTGGACATCTGGGTGGCCTCGAGGTGGCCCGGTGCCATGCGAGGTCCTGGCAGAGTCCAGCTGCCACACTGGGCAGGGGGCCTAATGCTTACAGGTGTACACAAGCTCCTCCTGCACGCACTGCTGGCACTCCACGTAGCAACACCACTGCACCTGGCAGTGGCAGGAGAAGGCCACCAGGCGGCTCTGGGTGTCATAGCCCCGCCCGCAGCACAGGCTGCTGCAGCTGGCCTCCCGGGAGCACACCCTGCCCGCTGTGCCGGGCGAGTACTTGCTGGGCCGGCAGAAGCTGGGTGAGTCCTCCATGTAGACCAGGTCCCCGGGCCGTGGGGCCGGGCCCCTGGTGGAGCTGCCTGCTCTGGCCGGTGCCCACAGCTCCAGGCGGCCCAAGGCCTCGTTGGTGGCGCTGGACACCTTGACGGCTGAGTCGTGGCGCAGCTTTAACACCTGGCCTGTCTCGCGGAACGGGGAGAGCTGCTTCCAGCAGGTGCGCACGGCGCAGGAGCCCGACACGCCGTGGCACTTACACGTGGTCCTGAGGCCACTCTTCACGGCCTGCGAGGAGAGGCGGAAGGGAGGCGTGGTCAGAGACCCGGGCCCACAGACCCCAGAGCACCAACCCTGGCTGGGAAGCAACAGGAGGATGGGAAAGAGACAGGGGAAGGTCCCCATGGGGGGCGCAGATAAGACTCTAGCCGGCCCACGTGGCACCTTAGTGAAAACTAGCTCTAGGCGCCCCTTCCTCTGGGCAGAGACGGTCCTCACATCTTGGTAAGAGCAGTGTGGGCCGGATGTTAGCCCCAGCTCCTCCCCTGGCCCAAAGTCCTTGTGGAGCAGACAGCTTGCACAACTGAACACAGCAGCCCTGGTTTACACAAACTCAGTGATAAGGAAACAGAACACAGAACTCTTAAAGAATTTCTTAAAGAAATGGAGGCCTAGCCTCTCCCAGCTTTCTGGTCCGAGTAGACCTAGATAGCTTTTACCCTCCCGCCCTCCCACTACTGTGTGACCTCAGCCAAGTTCCTTCCCCTCTCTGGGCCTCCTCTGTCTTCCCATCTGTAAAATGGAGAAGGGACAGGGGTTGTACCAGGTCAGTTTTCAAACTACCTTGGCTTCTAGGACCTCCAGGAAGGCCAGTGCTTGGAATGGAGACCCTTCTCCAAACATGTTTCTGCCTCACCAAGGCCCCATCCTGAGCCAAGCTCCCACCTGCTGCCCAGCCGACAGTGACGTCCAGGATCCTTCCCTACTTCCTGGTACCTGGTAATGGTCCAGAATGGATGCCCAAGGAATGTTGGTTGCAAGGATGAGGTTCATCCTGGGCCAGCTCTGTGCGTGTGCTGGGGGCAGGGCGGATAATGGCCTCCTAGAGACCTCGCTCCGCAGCCCTGCACTCTGGCCGGGAAGGGCTTGGGTCACCCGGGAACGTGCTCACCTTGATGCCCACGTGGGTGTTGTGGGCATCTACCCGTGCCCGCAGGTCTTTGCTTCCTCTCTTGGGCCCCAGGAAGTTGTTCAGGAATTTGGTGCTGTACTTGAGGTTGTCGCCGCACACGCCCCACTGCCAGGCCTGCCGGCTCTCCAGGCCCGGAGAGTCATCACAGGTGCAACGCTCCATGCGCCCGGCACTGCAGGCCCGGGCCAGAGTGTGCGTGAGGGCGGCCGAGGACACCGCATACAGGAAGGCCGTCTCCTTGAAACCTGGGCCGGGCCCCGGGAGGATCGGGAGGGAGGAGGAGAGTGGGCTCAGGGGCTGTCTGCTGCCCTCTGAGGATACAGTGGGTGGTGGGGCCACTGTGGCGAGCAGGATGAAGGGCCTGTGAACCTGAGGGCACAGCTCAGGCAGCCTCCCTGTCACCTGCCCTTTAAACTCAGCATGCAAGTTGCTGTTTAAATGGAACTTCCAATTCCCAAGGGAGTGTGTGCCCAGGTTCTAAGGGCAGCAGGACAGGGGCTTCTCCTTCTACTAAACAGGTGAGAACACAGATGCAGAGAGAAGTGACATGGGCATCTGGCGAGTGGCGAAGTGGGTTAAACCATTGATCTTGACTCCAAGCTGATGTGTGAGCAAGTTGGACACCCCGTTTCTGAGCCCCTGATCCTCTGAAATATGCTTCCTGATGCCTCCCAATGTCACCCTCTGCTACCTACTGGGGAGTAGACCCAATGACTGAGTGACCTCGGGTCTCCCACCTGACTGGTCCCAAACCAACCGTCCACCCACTTCCAGGACAATCACAACGCTTGCACTACGGGGTGCAGCCCAGAGCTGGCCTCCCTGTGAGCTCGCTACCTTCCACCTGCTCTCTGATATACCTGGGGTGCTTGTGGCGCTGAGGTGGGGGGGGCATCAGCTCTGCCCAGACGCTCCCAGCCACGGGGAACAGTTGCCTGAAAGGGGGTGGGCTGCTCTGATGCACCATCGCTCCCTTTTTTGTCAAAAGCCCATTGATGCTTGGTGATAGTCACAGGATGACCTTTTCCCCCACTTGGGCTGAATGCTTTCTGAGGGAAGATGGGGTCTTGCTCGGCTCCATATCTCCAGCATCCAGCACAGTGCCTGGCTCACTGAGAGCCTCACCAGATGCTTAGTGAAATGATGGCCAAGTGGAGACATGGGGCGGGCAGGGAGGGAGGGAAGGAGCGTGGGAATGGAAGGGAGGGAGGGAGGGAGCGTGGGAATGGAAGGGAGGGAGGGAAGCATGGACTGATGCTTATGATCAACAAAGAAGCAGGTGAGTCAATGAACAAATGAAGTCTGTTGTTGGCCTGTGTCATGTCACTTGGCCAGCTATTAACTGCCATCCCTCCTTATCTGCTCTCATACCTTTGTGAGTGTGAGTGTGTGTGAGTGTGAGTGTGTGTGTGAGTGAGTGTGTGAGAGTGTGTGTGAGTGTGAGTGTGTGTGTGTGTGTGTGTGTATGGAGGCTGAGGGAAGGGACTGGGGGACCACCCAGCTCATCTGTGGGCTCTTCCAGGAATGGGTTGTGCTCCTCCTCTCCTCTCTTGTGTCCTCCTTGCTCCCCTGCCCCCGCCAAACAGGGAAAAGCTAGGGCTCATTAGCTCCAGGACCCTTCTTACTCAGGACCGCGCTGGGCTCGTAAGGGCAACGTGGTCTTGGGAATGTTGGAGTGGGAAAGGCATCCTCCTCCTCACCAACCCTCCTCCCTCCCAGCCCTCCTCTCCCCAGCCCTCCTCCCCCCAGCCCGCCTCCCCCACAGCCCGCCTCCCCACAGCCCTCCTCCTCCCAGCCCGCCTCCCTACCTCTCTTGAGCAGCCCCGTCCTCCCCTCTAGGCTGCAGTTCCAGCGCTCATGCCGGAACTGGAACTGGCACTCGAGCAGGCTGAGGTGTGCGGCATCCTGCAGGGTCTCAGCCAGGCCTGGCTCCCGCCGGCAGAGCTGCTTCTGCCGGCGGGACAGCTTCAGGAGGTCACACTGCTTCAGGTGGTCCCCACCCTGTGCTGGGGCAGGGGCGGTGCCCAGACCTGGGAAGGGTGTCAGGACCTCCCGCCCGGTTAGGCTAGAGGGAGCAAGAGAGAAGGGAGACCAGTGACCCTTGGGTCGTGACAGGGGAGGAGGAAGGATGACAGTCTCTAAGAATGTGGGGCAGGTGAGTGGAAGGGCCTTCCTGGGGGCTGCACTATTCGCCCTTCTAGGAGGGAGGCTGGCCCCATGGGGTCATGCCCCCATTTTACAGAGCAGGAAACCAAGGTGCTTATAACAAGAGCTAGTGCAAGATCTCAAACCCAAGTTTTCCAGAAGCCAAAGTCTCTGCTCTTCTTACCCACCTTATTCCCCAAACTTGCCCAATCAGAAAAATCATCTGAGGTGCTTATTAAAAATACAGATGCCCAGGATCTATACTTAGCAATTCTGCTTCTCTTGGTCTGGAATAGGACCTGGGAATCTGTATATTTTCCACATTCCCTGGGCAGCTTTGGGGATCAAATATTGCACATAGCATTGGCTGCTGCCTGGCTTGTATGTTCCTAAGAGGGGCAGGCAGAGGGATGTCGACAGTAAGAAGACGTCCAGCCAATTTCCCTGGTATCCCTCTCTCCCTTACATTAGGTTGCTGCCCAAGTAATGCCGTGCCAACCTAACTTGTTTCCATAATCCCCAGAGAGATCTTTAACCATCTGGCCACTCCATGCCTGTTACAAAAAGATACTTAGGGAATACCTGAATGGATGGAACGGTGGAAGGATGGAGAGATGAAGGGAGGAAGGAAGGATGGCTGGATGGACTGACAGGTGGATGAAGATGAAGGAAGTATATTTTCATGAGGCCACCAGCTCCAGACTCTTTGCTCTACTATATCTGAAGTCCACGGATGCTGACGTCAGGCTGCCACGTTCCAGTGGCCCGTCACTTCCTAGCTGTGTAACCTAGAAGCACTGATTTTCTCCTCTGGAAAATGGAAAGTGTGATCCTCGCTACCTCCTGGGGCTGCTGGGAGGATTATTTGAAAAGTTACTAACCACAGGGCCTGGGACTTGCTGTTTCACTTTCCTGCTAGCTGGAGTTTCTCAAAACTCTTTCCTCTTGCAAGATGTTTTACTCTCTAAGCTGGGCAGAGTCTTCCCTTTGTACAGATAAGGAAACAAAGGTTTTACAAAGAGGCAGTGACTAACTTGAGTCTTACAGCAGATCAGCAGCAAGGTGGGGACTACAGTGATTTTTTTTTTTTTTTTTTGGCTGTGCCCCGCGGCATCATAGTTCCCCCACCATGGATCAAACCCATGCCCTCTGGACTACAAATAGAGCTCACCCTCCCTCCGCCCAGAAGCGGTCCATGAGATGTTTCTCCCAGTTCAAAATATATGCTGTCCTGTACCCTGGCGGCCCTCGGAGTGGGTGAAATATACATCATTCTGGCACCCAGGCTGGAGGAAGCAGCCCCTTTCTGGAATTTGCTGGCCTTGTGGCCGTGGTAAAAGATCAAAGGTGGAACGAGGCGATGGCTCTTAAAGCTCCTGCTTGGATGGGGCCCTTGTCACTTGTGTGGCCAGGTCTGGGCTGCACCCCATAGTGCTCAAGGGCCCCCAGCCAAGGCAAGCCCTGTGACCAAGCCCTGAGTGGTCAGAGAGGCGCACATCCCACAGGGCCAAGGGCGCGGCTCTCCTGTTTGGAGCCACCTGCCCCAGCCAGGACATCTGGCTGGATGCCACACCTTCCCCGTCCACCCCAGGGAGGGTGTGGGTCCTGGCCGGGTCCCAGCTGCCCCCAGAAAGTGCCCGTAGATCCCAAATCCATCAGGTGCAGCCAACCCAGTGTGGAGCAAATCTCGGAAACCCCCGAGCAGAGACAGATGCTATCGGGCTCCTCCTGGCCCAGCCTGGCCCTGGGCTCCCCTCCCAGACAGGGTGAGGGCAGGGACCCGTTAATCATTAATCTGGGGGCAAATGGGTAAATTTCCAGTCCACCAGGTCTACACCCAAACCCCTCCCTGCAGTCTGGCAGGAAACCCTTAGAGCTTGACCCTTGGCAGGTCCAGAGCAGAACCCAATGTCAACTCCAGCCCAGGAGACCCCACCCTGACTGACTTCCGGTGTGGAGGGCAGCTTGGGGGCTGCAGGAGCAAAGGGTGCAGCAGCCATCTAGCCCCTCAAATGTCTTCCTCCCCACACCAGGGACTGGTGTGAGGGGCAACTTCTGTTCATGCAGTTCTTGTGTTTCCCTTGTAGTAGTGATTAACAGATGAGAGAACGAGCAGGGAATGATGGGAATTTTGGCCAACATGACAGCAGATCCTTCAAGGATCAAATTCCATTATAAGAACAATAGCTATTATTTTTATATCATTATAGCTATATTATATAATATATAATGTATAATTTATATTCTATTATATAATATTATCTACCACGGGGTTTTTTTTGGCCATGCCATGTGGCTTGTGGGGTCTTAATCCCCTGACCAGGGATTGAACCCAGGCCCAACAGTGAAAGTGCCAAGTCTTAACCACTGGACCATCAGGGAACTCCCTTAGCTACCACATTCTGAGTGCTTATTACTAAGCCCTTTAAATTACTCTTTCAGACACCTGTTGGGTTGGCTGCCTACCTGTTCCTTCTATCTACATGGTTACCCTGTCGGCCATTTTATACCATATGATCTTGCTGCTCTGGCCTGCTGATTGGACCACTGAGGATCACATGACCCAGGCTGGGCCAATCAGTTCTTTCTCCGGGAATTTGGAATTGGACTTAAGAGAGCATACATTTGCTTTCTCTCTTTCTTTGACTTAAGACAGCATACAGTTGTTTTCTCTTTCTTTGGGCTTGTAACTCAAGAGATAGAAAGCTGGTCCAAAGAGTGATCCAAACCCATAGAGAGGAACAGAGGTGAAAATGGGAGGGAGAATTTGGAGAGCTTTTCAGCCCCTGGCCCCAGAGTCTCCCTGTGGTCATCTCTGTTCTTACTTGAGACACTCCTATCTGTAGAACAATGTCAAGGCTGAGAGTCAGTTTGTCTAATTAAGGGTGCCGTCCCTGGTCACCACCTTCTGACAGCTGTGGAGTACCAGCACACCCTACGCTGCACTCGTGAGCCAGGCTCGGCAAACACATTTTCCTCCCATCAACAGGCCACTGTTTTTTTAATTTCGTGTAATAGACCCTGTGATTGATGGCCCCAGGAGTCCAGTATAAAGTCGGTTAATTTTATTAGCAGTAATGACACTTAGTAGCGATTAATGGTCAGGAAAGGCAGCCAACCGCACAGGAGCTTCAGGCCATACTGGGCCCAGGTCTGCCCAGGGCTGCTCTCCAAAAAGGCCCCCTCACACTGCCTCAGGGGCCCCCATAGGACCTAGGAAGACAACCGAGAGACATACCAGGACCCAGTTTCCCTTTCATTTGTTTTCTATGTTGCACTCTGGGACCATTTTTTCTTTGAAGAAATAGTGGCAGGACATCAACCTTAGAAAATACCTCAACTGATTTCCTTAAACAGTGCTAGTAAATGCTCTGACACATGCCCTGTGGCTGCCATGGCATCTGCTAGAGACGGTTTCTTCTTGGACCTCAGAAGAATTTTAGGTGTTGCAGGTTCCCGTCGGTTCCGGGGTCCGTGGGCGTGATCCGTTCCCATTGAAGAAATCATTCTATCTGGCACTCCAAGCCTGAGAACCCCACCCACCAAGCCCTTCTGCAAAAACCTCTACATGTTAGTTGCATCTTGAGGGTAAGATGTACAACCAGAGAAGATCGAGTGAGCTTTGTTGAGCCTAAGGTGATCCAGACAAAATCTGGGGTTTTAATGAAGACACCTCCCCATGGTCAGGTGGGACGCTATCAGTCAAGCAAGCGAGCGCTGCTCTGGACTGAAGAGCAAAGGACAAATAACCTGTAAACTTGCTGATTACCTTTCTGGGCTGAGGGATAAGAGCACCTGCAGGCTCCTGCCTGACTCAAGTGCCCCTGAGCCACCTGGGACCAACCCTTCCCCATCAGTTGCACCTGCTTTGGCCCAGCTGGTCTGTCTCCCCAGTTCCTGTTTCCTGCCGGGCTCTCCCAGGTTGACTTCCAGCCTCTTTTGTCCCATTAGGAAAGCAACCACCCCACGTGACCGTCTCCGTTCACCTCCCTTCTTTGCCCCCAGCCTGTGCCCCTCTATCCTTTGCACCCTCAGCCCATGGCCCTTGGTGGTCAGGTCGATAAGACTGGAAGCCCCCACCTTCACACAATGAGATGCCTTTGGCTTTGACCCCAGAGCCTCCCCAGCCACTTCCCAGGCCACCACATCTCCCTCCAAAGTGGGAAAAGTCAAGGGTGCCCCTCCGGACTTCATCTCACATCCCGCGCCCCCAGACCCCCTCTGTCCATGCCTGGTCTTCCCCGCCCATGCCTTCTTTCACCCTGCGCAAGGCTCACACCATCCAGTTTTGGCTAAAGCTGCCCCATCTGGGATGACCTTGAAGGAAGCAAAAGTAGGTTCTCCCAGGCTTTGGGGAAGCCTCCCAGGAGACTCCTTTGGTCTATGGTCAACAGGACACCAGGGACCAGCGAACCCCTGAGCAGAACTAGAGTTCACCCTGGAATGATCACCCAGCACTTGCTAGAGTGTGGGGACCAAAGGACCTCAGGCCCCCAAGGCTGTTCTGGCCTGGGTAGTCTGGTCCCAGGTCTGCCCTCACTCACTGGTGACCCCAGGGATGTCCACTCACCCCCTGAGCTCATTCTATCTAACAAATACACCTTGACTAGTGGGAGAGCATGACTGGAGCCTCAGTTCAAATCCCACCTCCGCCTCTTACTAGCTGTTCTACCTTGGGCAAGGCACTTCACCTCTCTGTGCCTGATCTGTGAAATGCAGATAATCACAGGACCTGTTTCACAGGCTTGTTGTGAGGATTAAATGAATGAACATCTGTAGAGCTCTTAGAACAGTATCTGGCACACGGTAAGCTCCAGGTAAGTGTCATTCTTAAGCATCTACTACGTGCCAGGTGCTGTGCTGGGTGCTGGGACACACACTCATAACCTCAAGGAGCTCACAGTCTGGAGGGAACTTGGCTGGATTCAGAGCACTGCAAACTCTCCCCAGACCCCAAGGGGCAGGGAAGGAGAAGGCTCTGAACCAGCCCAAGTCCCAGAGGAACAATAGCTGCTCAGGGACCTGGATCAGATCTCCTAACACCATCTGGGTAAGACCCTGACCTCAGCCAGTCCCCTCCTGCCTGCAGTGGGAGGCCCGGGGTGGAGAGGTGGCTGAAGGAAGCTCTTGGGAGCTCTCTGGAGAAGGCTCGGCAGGTGTAGAGCACTTCCCATCACCTGGGGGTGCCCAGGCTCTGTTCTCCCACCCCCACCCCCATCCCTGTTTCTGCTCGAGAGGGTCTGATGGTTCCAGAGGAGACCGCCCCTGGGATGTGGGTGGGTGAGCAGGTGGGTGGCACAGGACAAGACTGGCGGTTCCCAGGACACCAGGTAATGCCAGCCTGTCTGGACACTTAGCTGGAGGGACCAGGAGCTGTTCCTGGCACCAGGGCTGGTGCCAACTGCAGGCAGCTACCTGGGAACCAGGAAAGCCTTGCCCTGCCTGGAGCATTGGCCTTGGCCCCGCAAAACCCTATTAGATGCTCCGATAACAGGCTTCCTCCGCTGCAGGGCCATTTGCATGGTAAGTGCACCTTTTGTGCTTTCATCTCAAATATCTCAGCCCACCTCTCCCGCCCTCACTAAATCCCCCTACACACACACACACACCACACACACACACACTCACACTCACACTGACACTTACACTCCCCACCCCCACCTGCCCTCTCCAGTCCCCACCTCTTCCCAGCAGGGGAGAGTTAGTGAGGACAGTGTCTGGCCCAGGAAAAGAGGGCACATGGCTCCGGGCAGTCCTTCTTCAGACAGGGGGCCCCCTCCACATCCCTGGCTCCTCTCCCCTCCTCCCGTCATCTGAGGGGCCCCGAGGTTTACTCTGCTGAGAAGCACATCCCTCTCTCCATCCTTCAGACTCGTCTCTCCTTGACAAGACTCACTGTCACCTCATACGTCCTCCATGAGGATGTCCTTACTGAGCAGTCTTAATGGCAAATTTGGCAGGTACCGTTTCCCACTTTTCCTCCAACTCCCCCTCCCCCATCCCTTCACTCACTCTTTTATTTAAATATCAATATTGAGCATCAGCTTCAGGCCACAGAAGACCAAAACAAACCAGACTGCTCACTACATCCCTGTCTGGGTCTCAGCCTTCCTTTCCTCCCCACCTCTTAGCCTCAGAACCCACCTTGAGGACTGAATCAGCACACCTCCCCGCCCCCCACCAGCCCACCCCTGGCTCAGAGAGAAAAGAGACTGGCCCAGCTGTGGGCTTTATCTCTCCCAGAACAGCTCCACTTCCTGTTTTGCAGCCGCCCACTGGGCTGCCTGCTGAGGATGGCATCGTGGAGACGGGTGCGCAGGAGCTAAGTGGGCAGCAAGCAGGCCGCCCAACAGGCTTGCTTTGCATCTCAACAATCTCGGGTATTTAGAGCCTGGCTGGTGCAACATCTGTGGAGGAAATGCTTCCCCCTTCCTCCTCCTGTCTTCCTGCCACTCCGCTCAGGCTCAGGCTGAAGCTGAGGAGGGGAAGTCTGTCCCTGGCATGGATGGATCAGGTGGCACAGTGACCATGGAGGGTACCAAAGTCACTCCTGTGCAAAGGAAGCCCTCCCCTTCACAAGTCTGGGATGATAAGCATCTCCCCCACTTCCCTGGCTGGGTCCAAATGTACACCACTTGGATCATTATATTCTAGGGCTGGGGAAACCCTTCAGGATCACCCAGTCCAGATGTTTTGCCCTGATGGCTTCTGGGAGGTACCCCAGAGGCTTCTGCAGTGCAGGCAGGAAGGCAAGAGGTTTGCCAAGTATGCAAGTCTCTGCTTTGATCTGTCTGGTGCCCTGGAAGTTCATGTAAGATTCTTGTCCAAGATGATCCACTGAGTTAGTGGCAGGGCTGGGGCTGCACCCCCGGTCTCCCGATTGCTTCCATCAATATTGGCGGTCTCTGCTTTCAGTTTTAATGTAACACTTCAGGGAAGCAAAAGCAGCCTTCACCATGGTAAATGTCTACGGTGATCGGAACGCAAGGCTGGTAGGACTGAAGGGAAGGAAGGCTGGTCAGGACTCCTCTGGCCCCCTGAGCAGCTGAAAGGAGAGAGGACCCTGGTCTAAAACTCAGTTTCTTTTCAGCCAAGAGTCAGAAATAAAGCTTGGAGCAGTGGGCTGCCAATTCATATTGAAGTGTGAGAGTCTGATATAATAATGCCAGTACCTGAGAACATACTTTGCTAGACAGAGGAAGCTCAAAGGAGAGAGTGTGGGATCAGAGAAGAGAAGAGAAGAGAAGAGAAGAGAAGAGAAGAGAAGAGAGAAAGGGGAAGTCTGGGGTGAGGAAAGGAAGGGGAGGAGAGGAGGGAGGCTGGAAGCCTTAAGATAAGCTTCCCCAGCTTCTTGGGTTCACAGGCCCAGCCCTGACCCAGGGGAGGAGTCGTTTAGGGGACACAGCATGGGGACGGCAGGGAAAGGCAAGTAGTCGCTGAGGCCGTATCATCTTGGGGCAGCCAACACCCACACCCAGCTCTGCCCCGACCATGGGATCCTGGCTCATGGGCTGGCCAACTTTGGCCAAGTTTTTTTTTTTTTTTTTTTTTTAGCGGTACGCGGGCCTCTCACTGTTGTGGCCTCTCCCATTGCGGAGCACAGGGTCTGGACGCGCAGGGCTCACGGGCCCAGCCGCTCCACGGCATGTGGGATCTTCCCGGACCGGGGCACGAACCCGTGTCCCCTGCATCGGCAGGCGGACTCTCAACCACTGTGCCACCAGGGAAGCCCTGGCCGAGTTTTTTTAACCATGATAAGTTGACCAACTAACCAGCTTGGCAGTCCCTTGGGTGGTCACCCTTATCCCTGTGGACAGGCAGGCTCAGGCTGGGCTGTGGGCCCTGGGAGGGCCTGGCCCCTGGTGAATGCCTTGTGTGTGATCACCCTGTGATGTGGACAATTCCACTGTTTACATATGCTCTCGGAGGAGATGTCCCATGCTGCAGATTCCATTTGTCCTCCTGCAGGTCCCAGGGATGGCTCATGCCCCTCCACACCCCTCCCCTCAGCCCTAAGGATAGCAGGAACCTCCAGCCTGGTCAAGGAGCCACTCCCTGAGTATGCCTAGTGAGGGCCCGAGTGGTCAGGACAGCCCCAGGGTATAGATGGAGTTATAAATGGCTTCCCTGAGAATACAGCAGGGTCCTCCAGAGCAGGACCAGGACAACTTCCCACCTTGGAATCTCCTGGATGCAGAGCCAACCAGGGTTGTAGCAAAGGGCCCCTCCCCTCATGCCAGGCCATGCTCTTCCTTGTCTTCCTGCCATGGCTAACTCAGTCCAACCTCCATGCCTTTCTTCATGCTGTAATTGCTACCTGGGTTGCCTTTCCCAGTCTAAAAGCCCTCGTGGATCCCCTGGACTCTTATAACCACAGCCTTTTTCAACACTTGACTCAAAAATGCAGGGAATGGGAAAGGTGATCCTGAGGCCCTATTCAGCTCTAGTAGCCTAAGATGCTTCTCTGCCTCTTCCAGGAAGTCCTCCTTACTTGCCAGCCCCATCCCACTCTAACCATCCAACTTCTCTGTCTTCTCCCAGTTTTTCGGATGTAGTACCATTAGTTCTGCACGGCTCACTTATTTTCTTCCTCCTCAGGGCTGTATAGACAGTCTCTCCAAATAGGCCGTAACCCCCTTGGCAGAGGTCCTGGTTTCTCATCCCCTGAGGCACCCCCATCCCCAACCCAGGCACCTGCTGACTGCATACATCCCTCAGGTGCTAACTGCCAGGCAGAGTATAGCTCCAGGCTCTCCCTCAGTCCCCTCCACTCCCAGGTCCAAACCACTGGCCTCCCTGCCGTCTCACTCCCAGGCTGCAGGGGTTACCTAATATCCCCCAACCTCACCACCAAACCTTCCCAAGCTCAAGCCTCGAAGGCTCTGGAAGGGCGTGGCTCTGGAGGGGCGTGGCTCTGGAGAAGCTTCCCTGTGGCCATGCCTGCCCCAGCCCTCAAACTGGGATCTGGACCGACCCAGATCTCAGGGCAGTCTGGCCTCGGTCAGTCAGACCCTGACTCCTCTGACCAGCTTAGCCCCTATGGGGACAGGGAGAGCCAGGCTGCTTCCCTCTGAACCCCAGTTTCTGGGGATAAGCTGTGCTTGGGCAGCCAGAGCCTCCCTCTGATACACAGTGAGAACTCGGTCCAGGTCTTTCTTTAAATCTCAATGTACCCAACCTCTCGCGATGACACGTGACAGGTTCACAAAATTTTATCCAAGATTCTGGACTCCAGAAATCTCCGACAACTACAATTTTGGGGTACAGTTGTGGCGAACTCATATGGCAGCAAGACTTGACCTGAACCAAAGTGAGAATATTTATGGTCTATATTTATCCCAACACGTAGATGTTTTTCCTGCAAAAATAATCGTGTCCGATTACTGGGGGCCGCCCTATACCTTGCTAGGGATATGATGTTGTACGTGGTATGCGTATTGTATTATCTTGCTAAAATTTGAAAACTCCTGAAATCTGAAACACATCTGGCCTCAAAGGGATTGTCACTATGGGGAAAGCAGACCTTCTCTGCTCTTGCCCTAAAACTAGTCTCTTTGGAATTTCCAAGACAGACTGAACATGGTGGTTTGATTTTCTCTTGATTCTTTGAGACTCTTCACCCTCTCTCTTCAGTCTCTCCAGTGAGAGGGTCTGGGCTTGAGGTGTCTGCCCCACCCCCAGCTCATCTCTGCTGCCCCCAGGATTCCCATGGAAGGCCAGGTGTGGTTGACTTCCAGAGTCTGTTGGGGGCTAGTGCCTGCTCTCTGCTTTGCTTCCCATTCCTATGCTGACAGAGGCCGGGTCGTGGCCAAGCAGCATGTGCCTGAGAGGGCCATGCAGAAAGAGCAAACATGATGGGGCAGAGAGGGAGGTTCTGGGGGCGAGGAAGGGTCAGCAAAAGGGAGAGGGGACTGCCCACCCTGACACTCACTGTGGACCAGGAAGCAATGCTAGGGACCGTGGGTGGAGTCAACCAACAACAGGGCCCCAAGACTTCCGCTTAAAGGGCTCTATGCACGAATCGGAGACGTGAGCACATAAAAAATTAGGTAACAAACCAAGAGTTGAAGACATGCAGTGCGAGAGATACCTACGACGTACGCCAAGTGAGAGATGTAGGCTACGGGGTGGAGGGCTCAGAGGGTCAGAGCTGCCCAGGGGAAGGCAGGCCTCAGCTGGTAGTCAACAGGCGCAGGAGGCAGGGTTGAAGAGGTTGGCTCCGGGTTCTGACAGACTAGAATTCAAATCTAGGTGCTGCCCGCCACTGGCTTTGTGACTGTGGGCAAGGCACTTGGCCTCTCTGAGCTTCCCCCCACGCCCCCACTCACCTGTAAATGAGGATAATTCCACCAGCATTTACCTCCTGGGATGTCACAATGGTTAAATGAGACTATGCACATAAAGGGCTGAGTATAGGAAGGATTCAAATTATATAACGACTGGATAAAGATGAAGAGAGGAAGGAACAGATGTCAAAAAGATACTCCTTAACCTGGGATGCTCTAAGATGGGCCACTAGATTTCCTGGACTCCATACATGTGGAGAGCATTTCAGCACTTTTATATACATAAAACCCTCATAACGACCCTACAAGGTAAGGATAAGCCCATTTTATAGATGGGAAAACTGAGGTCAGAGCAGTTAACTGACTTGCTCTGGGTCACAACTAGTAAGTGGTTGGCTGGAGGATTTGAACTCGATCTGTGTGATTACAAGTCCAGTGCTCCTTACACTATAGCAGGGCATTAGGCTGGCTCCCATCCTGCTCAGGCTGATGCCAGGGTGAGGGTCTCCCTCACAGCACCTGGCCCACCTCCTCCTGAGCCCAACTTCTACCTGAGCACACAAGCCTAAAGGCACCAGGACCTCTCTTCCTTAGGAGATTCCAGCCCAGGTGTCCCCCAGACCCCTTGCTTCTCTCTCTTCTGTTTCCTCCCCACTCAGCCTCAGAAACTCCACCACCGTCCACTGAGGAGGCTGGTTTGACCCCAGCTCTAGAGCCCAGCTCCTCATGGGTTACAGCTGAGCCCAGAGACAAGCTAGCCTAAATTCCTTCCCCCAATACAATGATTCTTATCAGTGATGTTTGGCTTGCAATCTACCACCCCAAAGCAGTAAAATTTCTTTTACCCTTTCTTCCCTCCAACCGTGTTTTTCTCAGGACCCAGTCAATTCCTAAAACTGTTTTTAAAAACACATCCAAATACATAAAACACTTAGGAATAATTTTTTAAAAGTTTGCAGGACCTATACACTGAAAATTACAAAATACTGCTGAAAGAAATCTTAAAAGCCCCCAAAAGAGAGATATGGGCAGTTTATAAACCTGAAGACTCAATATTATTAGAATGTCAATCATCTATAAGTTGATTTATAGATGCAATGCGATCCCAGTGAAAATCCCAGCAGTCCTTCCTGCAGATATTGACAAGTTGATACTAAAATTTATGTGGAAATACAAAGGATCTAGAGTAGCCAACACAATTTTGAAAAAGGACAGAACTTATAGTACTTGGTTTCAAGACTTACCATACAGCTACAGTGATCAAGACTGTGGCATTGGCCTAAAGATACACTTATGGAATAGAATAGAGAGGCCAGAAATAAGCCCTCATATATTGGGTCGATTAATTTGCAACAAAGATGACGATGAAAAAAGGATCATCTTTTTGACAAATGGTGCTGGAACAAGTGGATATCTACATGGAAAACAATAAACTTCAACATTTACCTCACACCGTCCACAAATATTAACCCCAAAAGAATCATAGATCTGAGTGTAAAAGCTAAAACTAGGAAGTTTCTAGAAGAAAACATAGGAGGAAATCTTTGCAGCCTCTAATAGGCAGAGATTTCTTGGATGAGACACACAAAAAGCACAAACCATACAAGAAAAAGTTCAAAAGTTGTACTTCATCACAATTAAAGTCTTCTGTTCTTCATAAGATAACAATAAGAAAATGAAAAGGCAAGCTACAGACAGGGAAAAAATATCGCCAATACTTTCTGACAAAGGACTTATATCCAAAACATGTAAAGAACTCTTACAACTCAATAAGACAAATAACCCAATGAAAAAGACATTCAAATGACCATACGATCCAAATATCCAGTCCTAGGTATGTATTCAAGAGAAATAAAAACATATGCCCACAAAAAGGGATGTACATGAATGTTCATAGCAGCTTTATTTGGAATAGCCCCAAACTGGAAACGATCCAAATGTCCATCAACTGGTGAATGAATAAACAAATTGCAGTACATCCATGCAGTGGAATACTACTCAGCAGGAAAAAAGGAATGTGCTACCGATACATGCAGCAACATGGATGAATCTCAAAAAATTATTTTGAGCAAAAGAATTCATACACAAAAGGCTATATACCATATGATTCCATTTATATGAAACTCTACAATGGGCAAAACTAAAGTGACAGAAAGCGGGGAAGTGGTGACGGGGGCGGCTGGTGGGAGAGTGTTGACTGCAAAGGAGCACAAGGGATCCTTTGGGATGATGGCACTGTTCCATATAGCAATTGTGGTGGTGGTTACACAGGGTATACATTTGTTAAAACCCAAACCGGGGGGGCTTCCCTGGTGGCGCAGTGGTTGAGAGTCCACCTGCCGATGCAGGGGACATGGGTTCGTGCCCTGGTCTGGGAGGATCCCACGTGCCGTGGAGCGGCTGGGCCCATGAGCCATGGCCGCTGAGCCTGCGCGTCCAGAGCCTGTGCTCCGCAACGGGAGAGGCCGCAACAGTGAGAGCCGCGCGTACCGCAAAAAAAAACCCAAACCATGCACTTAGAATACATGCATTTTATTGCATGTAATGTTGATTTGGAAAAAAAAATTAAGGTTGTGTTTTGCTTCTTCACAATGATGAAACTTCCACAACCGAAGAAGATGGTTAGAACCCTAGCAACCAACAAGAGTGAGCCTGTACTGAGCACTTAGTATGTGCCAGGCACCCTACCAGGCCCTTTCATTCGTTGTCTGAATTAAGCCTCACACCAGCCTTTAGGATGGGTATTATCATCACCCAAAGCTCAGACAGGTTAAGACATGTGCCTGGAGTCACACAGCTAGCAAGAGGCAAAACCAGGATTCAAACTAATTTCTAGATGACTCAAAAGCCTGTGCTTTCATAAACGGATCTGTACCATCCCTAGATAGGAAAGAAACCCAAACAGGGCAGAGGTCACACATTTAAAAAGCACCATCAAAGTCAACTACGATTTTAAAAGCTGCATCCGCAGGAACTATTTCTAGATACAAAATTCACTGAGATGACTTTTGACAAGGCCTAACATATACCCAGCTCATCACATAATACAGTGAGTGTTCATTTATAAAACACCACAGAACTTAAGATTTGCAGAATTCCCAAGCCATTTGAGCCAAGACATGAGCTCGTGAGTAATCCTAGACTTCCAAGCCAGGACCAGCTGGTTAGGGAACATTAGGACCTCCAGATGCTAAAGACCTTGAAGGCAAGTGACTCGATCGTGGACAACACTGCGAGTGGTCCAGAGCCAGGACAAACCTGGTCCACCTTCCATCCCACTGTCATCGTGCCATCCTCCGGGAGCTCACCGGATACCCGAGCAGGGTTCAGTGCATCTCATCTCACTGCTGAGGACAGAGGAGAATGCTGTGACCTCACCCATCCCACTACAGCCAAGAATCTGACAGATTTAACCAAGTAGGGGCGGGGGCAACCCTCTACCTCCTCACCCTCTGCAGCTCCTTTGCAGCTGCAGCTCTCCTGGGTGACCACACAGTATTAGCTCTAGTGGCTAATACTCTCTGTAGAACAAAGAGTCCAGATTGGCGGCGGGACCTGGTTTCTATCCTGCCTCTCCCACTAGCTTGCTGTGTGACATAGCATGAGTCACTGCAACTTTCTCACCCTCAGTTTCCTTTTGGGAACTATTTACACCCATCCTGTATACCTCAAGAATGGGTCTGAGGATCAGATGGCAGAGGGGCTGAACAAGAAAATTATCTGTAAACTGCAATACTAGTTACGTTATTATCGGCATCACCAGAATTAGGTGCTAGGCTCAAGCAAAAGCACCAGAAGCAGTTGCTGGCTCACTGATTCGGGGATGACGGTTCCTTCATCTGCAAAATAGGAATAATAATACATGACCTGCTTGAAGCAGGGAGTTAACCAGAGAAACTTTGGGGGTCACTTCCAACTCTAAAGCCTGACTCTATGATCTTAAAAACCCCAAGAAGATTGGCCTCACCTGCTCTCCTGATGTCTGAATTTTCTTTTATCAGGATGCCAAAACACTTGATCTTATAATCAGAAATGAGACTTCAGATGCAAATGACCTAGAGGGGGGAGAAGCACATTGCCTCACATTCTCACTACAGTGTTATAGCTTCCTTCCAGAGAGCGAATTCGGATAGTACGATGGAAAACCTGGCCTAACTGAGTCATGAAGGGGCTTCCTCAGTGAGAATTCGGGCTGCATCCTGTCTGTTCTCTGAGACCAAACACAGAACAGCACAAAACCCCAGTTTTAGCTTATTCTCTGAACATTTTTCCTCCTCCCCAGACTGGGGTGGTGGTGGCTTGAGTGTGTTTTGCCAGCTCTGTCCAGGGGGGCTCACGACTTGGAAGAGGTTCCCTCTCAGCCCCAACCCATGCCTGATCCACCATCTCCCTTTTCATTTCCAAGACTGCCCCCTTGCTCACGGTCCTCAAATTCTAAACCTGTGCACTGCCACAAAC
Organism: Orcinus orca; assembly: GCF_937001465.1. Taxonomy (NCBI): domain Eukaryota; kingdom Metazoa; phylum Chordata; class Mammalia; order Artiodactyla; family Delphinidae; genus Orcinus; species Orcinus orca. The sequence goes on along the minus strand of NC_064577.1, from coordinate 38,254,967 downwards.
TCCTTTCCCTTCCAACCACACCAGGCTGGGTGGTTCCAGCTTCCTGGAGCCCCTCTCCTCCCATCTCATCTGGCCCTTGCCCCATCCTCAACCTCCAAACCCAAGCAAACACAAGGATTGTGAAAATGAGCTGATATCCAAGAGGATGCAGGCACCATTTGTCCACACCCCTCTCCTGCCCCCACTCTCCATTCCAGCTCAGAAACCCCTGCTGGGGCTGGAATACCAAGACACTGTATCTCCTTAATAATTAGTAACATTAGTTGAGCATTTACTATGTGCCAGACCCTGTTCTAAGTGCTTTACATGTACTAACTCACATGATCCTCATATGAAATAAGCACTATTATTCTCATTTTAAGGATAAGAAACTGAGGTACAGAAAGGTTAAGTGACTTGGCCAAGAGCACACAGCTAGCAAGCAGATGGATTGGGGATTGAGCCCAGAGTCTGTGCCCTATAACCATTTTATCCTGTCTGCTGAGGCAGGAGCAGTGCCTTTTCAAGACTGAAATCATTGGGAAACGAACATGAATGCACAGTGCTCTTGAAGTGGATAGAGAGGCTCAGTCATATCAAGTTTAGCCCCTTCTCTGTACAAAAGGGAACAATGAGGCCAGAGACTAAGTGATCTTCCCAAGTCACCAGCAAGCTGAGCCCTGAGCTAGGGTCTGGGCTGATGCCACCCGCTATATATTTCAGGAGCGGCCACTGCCCACAGCCAAGGCATGTTTTAACCAGGGGTCATGACCTGGAAATTAGCCCACAGCCCTTATTCCAGCCTGTGCAGGACCTCTCAGACCCTCTCAGACCCTTATTGGCCCTCTCCCTGCCAGGTCCTTAAGAGCAGTCTCTGGCAGGTCACTTGCTTGGTGGTTTATGTTTTTTGGTTTTTGTTTGTTTGTTTTTGCCTTTGCTGGGGTCAGACTGTAAACCTCATCTTGATTTGGGGTGAGGATCACAAAAAGTGCCATGATTTAAAGTAAGAGACTGTATATATTTAGAACAGGCTTTGGGTGGAGGTCAGGAAAGTCCCTTCACACCCACGACCCCATCTCCCACCCCAAGTCCCTGCAATTCAGGGTCAGAGAAGGAGGGACAATTGCCCTGTAACTTGCTCTCCAAACACTGCCCACTCCCACCCATTCTCTCCCCAGTTGTCACCCCCAACTCGGACCCTCCTTTTCCAATCATGTATACCGCCTCCCCTCTTACTCTCTTCGTCATTCTCCTGAGAAGTCACCCGACGCCAGGTCTGAGATTTGGTTGGGTTTCCCCCACAGACGGTTCCCTCCCGCTCTCCAGCTGACACTCCCCACGGTCCGCAGATTCCCCCATCCCTCTTGGATCAGCGCGATCCCCTCCCCCAGCCTCGGTAAAAACCCACCCCACCCATCCAGCCAGCCCTCCGGGTCTCCGCTCTGCGGGGCGAAGGCAGAGGGTCGGGAGGGAGCCCCAGGCAAGGACGGGTGGCTGGACAGAGCCCAGGATGGGGGCGGACAGGGCACCGAGTGAGGATCCGAGAGGGCATCCGAGCGCGGGAGGGACGCCTTGGACAGGCAGGGACAGGGAGCCCCGGGGAGGACGGGGACAAGGTGCGAAACGCCTGCAGAGTCCGGGAGCTTGGGTGGGGGTCTGAGACCCGGCCGAGTGGGCGGGATGAGGTCTCGGACAGGACGGGGTGAGAAGAGCGGCGGTGAAGGGGACCAGAACTCGGGCGCTAGAAGGTGGGATCCGGGTCCGAGTCGGGGAAGCCAGAGAAGGAGTTCTGGGCGCGAACTCCGACCCCGAGATGGGGCTGGGTATCACCGGGGCTAAGGTCTGAGTTCGAGATCCCGCCGGGGCCAGGGCCAGCGGAAGGGAAAAGTTGGCCTTGCTGCAGCGGGAGGAGGGGAAGGCAGGCAGGCCGGGGCGCGGCGGGCACTGACCCGAAGTAGGCGGCGGCGGCGGCGGCGGGCAGCGCCAGCAGGCAGAGCGCGGCCAGGGCCAGCGCGGGCGGGGGGCGCATGATGCCGGCGGCGCGGCGCCCTGTCGCATCTCCTCGCGCCGCTCCGCGCTAGCAGCGCCGCCACCAGCCGCCCGCGGGGCTTTAAACCCCGGAGGGGCGGAGCGGGCGGGCGGACAGGAGCGGCGCTGGCTGCGCACACCCGCAGGCGGCGAGCCCCCCGCCTCATTGGCCCCGCCGGCTTGCCCCGCCCCGTCGCGGGTGGGGCCACCGCCCCGGGTCCGCCCCCGCCCCGCCCCCAGCTCCCGCGCCCACCCTCCCCAGGTGAGAGCTCACCTGACGCGGTGCGGGCCTGGAGACGCGGCGGCTGAACGTGAAGGTCCCGCGCCTGGAGAGGCGAAGATGGGGGTACGAGCCGGGGACCAGGGAGTTTTTGCCCCTCCGGGCGGGGTGGAGGCACACGCAGGATACCTTCCCCCAAAGAACAAGGGGGCGTAGAAGGAGGGAGGCGCCTGGAGTCTGAGCAGAAGTAGTGTCTCGTCCGTTCTCTAGACGGGCCGGTGCGGGTCCCTCTGCCCAGGCTCCACGACTCCGAAGGCAGGGCCGGCTGTGGATGCAGAGCCGCTCTTCCAGAGCAGGAGAAATGCACGTCTAACGGCAAAGGGAGTCCTGGTTGGGGCGGGGGGGTCCCTTGGTCAGAGCGGAGTGGGGAAAAGGGAGCCCAGTTTCTAAACAGGAGACTGTCAGGGAGGACGTCTCAGTGAGCATTTGCTGATGTTCATGGAACAAAAGTGCAGATCCTCTGGTCAGTGGGGGCAGGCAGAGCCAGGATGGGGGTGGGAGAGGAACCTGCTTTCTTCCAAAGAGTGTAGACGCCAGAACTTCTGTCAGACAGGGTGGAGATGTCCAGTGTTGGGCCATAAAGCTCTGTCTTGCTTATTCTTTTTTAAAGTTTAACCCCAATTCCTGCAGCGAAGGTGCAGTGATCAAGGCAGTGTGTGGCACCCATCTAGGAGGGAGGCATACAACAAATGGCCCAAGCAAGATTTAATATGTTTTTGAGAGTCTTGAACACTGGGTCAAATCAAGCAAAACAAAATAGAACTTGCACTGAATGTCAAGATCTGCATGTAAAGTTTCCAAAAAATCAACGATGCATGCAGAACATCAGGTGACAGTGACCTTGGCTTTGTGAACACAAAGGCGCTGGGAGACTGGTGGGAAGACGGAAGCTGCAATATTAACAGAGGAAGCCCCCAGCCATAGTGAGCCTCTCTGGGCTCAGTTCCCCTGTCCAATGAGGGGAGTGATTAGCTAATGAATGATCTTTAACAACTCTGACAGCGATATCGCATCTCATGGTTCTGTTTATTGAGGCACACGGTCCAGTGTGGTGGCCAGAGACATGAATTCAAATCATGTAAATTATGAACCTCAGATAGGAAATGAGGATGACGATAAATATCTCACAGGATTTTTGTGCAAATAAGAGTGATGCCATGGGAGTTCCCTGGAGGTCCAGTGGTTAGGACTCCATGCTTTCACTGCCAAGGGCGCAGGTTCAATCCCTGGTCGGGGAACTAAAATCCTGCAAGCAGCGTGGTACGGCCAAAAAAGAAAAGGAAAAAAAAAGAGTGATGCCAAATGCCTAGCAGGTGCTGGCACTCAATATCAGGGGTTGTTATAACTGCAGGTATGACCAGTGGTGTGCTGCATTGCGGGGTGGGTGGGAGTCTGATTTATATCATTTGCAGATTCCCGTGCTGCAAATATTGCCACCGTGGCTGATTTCAAGCTACCAATGTGGCATCATCCTTGATCTAAGGAGTTAGGAAGAGATTTGCACAGGTGGCTCCACAAGCCAGTCCAAACCAGCTGCAGCACACAACTAGGAAGACCTTGAACCAGGCTCAACGAGGCTCAGAGGAGGGGAGGCCAAGCTGGACCAGTGTGAGTCAGAGAGGAAAGAGAGCCCCACCAGGCGCCAGCCACCCCAATGGGCACCTGAGTTCGGGCAGGTGAGGAGGGAGCTGCCCCAGCTGCCCCTCCTGTCCTCATGCCCATGGGCACCCACCATACACACAAGTACACACAAGCATGCACATGCCTGGAGGGGGGGGCGAGGAGGGGGAGGCACATTCTCCCAAAGTGACGCATTTTCAATGTTTCATAAAAGTTACATGTTGACATCTGACAGTTAAAGCTGTGATGCAGGGAAATTGGAGAAAACACCAAAGATTCACCGGAGACATTAGTGGTTGGATGGTGAGATACACATGGAAATATCCAGAAGGAAGTTCTTTTTAAAAACATTTTATTTTAAGTATAGTTGATTTACAATGTTGTGTTGAGTTCTACTGTACAGCAAAGTGATTCAGTTATACGTATATATACATTCTTTTGCATATTCTTTTCCATTATGGTTTATCACAAGATATTGAAATAGTTCCCCATGCTATACAATAGGACCTTATTGTTTATCCATTCTATATGTAATAGTCTGCACCTGCTCATCCCAAACTCAGAAGGAAGTTCTTGAGCCTCCACCAGCCAATGGTGTGAACCCCTCCCTTGGGTCCAGCATGTCTCACTGAAGCCTCAAGCCTCCTGAGAGGTTAGGGCAATCATTATTCCCATTGCACAGATGAGTTAAGTGAAGCTCAGGAAGATTAAGTATCTGGTGCTTGTGACCCAGCTGTAAGTAGTGGAAGCAAGAGTTAAGCCCAGCCCCAGTGGGTCGGTCACACTGCCTGTCACTCATGATTGGCCACGGCTGGCTGAGGGCCACCCAGGCATAGCCTGACTCACAGTGGCCTTTGCATAATTCATCCTTACAGAGCGTCATGTACCTCCTAAGTGCCAATCATCATTAAGGGGCTCTAGTCTGGAGGAGGAGATGATGGTGAAAACAGATTATCTCCACAGTTGTGATATTGTGGGACCCCTGAGGAAAGACACAAGGATCAGCCCTCAGGACTTACAGCCTGGGCCATAATGATTTGTTCCTCACACCTCCCGCTCTGCCCCGTGAGCTCCTCAATGGGGGGTGGGGGGGAGGGTGGGAGGGTGAGTTTTACTTCTTTCTGTATCTCCAGGGCCTGACACAGGGCCTAGCCCTTAGTAGGTACTCAGGTAATGTGTGTTGTCGTCAGCTTGTAACTTAGGTCTAAGGCCTTTTTATGGGGCTGCAGAGATAGAAAGTGTTATTCTGACACAATGCATGCTCACAGAAACACCCTCTCCCATGCCCAGACACATGCTCCATCACATACACACACACACACACACACCCCTTGACACTCTACAACACAAGTCCAGGCATTCAGTGACACACAGACTCCCCCATACCTCCCCTGTGGCTGTCTAAATTCCTAGGCAGACCCACAGCTGCTCCCGGACCTACACGTTCACACAGGTATGCAAGAGAAGCATTCTTAGACATCCACATGCAGCTACCTGTCTCCAAGAACCAGCCCAAGGCAGCCACGGCTTGGGGATGGAGTTCTCCTGGCCCCCTGCGCGCGCAAGCGCACATACACACACACCATGGAGGTCACAAATGAGTGATCTGAAAGGCTTGTGTAGGCTGTATCAAATCCAGCTCCAGGCCTCTTCATCCTCCCCGCAAACCTGCCCCCAGACCAGGCCACCCTGCCTGAAGCAAATCCCCAGGAGCCATTCATCCTTGTCTGGCCCCAGGTCCCCCAGAGCTCCAAAGTCAAGCCCAGGCCCCAGGCAGAGCCCGGCACTCACACAATCCTCTGTGCTCACCACCAGGCTGTGAGCAAGTGGAAATGAGGGATTCCAGGCTGGCTATCTCTCTCTAATCACCCTCAGGGCTGCACCAGAAATGGACTCGACCCAACAGGAAGTGGGGCAAGTGATACCCAGTGGCTCGGAGGGAAGGTACCAGTGCCCAAGCCAAGCCCGAGGCATGGCTGCTCAGGGGAGGACCCAACCGGACAGGTGTGGGTGCGCTCACTTGTCCCTCTGCCTGGGCTCCCCCACTCCCTGTGACCTAGCTTTCTGTGCTATGGCCTCATTGTAACCAGTTCTGTTCTGACCACTCCCATCCATCCTACCCCAGCACATCTGAACTGGCCTTAACTCTCACTCTCTCTCTGATTTGGTTCCAGGGGGCCATGAGGTATCACATGGGGCATCACTGTCCCCCCTTTACAGATAGGACACTGGAGCTCAGAAAGGTAAGTAACTTCCTCAGCATTATGGAACTGATTGGCACTTGGTGGCTGGGTACTTGATCTTTCCAGAACATCAGACTGAAATAGGACTGAAACTAAGTGGGGAAAGTGGGCCACAGAATTCCACACGTGGGAGACACAACTATGCTTGAAAACAGCCAAAAAGATGGGAGAGAAGGATACGAAGATATTACTTTTTTGTGGGTGCCTTGGAGGTTGCGAGTGTGTGTTAAAAATGTTTTTATCCTCTTTGTATTTTCCAATTTTCTATCGCAAGCATATTTAACATTTATAATGAAATTTTTTTTTCTTAAATGTGGGAGGGAACAAAGACACAAGAATAAATCTCTAATGGTAGAACTTTTTTTTTTTCCCCCATTTTTTGGCCACACCATGAGGCATGTGGGATCTTAGCTCCCCAACCAGGGATCGAACCCAGGCCCCCTGCATTGGAAGCGCAGAGTCTCAACCACTGGACCGCCAGGGAAGTCCCTCTAATGGTAGAACTTTAAGCATTGGCAGGAAAAATATTTGGGAGGGGAACCGGGAAGGTATTCCTGGACATTCTCCTATGGCATCCATCTACCTATTCTTCTATAGGAAGGGCTCCTGTCCTCTCTTGGGGAGCTTGTGCTATAGCTGGCAGGGCACACCTCACCCATGGCAATTCCAATTCGAGCCCTTCTTACCTCTGTTCCTTCCTCCCTTCCTAGCCTTCTTTGCTCCTGAACTATGCTCTGAGTGGAGGTTGTGTTGTATGGAAGGTGGTATGACGCTTCCTTGCACCTCCGCCCCTGCTTCAGGCCCTTCTCCAGCCTTGATTCAACCGCATCTTTTTTTTTGGCCACACCGTACAGCATGCAGGGTTTTAGTTCCCCGACCAAGGATAGAACCCGTGCCCCCTGCATTGGGAGCATGGAGTCTTAACCACTGGACCACCAGGGAAGTCCCATAACAGCATCTTTGAGCTTGACCGAGGAAGACTGAATGCGGAGGTAGGTAGAGAAATGGCTATCTGGATGGACAACCCCAATTTCAAACAGCCTGCTCCATTGTCCCCAAAAGTGAACTCAGAACCGTCAGGTGACATATATGCCTGTGCTCTGCCTGGGTACTGGGCTCACCATGAATATACATACCCACCCCCTGGGTTCCCACTTCCAGAAGCATTAGAACACAGTGAGACGACCGGGCAAGCAGCACAGAGCAGCATGCTTTCTGCCTTCGACTACTGAGAATCCACTCCAGAGCTATCCCACTGGCAAAGCGCTAATGAAAGACTCTACTTTTGGGTGTTTTATAACAGAAAGGTGTTCCGGACAAGGCACGGCTACTAACACGGCTCAAAAGAAAGAAAACAAGGAAGGAAGGAAGGGTACGAGGAGGGCAAGAAAAACAACTTTCTTAGGAAATAGAAATGAGAAATCATCCAGAATTTACTATCAATAATATTCTGAAGATCCGACTCTGAACAGAGGCACACTTCACGTATTCTTTTTGTATAGTATGTTTTCATCTGAGTAACTTCTTGCTTCTGAAAGGGAAGGGTGAGAGGAAAGCGTTCCCATCTTGTTCAGAATGTTCAGCTGGTGCCTGGAGGAATGCAATCCATTGCATTAGTTCTAGAAGGTGTCCATCACAGACCACCTTCTCCAGGTCACATTTGCACAACCACAGGTACACATGAGTTTGCAGGAAGTGCTCACTAACAAAGTCTTACTAGTAGACAGTTGGACCACAGCATGTTTTCCTAAACTCAATGTGTGCGTTCAATGGCCCAGCCAGAGGTCTTCCTTCAAACTGGGGAGAGGCTCAAATCTTAATTTATCTCTGGGAAACAGTAAGCTCAGGCTTAACTCCTCACACACAAGTGCACACACACACACATACACACACACACACACGAGTGACTAACTCCATTTTACTACAAAATTTCCTTTTCATAGAAAGTATGATTATATACTAGTCAATTTAACAAACTTTGACTGTCTGATGTTAAGACCTGGGAGTAAGAGATGATGAACCAGGTCCTGTCCTTGAGGAGCACAGAGTTTTTTGGGAAAGACGTCCATAAGTACATACAGCATTTTGACATTTCTATATCAGTATAAGCCGTTATTGAGTACTTACTACGTGCCAAGCATTGTTATAAATCCTATAGGAATATTAACTCATTTTATCCTCGGAACATTTTACAGATGAAGAAACTGAGGCACAAGGAGGTTAAGTAACTGCCCAGCTAGTAAGCTTGGGATTAGAAACCAGGGAGCCGGTATGTGTTTCACCACCGAACTGCAGCAAAGAGAAGGAACTGCCAAATGAGATGGGAACCAGGCAAGAGGACGAGCCATTCCTTGTTCCAGGGAAGGTATGCCTGGGACAATACTGAGATGTAGTGATAGTTGAGCAGGATCTTGCAGAGTGACTTTTTTTCAGTCCATGTTTCTTCACTTTGCCAAATGGTACAATCCATCCTAATTTGCCACATAAATGTTTGAGAAGGAATCAAGTTTTACCACTGGTTGTCATTATAATTCTAAGAGATGATCCTGTGGAGAATCCCTTTGCTATTCTGAGTTCACCTTTGGAGTGAGAAGTAGATTGAAAGGGTGTTGGGGACTTTAGAATAGGAAGTAGGAAATGCCTTTGAGACTTGCTGAACGTTGTCCCTCTGTGTTATTGACTCTGGAATCTCATTTTTAGCCCCCAGCTCCAATGTCAAAGTGTCCCCCGGTCTCTCCTTCTCTGGATTTTGCACCCAGGTTGTGCCTACATGTCTCCTCATGACCAGGCATTGTGTCCACTATGACCTGGATGTAATACAACGAGTCTCCAATAGGGGTCGCTGACCACAACGGGATGGACACCTGCAGTTGAGCGGAGAGAACCCTGGGTCCTAACTTAACTTTGTCCTGTGACCTCGGTTTCCTCATCCATCAAATGGATATAACGCTCCCTGTCTGTCTCCCTCACACAACAGTGGTGAGAAATGTGAGGATGAACGTGGACACCTTCCAGTGTCATTCAGAAGAGGCAGCTCCTGTCTGACTTTCTCACAACTCCGGTCTAGATGATTTCAAAAACCCAGTCATTCCGCAACTATCTGTTCAGCATTACTCATTGTGCCAGCGCCATACAGAATCCAGAAGTCATTTCTACCTTTGCATAAAAGGACTTCGAGGGCTTCCCTGGTGGCGCAGTGGTTGAGAGTCCGCCTGCCGATGCCAGGGGACACGGGTTCGTACCCCGGTCCGGGAGGATCCCACATGCCGCGGAGCGGCTGGGCCCGTGAGCCATGGCCGCTGAGCCTGCGCGTCCGGAGCCTGTGCTCCGCAACGGAAGAGGCCACAACAGTGAGAGGCCCGCGTACCGCAAAAAAAAAAAAAAAAAAAAAAAAAAAGGACTTCGAGTAAAAGTTTAAAGCAAACTGTAATCCTGACGGCGAGGGGTGGGCAGTAAAAGCAGCATCCGCCGTCCTGGGAAAGATCATGGAGTGTGAAATGGCAGGACATCTACTTGTCCTGGACACCTACTGTGGTTGGAAGTCTCTCCCACCCAATAACTCGTCTCTTCTTCCCATAACCCAGAAAACAGAGGCACAGAAAAGGGAAGTGACTGGCCCCCAAACCTGGATTCCAGGAACCTCCCTGCCAGCTAATCCCAGAAAGTGGGGTGGGAAGGAGCAGTGCGGGAAGACGAGTGACCCGAGAAGGCTGGGAGGGACGGAGAAGGGAGGACCTTCCTGTTCTGACCCCCTGGCCAGGCAGACGGAGCCGAGGGCGGCCGCGGCGGCCAGCCTTCTGCAGGAGCGCCCCCTGCTGCTCAGCGGTGCCGCCCGTTGCGGAGGCAGCCGGTGGAGGACGATGCTCCGCGCTGGAAGGGCTGTTCTCTAGGCGAGCCGAGACGCCTCCAGAGTAGAGAGCAGGGAGGACCCGGAGGAGTCGCCCCAACCTCTTCACTTTGCACATGGCACGCGAAGCTCGGAGGAGGAAGTGACTTGCTCAAGGGCTCTCAGCGAGCCAGCAGGAGGCGGGTCTCTCAGATGTCCTGCCTGACACCGCAGAGCCCATCTCCCCTCCTCTCCTACTTCGGGTTCCTGAGCCCAGAGGGCGCCTCCCTCCATGCACTGCGCCTGGCCAGCCCCCACCCCCACCCCCACCCATTCCTCCTCTCCAGTCCCTACCCGCCCCACAAGCCCATCTCCTCCAGGAACCCTCCGGCACTGCAGCCCCAGAACTCTCCCTTCTCCGAAGCCCTATTGCCTCCAGGGGCCGCGATGACTTTCAATTCGGAGACATGGCTTTGTCAGGCAGTTGGCACGGTCTTGGGAACCATAAATGAGGCCTCTTTCTTTGGAATTCTCTACTCACCTCCCCGCCAGCCTCTCCCCACGCAGAAGTGCCTGGTATAGGGCTGAACTCACTGGGTGATGAATGTTGATGAACGTCTTTTTCTTCTTCCCACTGCAAAGCAGCCCAGCAGTATCTGTAGCCCTGGACAGCCAGGATGCCTGTGCTGGCATTGGGGCTCTCCTTCTGAGCCAGTGACCTTGGGCAAGTCACTTGAAATCTCTCAGAGCCCTGGTTTTCCCGACTGTAAAATCAGGCAGGGATAAAGCTATTCTTTGGGCTGGTTGTGAGGATTAAATGAGGTAACGTGTACAGTGTGCCTGGAACATTGTAGGTGCTCAATAATTGGCAAGGTTGATCAGTCAGGCTTCCAAGGAGCCTTAGCTTGGTCTCTCTGGCCTCATCCTTCTTCTAGCTGGAATCCTCTTTCCTAGATGTGAACCTTCCAACCCTAAGCTCCCCACCTCCTGTCCGCTGTTGTAAGCGGCATCAGGGAAGGGGACACACAGTGGCTATGTAAGGATCATAGGAAAGGAGGGTGCTGTTGGAAGACAGAAAAGGCTACACAGTGGGGGGTAGTCAAGTCACACTGCCAGGCTGATGCTTCTACTAACAAGGCTCTCAGGTACCTGGGTCTGCCTCTCTCGCTCCCCTCTTTGTGCTGGCTTCCTCCCCCTGCACTCTTTCTAAACAGGTCTTTCTGCTTCTGCTTCTATTAACTCCTCGTTCCTGTTTCTTTCCTGTTTCTCTCAGAACTTACAGCCTGCACATGGCTCATCATGACTGCTGTGACACCCCCATGGTGCCACGGCCATTCAGCTCTGGGGCCCAGTGGCACCTGCCATGTATCCTAACACATGTCTGAGGGGAAAAGGGGGACCCCACACTGGCACTTCCGGGATCTGTCAAAGGCTGTGGCCAGTTGTGAACTGGCTGCCCAAGGGTCAGGCAGCCACACCTGGTCCAGTTGGCTGTGGTCGTGGGGACAGGGTATCTGCTGCAAGCATGGCCACCAACATAGTTGCATGAATAAATATTCAATAGACACTGTTATTATTAATAATAACAATAATAATAGAAACTCATGGAAATTCATTTGAAATTCATTAGTAAAGGAAACAACCTCTTGTGAGCTGTTCTAGGTGGTGAACAATTCCCTCTACCTGCACAGACCTCATGCCATATTATCTGTTCTGTACACCCAGACTTTATGGACTGCATCTGCTTGAAGCTTGATATACTCATATGCTTGTTACAACAAATACTGCTCCAGGAAGCAGTCCCAGGGTCCCCAAACTTGACCGAGGCTATTGAGAGGACTTTCCCCTTTCCCCAAATGATCTTTGATGTTATTTTAAAAATGAATTTGTGATGTGAAAAAAAAAAAAGGCAGTCCCTGCTCTACATCTTCCCTTGGGCTCACCCAAGGAGCTCCAGACTCTTCCTTTCCTCTCCCTCCTTCCCTTCCCTCCCTCCTCCCCAGTTATGAGGTCCTGCCCCAGCAACCAGAGCAAAAGCCTGCACCTTCAGCCAGGAATCTCTGAGAGGAGACAGCAGGACAGGGGGACAGTGAGGGCTTTCACTCCCTGTTGCCCCTCTGATGAGTGCTGGGAGCAATGAGATGGGGCAGAAAATGTTCCTCCACTTCCAACACCTGCTCACTCCCTTGGGCGGAGGTCTCAAGGAAGATGTGATGTACGTGTGGGAAAGGCTGGCAGGACGCTGCCCAGCCACCATGAAGTCCCCCCGAATGATTTAGAAACAGCTATTTCCTCCTCCAGGCATTTTATTTCCAACTGTCAGAAATCGTCACTGCAGATATGCCTGTGATGCGGATGGTGCCCTCCTATGTGGGGTACCCTTTTGCAGTGCACAACCTGAGCAGTTGTACATGGCAGTCCTAACGGTGTATACCCGATCGTCCTCTGCCCCATGAGTGGGAAACTGGGCCTTGCTGACCATTAGCTATCTATCCCCCCAAACATTCCTCCATACCCATTCCGAGCGGGGTCACCACCACCTTTCTGTGTACCCAGCCCCAGCCCTTTGGAGTCACCCCTCACTCCCTGGCTTCAGATTGAGGTGGACCTGGATGCACGTCCCCGTTCCAGCACTTACTAGGACTGTGACCTTGGCTAGGTCACACAGCCTCCCTGGGCCACAAGTCCCTTATTTGTTGTTGTTGTTGTTTTGGCCATGCTGTGTGGCTTGTGGGATCTTAGTTCCCCGACCAGTGATCAAACCTGGACCCAGAGTTCTAATCCCTGGACCACCAGGGAATTCCCACAAGTCCCTTATTTGTGAAGTGAGAGTGGTGCCAGGTCTCATGTGGGGCTTTACTGAGGATTAGATGGGATAGCAAATGAAACCCACCAAGACCAGGGCTCGGCGCCTGCTGAGTCCCCAACATTAATCCCGCTCCCCAAATTTCCCCATTTACACTCCAAACTCTGGCCAAGGAAGAGCATCAGTATCTGGCTAAATGGGTAGGTTATCTCTGTAGCCCTGTCGTTGCTGGTGGAGTTCGATTATCCAAGTTAAGGGGTGTAAGAGCAAAACAGATGATATGTGAAATACTTGCAAGAATCCTAGACTGGGTTCTTCCCGAAGTGAAGGTTACTGAAATCCTTACCCCTGAATTTCTGTATTTGCACATCTGACTCTATTTATCCCAGGGAGTTACTGAGCAGCACACCTTCACGTTAGAAGGACACAGCTCAGCGGGTGGCTTCCAACCAAGACATCAACCAACCTGTGGCCCTGGGCACCTCTGCTCCCCTCCAGCCTGGCTCACCAGGGAGGCTGATCACCTTCCACCGTGGAGGAATTGCCCTAACATATTGAGTATTTATCAGGTGTCAGGCACTGTGCTAATTCATTTCACTATCTTATTTACTCCTCCCAATTTCTTCAGAAATTGACTTTACAGTGATCACCTGAACTGTTTTGTTTTTTTTTTTTAAAGGGCTTCAAATGCTTGGCTTTTTATTTATTTATTTTTGGCTGTGTTGGGTCTTCATTTCTGTGCGAGGGCTTTCTCTAGTTGCGGCAAGCGGGGGCCACTCTTCATCACGGTGCGCGGGCCTCTCACTATCGCGGCCTCTCTTGTTGCGGAGCACAGGCTCCAGACGCGCAGGCTCAGTAGTTGCGGCACACGGGCCTAGTTGCTCCACGGCATGTGGGATCTTCCCAGACCAGGGCTCGAACCCATGTCCCCTGCATTAGCAGGCAGATTCCCAACCACTGCGCCACCAGGGAAGCCCTGAACTGTTTTTAATCATTGACATTTGCAGTATTACATACTTTTCTTCCTCTCATGAAAAAGATAAAACACAAAGATATACAAAACGTGTCCTTGTTCTTTGCCCTTAAAACTCCATAGAAATGCAGAGAACAACCTCAGACTTCCTCTGGGTACATCCCTAGAAACCAGACTCTTCATTCAGAGTAGTTCAAAAACTACCACCGGTTCCGAGGAATGCAGCTCGTGTCCCTGGGAGCCCCAGGTGGAATTCGCCACGCCTTGTTCCCTGTGCATCTTCTTGTGCTTCCCTCCTGGAAAGGAGATGAGGGTTTACTAGCTGAGGCAAATTTCAGGATCTGTGGTGAGCTGTTACACCAACTGCCCCTAACCACCGCCCCACACCCGGCAACACTCATTGTCTGCGCCTCACCAGCTGCTGTTCCTAGAAGCCCCAGCAGGTGTCACTGTGACCCCGGCCATCCTCACAGGCCCCGGTTCTGGGTCGGTGCACACACACGTTTGTGGCCTGGGGGACTCTCAGAGGTGGGACCTCACCACTAAGGAGTCCCACAGGGAGGGTCTTGTCCCAGAGAGAAGGGCCCTGTCTCTGCTTCACTCTTTTCCAGGACCATTTTAGGGAAGGGCTGTGGTTCAGTGAAGGTTCAACCTCATGGTCAAGGGGCTGAGGGTGCAGAGGGTGGAGAGTGAAGGGCACAGAGGGGATCTAGACCCTCCTCCCTTCCCTCCAACCCAGCGGGATCTCTTCTTCCATTGCATTAGGAGAGTGTCCCCCCCACCAAGCCCCCTCCCCACTTCAACCTCCCTGACCACCAGCCCTGAGCTTTGGGGACTACTCTTGGTGACTGCTGAGGGCCCCTCAGGATCAGGAATCACTATATTGATGAGGAGCTAGAAGGCACAAAGAGGGCTGTAGGTCAGGGAGGCTTCCTGGAGGAGGTGAGTTGTGGACCCAAGAGATTAATTCATGGCTCTGCCTCACATTGAGAACAAGGGAGATGAGGGGCCAATCTGGGGGATTCAGTACTGTCTTGGGGGAGAAATGCCGATGGGTGAGTTCATCAGTGGCCATTTGGGGAGATGTTTCTGGGGTCAGGGTGGGCTTCTCTCCCCCCACAAGTCAGAGAAGCAGGAGCCACAGAATAAGAGGGTGTGAGGGGATGGGAGAAGCTGGGCAGGAGTTATAAGGGGAAAACAGGACACTAAGCTGTGAAAGCGGAGAGGGAGACCTTCCTTCGAGGCTAAAACTAGGTCCTATGAATGGGGGAGGGGTGTGACAGCCCAGGGAGTGGGAGGGGGCAGGGAGGAAGGACTAAACCCCGTGCCCAGCCTTTAGAACAGCACTGAGCCACCAGGGGTGTTTGCTTCCTTGTGCCCTTGGCCTTTCTTGGAATAGAAAGTCAGTGACAAGCCAGGGAGATGGGCTTTTCCACGAAAGACTCTCAACACCTCCCGTTGTAAAACCCAACCAGAGGACTTCCCTGGTGGCGCAGTGGTTAAGAATCCGTCTGCCAATGCAGGGGACACGGGTTCGAGCCCTGGTCCAGGAAGACCCCCCCATGCCGCGGAGCAACTAAGCCCATGTGTCACAGCTACTGAGCCTGTGCTCTAGAGCCCGTGCACCACAACTACTGCAGCCCGCACGCCTAGAGCCTGTGCTCCGCAACAAGAGAAGCCACCGCAATGAGAAGTCCGCGCGCGGTAATGAAGAGTAGCCCCCGCGCGCCGCAAGTAGAGAAAGTCTGCGGGCAGCAATGAAGACCCAACACAGCCAACAGTAAATAAACAAGCAAACAAATAAATAAAAATTTATTTACAAAAGAAACCCAACCAGACCTCAGAGGGCCCAGCAGAACTTCCCGGATCCCCTAACGGCCCATCTCTCCACCCCTAACCCTAACCCGCCTGCCCTCCCCCAGAGGCCCTCAGGCAATCAGTACTAGTCACCACCCACCCCTCCAGCCACTGAGCAGGACACCACCAACCCCCTACACCCACACCCCATTCTCCCCTCTGAGAGTTTGCAAGTTTGCCCTTTTGGTTATCACCTCATGGAGATTTGGCCCTTCTGGAAACAAGTCTTGACACCTGGGGTGGGGCCTGGCCCCGGGTGGATGAGGACAGGAAAGAAGAGAACCAGGAAAAACACACGCTTCAGTAGGAACAAGATGCAAAAGAAGTTGGAGGAAGAGCAAGCCTTCGCACCAGGAGCCGCAGCAGACCGCTTCTAGTGAGCAGTCTCACCCGCATGCTTTCTCCAGGAGTCCTGTTTTCCTGGACACTGCCTCGCATGGAAAACATCTCAATGCAGACACACATGCAGAGTAAGAGATTCCTTTGAAGATGCAGCGACTTCTCCATTTTGTGCAGAACTGGCCTCTGCTGAGCTATTTCACTCCCTCATTCACTCCCCGGGGGCCAACTCTGAGGGGCAGCAGGGGATGCAGGGCTGCCCACTGCCCGGGGCAGGAAACAGGTGTTGGAGCCCAGGCAAGCCTCCGGCAGTGCCCCTGAAATTCAAACAGAACTTCCCAGACGCCCAGCTGGGAGGTTGGGGTGGGCTGGCTAGCTGTGTCTTTCCAGCACTAACACTTTGATGCTTCGAAGGGGGTTGGGAAGGCTCACAGGACTAGAACTCAGACCTTAGCGGCTTCCGGGGGAGCAGAAGAAACCCCTCCTCCTCTAATTTGACTGCTACACGAAGCAACAGATATGGCAGCCTGTTTTCAGGGGGGCACAAGAACACAATGTTGAAGGAACCCTTATACCACGGAGCCCACACTCAAGTCCATCACGACCGGTCGGGCCTTCAGATGAGCTGCCAGGCGCACCTAGCAGAGGGTGCCCTGGTCTTATTTACTGGCAGCCCTTGGGCTGAGCGCACCACGCACAACCCTCACGGTTGACATCCATCGATTGACCGCCGGGGCCTCGTGTTGCCAGCGGCCCTCACCCTCCATCTACCCCCGTGGCTGTGTGGCAGACTCCTCATGGAAACAGACGCAGTCACCAACTGACCAGGCTGCAAAGACACTGTCCCCAGGTGCCAAGGCACAGCCTAGGGCAGCCTGTTCCCACGTGGGATCTGTGACAAGGACCAAAGGGCCAGAGTGCAGGCAGGGGGACTTGTCAGCCCCCCAGCCTACCCTTCGAAGTCCCCGGTTGAGGATTCCCAGACACCTGGACACCCCCAGGCACTAATGGCCCACCCTGAGCCCACAGAATACTGTGACCTGCCTTGTCGGATTCCCCCAGTAACCCCATCCCGACGCCACCGGCCCTGCCAGCTTCCTGGGGACCCTGGCTGGTGAGTTTCACCCCGGAGGTGGCTGTGGCATTTTGGTGGCCAGGGCCACCGCCTTCCCGAGTCCTTTTCCGTTGCTCTGTAGCCCAATCTCGTTCATCCATAACCCTCAGGAGCGGGTGGCAGGGCTGGGGGCGACAGGGGCTCTCTCCAGGCAGCGGCGGGGGCGGGGCCGGGGGCTCCCCTAACTGCAGAGGCTAGCCTTACACACCCAGCAACACATGTCCCCCTTTATGGACAGGGCTTTCTCTCCTTGCTTAAAGGCAACTGTGAAAAGAGCAGGGCTGATTCTAGCTGCCTAGCCGTCTCCTGGCAACAGGCCTGGCAGGAGGTCTTTCTTTCTCCACCCCCCCACCTCCCTTCTCTCCTCCACCCCCCACCCCTTTCTTTCCCCCCTGTGTCTTGTGTTGTGTATCATTAAAACTTCCCTCCCAGCCACTTCGCAGCCAACAACCAGGCCCTTCTGGGGCCAGTTCCCTTGGGGCAGCTCAGCCAGCCGGGCCCTGGGGGTGGGGGACCTGAGGGGTCAAGCCCCCAGAGAAGAGCCTTTGTGTTCTGGAACCAAGGCTTAAACTCAATTTGGCAACCTTCAGCATGTTCACGAGAGCAGCCACTAGAACTGCCTCCACCCAGGCACCTCTCCCTTCTCTCCTCTCCTCCCTCCTTCCCTCCCAGGGCTCCGTCTCTCCTGTTAGTGCCTTAAGCCTGCCAGTAGGGCCCCTGGGCACTGCCCAGCCCTGCTAGAGCCTCACCGGGCTGGACACCAACAATCCCTCACCTAGAAGGACAGTCCCAGCCACAGGCCTGCAGCCAGCGCTGGCCAGTGTCCTAGTCTGCCCTGAAAGCGGCAGAAACGCAAAGGGTGGTGGTCGCGGGAATCATGGGGAAGGGGGACCATCCAGTCCACGATGTCAGGACCAGAAGGACTCCTCACTTGGCCACTGTAGTCTAGAGAGACACCGGGACCCAGAGAGGGTAAGTGCCTTGCCAAGGACACACAGCCAGCTGGGGAAGGCTGAGGCCGCGGCCCTGGTTTCTGGTCTCCCTCTTCTGTGGCTCTTTACACCCCTTACGGGAGGGAAACAGGAGGCTCTCTGAGGCCGATGCACCTTCTGGGGCTTGATCTGCTTCCTCACGTCCTTCTGGCTCCCCCATACAGAGAGCCTCTGTCAGGCCTGGACTGGAGGCTCGGCTTCCCCCTCCACCCCTCCCCTGACGGGAGTATCTGGGTCACAAAGGCCTGGAGCTAGGTCACCCCCCGGGGCCCTGGCCAATCATCAGGTGCCGGCCCCTAAGGTGCCCTGACCACACAGTGGGACTTGCTGGGCACCCTGAGTGCCAGCGCTCAGCTCCGTTGTCCCCACGATCCAGTGTTTTCCAGACTCCAGGCATTTCCATGCCGCCTTCACTTCACGGGTGTTCTGCTATTACCACTTTTCTTTAAATTCATTTGCTTTCCTTTTAATAACTTCAATTACAGAGGAAACTTTAGATCACTATGATTTTCAACAATTTCTTTCTAACCAGAGGCTACGCCCCTCCAAAGACTGAATGTGTGACCTTCTCTCTTTATTACAAAGGGACCTTAGTAAGCGTTGCTTTA
The DNA here is from genome assembly GCF_937001465.1 of Orcinus orca. NCBI lineage: Eukaryota > Metazoa > Chordata > Mammalia > Artiodactyla > Delphinidae > Orcinus > Orcinus orca. The sequence continues at coordinate 38,236,302 of NC_064577.1, read as the reverse complement.
GCACCAGACAGACTCTCTCCTCCCTCGACAATAATCAGGAGGAGTGAAGGGAACCGGGATAGGAAATGTGAATAAATGAGATTTCTCACGTGTGACTCCACGTGATTTAACGCCACGCTTCATCTCGTGGGGCATCCATGGTCCTCTCCGGCCTCTGAGAAACATTACCATTAGCCATGAAAATGCTCTTGAAATTCTAGCCTTTGGCCAAACTGTATTTCAGACTTTCTTAAATTCTGGAGCAGAAAAAAAAAAAAGATAAGAGAAAAGAAAGTAAAAGGAAAATATTTTGGTTATGCCACGTTCTCTGATTTGGGTTTCAGAAAATGATTCCTCCTCTTAGCACTACCCTCTTAAATATGTAGAACAGAAGGCAGAGGGGAGACGGTCAAACTCGGGGTAGGTAAGGAGGACGCGCGGAAGGAAGCCTTTCCGACCACGCAAAGCAGGGAAGCTGGGAACATCATCGCGGTCACCATCAGCCTTGAATCAGGAGACGGTCTGGTCAAGATTTTGCCATTTGTTTGGTCACAAGTTAATAATAAGTTTTGGGGGAACCAGCATTTGTGGTCAACTGTATGCCCCCAGCTCTTGGGGTAAATTATGCCATTTGACCCTGTGAGCTGTGGCATTAGTACATGTACCCATTTGCCAGATAAGGAAACAGGCGCACAGAAGTCTAAATAACTTGCCCGAAGTCACAGCTAAGCAGTAGAGTCAGGGTTGGAAATTGCCCTTGTCTGATCACAGAGCCCATGCATCCCCACAGTATGATTCTGACACCCTCTCCCCCAGCCCGAGGCCATCTGGCCAGTGCGGACAGACCCGAGGAGATCCTGGCCCCTCAGATAAAAGGGAGAGTCTGATGCGCAGAGGCCTGAAAACGGTGCGTAGAAAGTAGAACTCAGCTCTCTGTTCACAGATGAGTCTTCCGCCAGCCCCTCCGAGCAGCCCCAGAAAGTGGTGCATGGATGTGTGGGAGCAGGGAGCCTGAGGAGGCCAGCGACTGTAGGGCCGAGATCACAGGTGGAGGAGGAGAGAGTGTGGAAGGGAGGCAGGGGAGTTGCTGCAGCTTGTTTTTCTTTATTTAAAAAGTGAAGATATAATTCGCACACCGTGAAATCCACCAGTTTACAGTATACCATTCAGTGGCCTTTGGTATATTCAGTAAGTTGTGCAAACATCACCATTATCTAATCCAAAACATTTCATCACCTCTAAAAGATACTCTATACCCATTAGCAGTCAAGCTGCAGTTTCTTAAGGAAAAGGAAAAGGCAACACCAGATGGAACGCTATTCCGGATTAGTTTTAAGCCCCACCTCAACCCTACACACCCTCCCTTTTGTTGTTTCCTTCTTCCCCCAAGCCATCCCCGAGTGAGTCTCCCAGCTCCAGGCTCCAGTTGCAACCTCATTCCCAACCAGACTAAACCCCCAAACCAAGAAAAAGAAAACCAACCAGCCCTTAAATTAAAGCAACTCAATTTGTAAGTCAATTAACAACACTTTACCTAACTGCCCTATGCCAGACACTATGGGCAGGAGGATACAGAATTCAGTTAGAAGGACTTTGGGTGCAAGTAACAGCCTGAAGTAGCCTAAACAACAAGGAAAATATGTTATTTCACATAACAAGAATTTCTGAGGCAGGACTCCCCTGGGGTAAGCTAATATGTCAGCAATGGTGTCAGAGACCCAGCTTCTTTCTCTCTTTTTCTTCTTTTCTTCCTCTGCTAGTCAGCCTCATCCTCAGGCAGCTTCCCTCATGGCACAGAATGGCTGCTGCAGCTCCAGACATCACACCCAGACACAATAATGTTCAAAAACAGGAAAAAGGGACATGTCTTAGTATCATTTTAAGAGCCCCAGAAAACTTAGGGCAGAAAAGTTTTTGTACCCTCCAGCAGACCTCCCCTCATGTCTCATTAGCCTAAACCGGGCCCCATGCCTGCCCTTAAACAAATCCCTGGCAAGGGGAATGGGTGTCCATGATTGGCTTAGATGAATCAGAATTTAACCACTGAGCCAGGCTGGGGAGCCAGAACAAACTGGGGACCCTTGCCAGCCTGGAGCAAGAGGCCACCAGCAGTGTGGGCTACACTACAGCCTAAATAGAAGTCTTTGCCTTTGAGAGGCTCAAGAAAGAGCAGCTGACTGTCGCAGAGGAATGGAAGGGGCACTTACCCATCACTTAACATGTCCCAGGTGCCATTTCTGACACTGCAGGAATCACTCCACTGAACAAGCAACAGCCCTTTGAAGCAGGTGTTATTATACCCATTTTGCAGGTGAGGAAACAGGCTCAGAGAGGGTAGGTAATGTGCTCAGTGTCACACAGTTGAGAGGCAGCACTGGGATTCATTGGGGTTGTGGTGGTGCCATGAGATCTGGGCTCTAAGACCACCACTCAGACAGAGGGTCTCTCCAGACAGATATATGAAACTCCATTCAAGCCTTACCTGGAAGCCAAGGCAACTGAGCAGAGGAGGTGGGCTATGCCAGGTGTGGAACAATGTCAGACAGGTGCCCCTGGTCTGCCCAAGGACTCGCCTACACCTGTGCCAGCCACAGCTACCTGTTCCTGGGTACCTGCTGGTGAGGCAGCTCTGACCCCATTGCGAGCTCACTGGATCCACATCCACATGTCCAGGCTCCTTGGGCCCAGAGCCAATGGTTGGGCCCATGTGAGTTTCCAGCAATGGCTGCTACTGGCTGCATTGTTTTGTGGGGAAGGTAATTAGCTGGCAGAACTCTGGAGGGTGCAAACCAGGATTTGACCAGAAATTTCTGTGTCATCTCCAAGGATAACAGCAGGCATTAGGCTTGCTCTATCCCATCTCCCTAATGGGCCCCCACAAAAGTCTCCCCACGAAGACGCCGGAGATGAAAAGAATCTTCACAGCTCTTACCTTGGTTTAAAGGAAATATTTATTTGATCTTCTGTTGGAAAACTGTGTCTCCCACAGATGGCAAGGCCTGGACAGTTTTTGGTCATCAGCGCTTACCCTGTGCTCTATGAAAATGTGTTGAATGAATGAGCCATCCCCCCACCCTGTGCACATAGAGCACCTACTGTGCTCCTGGGGTCCCCTTGAGGATGGACCATTCCTCCCCCAGAGCTTGGCCTCAGGCTTTGCCCACAGCAGGCGGAAAGTATGTGTTTGTGGGTGATGGGAAAAACGGAAACACTTTCCTGCCCTGAAGCCCAGGTGAAAGGGGGCCACAGCCTGGCTGAGGTTGGAGACAGAAGAAAGCAGAGATGGTTCCTGGGTTGCATCTGGGGCTCCCCTTCCTGGTTATGTCTCACCCACTGGGGAATGGAAAGAACACTGGGACCAAGAGAAACTACGTCAGCCACGCACAGACAGCCACGCAGAGGTCTGGCTCGACTTCCTCAAGGAAGAAGCACTTCCCCCGGCAGGAATGGGCCTTGGGTTAGAGCCCCAAGGCCTCAGGCAGGCCCAGTCATGTCTGGGTGTGGGCTCAGGGCTTGGAGGCAAAGGCAGAATAATGAAGGATGGAAAAAGACCGAAGAGTTGGAAGAAACGGAAAGTGGGGGAGGGAAAGAGGGGGCAGAGATGGGGGCTGGCAGCACGAGGCCCACCAAGCCCCAGGTGTCCTGTGTTGTGGTAACTTCCCGACAGGCTGCCAACCCCTGATCTCAGCCCGCTTGGGGCAGTGCAGGTGTCATCTGAGGGGGAAGCAGGTGCCAAAGCCGGAGTAGGGTAGCTAGGGGGGAGTGGCGAATTCTAGGTGCCAAGATCTCAAGATGGGGACCCCAAAGGGCCATAAGGACCTCAGACAATGGTCCCCCATCTGAGGCCTCAGCCGCTGCCTCCCCCCTTACTCCCTCAGCCAGTCATCGGCGGCGTTTATTAGGGGCCTGGGCCAGATCCCGCTCTGGGTGTTGGGCCTTCAGCAGAACTGAGATTTTCGAGTAGGAAAGAGACAACATTAAATGGGCAACTTAACAGACACATTCAATATGGAATATATGAAATACAAGGTCAGTGTTTAGGGCTATGCAGAAAAATAAAGTGGAGTAAGAGGCCCAGAGGAACAAGGTGGGGGAGCAGCTAGGAGGATGGGGCTGAGGGTCTCGCCGAAAAGGAGATTTTGAGGTGGGTCTCAAGTTGGGGTGTCAAACAAGATTTTCCTGAACAAATCCTTCTGGCAGAGGCTCCTGGGCGCCTGAGGAGCTGCTTAGCTGAGGCTGACAGGAGCAGAAAAAGCAACCCAAGACAGCCACTTACTCCTCAGCCCCTAAGAGGAGAAGAAAGAAACCCAGTATTTATTATTCGCCATCCTCAGTCTGGCGTTCTGTCAGCACGGTTCTCATTTAACGCTGACAACTCCCTATGAGATATAAAGTATTGTCTCCACCTCGGATGGCACAGAGGAGGCTCAGAGATAACAGGCAGCTGGCCAGGGGTGCCCCCAGCCCATTTTTCTGTTGTGCCCTCCCTTCTAAAGGACTTTGACCCCAAATCCCTTTCCAAAATGCCCTTGGGGAACTAGAGATGACTAAGACAGGAGGAACTACTGGGACAGGGAAAACCCCTTACCGCCCCACAGGTGGCACCTGTGATCTTGGGGTGCTGGTGGGCCAGGCCAGGAAGGACTCAGTGACATCACCCTGCCGTTTGCAGCCTTCCGTGTCTCGACACAAGGTTGAGGCAGCTGCACGGAACCCGCCTGATGCCCAGGAGTGGGAGCCCGGGGCCTCACATCACCCCGCCCGCGCCCGCGCCCTGCATCTCGGGCGTCCTGCGTCTGTGGCGCGGCCCACTCTCCCAGGGGAGCCACCTGGGTGGGGAGGAGAGGGGAGCCTGAAGCCACGCACACCTTATCCCCAGCTAAGCTCGGGGATTGCGAAGTAGATTAAAGGCATTCACTCACGAGGATGCCTACTTAACCGGGATCCCCAAAGATCCGGGCTGCTCACCGACAAAGGCTCCGGCTCCCAGCCCGCGGGGTCGGGGGCGGGGCGGAGCCACCTTCCTCGCCTGCAGACTTCCTGCCTTATTATCAGCACCGCCGCCAGGGGGCGCGCCGGGGCCGGGAGACCGAGAGGCTAGTGGGCTCCGGGTCGCCTTTGTGCGTTCGGTTGGCGTTTGTTGCTCACCTGTGTGCTTACCCAGTGCACGCTTCCGGCATTTCCAGGACGCTGCCTCTACACTGGGCGGTTTAAAGAAATCTCGTTTGATTAATTCCTGCGCCACCATCCACGCTGTGGACCACCTGCCTCCTGGTTGCCCTCTCCGGTTGTCTAGCTTTCTTTCTAGTGGCCTCCAAGGAAAACCTCGCTTGAAACCGTTCTGCGGCTCCTGTAGCTCTTGGGGTAAAGTTAAAAGCCCCTCTCTCGGTCGGAGTCCGTGGAGGGAGCTCCCACGCGCCCCCTTCATGCTGTTCCCCGCGGGAGTCGCGAGGTTGCAGACCTTCCGCACTTGCTGCTTACCCCGCCCGCAGCAGCTTTGCCCTCTCCCCTCACCCTCCCCAGGCTGGTCTGGGCTCCTGGCTCCTGGGCCCCAGCAGCCTTCGGGCAAGTTTCGAGCAAAAGTGAAGCGCACAGCGCTGGATCGAAGATGTCCTCCTCCTCCCTCCCCGCGATAGACGGGTAGCCCGCTGCGGGCGGGGATAAGGCTGGCTGCCCCGTCCTTTGTCTCGGCGGTGCCTCCGCAGGGGGCCCGGTTGGGCAGCGCTGAATACACAGCGGCCGACTGCTTGCCCCGGGGGAGCGCACGTAAAAGGGAACCTCGGGGCAGCTAGAGAGGTGGAGGTGGGATGGAGATGGGCGGTCACTCGGTCGGTCTGAGGTCCCGGACACTCACACAACACAGAGTGCTTCCCACGTGCCACCCCTCAGCCCCCAGGTCCCTTTCAAGAGGCCACCCTCCCACTCAGGCGGAGGCCTCGGGGTCCAACGCCCGGGAGCCTCCACCTCACCCGCCCTGGCTGGCCTTGGAGTGAATTTAACCCTTTCCCCACCGCGTGCAACCCTTCGTGCGGTTCGGGTGCCCATGAGAGAGGGCGTTTCCGTTCGTGACACTTGGCTCTGGGGTGCCCTCCCCCTCCTGGGCAGGGACCATTTCTGTGTTCCCACTGGCAGCGTTGGGCCGGCAGGAGGAAGGAAATTAAGTCTGTGTTGAAGGAAGGACACCTGGCAGGGGAGGGAAAGGGCTCAGGAATCCCCTCTTCTGGGGAGCTTTCAAATGGGGGGAAACCCCCACACAGTTTCCATTCTCCAGGGCGCCTTGCCCGGCCCGCTAGCAGGTTCCCACATCGCCCCATCCAGTCCGGCCGCTAGCAGGTTCCCACATCGCCCCATCTAGTCCTCTCCTTCTTCACTTCCTCAGTGTGAGGCTAGCAAAAGTCTGGGACTCCACCCTACCACCCACTTGTGTCCCTGTCTCTCTTCCATTCTCTGCCCCATGCTCAGGATCGGGATCTCCGGGTGCTCCCAGGCTGCCTGGAGAAGGCATCAGGATACACGCATCGCTTCAGGGAAAGGCCAGCCTTGCCTACACAGCCCAGGGCCACTGGCCGGGCGAGCCAACCCCCACCCCACCTGCAGCCTCGGGCATCTCCTGCCCCCACCTCCCAGGCTGGCACCTATGGAATTTGGGGACCCAGAAATGACCCCGAAGAGATCATCTAGTCCATCCCCCACCTGCCTCCTGGCCACCCTGAATCTGCAGTGGTGTCTTGGTGGCCAGGGAAAGGTAGCCCTCCTCAGCTCTCAGAAAGGTAGCCCTCCTCAGCTCTCAGAAAAACTGACAGGCAGGATTGGAGTTCCAGCGGGCACGTCTGATCAGAAAACCAGCTGAGAGCCCCCATTGGGGAGGACAGAGCTCCGAGTAGGACTTAGGGTGTGTGTGGAGGGCTCTCTACCCCTAGAGTCGGGGCCCTGAGGCTCCGCAGTCAGGGAAAATGGCAAATCCTCCGCAACCCCCTTTCCAGGTGAATCAGAAATACGGCACACCAGAATCAGCCCGCCACGGGGCCCTCTCTGAAGGTCCCCATCTCTGCAGCCTCCACCCCGTCCACTGTCCAGGGCAGGTTGGGGTTTTCTCTTCGCCTTGTTCATCCTTCCCCATCTCTGCCTCTCCCTCCCCTCTTCTTCCCCTTCTTTCTCCGTGGGCTCCCTCTGCTAGTCTCCCCTCCCTCTCCTCTCTCTCTCTTTCTCTCTCAGGCCCTCGCTTGTGCTCTCTCTCTTTTTTCACTACTCTGTCTCTCCCTTTTCTCCCCTTCCCTCCCCTCCTCTCTTTCATCTCCCCCCCACCCCCCCTCCAGTCGAACACCGGGCTAGGAACGCGGCAGAAGCTGTGACAAGCCCAGGCGGCTCTCCCGACCCTCGATGCCCCCGGGCCAGTTTTCCAAGCTCCCCGCGCCCATCACAGCCTTGTGCGGAGAGGGCTCTCGGGATGGGCAGGGGCAGTGGGTTCAAGCTATGGGCACGGGTGGCCCAGATCAAAGGCTAGGAATGTCTGGCCCTGGCGTGGACTTCCTCCAGCCATGCCCCCATCTGGCAGAGGGCCTGCCACTCCCAGCCTTGCAGCACTGGGGGTCAGCTCATTTGCTGCCCCTTCTGCCACAGTTCTGGGAGTCACTGCCCTCAATCCCTCTTACTGCCCTTGCTTTCTTTGCCCCAGGCCCAGGGATGATGCTCCAGCACCCATCCCTCGCCTGGGGTGCCTCTGGGGGCCTTGAGTGGCCTGGGAGCAGGGTTGCGGGGCAGGTGCCCAGGTGACAGAGGTCAAGGCCCCCCAAATCTGGCTTCCGTCTCAGCACCACTTAAGGCAGACCTAATTCCTTGACTCTGGAGAGGGAGAAGAGAGAAAGAACCCACGGAGGCCTTGGAAGGACTTCTTTCCTATGGCGAGGGGTGGGGTATTGGGATACATTTGGTGTCCACACAGGAAAGGGGGACGTTATCACCAAACCCCAGGTTGGAGCCCAGGGCCTCAGGCAGGAGAGTTGGGCAGGGGAGCGGGTCTCGATGGCAAGGAGGTCCTCCGAGGACCCCAGCTGCTTCCTATTGGGGCTACTGCGTTTCACGCGCCCCAAACTGTTCATCCACAAGATCCAAACGGGACCGCGGGTCGTCCTTCTGACCTGAGCCTGAGGCCAGCCCTGAACCCCTCTAGGAGGAGAAAGTGACCCGGCTCCCCGCGCAGGAAATGCAACTGGCTGCTGGTGTCAGTTGCAGGAAATGCAAAGGCAGCAGGAGGTCCCGATACCGATCTGATCCCTGACAAAAGACTCAAATGACACTCGGCTCTGTCCCCCGGCGCCGCCCGCAGCCAGACCTTCGAGCCTCCGCGGACCCTTCTGCGCGCCTCTCGGATACCCGGGAAGCGACCTCCCGCGGCTGGGTCGCGTGGCCGGCCCGCTCGCGGGCTCGGGAGGCTGGGAGGGGTTGCATTTTCCAACCCCCTCCGAGACCCTCGGATCCTGTCCTGCCCGAGCGAAGCTTCTGGAAACATCCCTGTGCTTTCTACTCTCGATTCCTCATAGGCCCAAGTCCCAAGAGGTCACGGTCTCCCGAGAGAAAAGGAGCCACCCATCAATACCCACGCCAACCTGGCACCACGTGAACGCCCCAGTCACAGCCCCGGCTCCCTAAACCTGGCTGGCGGGGGGCCGCGGCGGTCCCGCGCCAGCAGAGGGTCCAACGTGCCGTGTCCCCCCAAGTTCCCACTGTGTCCGGGGTGCGGGCTTTGCCCAAGTTTGCTGGGCGATGCCCTTCCCGGAGCCCGACTCGTGGGCCGGGCGGGAGGGGCGCGTGATTGACAGGCTGAACTACAGACTCATCTCTTACCTTAGGCCGCGGGCGCTGATTGGCTGCTCGCTGACATCCTCAAACCCGGCTGCTCCGCGCTGGGCTCGGGAGGGGGGCAGCTGCGGGTGGAGGTGCGCTTCTGACAAGCCCGAAAGTCATTTCCAATCTCAAGTGGACTTTGTTCCAACTATTGGGGGCGTCGCTCCCCCTCTTCATGGTCGCGGGCAAACTTCCTCCTCGGCGCCGCTTCTAATGGAGCCCCACCTGCTCGGGCTGCTCCTCGGCCTCCTGCTCTGTGGCACCAGGGTCCTCGCCGGCTACCCAATTTGGTGGTAAGACTCGCCTCTTATCTGCCCGCGGCCAGATTTCTCCGCGGAGCCCCAGGGAGGTGGGGGGCGCTAGCTGGGGGTGGGCTGCGGCAGGGCTGGGGCTCCTTTCTTCTTACCTCCCTCCAGCACCCCGACTCGCCCACCTCCCTGGATTTTCTGCTGGTGTCGCCTTCAGAATCCAACTCCTGGTTTCTCTGATAATCACCATTTTCCCTGCTACTCGCTGCAGAGGCTGGAGGACTTTCCCCGTCTCAGAATGTCTCTCATTCTTAGATCCTAACCCTCCACCCGTCCCAGTCTGGGGGCCCCGAAGACCCTCCATTTGCTTGCAGTTGGCTTTCTGGAAATCCAGCGATGTCCCTGGGGCCCAGCCACTCCTCTTCTCCATTTTGGGGTCTTCATGGGCAAAATCATCCTGTTCCTTCATTGCCACCCTCACCTCCTCCGGCGCCTCCCTCAGGAGATTTCCCCACAATAACCCCCCTGTGCCTTCAGATTTTAGACCCCAGTCGCTTCAGGGATCCCCCAGGGCAGGGGGGTGGGGGGTGGATTTCATCAGATTCTCCCCACTCTGCTCTAGATGAATCTGGAGCCTCAGAAGTGAATATGGTATTTGCTGATCCGAGATGCCATTGAATTCAGATTTAATTCATTTCTTGCTTGTCCATCCTGGCAAAAGCGGGGCTTCTTGAAAATGTAGTTGTTTGGGAGGGGGTGGGTTTGTTCTTTGACCAAAAACCCAATTCTCCATGTCAAATTCGTTCCTTTTGGAAAAACCCGAGGACCGAGGAGAAAGGGAGAGAGGGAGAGGAGGATCCCGGTCCCCGAGAAATGTGGATACAAAAGACATTTTTAGTAAATAAGGCTGGGAAACCAGGCGCGGTGTTTTGGCGGGGGCCGGGTGGGGGCTGTGCGTGTGTGGGGGAACTGGCCGTGGAGTAAACAGCCCTTTGGGAGCCCCAGTTCCAGGGAGTCCCCTTGTTTTCCAAGCGGCCTCATCGACACCCAGCAGGTCCCAGAGGCCAGAGGGGAAAGACACACTGAAACCAGTTCTCTAAATTACACCCCGCCTCTCCTCAGTCTCCAGCCCCCTGCATTCCGGAAAACTTTAATTAAAGAATCTTCCCCTCCTGGATGTAGGAGAGGCTCGGCCAGGGGGTGGGGGGGTGTGGAAGGTGAGGAGGAAGAATTTGGGATCTGTGAGTTAGCAGAGGGACTGTGGCCCTGGAATGAAAGTCAGAGAGGAGTGCCACCTGCGTGTCCCCCTTTCCCTTAACCACCCTTTGCCCAGCTTGGGATAGGGGCAGCAGAGCAAGGAGATTTGGGGCCACACCCCGAGTCTGCCTGCAGCTGTTTGGGGGTGGCAGCATTTGTGTCTGGGTGTTTGGGGGGGTCAGGATGGGAATAAGAGCAGGGTATGGCCAAGGGTCTCCATTTAGAGGGTACTGAGAGTTGCTCCCAGGACAGACATCCAAGGGGAGGTCTTTCTTCTGCCCAGCCCTTCCTTCCCCGTGGCGATGGGCTGGCCTGAGGCCTCCTGTACATAAAGAAGTCCCCAGGGTGGCCGGGGCAGCCAGGGATGCCAGGTTGGGGACTTTGCCAGTTGCGAGGAAGGCTGCTGCAGAAACCAATCCTGCCCCCTGGCCCTTCCCGACCCTCTTGCCATCCCCCGCCCAAGGCCATGCTGTTCTCTTCTTCCACAGGGACCTTGGGGGTGGGCGGGGAGGGTGGGAGGAGAGGGCTTGGAGCCCCATAGGCTGCAGGAAGCAAGGGGGGAAGACCAGCTTCCCCTATCCTATGAACTGGACAAGAGCACTTCCGGGGTCAATGCTGGTGGTTGGGGGGTCTGCTGTGTAATGGTGTATTGGGGAGCATCCCGATAGGGACCACCCAATAGGAAGATGTTGGAAAAACCTGGAAAGCCAGGACATTGGCCCTAACATAATGCTGGACACATGGCTTGTTTGGGGTTGGCGGGGACAGGGATGCTGCTTTGTCTGAGCAGTGTGTGTGTGTGTGTGTGTGTGTGTGTGTGTGTGTGTGTGTGTGTAGGTCTCTGACCCTAAGGAGTGTCATCTGTACACTAGTGTGCCTCTGTGTGAAGGAGTGTCTGTACCTGCAACTGGATGACTGTGGACGTGAACTTGTGTGAGACGTGCCTGAGGGTCCCATGGCCCGTGACAGGGTGTACTGTGTGTCTGCACACGAGTGTCAGCAAGTGGTTGATTCTATGTGAGCGTGTGTGTATGAGACAGAGAAAGTCTACAAGTATCTATGCCCATGTAAAGGTCAGCACCTGTGTCTGCTTATGACACCACATGACTATGTTCATGACCAGGCATGTGAGCGGGGTGTGTGTGTGTGCGTGCGTCTGCACGCGCGCACGTCTGCATGCGTGCACGTGTCTTCATGATTGTATGAGGGGAGAGCTCCACAGATGTCTCTGTGCATGGATATCAGTGCTCATGGCCATGAGCTGATTGTGAGTACGAGTGTGGCGAGGGCTATGTCTGAGTTTGCCTGTGACCCTGTCCTCAAGTGCTAGTGACCATGGCTGGGCCCATGGCTATGGATAGGTTCGCAGACATATGACCTGTAAGTGTGAACGACATCCCAAACTTGGGTGCTTGGTGGGCGTCCATGGTCCTGGAGGGACAGTCCAGCAGACACAGACAAGGGTCTAATGAGGAAGCTGCAAGGGCCACAGTGACCTGGGATCCAGGGCTGGGCAGCATGGAGAAGGGGGACGGCACAGAGCCTTCTTTGGCACAAGCTCATCCTGTCTGTCTGAGGACTGTGGTCACCAGCCCTCCCCTCTTACACCGTTTGTCTTTGGGCTTGGAGCTAGGGTGGTGGGTGTCATGTTCTCGGGGCCAGGGCAGGGGGCCAGGGCTGGGACAGTGACAGTAGAGTAGAGGGGCCTCAGATTCCTATTCCTGCTCTGCCCCCAGGGCAGCCAGATACCAGTTCTTTAGCCCATCACGGCCTGCGCTCTTTGGCCCTCCCAGCTCACACATTCCCTAGGAGAGACTTTAGGGGGAAATAGTTCAGCTGGGATTTCTGCCCCCATCACCCCTCAAGGAGGGCACCCCCATCCCAAGCGTTCTGTGCTGCTCAGGCCCCAGCCCTGAGAGAAGGTAGACCAGAAGCCTGAGCTACAAGGGGCCTCAGACAGAGGCTCATGGAAGGAAGAGACACGTTCCAGGGCCTCGCAGCCAGGTAGTGGCGGAGCTGGGACAGGAAGCAGTGGCAGCAGCACTGATTTCTATAATTCTTCTTGTCAGTCCCAGTTAGCGCCTGGTAGAGGAACTTGTCTTTCTTTTCCTTCCTGGGGGAAAAATGAACGATCTTATTAGGGCCCAGCCTAGTGCCTGCTGCATTCCGGAGGCAGAGGCCCTGATGGAAGGGGCCTGTGCTGGGGGTCGGGAGCCCCCCTCTGTGGGACACATCCCTCTGGGTCTCTGTTTCCTTACTCAGGAATCACCAGCCTGCCCCTGCTTCACAGCTTGGGTGAAAGTGCTCCGCAGAAGTCAAGGGCAGTGAGCTGGGCAATAACAGCTGAGTTCTCTCTCCACCATCCTGGGAGCCATTTCCCCACTCGAGCACTTGCCCTAAGTCCTGCCTCAGTTTCCCCATCTGTCCGATGTCCCGCTGCCTCCCCCACCCACTCCCACCTCCACCCGCCTTTCAGAGGCTTGCGAACATGTTCAGTCAAACCCCGTGGGGGTCAGTGGGCTGGGCCCAGGGAGGCACCTGGAGACTGCGGGGGAGGAAGGCCCCAGGCCAGGTGTTAACACTTGTAACAGGCAGGAATTACAGCTGGCTGGGGCTGGGGCTGGCGAGGAGCTGAGCTGGCTGGAGGCTGTTGATCCCACAGACAGACAGACAGACAGATGGGCAGATACCAGATCGGATGGCCAGGCTTTAACCGGGTGGTCTCTCCCTTCCAGGGCAGGCCTTACCCTGGGGGGATGTGGTGGGGAAATTAATCCAGGTCTCTTGGAAGTGAGTTAACAGCCCTCCTGCCCACCCCACCCCCATTGTGGGCGGGGCTTGCTGTCCAAAGGGAGCAAAATTGGTTACTGATCTGTTTGTCTTCTGATGGGACCACATTTTCCCTAAAAAACAAAAACAAAAACAAACTAACCAAACAAACAACGACAAAACGCAGGTCAAATGTTACTCTAATACCAGGAGCCTGGAGCTGAGTTATGTTCTTGGAAGAACCTGCTTTAATATGTGGGGGGGGAAGGTATGGGGGGGTGGGAAGGGGTAGCAGTCGGGGAAAATTCTCCCAGAATCTCAGAGCATTTTATCAACAGCTCTGTGACCATGAGGTGAGGGATGGGTAGTATCTGGGCTCTGAGCATCTCCCTCACCCCAGGTATCCTGAGGGCCCCCTGGTCTGGGGAGGGCCTGGGACAGCTGCCTGGTGGAAAGAACTTTTGCAGGGAGGTCAAAAGAGGCAGGAGCTGGACTGCAGTGCCAAGTCCTTTAGTGGGCACGCTCCCCTCCCTTCCTGCAGCTTTCCCAGTGGCAAACCCGGCCAGGCCCTGCCAGCACCCACACCCTGTGGCATCTGGGTGCTTGCTCAATCACTGGTGCAGGTGGAGAAACTGAGGCAGACAGAGAGGGCCCTAGGTAGAAATCCCCAAAGAATAGACGCAGCCAAGCAGGTATCTCCCATCCTTCCCACTACAGAACCTAATGCTAACAAACCTGAACGGTACTCAGGCAGATGTAGGATGGAGAAGGTGTTATGGCCCAAGTGGGCGAAGGGAGCTATGAGCTTGGCGTTTTCCCTAGACTTTGAATAGCTCTCTCCTGGGTCTGGCAGGAGACAGGGAGCTTGGGGTTGGGGCAGGAGAGGTGACTCTTCTCAGAGGATGTAGCTATCGGACCCTTCCAGGGAGCGTGGGAAAAACCAAGACCTTTCTGGCTTCAGAATGTGGCCAGCCCAGGGCTTGGGGGGGACCTGGCCTTCTAGCCTTTTCTGCCCACCCTGCCATGAGCCACAGGATCCTTCTAAAGCCACCGAGGAGGGAAAGGACAGTCTCTACTCCCTGTCCCTAGCTGGGGGAGGAGGTTAGCCTGACCCCTTCCTCACAGGTTAGTGCCATCCTGATGCTACAGCTACACGTTCATGTTACTTGGGTGCCAGGAAGTGGGTAGAGCTTGAATGGAGGGACCTGTGTCTGGGTGTGGCGTTTACCAGTGACTGGCTGTGCGACCCAGGAAGAGTCCCTTTCCTCTTCTGTGCTTTAAGCCCTGTCCTCCCTCTGGGCTTCATTTTTCTTGAGCAGCCTGAGGGATGCCTTCTGCCTCTTGGAGTCTACAGGGCTATGACAGGGAGCTGATTCACGGCTGTGAAGCAGGGAGCTCCAGGTGGCCCCAGTGCCACTACCCCCGGGAGCCTATCTCCCCCAACCCTCCCTCGCCATTCAGACAGTCAGAGCCTGCCTTAAGCAGCCCAGCCCTTTCGTTCTGCAGCCCCATCTGACCTACATCCCAAAGCTGGCTGCCCCACTACTGCCAAGCCTGCCTGCTTGCACCCCCAAACCTCATTTTCCCCAAACACTCACGTTCCTCTGGAGCCAGGCTGCCTACATTCACGTTCACACGCTGGGCAACCTAGGGCAAGTTCACCTCTCCAAGCCTCAGTTTCCCCATCTGTAAAATGAGAACAGTGACTGTTTCTACCTCACAGGGTTGTTGTGAAGATTAAATGAGTGAGTACACGTAAAGCTCCCTAAATAATGCCCGGCATACCGGAAGTACTATATACATATTATTTTCACCCCCTGTGTGCAAGCTATTTTGACTCCTTTAAGTCCTGGATCTAAACTTGCCTCTTCCAAGAAGTCCTCCCAGGTTGGCCCCACGTGGCTCTGTTTTCTCCTTATCCTCAGAGCCAGCTCGCCCTGTTATACTTGGTACTGGTGACCATGAGCCTGTGGCTTTATGCTTAACCTGAGGAAGTTAGGCTGGGCTAACCTAAGCTCAGCTGTTTGCCTGCCCAGGAAAGGGGTGGGTAGAGAGGGCACTGTCGTCTCCCCTAACCCTCCTCCCATCCTACAGTTTGCTGGACTCTTGCAGCCACTGCCATTTCCAGCTGAGCCACCTTGGGCTAGGCCAGGGAGGGGTAGGGGAGGCAGGTTCACGGCAGGGGGGTTGGGAGGGGGGGAGTGGCACTGGGGCCGCCTGGAGCAGCCCGAGCAGAAGTTACTCCTCCAGGAGCTGAGAGATGATTCAGAAGGTGATTTATAGACGGAAGGCAGAAAGCTTGGCTCCTGGCAGAGGCCTGCTGCTTAATTACATTCTTTGGGGGGTGGAGGTATGAGTGGGGCAGCAGCAGGGGAGCACCTTCTACCCCCTCCCCCTCCAGATCTTGTCCCTGTAGCTGCCCCAACTCCAAGCAGGGTCCCTTGGTCTCATGCTGCTAGAGAGGGAATTCCCTGTTCTCAATGAGAGACTAGGCCGGGGGGCAGGAAGAGCTTCTGGGGGTCAAGGGGGTGGAGAAAAAGGGAAGAGGCCGGAGTCCCAGCTCCTGGGACTCCTGCAGGGGAGTCTGGGATGCAGAGGGGGCTGGAGATCACTTGGTCTCCTCCCTGCTCCTGGGCAGGTGAATAGCTAACCCACCTGGGCAGAGGGTTTCTAGAATCTTCCTGAGGGTGCAACCCCATACTTTCCCCCCAGTGGCCTATCCTACAGCTGCTTCAGGGTTCTTCCTTCAAGTTGGCTTCATTTCTGTTGCTTGGTTCTCAGTGGGCTGGGGGCTGGGGATCTGGCTCTGTGCTCAGAGACTGAAACCCAGTTCTTCGGCGTTAGGCAACCTGTGGTACGTGGCACAGTGGCCGCCTTAGATCCAGAAGGTTCTCCAGGCAGGGTCAGCCTTGCATCGGAGGGAGAGAAACTTTCTTATCCTCACATTAAACTAATGTCTCAGGGAGTTGCCACAATTCAACTGCTAAAGCTAAAATCACTTCTGTGCCGCTAACAAGCAGTCCCCGTTCTGTTGGTTACCGGCTGTGGTGATGTCTGGGTTCCCTCTATGAACACTGACCCGTGCGGCAACCAGCCTGACATCTCTCCACTGTTCCTCAGTTCCCATGCAGCCTCCATCACAGCTTTGAAACCCCCAAACTCCGCCTCTAGTTCTTGAGGCCAGCAAGGTGTGTGTCGGGGGCAGGGGGTAGGGAAGCCCAGGCCGATGGAGTCTGTTTAGCGTGCACAGCCGGGAGGAGTTGGCAGGGGTCAGGATGGGGACACTAGACAGCTCTCTGGTTCCCCCTGAGGCGAGCCTTCTCAAAATGGCCTCATTATGTGTGTGGAGTGAATTCCAGAAATGTCAGGCACACCCATACATCTAGGGGAAGTATGTTGGGAGACAAGAGGGGGCAGTGTGGGGCGGTGAGAGGTTTCTGGGCAGGGAGTTAGGAAACCTGAGACCCGGCTCTGCCACTGGTTGCAGTGTGACATTAGGCAAGTCCCTTCACTGTTCTTGACTCAGTAAATAGGGGAGTTGAACAAGCTGCTGGCCTTGGACTTCCAGCTATTCGGATTATCTGTGTCTGGTACGTGGTTGGGGGCGGTCACTTGAGAGCTGACCTCAGGGCAGTGTGGGGAGGACTGAGCCCAAAACTTTATACTCAAACAGCTGTGAGGTCATGGATGAGTCTCTAACCTCCCCGGGCCTCGGTTTTCTCATCTGCAAAATGGGCCATGATAAGGCTATTAAGAGCTTCAGAGGAATACTCTTTACGAAAGCCCTTGAGAAACATGAAGTTCTTTCCAGAGAAGCTCTCTATCATTGCTGGTCCTACCAGAAAAGAGGAGTAAGAGCCAGCCCCTAGTCAAAGGGTGCTAAGGATGGACCTGGCAGGACCCTCTGAGTCTTTGAGCTTGAGATTTGGTATTTCCAGCAGAGGAGGAAGGAATGGGAGCCGGACAGGGGAGTTCTCAGCTCCTTCCTGAGGGGGTCTTGAGGTTCAGTGGGGAACACCAAGGGGAGAGAGCAGAGGTCGGAGGTCAAGTGGCCACAGGGCATGCCCAGGTTCACCCGAACTAGTGCAGAGATCACAGGCCTGACCTGGGCTTAGCCAGGTGTAGGATTTCTAAGCAGGGACACAGTGGTGGGAGATGGGAGTAGAGGTTAGGAGGAGGAAGGGGAAAGGGCCAGGAGCTGGAAGGGGCTCTTCTGAGGTCTGTGGCCGTCAGGAAATCCAATCACCTGGATGGGCACCAGCAAACTGGGAAACCATTCACTCAAGCTAGGCTGGAAAAACAGGAAGGACCGTGTGTGTGTGTGTGTGTGTGTGTGTGTGTGTGTGCGGCTCCCTCCCTCCCTCCCTCCCTCCCTCCCTCCCTCCCTCCCTCCCTCCCTCCCTCTCTCTCTCTCTCTCCCCCTCCCTCCCTCCCTCCCTCCCTCCCTCCCTCCCTCTCTCTCTCTCTCTCTCCCCCTCCCTCCCTCCCTCCCTCCCTCCCTCTCTCTCTCTCTCTCTCTCTCTCTCTCTCTCTCTCTCTCTCTCTCTCTCTCTCTCTCTCTCTCTCTCTCTCTCTCTCTCTCTCTCTCTCTCTCTCTCTCTCTCTCTCTCTCTCTCTCTCTCTCTCTCTCTCTCTCTCTCTCTCTCTCTCTCTCTCTCTCTCTCGGTGGTGAGGGGGATGGGAGCAACAGGACCAAACGCCCTGCCCCTGGGCACAGAGTCCCACTTATCTGCCAGAGCCAGCTGGGCCAGCGAGGAAAACCAAGGAAAACCAATCTCTCCTCGCAGGGCCCATTGGGAATGCAAATAGGGGCTGCGGCAGCGGGAGTGAGCCAGCCTCCTGCATCCTGTCCGGCTCACCACGAATCTCCCTAACCTGGCTTTCTGAGGCTGTGTCTCCCCTGCTCTAAAACCTCCCATGGTTCCCCACTCCTTGTCTGGCACCGAGGCTCCCTAGGCTTGGCCTCCACCCATATCAGCTGTACCTTTCTTAATCCCCCACGAGCCTCCCAACATCCCTCTGTGCCTGTTCATGGAAATACTTCGCCACCTCCTCTCTCCCCTCCCCACACGCAACTGCTGAAATTCCATTTTGCTTTCCAGACCCAGACCAAAATCCTCTTCCTTTGGGAAGCCCTCCTAGATTCCCGAACCATTGCCCTGCAAGCAGGGAATATGTCATCACTCCCTTCCCTCCCCACCTCCCCCCAGCCATGCCATGTATTCCCACCACCTTCTCCCACGGGCTGTGGGCATCTTCTGCTCCTCTACCAGACTACAGATACCTTTTAGCCGCCTCGTGCTCTCCTCCCCCAGTGCCGAGCATATGGTGGGGGTCAGTAAACAAAAACACAGCTCCGTGCTGCATGTAAAGGCAAGCGGGCAAAAGAGGTTCTGAAGAGAGCCAGCTGCACACGGTGAATCACGACAGTGCCGTGAGCGGACTGGAGGAGCAGAATGAATTAAAACCTCGTCCCTGGGTGTGACCCGGGGTTCAGGGCTCCGAGCACAGTGCTTCTGCTGACTTTGAAAGGCAGCTGAAACTGATTCTCATTGCTCAGCTCAGGCCCTACGTGGCTAACAGCCCCTAGGTTCAGAGGGTACCCAAGAGGATGGGACCCTGATCTGAGTAGGCTGCCGTCCCAGAAGCTGAGGTGCACCTTGTCTCCGTGGGCTCAGTTCCCCTGGGGTTATTTTTTCCATCCCAGCTCCATTTGCAAATGTTTCCTATCCGTGCCATTATTTCTCCCTCACAGCTCACATGATGCTTAGGTGTCTGAGTCTTTAGCTTAAAAATCCCATTCGGTGGGACTTGTTTCCCTATCCAGGCGTGGGTCAGTATGTTTGTTAATGGTGTGTATGTGCCGGTCCCTATACACCCATCATGATTTAGAACGAAACCCTGCCCATTTTACAGATGAGGACTCAGGGCACAAAGCCTGTGCTCTGAACCCAGGCTCTGTTGGGCCCAAAGCTTTTTCCTTCTACCACCATTCAGACTCAAAAGTGGATTTCTTGGGAATTCCCTGGCAGTCCAGTGGTTAGGATTCCACGCTTCCACTGCAGGGGACCCGGATTCGAGCCCTGGTTGGGGAATTAAGATCCTGCAATCCGGCATGGCCAAAAAAAAAAAAAAAAAAAGTGGACTTCTTACATGCGGCAGGAATTTACTTATTCATATTCTATGTTGGTCCTCAAAGGATGGCTTTGAGTCAAGATTACATTTGACCTTCAACTTGAAAGCTGCTGCTTTGTGTTTGTTGATACTATTTCTGAACCTCTGGGAGGTCTCTTATTTGGGGACATGTGCAAGTCACTGGCAAGCTTTCCACATCTACGAAACTGGCAGTAGTGGCGCTGTGACTGTTTTGTTGCCTGGGTGGGAGTGGAGGGAGGGTGGCCTTGGGCAAGTCACTACTTCCCGGGCCTTCGTTTTCTCACCTGTGAAATAGGAAGACGGTAGAGTCATGACCTCTCACCCCTCACATTACTTCCAGCTGTAAGATTTCTCATTCTACTTAATCCCTTATGCTCCTTTGCATCCAGCCCCCATCACACATACCAGAAAACAATAGGACAGAATCCTCTTTCTTGCCCCAAACAATTCTTGTGTTAGTATCTCTGATATAGATGATTTTTTACTTGACCTTTATACTTCAATATTCACCTTGATCTCTCTCTGAGGAGCTAGGATGATTCCTCCTTGCAGTTAAAGTATGTTTCCCTTTCTGTCCTGACTGTGAGAAAACTAAGTCAAACGTGAGCTCAGTCCTTGCACCTGTATTGACCTTGACTTGGTGTATTTGTCATCTTTTTCACCTTAATCCTGATTTTCTATTTTCATTTTATTATTCAATCCCATGTGTTTTTTTTGTTTTTTGGGGTTTTTTTTTGCGGTACGCGGGCCTCTCACTGTTGTGGCCTCTCCCGTTGCGGAGCACAGGCTCCGGACACGCAGGCTCAGCGGCCATGGCTCACGGGCCCAGCCGCTCCGCGGCATGTGGGATCTTCTCAGACCGGGGCACGAACCCGTGTCCCCTGCATCGGCAGGCAGACTCTCAACCACTGAGCCACCAGGGAAGCCCCCAATCCCATGTGTTTTGTGTTATAAATTCCTTGAGGGCAGGCACTGTCTCCACACCACTGTCTTCTCTGTGACTGGCAAGTACGTAGTAGTTGCTCAATAAATATTTGTTGCCTTTGGAATTTGTTGCCTCAGGCACTTCAAATCCTTCTGGAAAGAGGCAAGGCATACATAAATTTAAAATATTGCTATATCAGAGAGCTGGCCCTCACTGGATTGTTTTGGGTTGCAGGAATTCTGATCAGTTTCTTTCTGTTTCTTTATCGTCAGAGTGTCCTCCAAGTCTACAGAAGCTTTTTCTTTGGGGAAGTCACCATCTTTTCTTTTCTCCATGATCTTCTTCATCCTAAACTTGAAGCTGATACACAATTTTCCTCTTGGGAAGCTCTCTTATTTCTGGCCAATGATTGTGCTTTCCTCTTTCCCTGTCTCCCTTCACCCCTGGTTCCTCCCACCTTCCTTTGCCCTGGAAGGCAGCCAGTGCTATTGAGGCCATTCTGCAGGTGACGGGATGCCCTGGTAGCATCCACCCTGTCTCTCCAGCTGGGCTGCTCCCACCTCCCGCCCCCCAGCCATCGTGAGAACTGCTGTCACTGTGGGCACAGGTGGGAAGGAAGAGAGAGGCCCTGCCGAACATCGCACACAGCCCTCGCTGCCAGCCAGGCCCTTCCCATCAGCAAAACCCTAGCGGGGCACTGGCTTGACCTAGGAGGTGCTAAGCCCCCATCAGTGGGGGGAGCTTCAAGGAGGGACAGAGAATGGCTGGCGAAGGGGGGCCAGGCTGGCCTCACCCATCCGCCAGCAAGGTGTCCTCTTAGCCTCTCACCTCCTCTCTGCTTCTGCACCTCTGGGACCACCCTCCTCAGCCCCTAGACTTCAGGAAGGAGAGTGCTGAACCACAGGCCGGGTGGTCCTCCATCCTAACTGAAGCTTCTGCAGGAGAGACTCTGCAGCCTTCCTCAGCTATCAGTAAGGAAGGAGTCTATGACCTTGGCACTGTCCTTGAAGCTAAAAGAGCCCCATGAGATTGGCATCTTCATCCCCATTTAATCTGTGAGAAAATGGAGACTCTCAGAGCCCAATCAAGGAGCTGGGAAGCAAGTGGGGAGGCAGGATTTAACGTCCAGCTAATAATTTATTGTGTATGGTGTGTGCTGAGGGAACACAGCACACACTTGAACTCATCCTCCCAACACCCTCGGGAGGCAGATACTCTTGCTATCCCCATTCTACAGATGAGGAAACTGAGGTCCTGAGGAATCCACTCCATTGCCCAAGGCTCCACAGCTGGCAAACCCCAGAGCCCCAACCATGACACAAACTGCCTGGAGCCGAGCTCGCCAGGCTTCACAGCCTGTGACACAACATCTCAACAGTCAGGAAGTTCCTCCTTAGGTCTGACTGCAGTCTTTCCTGACTTAGTCCAAGCCCAGATTCTCTCATTTGGTCTCCTGGGGTCATGAGCTTCATCGTAGATTTTCAGCTTGACTCAAGGACCAGGATGCATTGCTCACTGAGTCTTCCTTTTTCCAGAACAATCCCTCCCAGATGACCCAGTCTCCTGCACACCTTTAACCATCTTGTTCTCCTTCTGATCTCTCTCCAGCGTCTCTACGTCCTTTTGCTAGTGCTGTGACTCATAGCACAGCTGTTAGAACAGGGCAAAGGGGTCCTGCCAGGCCCTTCAATTTAGACGGCTCCACCCTGGTGTCCTAAGGCTGCACCCCTCCCCGCAGGGCAAGGAATCTGGGGCCCAAGGGGTCATACCCACAACACCTCACCCCCAGCCATGCTCTGGGTACTCCGAAGTATCTGCAAGGCACCCTGAAGAGCCTGGCTTCAGTGGCTGTGAGTCTACTTCTGGGCTGGGCAGACTTCTGCCTGGGGTTCATCCTATCAGGTCAGGCCATGCTGCTGGTGTGTGTGCCCCGAGGGATGAGAGTGGTAAAGGAGAGGCCGTTTGCAGGGCCTGTGAACGGAGCCTGGCGGTTCAGTCGGGGTGACCAATGTGGATGAAGCAGGGATGAGGGGGCTGCTGGCTGTGAGCTGGGGGCTGGTTCTCTCCATGTCACTTTCTAGCTCAGAACGCCGTGGAGAACCTAGCCTTCCAGGTGGTGAATAAGACGATAGAATTTTTTTTAGCTTATTATTGAAGAATACCTAAAGAAAAGTACATGAATTATAAGTGTACAGCTCATCGAGTTGGATAGAATATATATATATATTTTAATTGAAGTATAATTAATTTACAATGTTGTGTTCGTTTCAAGTATACCACAAAGTGATTCAGTTATACATATATATATATATATATTCTTTTCAGATTCTTTTCCATTATAGGTTATGAAAAGATATTGAGTATAATTCCCTGTGTTATACAGTAGGTCCCTGTTGTTTACCTATTTTATATATAGAAAAGATATTTTATTTAACAGTTTGTTAACCTGACATGAAATTTTTAAATATCGGGCGCCTGGTGGATGAGGCTTCCTTTAGTACTCTCACCCCAGGTCCTGTAAGTGTTCCAGCCAGACCTGGGGACTTGGACAGGAAACGGGGTTCCCCGGGGTCTGACTAGCACAGAAGCTGGAAGAAGCCCTGCTTTCTCCATCTCTGCATCATCTTATCATCTTTCTCCATTTCTGCATCATCTTCCTACCTTAGTAGGCTGACTTCCTTCTACATCAACACTTCTACCTCCCTTGTAGTCTGTGGTCACCTCTTAGCTTCAAATCCCTTTTGATAAACTGGGACCTTGTCTTACACAGTCTTGGCCTCAAAGGATTTTCCTTCATAGTTGGTCAGTTTTGTCTTCTTTCTTTATTTAGCTGTTTAATAAAGACATATAATCCAGGCTGGATTATATTCATTTTTTCTCTTTCTGATTTTTAAAAAAATATTTACTTATTTATTTATTTTCTTTCTCTCTTTTTTTTTTTTTTGTCTGTGTCGGGTCTTAGTTGCGGCAAGTGGGATCTTCGCTGAGGCATGCGGGATCTTTCACTGCGGAGTGGGCTTCTCTCTAGTTGTGGCACGCAGGCTCCAGAGTGTGTGGGCTCTGTAGTTTGCGACACGTGGTCTCTCTAGTTGAGGCATGCGGGCTCAGTAGTTGTGGTGTGTGCGGGCTTAACTTCCCTGTGGCATGTAGGATCTTAGTTCCCCGGCCAGGGATTGAACCTGCGTCACCTGCATTGGAAGGTGGATTCTTTACCACTGGACCACCAGGGAAGTCCCAGTTTTGTCTTTTTTTTTTTTTTTTAATTTATTTTGGCTGCATTGGGTCTTCGTTGCTGTGCACAGGCTTTTCTCTAGTTGTGGCGAGCAGGGGCTACTCTTCATTGAGATACATGGGCTTCTCACTGTGGTGGCTTCCCTGTTGCAGAGCATGGGCTCTAGGCGTGTGGGCTTCAGTAGTTGTGGTACTTGGGTTCAGTAGTTGTGGCACTTGGGCTCAGTAGTTGTGGCACATGGGCTTTGTTGCTCCGCAGCATGTGGGATCTTCCCAGACCAGGGCTCGAACCCGTGTCCCCTGCATTGTCAGGCAGATTCTTAACCACTGCACCACCAGGGAAGCTCCCAGTTTTGTCATTTTTAAATGGCCCAACAGAAGAGCATTCAACCAGCAGGTCTGACTGTGATGTTCCACCCTCTTTTTTTTTCTTTTTTAATTAAAATTTTTTCTTTACTTCTTTTTTAAAAAATTTTTATTGAAATATAGTTGAGGGCTTCCCTGGTGGCGCAGTGGTTGAGAGTCCGCCTGCCGATGCAGGGGACACGGGTTCGTGCCCCGGTCTGGGAAGATCCCACATGCCGCGGAGCGGCTGGGCCCGTGAGCCATGGCTGCTGAGCCTGCGCGTCCGGAGCCTGTGCTCCGCAACGGGAGAGGCCACAACAGTGAGAGGCCCGCGTACCGCAAAAAAAAAACCCCAAAAAACAAAAAGACATATAGTTGATTTACAATGTTGTGTTAGTTTCAGGTGGTGTTCCACCCTCTTTAGCACGGCCTGTGAAACCCGGAATGATCTCGCCCCTTCCTGGCTCTCCACCCTAACTCACCTCCCACCACCACATCCTCACCCTATGACCTACTTTCACTGCACAGGCGAGAGCCTGGACGTTGGGTGACAGCAGTCCTGGGCTCTAGATCGTTCTGCCTTTAATATCTTGGTGACCTGAACCTGTCTGAGCCTCAGCTTTCTCTCTGTAAAACGAGGAGTAAAGGATGAGGTAACACATGAGAGACTTAGTATAGTGTCTGCTGTCCACCCTTTGCCATCAATGTTGCTTTATCATTTGGGTTGTTCTTACACTACCTCCCATCTCCAGGCCTTTGCGTTTGCCCCACCTTCTTTGGAATGACTTCTGTGAACTCCCCTTCGTTCTTCAAAGCACAGTCCAGGCACCACCTTCTCTGTGCTTCCTTCTTTCACACCTGGCCCCAGCTCAGCCCCTTCCGGGTGTATCCGTTTCATTGATTAGACTGTGAGCGCCCCGCAGGCAGGACCGGGTCTCCATCACCTTTGCGCCCACATCACAAGGATAGCACAGGGCACACATTGCATCCTCTATGACGGGTGGTAGGATGAAGGAACACCATTGAGAGTCACCTGCCAGTTGCAGGCTCAGTCTGCAGCCCCAGCTAGATTCCCATTGCCTCTGTGAGGCCCTCCTAGGAAGACATGGGGCCCCTGTCACTAGTTACCTCTTCACGTGCATCTGGCTTGTCTTCCCAACTAGAGGGTCAGCCCCTTGAGGGCATGATTCTGCTCTGTATTTCTTCATATCCCAAGTGAGCCCCACACGTCATCCTGAATATTGCAGGAGCACAGCTGGTAATAGTATTGGTTGGTTGGCTAATGCTCCGGGCTCCTTCCCAGGCAAGCTTGAGTCCAGGCTCAGCTGGTTCCCACTCTCTGGGACAGTTTTCCCCTCACTCTGTGATTTCCCAGAGAGTCCAGCTCTGAGCTTCTAGCGTCTGTGCTGGAAGGCAGCATGGTGTTCCAGGAAGAGGAGTCAACCCGGCCTTGATGTGAATCTCAGAAGTGCTACTTAATAGCTCTGGAACTTTGGGTTGTTAAAAAAAAAAGTGAGCCTCAATTTGTTCATCTGTAAAATGGGAGCAAAGATTCCGATCTCAGGGCAGTTGTGAGGAAGAAATGAAATAGTACTCAGGAACTGAGTTAAAGATGAAGAAGTATTAAATGAATTAAGGATGTTCTGAAGTCATTCCAATGTATCAAGGGTCATAAGATATTCTATCCCAGACCAGGCTTCTTTGGAATAGGAAGATCTGAATTCCTTCCAACACAGGAAAGGCCATACTCAGGGAAAGCTGTACACTTCGTGGCTGTTGGAGTTTTTTCAGGGGGGGTCCTAGGACTGGTCTGTGTAGGTTTAATGTGTCCCTAGTTAATAGCTAGACACTGGCCATTTCAGCCCTGCTAAGCACAGTGAGAAAGTTTGACTGGGGTACCAGGCAGCCTGGGTGGGATGCAGGCTGACCCAGGGATGGCAGTCACTGTACACTTCCAACCTTTAGGGGAGAAGAGCCTGCTGGACCATAGGAAGGAAGGGGAGGAAACCGAAGCACAGAGTGGCCACATAATGCTTTTTGTTCTTAAAAACATTTTTGATTGCAGACTGATACCAAATGTTTTTTTATGATGTGACGCTTGATGCACATGAGAGAGTGAGCATACCATAAATACAGGATATAATAACAAGATAAAAACAACCTGGGCCTTACCACACCTCTGAAGAACCAGAATATGATCAAGGTCATTGCATCTATCTGTGGGGTTCTCCCCGTCCCATCCCCGTATCTCCCTCCAGGCATGATCACATTCTGAATTTTGTATATTTATTCCATCACTTTATTATTTTTTTAATTTTTATTTCTTTATTTAATTTTGGTTGCTTTGGGTCTTTGTTGCTGCATGTGGGCTTTCTTTAGTTGTGGCGAGCAGGGGCTACTCTTTGTTGTGGTGCACGGGCTTCTCACTGTGGTGGCTTCTCTTGTTGCAGAGCATGGGATTCAGTAGTTGTGGAGCGCAGGCATCAGTAGTTTTGGCACGTGGGCTCAGTAGTTGTGGTTTGCGGGCTCCAGAGCACAGGCTCTGTAATTGTGGCTCACGGGCTTAGTGGCTCCGCAGCACGTGGGATCTTCCCAGACCAGAGCTGGAACCTGCGTCTTCTGCATTGGCAGGCAGATTCTTAACCACTGCGCCACCAGGGAAGTCATTATTCCATCACTTTAAAATAATAGTTATTCCAGCTAGGAATGCCTAGACAATATATATTTTTTGTTTATTTTATTTTATTAATTTTTTTATTGAAGTATAGTTGATTTACAGTGTTGTGTTAGTTTCAAGTGTACAGCAAAGCGATTCATTATATATATGTGTGTGTGTGTGTGTGTGTGTGTGTGTGTGTGTGTGTGTGTGTGTGTGTATATTGGGTTGGCCAAAAAGTTCGCTAGGGTTTTTATCATAAGATGTTTTTCTGTTCCATCTCCTGTCAGTGGGCGAGTGTCTTGAGGTGCACATGAGGGAGAGTAGCTCTCTGGGAGGGGTACCTACCCAGGAGTAGAAATTTGGGGCTGCAGGACGTGTGAAAGTTCTACTTTGCAAGCTGATGCTAAACTGTTTTCCAAAGAAGTTGTGCCCATCTGCACTCTCATGTTTGCTCTACATTTTCACTGACACTTGAACTCGAGTGAGTTCACTCTTGTCAGTCTGGCAGCTGTAGAATGTGGTCTGTGGTCTTCGTTGGCAGAGGTGGGACTGCTTTAAGGTCCCAGAGTTGGGAGAAGCAGAGGCAGGGCTGGGACCCCGGGGATCATGTCAACACATAAAAATGTGCATTTGGGGGAATTCCCCGGTGGTCCAGTGGTTAGGACTCTACTGCTTTCACTGCCAGGGCCCGGGTTCAATCTCTGATCAGGGAACTAAGATCCCACAAGCCGCACGGTGCAGCCAGAAAAGAAATGTGCATTTGGAGGAACATATGGCCACGGCTGGTGTGTCTGGTGGACATCCTCCCCGACCGCCAGCTCCTCACGTTTTCGGCCCAAGGGCCAGAGGGCGCCACTGGCCATTTGGTGGCAGGGGCAAAAGTAGCTAACAGAGCTCCAGCCTTCACTTCCCTGGCTCACCTCTTCCCCCCACCATCTTCCCCTTTGTACCCTCACTGGGCGTGAACGCCCTGCCCAGTATTCAGAGATAAGGCCACTCTTCCCAGGAGTCCCCATCCCATCAGCCCCACCAGAGCCAGGGCACATTTTCCTCCTGGCCCCCTCTCTGCCCTTCTGTCCCAATGGGCCACCCTGCCTGAGTTACAGCAATAGCATCTCTCAGGTGCCAGTTTATGCTTTTTTTTTTTTTTTTTTTTGCGGTACGCGGGCCTCTCACTGCTGTGGCCTCTGTGGCCTCTCCCGTTGCGGAGCACAGGCTCCGGACGCGCAGGCTCAATGGCCATGGCTCACGGGCCCAGCCGCTCCGCGGTATGTGGGATCCTCTCGGACCGGGGCACGAACCTGCGTCCCCTGCATCGGCAGGCAGACTCTCAACCACTGCGCCACCAGGGAAGCCCTATGCCATTGTTTTCTTTTGGCTGTGCTGTGCAACTTGCGGGATCTTAGTTTCAAGCGTGGAGTCCTAACTACTGGACTGCCAGGGCATTCCCTCAGGTGCCTTTTCAGGGAATACCAGCAGGTGACCTTCTTCCCCCAAGCCTTCATCCAAGCGCTGGGACTCCCTCCTGAAAGAAAAGCCATGAGCTCTTCAGTGCACATCAGAAACCAGATGCGGCTGCCATCACCTACTGGCATCTCTGTCCTCACTGTTTGGTCCTTATTCATCCTCCCTTCCTGCCCTGGAGCAAAATGCTACTTCTTCCTCGGGCCTCCATTATAAAGATAAAGGGGTCTTAGGACCCCTTTCCTGACCAAAAAATTCTTTTCCATCACTCCTCCATCTGGCCATGACCTTCCTGGAATTTTTCAAAATCCCGTTCAGAGCTGTCAACTTCCTGGGAATCTTCCCAGTCTAACTTCCACCCTCTCTCCCAGGTCTTCTGCACACCTTTTGGGTCAGAGCAGGAAGTTGCAAACTGTGTTTCTTACACCAGTCCCACGTAATCCTGCTGAGGAGGGCTTTTGGTGTCAAATAAGTTTGGGAGGTGCCACCTGCTACTTCCAGGCTCTAGGTGTTTGTGGTGCTCATTAGCATATTAGCATCTTGTATTAGCAACACAGAGAGGCCTGCAGGCATGATCCTTGTTTTCATTTGTTTAGTCTGTTTTCCAAAAATATTTACTCTCTCAAGTAACAACTTACTACCTGTTTGGAAAATGTGATCTAGGAGATTCTCCTGTCCCTTTTAGTGTCAGTTTGTCCTTGTGGTCTTATTCATCTCAGCAATTGGGCTATGATTCCTCTGACTTTTAAAAATCATTCTGTGTGAACTAGTTCAGTCCAGAGCACCCATCCCAGAGGGTCTTGAGTTGAATGAATGCATGAATGGATGAATGAAGCAATCAGCTAATCAACTGATCAATTTAGCTGAATCCCCTTTCCTGTGAGGCTGGCAGAAACCAGGCCCAGCTGATCTTTGTACCCTGGGGACATGGGTCTCTCTGGCCAGTGTCAGACCCTTCCCACAGTATTTCTACAAAGCCTAACCCCATCACGCCGGTAGAATGCATCTCTTACATTAGGTCTCCTATCGTTTTCGTTTTAGGCATCTGTCTCCCTATGAATCTGGGAGCCTCTGCAGGGCAAGGACCATGTCACACTCACCTCTCTGTATTCCCATGAACGGGTGCTCGGTCCCCACCTGCTGAGTGATGAAGCTCTCCACCGACCTCTTCCAGAGAGCCGGTAGAGCACTGTGGTTAAGGCTGAAGGCTCTGGAGTCAGGCTGGATGCGCTCCAGACTACCTGGGTAACCTCCAGCAAACTACGTAATCTCTGCAGTTCAATTTCCCTCCCTGGTGAAGGTGATGATAACAGTACCCTCCTCACAGGGTCGCTGGGAGGATTAAATGAGTTAATACGTGTAAAGCACATGAAATAGTACCTGGCATGGAGATGGCATTGGTCTGGGTTAGCACTTATAACAATAGCAACTACCATCCATTGTGCCAGGGATCGTGATAAGGGCTTTACCTACATCCTTTCGATGACTCCTCCCTCCAGCCTCTTTGAAGTAGGTGATGTTTACAATTTTCCACCTCATGCACTGGTGGTAGCAAAGGGACCAGGACTCAGGTCAGCCAGATCGACCCGTAGTAGGCGACGCTGCTCTCCACTCAGGGATTGGGCGTCTCCTCTACCTCTTTTCACCTATAATTAACCCTAATGAGAACCTGACTTGTCCTCTAGGCTTCCCAATAAGACGGAAATCCATCGCAGGGTTGGGGTTTACGTGTACGCATGCGCATAACAGAGCACGGTCGCGCGAGAACGAGAGAGGCCGCGGTTGTTGCCAGCACCTTCGTGGCTGACCCAGAAAGACCAAGATACTGAGGCAGGACTTTGAGACTACACGGCGGAAAGTAACCCGTGAGTCAGCAATGCTGCCGAAAAGGCAGAGAGGTCCTGGAATTGCTTGGTATCACCGCCCCCAGCACCTCGCCGCGGGCCCCGGGTGAGCCTGGGAAATGTTCGCAGGCAGGACGTCTGTGGTGGCGTTTACCCGGTTTGCTTATCCTGGTGAAAGATGGAAAGATTCCTGAGGGTTATAAAGGGGCACCCGGATTTGCGGGGGAGGGGGCGCATCTCCCCGACTTCTGAAATGAGCAACCTGGAGTCCCCTTCCGCACGTGGCAGCTGGGCTTCTCAGACCCCGGAGGCGGACTCCATTCTTCCCCAGCGGTCACGGGGTTGACCGTCCTCCTCTTTCCGTACTGGCCAGGGCTTTGTTCTAGAACCTTCCCCGGTCTGGCCGCACAACAGAAGTGAGAAGTGGGGGCCTCGGGAGAGGGGCTGAAGCTGGTTATGCGAACCAGGAGATTTAAGATGCACATGCCAGAGGCTGTTTCTCTCGGAGCAGAGAAGGTTGGGGGACTTCATTCCAGGCAGGTGAGCGGCTGCTGCCTCAACCCCTGAGCACAGGTCACGGGGGCCCAAATGGCGGCCGGAGGGCTGGCGGTGCGGTGAGCGGGGACGATCTCCCACCAGCTATCATGAGGCAAAGGCACCCCCGAATGGAAGCAGGCAGTGGATCCGGCAGAGGGAGTGAGAGAAGGGGGCGCTGAGATCTTCCTGGCCTGGAAAGGAGGGAATTCCCAGGAATCCCTCTACTGACTGGGCTAGCAAAAGCTTGAGTCTGGTAAGGTGTCAGCGTTTAGATTTTTATCCTCTCCACATGGTGCAGTGTGTTTGTTCTGTGAACAAAGGAGAATCTGAATTCCCTGAAGGCTTGGAAGCACCCCCTTCCCCCAGTTGGCTGAGTTGCCCAGCACCTCAGCTCCTGGGGCCCCAAGTGAACTCCCCCATCGGGGCCATGGAGCCTCCTGGGGGCCTTTGTTTTGTTCCAGCCTCCCCCAGCGTTCCTTCCACCTCTGAGGGACCCCTTTCCAGGGGGGCAGCCCTGTGTAGGGCCCGGGCCTCTTTCAGGTCCATAGGTGGTCCCCACTTCCCTGACTATGGGATCTAAACTCATCAGCTGGGACCGCAAGCCCTGGCCTCCTCCCTCTGTGCTCCTCGGGTTTCAGTGTTTTGAGTCACATCACTGTCTCAGAAGTGCCCTTCCTCTTCCTTTTCTCTCATAAAGATCTACCCCAGAGCACAGCCCTTTGAGGTCTTGTGGATTACCCGCACCCATCCCGCTCTGCGTGTTCCTTCCATCTCCACCAGGACGGTCCGTGTGCTGGCTGGTCCTCTGTTCCTGTGCACGTGGCCTGCCCGTTCCGTTTTACCCTCCTCCAGGTCAAGGACGTGACACTGTCCTGTGCCCAGTTCCGTACAGAGCACACAGTGGGTGCTGAACCAATGCGTTCTGCTTGAATGAACTGGTCATCACCAGTGGGTGGAATCTCCACAGTGGAGCAAAGTAGCAACAGTACAGGATTTGGGGTCAGACAGACAAGGGTCAAACCCCACCGCCACTTACTGGCTTATGGTGCCCTGTCTGAACCTCAGTTTCCTCATTTGTAAAGAGACAGTATTTACCTCCCAGGGCTGTTGTGAGGATTCACTGAGATGCCATTGATGCTTTGCAAACTGGAAGGTGCTAGAACATGTGTCATCTACCCTGACCTCTCTTGGAAGAGGTCCTGAATTCATGTGTCCTGTCTCACACACAAACCTCTTCAGCCCTCAGATGGAGGTCTCCTCTCCCCGGGGAAGCCTTGAGTGTGGGTCTGGCCTTGTCTGAGATACAGAGAAGTAAACCTGGAGTGTGGAAGATCCATGACAACATTCAAAGGAAGAAAGATCAATAGGCAGGGCCCCCACATTTGAATTTATAGGGCTGTAAATCCAGGGAGCAGCCTGAGTAGCCCCCTCCCCCTCAGCCTTCCACCAACACACTCCATACAGACCTTGTCCTAATGTTTCACCTCATTGCTCTAGTGGCCAACTCAGCACCACCATATCCTAGCTGTGTGACCACAGACAAGTTACTTAGCCTCTCTGAACCCATGTCAGATGGGGATGATAATAACCTCATAGGGTTCTTTGGCAAATTAAAATATATGTTCTATGTTAAGTGCTTTACATGGCTCCTGGCACTAGTCAGGGCTCAATAAATGTTAGCTATTATTAGTAATAATAATGACCATTCTGAGTGCCCCAGTAAATTGGTCCCCTCACTACCTTACACAGTTCAGTAAATTATTTCCTCATGACCTTATTAACCACTCACATTATCTTATGCACCACTGGGTATGCACCTGTAAAAGCCTTCCACTTTATTTTATTTACAGCTCTGCATGTCCCCATTACATCTCTCTGTTTTGTGGCTACCTTCTCCTGTCTGTGGTACTCAGGCCTTCTCTTAGCCCAGGTGATTTATGAAGGACCCTTAACTGGAGCTAATTGCTATGATATTTTTCCCCTCATGTTGAACACACATCCTATTAGTAGAGAAATTGGTAATTAATTTTTAATTTTTTTTTACTTTAAATGTCTGCTGTGTGTGTGTGTGTTTGTGAAAGAGAGAGAGAGAGAGAGAGAGAGAGACTGATTTTATCCTTTCTGTCCAAAGTGTATTTCCCCTGGAAGAAATACTTTTGTAACAAATGTGACTAGGAACACAGGACTGAAAATATGGAAATTGCCTGTGGCACCAGCACTCGTGCAGGGATGCAGCTGGTCTGGTGGGACAACGGCGTATGCAGTGAGCAGAGGTGAGGGAGGGGAAAGTGAGGACAGACCGAGAGGAGGCATGTGGACAGGAGGGCTCCACCATGGACCTGTGGAGAGAAAGCACTGCTGGTGAGATATGAGTGGGGAACTTGAAATCCTAGACAAAAACAAAGTAGCTGTGGTCAAGAACAAAGAAAGATGGGGAAGAAAGGAGGAGAAAGGCCTTGGTACCTTGAACCCCAAGAGTGTTTGGTGGCGTCCTGCATTTCTGCAGAGAGAATTTCCACTTAACAGACATATATCCCACCACTGCAAGGCTAAGAAAAGGACACAGGATTGAAGGCTTGGGTGGGAGGTCACTAGATGAGGCTGTAGGAGGAAACGATTCTTTTGAAATATACTTTCTATCTTGTCTTTTTCCAGTGCATGTTAGCGTGTGTTTTGTAATGCACCTGACAGGTGAGCATGGTGGCAGGCTGGCGTGCGATTTAGACCTAATGTATGTAAATGGGGGGGCATGCCCAAACACTTTTTACTGATGTGTTGCCGGATCCAAAAAGTTTTGCTTCCGTTCCCATAAAGATGGAGATCTGTTGGGAGGCCAGGAGAGAGACGATGAGGGAGAGCTGCTTCATGAGAGGATGTGGACAAAACCGTGGTTGTAAAGGATGGGTTAGTGCTGGCGCAGGAGGAGGTAGGACCCCTGGGGATGGATGGCAGAGGGCTGAGGAGGCCCAGCTATGCCCCCGCCCGACCCCCGGTGACCACTGGCAGGTTCTGAACCTTGTCTGTGACCTAGGACAGTGTTTCTCCTCCATCTTGCCTCCTCTTTTATTTTTTTGGTCCCCGACCAGGGATCCAACCGGTGCCCCATGCAGCGGAAGCGTGGAGTCTTAAACACTGGACCACCAGGGAGGCCCCTTGTGTCCTCCTCTTATAATGGAGGAAGGGAGGCTACCACAGAGAGGAGGGGGCACCCAGACCAATTAAATCCCTTTCTCTGGGGATGGGGCCCCAGCATCAGTAGTTTTAAACTCCCCCGGGGGCCATGTGACATGCAGCCAGGGTTGAGAGCCCGTGACCCACCCCTCTGAGTGCTGGAACATTTAAAGGTCCTGCATGGGTCTGCGGTAGACCCGAATATGACTCCTAATAGGTGCTGAGTAGATGCTTGCAAAACTCAGGCGCCTGTGGTGAGGGGGCCCTTGAGAAGAAAGGACAGGGGGAGTGAGTGCAACGACACTGCAGAGGAATTGGCGGCGGGACTCCGGGACTGATGAATTTGGAGGGGCGCAGAGGAAGATGTTGAGGCTCGCTCGGGCTGCCTTGCCTGAGGATGGGGATGGGGCCGGGAGGGAGGGGCAGCCACCGCTTTGAACTTGCGTGGAGCCTCCCTAAACAGAGCGGGGTGGGGGGGGTGGGGGGGGTAGGAGTCCAGGTGCCGGGCAGGGCTGTTTCCCACCTGCGCGTGCTCAGCGCCGTGGGGGGACCAGGCTCAAGGAAGCGCTCCTGGGAACGCGGTGGAAGTACCCGCCCTGAAAGGCGGGGAGCAGACGGCGCCTTGACCGCCCAGCGATGGCGCAGCGCCCCCCCACCCGCCCCGTCGGGTGCACCTGCTGCCGCAGGGGCCACGGCGGGTCCGGAGACTCGGCCACCCTCCGTGCTCGGGGAGGGCGAGGCCAGGTGCGAGCCCCGCGCGGGTCGTGTCCAGAAGTCCCCACGAATTAGTTGGAGTTTATGTTCCTTCTAACTTTTATTATGAAAATTGTTAATCAGGAAAACAGAAAAAATAATTCCAGGAGCACCCACGTACACACCTCCTAGTTCAAGTGTTTTTCATTTTGCCGTAATTGCTCCCCCCTCCCCTTTCTCGCCTCCCTCCCCGCCCCCCATCCCCTACACAGTGTTTGGTTTGCTGAACCATTTCAAAGTAAGTTATAGTCATCATGACTTTTCACCTCTGCATTTTACAATGTAAGGATGACGCCTATGACCACATACCATTATCACACTTAACCCAATTATTAATGATTCCTGATGATTCACATTTCCCCAATTATCCTCAAAATGCCCTCATGGCTAGGATTTTCAAACCAGTTTCCAATTATTTGATTGTTCTGTCTCATAAGTTTATTTTAATCTAAACCATCCCTCCCCTCCTTTCCCCAACACACACGTGCGTGCGCACACACACACACACACACACACACACACACACTTTTTAAAAGTAACTTGGACTTTGGAGAGTTCAGGCCCGTAGCCTTGTGAGTTTGTCTGGTCGCTTCCCCATAGTGTCATTTGGTTTGTTCCTCTATCCCTCGTGTTTCCTGATAGCTGAAAGTTACTTCTAAAGGCTTGTGGAGATTCAGGTTAAACATCTTTGGCCAGAGAACTTTCTAGGGTATGCTGGATACTTCGCATTGCATCATCTTATACCATGCTGTTGTCACACTCTGGAGGAGGTTTTCAACGATCCAGCTTCCTGGACTCCTCCCCTGAGAGTCTGATTCAGCAGGGCTGGCTTTGGAGCCCAGCTGTCTGTATTTTTCAAAACCACTGCAAGTGATCTGAGTCCCGTAGTGCCATGGCTGCACCCACGAAGAGCAGCCAGCTGGTAAAATCATGCTCTTGGTCCTCCAGAAGG
Source organism: Orcinus orca (assembly GCF_937001465.1). NCBI lineage: Eukaryota > Metazoa > Chordata > Mammalia > Artiodactyla > Delphinidae > Orcinus > Orcinus orca. The sequence continues at coordinate 38,201,168 of NC_064577.1, read as the reverse complement.
CGTGGTGTAAGGGAGTGTGGGTGGGATGGTCGAGGCAGGTGAAGTCCTCAGGGCCCCAGCCCTCACCAGGGCAGGTGGTCCTTGCTGTCTGGGTGTGAGGCAGGGTGGGTGGGCACGCCGGCCCCGGTCAGGGAGGAGCACGGGCTACCTGGGGCAGTGCCCAGGCTCAGCTGGGAGCTCATGCAACAGCAGGGGTGCCCCAGGCACCACAGGGCCTGACCTACCATGAATATTTGTTGAGTTGAAGACATAGGGCTTTCAGAGGAGCCCTAGGGAGCCACTGTGAGAGTGAACTCCCAGCCAAGCAGCTCTGATTTCCAAGTTCCCTCCTGGGCTTCTTCCTAAGATTCAGATAAAGGATCTCCAGACAGTGGAAGCAGAGGCTGTGTGCTAAGGCCCAGAGGACCAGTGCGGCCATCACCCGCCCTCAGCTTGTCCTGGTGGCAGCCTGTGGGATTCGGGGGAGGTGAGGAGGTTGGGGTAGTCAGGTGGAGCCGCTCAGTGTGGCAGAAGGAGGAGGTGTGCTGGGCCTGTTGGTGAACCAAGCACTCTGCCCGCCCAGCCTACAGAAATGAAAGAAATGGTTCCTCCTCTCAAAAAACTGTTTTAGTGGAAAAACACAGCGTCAGTGGACAATTCAATGGAAAGTGTCTGAGTTTCCCTCTGAGGTATATATAAGAACTGGGAAATACCCAGAGGGAACAGTTTAAACTGGACACATTAAGAGGGGCTTTTAAAATTGGATCTTGATGGATGAATAGGAGCCCAAAGTAATAAATAAGAGGGCTGATGGGCTTCCCTGGTGGCGCAGTGGTTGAGAATCTGCCTGCTAATGCAGGGGACACGGGTTTGAGCCCTGGTCTGGGATGATCCCACATGCTGCAGAGCAACTAGTCCCGTGTGCCACAACTACTGAGCCTACGCGCCACATCTCCTGAAGCCCACGCGCTCTAGAGCCTGTGCTCGGCAACAAGAGAAGCCCGCGCACTGCAACAAAGAGTAGCCCCCGCTTGCCACAACTAGAGAAAGCCCGCATGCAGCAACGAGGACCCAACGCAGCCAAAAATAATAAATAAATAAAAATAAATAAATTTATCAAAAACAAAAAGAAAGAAGAAGGAACTGCGTGGTGGAAGGGAAGCAGAGTTGTGGCTGGGGGCATCTCAGGCCTGGACTGTGCTCCCTGCACTGTCTCAAGCCTGGAGGTACCCTGGGCAAGTCTGGGCTTCAGCTGGAACTGGACCAGATAGCGGCCAAGGTCCCACCAACCTGGACACTGTGCGGCCTGGTACTGTGATAGAGTAACTAAGGCCTGTGGCCGCTCACAGAAGGCTTTATAAAGCCTCTCTAGGGCATCTCATGTCCCTCCCCCGCCCCGCCTCCTCCAACTAGCAAGAGATGGCAGGGGAACCTTCTCAGGCGGACACTCTCATTCCCCAGGCTTTTATCAAGCATCTACCTTTGTACCCAGTGAGCACCCCAGAGACCTGGTCCCACCGTGGTTTCTAGAACGCTCAGCGCCTCTCAAGTTGCTAAAGCTGGACTCGTTTGGAGAGAAGCCATTTGGCAGAAGTATCCTGAACCCCAAGCCAGTCATTAACGTCTTCAGGCCCCAGCTGCCTCCGCTGTGAAACAGCATAACCACCTGTGCGGGTCTGGGGGCAGAGGCTGGGCCACAGCTTCCAGCTCTGAAGGGTCAGGACTCAACAAGTGTGACGTGTTTTGTTTTGTTTTAATTATTTTATTTATTTATTTTTGGCTGTGTTGGGTCTTCGTTGCTGTGCGTGGGCTTTCTCCTGTTGCGGCGAGCGGGGGCTACTCTTCGTTGTGGTGCGCAGGCTTCTCATTGTGGTGGCTTCTCTTGTTGTGGAGCACGGGCTCTAGGCACGCGGGCTCAGTAGTTGTGGCGCACGGGCTTAGGTGCTCCGTGGCATGTGGGATCTTCCCGGACCAGGACTTGAACCCGTGTCCCCTGCATGGGCAGGCGGATTCTTTTTCTTTTTTTTTTTGTGGTACGCGGGCCTCTCACTGTTGTGGCCTCTCCCGTTGCAGAGCACAGGCTCCGGATGCGCAGGCCCAGTGGCCATAGCTCACAGGCCCAGCCGCTCCGCGGCATGTGGGATCTTCCCGGACCGGGGCACGAACCCGTGTACCCTGCATCGGCAGGCGGACTCTCAGCCACTGCGCCACCAGGGAAGCCCGTGATGTGGTTTAAAGGGCTCGCCTGTGAGTCCCAAAGTGCTCGACGAAGCCGGTGCACTTGGGAGCGCGTCCCTCTGTGTCACCTGGAAACATGGTCCGCCAGGGCTCTTGGTGCCCCTCGGGAGACCCTTTGGGGGTCTGAGGAGTGAGGCCCTGGGCCCCCTTTCGCTTCTCTCTGGACACCCACCTGGGCTCAGGCCCAGTCTTCCCAGGCTAATACCTGCCTGAAGGAAGAGGCCGAGAGCTCGTGTGTCCTCTCAGTGCGAGGAGGACACAGCCCTGAGGACCCAAGCTGGAGCCGCTGATGCTGACGGGGCCAGAGAGGCAGGAGCCCCTCCCCCTTCTCCAAGGCCTCTGTCCCCCTGCTTCCTCTCAGTTCTCACCCTCTCTTCCTCCTCCCCAGGTCTGACCATCCTGCCCTGTGCCACCCCCCTCCCCCTGCAATTTGCCTGAAGGGGTCGATCCCTCTCTCTTACCTCCTCCCCTTCTCCACTCTGATCAACTCCACTTTCCTATGAAATTGAGAAGGCAAAAAAAAACCCTAACGCTCACAACACAACAAAAAACAGGTTTCAACATTTTACAGGTTTCAACATTTTTCAGGCCGCCTTGTCACATCTTATCAGATCAGCCAGGAGCCTCAGGCCAGGCACTCTGGGAGCCGCTTTGGAGAACAGAAGCTGTAACATTCCAGCCGAGACCCTGCCCCACCCTCTGCACCCCTCTCTTCCCTCCCCCCTCCCCATCTTCTTCTCCCCAAAGAAACGTCCCGCAGGGCCCGCCCCTCCCTCTTACTGGGAACTCTGCAAGACCTTGGCTTTGAGTGTCCCCCCACTCGCTTCTCTCCCTTCCACGGCTGTGGCCCCTCTGAGCTCTCAGGTGGTCTGAGGTGCCCACTTGGTCCTGAAAGGTGGCTTCTAGAAGTTGGGCAGCAGAGGGGAGTTGTCATAGCCACTCACAGAGTGCACAAGTGGCCACTTGGCCAGTAGGGCCCTGAGTTGTGCTGGAGAGTTTAGGGCACCGTGGCCAGTCCTCAGGGGCTGCTGCCAGTGGGAGGGAACGGCTTTTCACTTTGGTTCCATTTGGGGGTGGGGGGAATGTGTGGGTTTTGTCACCCATGGCGATGCGGACTGCTGGCCTGGAATACCCCCTTTCCCCCACATTCACAGCAGTACAGATCCAGGAAGTGCTGACCGAAGTCCAAAGGGCCAGATTTCAGCCAAAACAACCTGAGGGAGCGACCCAGATCCTGGGTCCCAGGGCGAGCGGGACGAGCTCCCCGGGGTGGGGTGGGGGGCAGGCTGGGAGGTCCCACTGTGAGCACGGAGAGGTACCTCCACCCCACCCCGCAGGAGGACAGGGCTGTGAACTGAAGGCTTAGGATGCATCACCCAGGGAGGAGGGTGGGGACAAAAGTGGAAGAGGGAAGGAGCAGAGGAAAGGAAGGAAGGAAGGGCGTGGTGACTCGCTCTGTCCAAGTCTATTGGCTGCACGTCTCCTGCTCAGGAATACCTGCAAGAAAACAGGCCCGGGTGCTTGGTGCCCGTGTTGGCAGAGCCCAGCCCGACCAGCCTGCCTCCTGCCGGGTTTTGAAAAGCCCTCCCCACCTCTTGGCCTGAAGTTCTAGCCCCCCTGGTGTGAGGGCCCTGTCTCCACCCTCGTGTCTCCTCCCTCCCTCCCTTGGCACATGGCAACCACCGCCGCCACCATGAGACTCCCCGATTGTCTCACCCTTTTTCTGGGTGCCCCCTGGGGCAGACAAGGCCTCGAGTACTATCCAGCTATTAGCTCCGGGACAGATTCCCAGATCTGAACTTCTAGCCTTGCTCTTTCCCTTGGGCTCCAGCTCTGCACCCCCGGTGTTGTCTGGACCTGGGTGCCTGCAGGTCTCACCAGCCCCACAAACTTCCTCTTTTTTCCCCAAACTGCTTTGCCTCTTATGTCCCCTTTCTCGGGTGATGGCATCTCCATCTTTCTGGTCATCCTGGCTCAAAATCTTGGTCATCCTTTCCTCCTTCCTGTTGTTTCCATGTGACCCATCCTCACTCACTGCTTCTGTTTTTTTTAAATTTATTTAATTTATTTTTATGGCTGTGTCGGGTCTTAGTTGGGGTGCACGGGCTCTGTAGTGTGTGGCCTGCGAGCTCAGCAGGTGTGGTATGCAGGTCTTAGTTGCCCCGCAGCATGTGGGATCTTAGGTTGGGATCGAACCCACGTCTCTTGCATTGGAAGGCGGATTCTTGACCACTGGACCACCAGGGAAGTCCCTTCCTCTCTGCTTCTAAGGCCACTGTCCTGAGACCCAGAGCCACAGGCCCTGCTAAACTAAATGGGAGGTGCTCGGGCCCCAGGGCCAAAGAGGTTCACCCCTGACCCCTGAAACCTGTCCCCCTGGGGGACTGTAACATGCAGACAGGCCTGAGACTGTCCTTAGCATAGAGTGTCACCCCGGCCACCTCACCCCCACTCCTTTCCCAGCCTTGGGTCTCTTAGTGCCCACCCCCTGGCCGCATTCTGCAGTTAGACGTCGTCTAATAGGTTAATATTCCAAAGCCCAGCTCAGGAGTCTTCAATGGCTGCACATGTCACCAGAGTAAAACTTGGCGCTCGGGGCCCCTGTCCCCTCCTCTGCTCCTTTGTAAGGTTCCTGGACTCCAGATGGGGTGGGCCCACCGCCGTTCTCTCCCACCTCTTGCCTGGGGCTCTTCCCGGGCACCCCAGCTCCCCCTGGGGGAGCCCCAGCCATCCTTCGCCAGCTCAGTGCCTGCCAGCGTGCTTCATGGTCACCACTGCCTGGGACTCGCTCGCCCCTCTTCCAGGATGCCCCCGCTCTTACCACGTGCTTTCTGGCATGAGGGTTACTCGGATGCTAAGCTACAGGTGGCTGGGGACCCTTTGTCACTCATGGCACCCAGACCTAGTAGGTGCTGGAAAAACGCTTGTTGGTCTGTAACTGACAGATGCCTTCTGGTCTGGGTGCCCCATGGGTGTGGCTCAGTTCATCTCCATGTTTCCAGTGCTTGGCACTCTGCCCCATTCAGTGGTCACTTAAATGTGTGTTGAGTGAATAGGTGGGGAATGAATTTGTTTACCAAGGGAAGGCTTTAACCTACTCTGCTAAGGGCAGGCACCTCTATGCACTCCACATGTTTACTGCTCTTGGGGTCAGGTTCTTGCAGTTGCTTCTTCAGTGACTCCTCTCTGGACCTTGGGTCCCAGCTCAGTGTGTGGATGCTTTCTACCCTCACCCTTCCCTTCCTGTGTATAAACAAGGGTGGCCCTGTAGCTCTTCTTGGGACACATGAGAACCAGAGGACCCATCCATGCCTACTGAGTGAATGGACCAGCTGCTGACGGGAAAGGTCCGGGGAGATGTTGATGAAAGGCACCTGCTGGGGTATCTAGGCCTGCTCTGAGGACTACGGGACCACGTGAGCCCTTTGGACTCAGAAGCAACTCCCTCCCCTTGGCTCGTACTGAGATGGGTTCAGGGTTGGGTTGGGTTGGGAGGGTGTAGAGCTGTGCTTAGCACCCATGGGGCCCACATGTGCTCCAGGGAGGATAAGCGGATGGGTAGAAAAAAGTGGGAGCTTGTGACCCTTGACCTAAGGCCCTCCTCTTGCTTTGTCACAAGCTCCCTGCCGAAGCACCGGGGTGAGTGGCCCTTGCCACTCGTGTTTAAGCTCTTTGGAAGTCCTAGGAGTTGGGTGCATCAGGGCCCGCTAGGCCCTGCCCTCCCCTACCGCACTGGGTACATGTGCCCCTGAACTCGTCAGGCTCCCCTCATGATGTCCACCGGCCCTGAGTGGCCTCTTGAGCTAAGTAGAAAGGTAGTAACCTTGAGTTCCAAGGCCAATGCTGGATCTTTACTTTCTGCCCATTTTCAAGATTTTCTTTCCCGTTCTGGAAGTTTCCATCTTGCCCCAGGCCAGGGTTGGGCCCCTCTGGACCCAGGAACAGGAAGGCCATCTGTCCAGTACTGTCCAGGAGCCAGCTGGTAGAGCACCAAGCACTGGGCTATTGTTTCCAGAAACACGGTGGTCACTCTGGAGGAAAGAGACAAAGGACCACAAAGGAGGTGGTTCTGGTTCCTCCCTTTTTCCATCTCCTTCCCTTCCTCCTGAACTCATGGCAGTCAGCTTAGGAGGCACTGGTTCTTTGGGTCAGCATCTTCAGGTGGCCTGTCTGGGGCTAGCAGAGATGGTCAGTCCTCGCCGTTGGAAAAGGTGAGGCCGAGAGGACCATGACTCCAAGAAAGGCATGACCAGGGGAGGCTTGGCCACGGAGCTCACGCTGAGACTGGAGAGCAGAGGTGGGGACCCCGGAGCCTTTCCCTGGGCTGCACCCTTGGATCCACCTTCCACAGCCCCGCCCATATGTGACTGTGTGACCTGGGAAAATAACAAACTCTCTCTGGGTCTCAGTCTTCCCATCCAGGGGAGGAAGGGATTAGATAAGACCAGTGGTTCTCAGACTGCATCCTGCAGAGGGGCCACAGGTGAGAGCAAGGGGGAAGGTCAAGGGATAGGTCTCTGGGCCCCTGCCCTTCTTTTTTTTTTTTTCCTTCCATTTAACCATTTTTAAGTGTACAAATCAGTGGCATCAAGTAGGTTTGCAATGTTGTCCAGCCATCACCCCTGTTTCCAGAACTTTTCATCGTCCCAAACAGAAACTCATACTCATTAAGCTGTGACTTCCCCTCCCAGCCCCCAGCTACCTCTAACCTACTCTTGGTCACGATGCATTTGCCTGTTGCTGGTGCCGCATGTAAGCGGAATCATACCGTATCTGTCCTTCAGTGTCTGGCTTGTTTCACTTGCTATAATGTCGTCAGCGTTCATCCATGTTGTAGCCTGTATCAGAGCATCATTCTTGTTGTGGCTGAATAATATTCCACTGTGTGGATTTACCATGTTTTGTTATCCATTCATCCGCGGATGGACACTCAGGTTGTTTCCACCTTTTGGCTGTTGTGAATAGTGCTGCCATGAACGCTGGTGTACAAGTATCGCTTGGATCCCTGCTTTCAGTTCTCCAGGATCTATACCCAGGAGTGGAATTGCTGGGTCATGTGATGATTCTATCTTTAGCTTTTTGACGAAGAGTCCCTCTTTTTATCTGTTTTATGTACCAGGGAGGGTGGGGGGAGGATGTAGATTAGGAAAAAATGGCTAACAAATAAGAAACACCCTAAACTAGATGACTCCTGAGGCCCCTCCGATCTCTCAAATACTACAATGTTGGAAGAGTCGAAGGTCAAAAATGTAGGAAAGTTTGAGTGCAGGGGAGGGCACCTGGTTGGGTGTAGGGCTCCAACCCACGTGGCTCGTTAAGGGGAGCAGGGCAGGGACAGCACGTGGTCCCCGCCGGCAGGTCATTGCTGGGTGGACGGCAGAGTCTGTGGGTCCACCGCGCCACGGTCACTGAACAGGCTGCGCCGCGCAGGACCCTTGTAGGCCTCTCACTATATGCTGTGTGCCTAGGCTGGCTCAGCACCGAGGTGCCCTGTGCTCACCATGCAGGCCCACCTCCAGCTTCTGGAGGCCGAAGGCGCCGAGCGGGGCGGTGAACGGCTTGGTGGGGCTGGGAGGCTGATTAGACCGTGCATGGCATTTAAGCCTGGCCTGTTTGGAGAGGGGGTTTCATCCTCAGAGGTCAACATCGAGGCCTCTGGAGCAGCCTGTCGCTGGCTGGCACCTGCCACCCATCCGCCTGGCTGCCTGTGTCTGTCCTCGGCCCAGCTGGGCAGTGGGTGGTTGGGCGGAGGATGAACTGTCCTTAGGGGAGGGTGGCAGGGCCCTTGGGCCGGGCAGGGCCAGGAGCTGGGTATAAATAGGCCTGGCGGTGCCCTCCCCCCTCCCCCTCACCAGCTGCCAGTGCCAGGCAGGTCCCCACCTCCCTTGGGAGCCCAGCCACTCTCTTGGGTCCTAAACGTAGGAACTTCCTCAGCGGAACTGAGGAATCTTGTCCTGTATGTAGGTGGAACCTCCGGATGCCTGGAAGCCTGGGGAGTTTGGCTGCAAGACTGGGGGTGGATCAGACTGGCCTTTTGGGAAGGAGTCGTTCTTTTATTCCTCCCCTGGAGAATCAGCGAGTACCTGTCATGGGCCTGGCCCTCTGGTCGGCCAAGTGTGCTTGTGTGGGTGCTTGTGTGTATATGTGTGTGTGTGTGTGTGTGTGTGTGTGTCTGTCTGTCTGTGTGTCTGGTATGGTGAGAGGTGTTGGTGGGGGATGGGAGGAGATGCAACACAACCTCTATCCTCAGGGAACTCACACTAGCACAGCCAGATGGAATTGGAAACAAGTCAGTTCAGCCCTTTGAGATAAGGTCTGAGTGAAGTAGAGGAGAAACAGAGGGAGGAGAGGTTACTTCTGTCTGGGGGCCCATGGAATCCTTCAGAATGGAGGCGGCCCAGGAACTGGAGGTTGAAGGATGGGTAAGATGTTTGCCGGGGACTTGGGCAGTGGAGAGGCGGATGGCGGGCGCTAGTCAGCCAGCAGGCCACTCCCACTTGGGTGCGAAGAACTGAGGGGCATGAGGCACACCGTGTGGCCTCCTCCAGGGGAACATGCACTTCGCTGGTGGGGACAAAAGGAGCTGTGAGTCAAGTTAACACATCTGTGGTGGTGGAATCTCAGACATGCGCATGTGTGGGTAGGAGGCTCACCGGTCGGGTGGCAGGGCGTATTTGGGGGAGGGCAGCTCTCCTGCAGAAATCCATCCCACGGCCACAGCCCCATTGGCCCCAGCACCAGCCCTCAGAGCTAAACCCCCATCCCTAGAGGCCCTTGCTCATCACCGGCAGGATGTCCAGATCTGAGCTGAAATCCTTGAACGGAGCATCCTGGAAGGGTCCCTATGCCCTTGCCCTTTGGGTTAACTTTAACGCTCGGCCAGATCACAGATGTCTTTTCAGCCACCCTGGTTAGGACTGAGCTTCCGGGAAAGGGGCCAGCCTTGCATCCTTCCCAGTGATGGATGGGAAGGGGCTCTGAAAATTCCGATGTGTTCTGTCAAGTCAGGGATGGGAGGGCTGAGAAATGCGGTTGATGACGTAGCAGGGGACGAAGTGCTGGGGACAGCCCCTAAACACATGGTAACCACCATGACCACCGCGACTTGAGGGCTTCCTATGTGCCAGGGGCTTTCTATCCTTTATCCCTCCCATTATGTCTATTTAACAGGTGAAGAAACTGAGGCACGAGGGGTTAAGTAAACTGCTTGAGATCAGCAGCTTGGAAACAGCAGAGCTGGATTTGAATGCAGGCAGCCTGGCTCCAGGTGCACGATGGACCTGGACGGCAGGAAGGAGACAGGGTTTGGTGGGAGGAGGGAAAAGAACTCATCGTCTCTGAGGCTGGGAGTTATTCTTGGAGGATATCATCCCTGGAGTCAGACAAACCTGTGGTTGCCCAACTTCTCTGCCTCAGTTTCCTCATCTGTAAAACCGAGATGACAGTACCCACGTCATAGAGCTCTTGTTGAGGATTAAGCGACATGATATCTGTGAAGCGCCTGGCATATAAGTGCTAAATAAGTGGTTGTCCTGATGATCGCTAGTGTTGAATGCGACTGCAGAGGAAAGGAAATCTGCTTGGTCAGAGGAGAGAGTACGACTGTCCAGGAGGAAGGATTCACAGTCAAGGGCTTGGTGCCCCGGAGGGGAGCGCAGGGGACCGTGGCATCTCCCTACTGGGAGATGTTTGGGGGACAGCTCTGGCCTTTGCAGCCAACCAAGCCCTGCCGGCCAGTGTGTAGGGCTTGGGCATTTTGCTGGGCTGGGTAGGCCCACCTGGGACCCACTGGGGTGGGGATGCTGGTGAAATGAGGGAGCAGGGAGCCGCTTGGAGGGCTGGGATCAGGGGCAGCCTCACGGAGTGGAAATGAAGAGCCAGCCGGGTCTTCCCCACAGCCCAGCCCCCCCCGCCCCGTCCCTGCAGCGGCACCAGCCGCACCTGGCTCCGTGCATCTGGCTGTGTGGCCTTGAGCAAGCTGCTTCTCTCTGTGGGCCTCTGCTTTCTCATCTGTATAATGGGCTTTGTGCTCTCTAAAGGCATCTCTTGTAGGTTCTTATTCTGATCCAGCTTAGGGTGCCCAGGCCTGCAGAAGTGCCAGCGGGTGTAGGGCAAAGGCCACTAGAGGGCAGGGAAGGAGGAGAGGGACAGAGGATGTGGAAGGAGTAAAGGAAGGAGCCCTGGGGCCCTGGTGTGGTTGGTAAGCAGACCAGTAAATGGGGGACGACATGGGACAGAGCCCCCTGGTGCCAGAGGTGATCGTGACACAGGCCTGACCAGGTTGGAGTTTGCAGTGGGTCCAGGAGGCCAGGTTGAAGGAGCGCGTGGGCTCCTCAAGGCCAGTCCATCCCTCTAGGGACAGGCATGGATGGAGCTGCCTTTTGGGGGGAGACCGGGGAGGGCTCTGGCCGAAGGGGAGGGACACGGAGGCTGGGCAGTTGGTGCCAGGTCTCCCCATGATGCTCTGGGACACTCAGGGACCAGGCCGGGTATGAGGAGGTGGCAAAGAATCGCCAAATTCCTTTAGAGGGGTCCTCAAGGCCCACACTCAGAACCAAACCCAGGTGAGGCCATGGGGCTACCTAGCAGCGACCTCCATCCGGCCCCAGCTCCCCTCTCCAGCTGTCTGCATATAGGGCTTTGGGGCCTAAACGTCAGAGGAGGGAGTGGGAAAGGCATGGCCTTCTTCCCTTCCTCCCATGATGGCCCAATGCTGAGTCATCTGCACTGAACCCTGGCTCGGTTTCTCTATCCGGTGGTTGCAGTGCCACTGGGGCAGCTGCAGGGCAGGCCTGGATGTGCTGGTTAAGAGCACGTGGAGAGGCAGCCTGAGCTGGGGCGGGAGGCTCACCTCTGCTGCTGCACAGTCCTGCAGACTTGGGCAGTTTACTAAGCTCCCTGGCCTCAGTTTCCTTGTCTATGAAATGGGATGTTGACGATGATAATGAAGTTCCTACTTCACAGACTTGCTGTGAGGTTTCCATAAGGTAAGACATGAGCACTCAGAACCGGTCCAGCACATAATAAATGCTAGGTGTTTGATTATCATTATTATCACAGTAACCAGTTTATAACTGTAAACAGGGCAGGGGCAGGAGAGGGCAACCTGCAAAGCCCTGTCAGATGCTGTGTGTGTCTTGGTGCGCATCAGGGGGCTCTGGGCTGACCTGCTCTATCACTCAGGTCCAGTCTTAAGGCCCAGGGTGCAGACGGGCCAGGCCTGCAGTCACTCCCACCCCTCAGGACCCAGGCAGGCACCGCAGAAGGCAGGGTGGTCCGTGGTTAGCCCCACCTAGACTGACAGACTACTGACTGAAAAATGAGGGACGTTAGAGTGACGTGATTTGATCAAGGTCACTTGCATTGGATGGGGGGAGTACGATCTGAGGTCTTCTCCCTCCTGACCCTGAGCTAGACTTTCATGAAACAAAGCCAAGCTTCAATCTCTGGTCAGAAAAGAGATGGTGCTCCAGAAACTTCTAGGGAGCTGCAAAGATGGTCACAGAGGCCCTGGCGGACAAAGACCTGGGGAGAGACACTGGGAGGCTCTGGGCTGGGCAGGTATCGTCCCAGGGAAGAGGCTGAGAGGCATGGCCACAGGTGGTATGTGTGTGTATGTGTATGTATGAGTGCAAGCTTGCACACGTGCAAGCTCCCTGCTAGGACTGAGGCTTCTCTACTTCCTGCTTTCTCTGAGATGTGATGGGGGTCAAGCCAGCTCCTGCCATCTTCGTCTCCGTAGATTTTGTTTCCTTCTGATGGATCATTGAAAGTCTCCATGTGGCCCTAGAAACTGAAACTCCCAACCTGACCTCTCCCCATCAGGGAAACTGGCCCAGAGCCTGGGAGGGACTTGACCTGGGCCTCTAATACCATCTTTCCATCCAGGGTTCTTTTCATAGTATTGCATTGCTCCCAGGTGCCCCTGCAAACTGGAAATGCCCATGGCAGAGGGCCGACTCCCTGGATCAGAGCTCTGCTCTTCAAGGGACAGTATACACGCCAGGTCGAAGGTAGTGCGTTCAGATGCCAGGTTTCTCAGGGCCATGGCTTCAGGCTCACAGGCCCTCCATGGCTCCACCTACCCTGAGTACTCACGGAGAAGAAACGATGCCCACAGTGGGCCGCGTGCTTTGTGCCTGCAGTGCCACTGCCTTCTGTCTGCCTGCAGGTCCCTGGCCCTGGGCCAGCAGTACACATCCCTGGGCTCACAGCCCCTGCTCTGCGGCTCCATCCCAGGCCTGGTCCCCAAGCAACTGCGCTTCTGCCGCAATTACATCGAAATCATGCCCAGCGTGGCCGAGGGCGTGAAGCTGGGCATCCAGGAGTGCCAGCACCAGTTCCGGGGCCGCCGCTGGAACTGCACCACCATCGACGACAGCCTGGCCATCTTCGGGCCCGTCCTCGACAAAGGTACCGTCTCTGGGTGGGTAGGAGGTGCACGAGGAGGTGGGGGGAGGGCATCAGGGCACAGTCACTCTTCCACATCAGGGCGTCTCAGCTCTGAGCCCAGGGTCACCAGGGGAGGGCGATAAAGCTGGTCACGACCTGCGGCCTCCACAGAAATCGGGCCAGGTCCCTCTCTGGCCTGACCCAGGCTGTTGTCGGTGGTTGCCACACCTTCCCAGGTGCTGCTGGGGGCTGGGCAGCCTTGAGATCCCATCCCGAGATCCTAGGGTAGGCTAGGAGGCTGCAGCCTTCCTTTCCTCCTGGCCGGCACAGTGGGTGGCCCCAGGCTTTGATGTGGACTTTCGTGACGTTTTCCCAATGCTGTGTTAAGTGCTATGTAAATCTAGTTTTGGGGTGGGGTGAGAGCATTGTCCCCCTTAGGTCCCTCCCATGTAGAAAATTCTGGAGTTGAGGAAGCTGCCTCGTGCTGGTGGCACTGCATTGCCCCCAGGTGCTTCCGTGGGAAGCTTCAGCTGGTCCCCATGCCCCTGATAGCTGGATATGCCCACGGATTGTGGTGGGGCTAGAGGGTGTGCTGGCTTTTGGGTAACTTGCATCTTGCAACCTGTGAGTCTCATTGGCTGTGTCGCAAATGAATGGGATTCACATTACTTGACTTTGAACATGAAGGCACTGGGAGAGAGGCATGAGAGGCACAACTGCTCCCAAGAAGGGGATTTTGGGGCTGGTGAGTTCTGGGCTGAAGTTGGGCTACTATCTGAGCAATCGCAGTGTCTAGGAATGTAATGACCCAGCTGGCCTCCCGGGAGCTACCATTCCTTTTCCTCAGCAACTTGAACCCTCCTCCGGCCACCACCAGGGCTTTGGCACCCAAACAGGTGAACCGGGCCCTCCCTCCTTTTAGAAGAGTTGCCATTTACAGCCAGAAGGAAAAGGGATCTGAGAACCAGCTGGACCTGGGGAAGGGTTGGGGGGGAGTGGCAGGGAATGAGTGGGGCGAAGCCGACCCCCCATTTTAGAGTGGAGTCCCCCTTTACTGTGTCTCAGGTGCACCTTGTAAGTCCGACCTACAGGCTATTGTCATGGGACAGAAGGGCAATTAGCGAATCAATGGATGATGATTCTGCTTAGCTTCTATTACCAAAGCTAATTATTCCTTGTTTACATAAAAGGTTTGGCCTCCAATTGGGGCCAAGTGGCGGTGGTTTGCAGGTTTGCATTTCAAACCTGATCTTGCCGGCGTGTCAGTCTCCTCGCCTTCCGGTGCCCCACCTCGGGCCAGGTAGTCCTTAATCAAACAGCCTGGCGTCTAGACGCGCTCCCCAAAGCAAGACTCACCTTCTGATTGCTCTTCCCCGCGCGGGACGTTAGCCTGTGAAAACCGGGTCTCTGAGCTTATTATCCCTTCACGTCTGTGTTTAACGTTTTAAATCACCGTTGTAGGTTTTAGGACTTACCTACATCTCGAAATTGCAAGAGGGGAGTTTTGTGTGGGGGGAGGGAGGGAAGGTGTCAGAGACACTGGGAATCTGAGGGAAGCTCTGCGGTCTCCGGGAGGAAGGCCCCCGCATGCACGCGCGCCCCAGCGCCCAGAGCCCGGCGGGAACGGGCTCGAACGCAGCTCTAGGCTCCACGCTCGGGCCCCGCTTCTGGCGAGTCCCGCACCCCTGCCGTGTGGGCCGCCAGGGTAGACCTCTGCCCACGGCTTTGAGACCCAGGGTGGCAGGGAGGCGGTCTGCTCCGGGGCGCGCATCTTCCGCGGACGCCGGGGACCGACTCCCCGGGGCTGGCCCGCCCGGAGCGGAGGCCGGGGCGGGGCTGCACCCGGGCGCGGGGGGCGCAGGGGTCAGCGGCCGGAAGGCGCGAGGCTGCGACGGCGGGGTGCGGGCGGCGGGGGATCGCGGTCCCCGGGCGGGGCGGGCGGCCCGGAGGGGCTTAGGCGGCTTGAAAAGGGGCCCGAGAGCCGCCCCCCACCGCGCGGCCCATCCCCGCGCCCGCTGCGGCCGCCGAGCCATTCACACGCCCTCTGGCCATTCGGCGCGGCGCGGGGGCGGGGGGCGCCGCTTCAATGGGGATTTCGCGGGCCGGCGCCGGGGCCGGGGGCGCGGCCCGGCCGCGGGAGCCGCCCGTTGCTACGCGGTGGCGGCCGGCCCGGCGGCCCGGGCCCGGCGGCCGCATTATGCGGGTAATGCGGTGTGACACCGCGCGAACAAAGGCGGATTGAGCGGCCCAGCGGGCCCCGCCGGACGGGGACCAGCACAGCAGGGCTGTCAGCGCCGCTCCCAGGCTAATCCCCGCCCCGCCCCCGCCGCCCCCGCGTCCCCGGGGCTGGGAACCGAGCGCGGCCCGGGGCCCGGGCGCCGCCGCCGCCGCGAGAGGCCGCGGGCCGGCCGGAAGCGCGGCGCTCGCCCTCGGCGCCCCCGGCCCCCGGGTCGCTGAGGGGTGGGCAGCCGGGGCCGGGGTCGGAGCCGGGGCGCAGCGCCTCAGGCCTCGGCCGCGCCGTGTCGCAGTCGGCGCTGGCTGCGCGGGTCCACTGCCCAGGCGGGGACCGCTCCCACTCCCCGCCGGCCTGCTCGGGAAGGGGGACGCACCCTCCTCTGCAGGTGGCCCACGAGGGCCCCGGGGCCTCTGAAGAGATGGCAGTGGCCACGAGGGGTTACCAGGCTCCCTCGTACGCCGAGCTGCCCTCAGCGCTCAGGACCAGAGCCACAGCCCAGGAAAGGAGGCATCCAGGCCAGCAGCCCGGCGTTTTGCAACCTGCCTGGCCTTGGGCAGGTCACCTCCCTGCTCTGGGTTCCTCACCAGTAAGGAGAGAGATGGTTGGACTGCAGGTCTTTCAGGCCTTTGCCTCCCTAGTTGTCAATGTCTGTATCTGCTAAATGGGCCTGTAATAAGACTTTCTGCCTCACAGGGGTGAGAGGATTAAATGGGATAAAGCACACGAAGGGCAGAATCTGGTGCAAACCCAGCACTCAAAGGTAGTTATCATAATGATGTCAGCGGGGTTGGGGGGGCACCCTGAGAATCTCTTCTTCTCTTTGCTGGACCCTGGGACAGAAGCAGGGAAGTGCCCTGTGTCCCTCCATCCTCCCGGGAGGGGCTTGGCCTTCTCAGTCCAAAACCTTGGCTTTGTCTGGGTGGAGGACAGGAGAATGGAAGGGGGAAGCTGACATGCTGACCACTGCACTCCTGGTCAGGAACTCTGGTGGCAGAGGGAAGTTGTACCCACCTGCCAGAGTTGCCTTTCCACCCCTGTTTCTAACAGGCTCCACTCTGCCAGCTGTTAAAGCCCTGGGTTAATCAGTTAGCAGCTCTGGGCCTCAGTTTGTTCATCTGTAAACTGGGGATACCCACTAGGGGCTAGGCCAACCGAAGAGGAAAAGGCACTTCTTCTCCCTTGGGGCTGCAGAGCCCCTTTTCGCAGCTGGGGAGGTCAGGGCAGGGCAGCCGCGTCCCAGGGCCCGGCCTGAGCAGCGCCTCCCAATGCCTTCCCCACAGCCACCCGCGAATCGGCCTTCGTGCACGCCATCGCCTCAGCCGGCGTGGCCTTCGCCGTCACACGCTCCTGTGCCGAGGGCACCTCCACCATCTGTGGCTGCGACTCGCATCATAAAGGGCCGCCCGGGGAAGGCTGGAAGTGGGGAGGCTGCAGCGAGGACGCCGACTTCGGGGTGCTTGTGTCCCGGGAGTTCGCGGACGCACGTGAGAACAGGCCGGACGCGCGCTCGGCCATGAACAAGCACAACAACGAGGCTGGCCGCACGGTGAGCCCTGGCCGCCCTCACCCCAGCCCTGCCCAAGACCCCTTTTCCGGACCTGTCCCTGCCCCTCCCTGTGGCCCTTGTGCATTCCTGGCTCCCTGCTCTCCTCTTTCCCCCTCCTTTCTCCTCGGACTGCTCCGGGTCCCCACCCCCACCCCACCCTGGGGATGCGGCAGCCCGCGAGCGCAGGTACCAGCCAGCCCATCCGGTGCACTTCAGCTGCCTGTGTAGGGCTGTGAGACCCATGGACCTGGCTTTGAATTCAGCCTCCATCCTTTCTTATGGTTGCTTGACCTAGGGCTAGTCACTTAAGCTCCCAGCCAGTTTCCCTATCTGTTACACGGGAATAACAATCCTTATTTTCTAGGGCTTTGAGAAGTGGATGTGATTTCTGCCAGTGCTTGGGGTGTGAAGGGGAGGGAAACAAGGTCATCATCCTTTAGGTCTGAGCCTCAGTCCCCAGTCAGTTCTCACCCTGGCATGGTGTAGGAATAGAGAAGGCTTCAGCGATGGGGGTGGGTGGGTCAGAGTGGGAGGGCCTGGGTGTGCTCCCAGGTGGGGTCAGTCTGGGGACCAGCTGCTACTCGTCCTCTTTCTAGACCATCCTGGACCACATGCAC
Source organism: Orcinus orca (assembly GCF_937001465.1). Lineage (NCBI taxonomy): Eukaryota > Metazoa > Chordata > Mammalia > Artiodactyla > Delphinidae > Orcinus > Orcinus orca. Next base: position 38,184,160 of record NC_064577.1, on the reverse strand, counting down.
CTCAAGTGCAAGTGCCACGGGCTGTCGGGCAGCTGTGAGGTGAAGACCTGCTGGTGGGCCCAGCCCGACTTCCGCGCCATCGGGGACTTCCTCAAGGACAAGTACGACAGCGCCTCGGAGATGGTGGTGGAGAAGCACCGGGAGTCCCGTGGCTGGGTGGAGACCCTCCGCGCCAAGTACGCGCTCTTCAAGCCGCCCACTGAGAGGGACCTGGTCTACTACGAGAACTCCCCCAACTTTTGCGAGCCCAACCCCGAGACGGGCTCCTTCGGCACCAGGGACCGGACTTGCAATGTCACCTCCCACGGCATCGATGGCTGTGACCTGCTCTGCTGCGGCCGTGGCCACAACACAAGGACGGAGAAGCGGAAGGAGAAATGCCACTGCATCTTCCACTGGTGCTGCTACGTGAGCTGCCAGGAGTGTATCCGCATCTACGATGTGCACACCTGCAAGTAGGGAGCCAGGTAGGGTGGCCCGGTGGGGAGGCTGGGGTGCCTTGATGCAGGGCACTGGGTTTGGCTGTCTCCTCTTCTTGGCAACCCTGTTCTGTTTCTGGGCGGTCCAGGACACGTTTCCAAAGCCAAGGTAGGAAGCCAGGATTTCCCAAGCTTCAGTGGGAACGGTCCTTGGGCAGTGTCTTGGTGGATTACACAAAGCACAGATAATAACCAAGTGTGTACACACGAGGCTGCGATTGATTAAATCTGTGTACAAGTTAGTAAGTAAATTAGGAGCCAGGTCAACTTTTCGCACAGCCACTAGCTATCATTATTGAACATCTGTGGAGCCAGAGGAGGGACTGTGGGGTTGGAGGCTGGGACGCCCGACTTCTGGTCTTGACTGTGCTTCTAACTTCCGGTTCTTTCACTTCTTTGGGCCTCAGGTTTCTTACTGTAAAGTGAGGGGGTTAAAATACTTGAAATAGCAGGCCAAAACGTCTCTTGTGCCCCTGAGGCAGAGTCGTTTTGCATCCACCTTGAACTTAGAGGGCAGGTTTTTGTGCAAGCGTCAACTCCTACCATCCTCAAGGAGGTGGGCGGGAGGAAGCGGTGTATAAGCCCATATCCCGGCAGATCTGAAGCTTGGGTGGAGCGGGGCACACTCACCGTGTTTATGGACGGTGATGGGGAGGAGGAAGGAGCCAAGCTCAGAGTGATGGTGGTGAGTAATCAAGGGCTCAAAGGCTGGTGGATTAGGCTCCCACGCTTCCCAGAGGTGGCCTGCGCGGGAGACACTCTTGCCCGGCCCTCGGGTCCATAGGTCCCCAGGACAGGTCAAGATTGGCATGTGGTGGTCCTGGTCTTGGAGGGTCTCTAAGGCCCAAGGGAGGGTTTCTCCCCTTTCTCTGCCCTGAGAAGGGGCCTGATCTACAGGGGTCCGAGCCCTGGTCCAGCTTCCACCACTCGCCCACCTAGTGACCCAAACAAGACCATCTCCTCATCTGTCATCCTCCCCAGAGGTGCCGTGAGGAACAAAGTGAAGGACACTGGAGACAGTGCTTGAACTGTTGTGAAGGACTCCCCTGCCTGGGTCATCGCTGCCTGGGGCTGTGTCAGCGAGGGCACCCCACTGGGCGATGCGGTCCCACACAGGGCGGGACTGGGGGAGGGGTCGGACTTCTGTGCTGCATGGAGGGACCTCACGTGCTGGGGAGAGCTCTGCTGGAGGGGTGGCTCAGCCAGTCTGGGAAGCCCCTCTGTGTAGCTCAGGTTCCGTCCTGGCAGGGGCAGAGTCTGGGAAGACAGCGGGACACTTCCCTTGGTGTCTGAATAAAAGCAGTGTGGGGAGTGGAAAGAGGACAGAGGCGGTTCTACCTCCACCACTTCCCAGCTGGAAGCCCACTTTCCTCATCTGTACAGCAGTGGTGATGATGTGGGCCTAGCAGAATTTTCCTGCGGTTCAAGCAAGCCAGCAGATCTGAATGCTCGTCTGAATAGGGTGCTAACAGAAAGTGATAAATGCCATGAGAGCCAGGACATGAGGGCAGTCATCGTGCAAAGAAACGGTGTCATCACTTGGGCAGTTTCATCTACTGCTTTTCAAAACGATGGAAGAGAAGTCAGTGAATAAGAGAGAACGCCCAGGCTCCCTGTGGCTTGTCAGGTGGAAGGAATGTTTGAAACCTGCGGTGCTTCCTTCCTCTGATGTCCACTCTGGCCAGAGGCAACAGTGTCCCCGCTGTCAAGCAGGACACGGCTCTGGCCATTCTGAGAGGAGGCTGGGGGGAAATCGGAATTTCAGAACACTAGCCCTGGAGGGGGCATAGAGGGCCGTTTGTCTAGCCTGCCCATTGCACAGATAAGGACACTGAGCCCAGGGCTCTGCCTCCAGAAAGGCCCCATATGTGGGTCCTGCAGAGGCCACAGCGGCAGCAGCCCAGGCCCCTGCAGTGGCTCTACGGGGCTCCAGGGTGTCACAGCTCTGTTCCAGCACCTCCCCTCCCCTCCCCTCAGTGAGCAGCCGAGAGAAGCCATCTGCCAGGTGGGAAGGAGATGCTGGGTTTGCCCTCAGTGTCCATAAAAATCCCCCGCCTGCGATCTGATACTGATCGTAAGAAGAGTCAACCCTCTCCATCAGCCTTCTGTTCCCCGTTTCTGAACAGAATGGCATTGCCCCCAGTCTTATGGAAAGTACTACGTGGAATTGGTTTCAACATGCCACACCCAGGTAGAGGGTGGCCCCCCGGGCCCTCATATATGGACACTCTGGAGTCCTTGCTCTGGGCCAAGTGGAGAATCGTCCCCCAGTATGGTGCCTTTCTGACAAACACTCAGTTTGGTGAGTGATTTGGGGCAAGTTGTTTTGCCTCCGAGCCCCAGTTCCCTCACCTGTGGACTAGAGGTCATCCGTACAAACAGCCCTGGCACAGGGTCCAAGGAAGCAGCAAAAGATTCCAAGGCTGAGTGGAGCTGACCTCCAAGGGCGACTTCCCCCAGGCCTGCTGCTGGTCTGGAGCCACAGGCTGAGACCAGTTACCTTTCCTGTCCTTTCATCCACACCGACACTCTGCAAGCAAGATGAGAACTTTGGAGACAGGCTGGCAGGGACTTCAGGGAACAGAGCCTGCAGCCTTCCTCTTGGCTGCACTGTCTCCAGTGCAGGTGGGAGAGAGAAGGGCGCCCCAGAGCAGGACGTGTACCCTCCACACTCTCGGGGAGGAGCCCCAGTCAAGATGCTTTATGCCACAGGAAGGCCAGAGTCCTGGGCCTTCCTTGTGGGGAAACCTCTTTCCATTGCTTGTAGATTTTGTCCAGTGTCTCAGGCTAACCACTGATTTCCTACCTTACGAGTTCCAGGTTTATTCCTTGTTATTCAGATTCTGTGAGCACAGTAAGCTGGAAAGGGCTCTGCGTGAGAGTCAGGTGGCCTGGCTGACCCCAAGTCCTGGGTCTGTCGCTATCTTGCTGCGAGACTTTGGACGTGTCCTTTTCATCTTGCTGAGTCTGTTTCTCTCCATGTAAAAGTCTACTGGCCAAGGAGTTGGGGGTTGATTGGGAACACCCGTCAGAGCCCTTTGGGCTTAAATCCTTTGTGACATGTAAACACAAATACAAATGAAGAAAATGTACACATCGGTGCTCCTATGAGAAGGAATTATTCATAATGTAATAGACTATCTTCTGTTTGGACAGCTTGATACAGAAACACAGTGTACAGGAGTCTATGAAGCTGGGAACTGGGCCCTAGATCTGCAAGGTTTCTCCCAGTCTCTATGCAAGACAGGTTCCTGTATCAGTCTCGTTACCTGCTACTGGGCTTCCTGTTGCCCAAGCCCCAGCTAGAGGGTGGAGAGGTAGGATGTGGATCCCAGCGTGTAGACGCTGAAGCTCTGCTGCTCTGTAGCTCCCACGCCCTTCCTCAGTGGTAGACCCCAGGTAGCGGAGGGAGCATGGAACAGCCACTGGAGTCTCCTGTTACCTCCAAGTTCAAGAGAAATGCTGAGACACCTGATCAGCAGCCTCTGAGCTTTGCACCCTGTGGGTGGTCTCTCTGGGAAAATAATCATGTTCCTAATTCTTCCTCTTTACTTTCCAAAGGGCACTGGGAACGGGTGAAGTGTGTGGCTGGGCAGATTCACCGAAGTCCTCTGGGAAGCGGGACCCAGAGCCGGGCTCAGCCCTCAGCATCAGACAGCAAGGAATCCGGACTGTTGCCAGATGCACGTGTGGTAAATTACCTGGATCCAACCCGCCCGCTGCCTGGGAGGCCTCCCTCCCTTCTCTCTCATCTTAAGTTTCTCACCCTACTCTGGATGGTGTGTGGTTTTTAAAGAAGGGGCTTTCTTTTTAGTTCTCTAGGGTCTGATAGGAACAGACCCAAGGCTTATCTTTGCACATGTTAAAGAAAATAAAAATGGAAAAAAAAAAACCCCACAGAAAACCACTTCTACTCCAACAGAACAGGCTGGGCTCATGTGAGCGCTCTGCCTGGTGGTAAAGACATCAACGTGGGCAAGATTCTGTTTCCCAGCTGCTTCTTCTGGTGACATTCCAAGATGCCTGCGAGGTGAGAGTTAGGAAGTAGGACAAAGCCCTGCAGTCTCCTTTTCTCTGTCTACTCCCATTCAAATCTGATAGACTTTCACATTCTGATAAAAGCCATAGGTTTAGCTGGGATCAAGTGGTAGGGAGGCCCAAGGCAATCGTTAGAGTCAGGTTTTGAGTTTGAAGAACCGGGAGTTCCAGGCGGCCTGGTAAAGCTGTTTGAAGAGCAGCGGTATGTTCTTCTCAGTCCCATTTTCTCTGTAACCCTGTTCTGCACGAGAGGCTCTTGGGAACTGCAGTCAGATCTCAAAAATCTTTTTCTACCATTCTGCAGTTTCCACCATTAACGCAGTACTTTTTTTTTTTTTTTTTTTCTGTAGTGAACGTTGTAAATAGGTTATGTGTGTGGGGCAAGCCTCCTCTAGCTCCAATGGCTTCCTGAAGAAAGTGGTATCTTTAAAGGGGCCATTCTGTCCCTCCCAGCCCTGCTCACCTGCAGATTCTCCATAAAAACAAACTCCAGGTTGAGCAGTTGGACTGTAGGTCACCTTAGTATAAATTAGACAAAGGGTCAGAGGGAGAGTAGCAATATATTCCTGAAGTTCCAATGTTGTGGCTAGTAGATGGGGAGGATACCGATGATTCCTTCGTTTCCTCTCCTATAAGGACACGTCGTCCTGCATCCTTGTCTTTCGTTGGCCTGCGTGAGGAAACAGAAATGCAGAGTTCCTTCACACAGGTCTTCCGGCCTCACCTGTATGCTGACAGCATCAATCCGTGCAGACACCAAGGATCAGCATTAGGTGTTCAAAGTGGGGCAAGCCGTCACTTGTTCCCTTGGGTAAAGCGTCTCACAGCTGAGTCCTCCTTGATCCACACGGGTCCTCTGGAGTGTCCTAGAGAAAGCGAGCACAGTGGAGGCAAACGGGTCTGATGGTACGAGTCAGTGCAACAGCTCTGCCTTAAGAGTCAGAAAGAAGAGATGCAGCAGGGGCACAGTACAGAACACAGTGATTTCTTCCTCTTCCCCCTTCTCTCTTTGCCTAACACTGACCTAAGGTACCGGGTCAAGCCATCTTCCTATGTGCTCAGGCAGGTTCGCCAAGACGATTGGCTAGAAGCCATGCCTGCACTCTTGAATCTGCTGGCAGTGAGCCCTGCTAAAAAGATACCCATCCCATCCCCTCTAGAGAGTCTGAAATGCCCCTCCCCATCTCAGACTGAAGTTTTAAATCATGTCAACCAGATAATGCTTGCTTTATGTGAGAATTCTTTCAGCAGAATGGATACAAATTTTCAAAACAGTCTTTTCATATCTATGTATTCTGTATTAAAAGTGATAAAGTCATGTTTCTGGGGCGTATTCAAGTAGCTGACAAGTAATTATTTAATAATAGTACATTGAGTGCATTGTAATTATTCTCGCCATAGTCAGGTAATAGTATCCAACAGAAATTTCCTACCAACCTGCTGTATCCAAAGTTTTGTAAAAAGTTGTAGAAGTTGTTGATCTTTTTGATTTTATATTCAAAAAGTCTCTTTTTATAAATATTATTTATTATACAATGTATATACCTTTGAGTTAACTAAGATTATATATTATATAAATATATATATATTTGGAGAAAATATATTTCATCATGCAGTTTTTTTCTGTTAAGTCATTAAAGAGAAGGTAAACAAACTTAAAACGGATACATTGTACAATGTGTGGAGTTTCCAGATTAATGCTTAGGAGGTCAAGAATATGAGATTCTGAATGTGGTTGCCTCCACTTTCACTCTGAAATTAGTGGCCCAAATTAAGGTAATTTCCTTTGTTTTCTAAGCAAGATCATCTGAGACGTCATGGACAGTACGTCTGATCTACTAAAGGACTTTCTTACAGGCTTACTTTGTTCTAAATCAGCTTCTAACAAAGAATTTCCAGTTTTAGAAGTCAGCAATTGGGGCAGTAATTCACCTCATACACCCCAGCACTTCCAATGCACAAATTAATGTCACAAACACTGAGATACGGCTCGAGGCCCACAGACCATGGGGTTGGCCACCGACTTAATCCCTTTCTAACCCATGTTTTCAACTCCATTTATTGGGAAAATAGGATTTGCTTTACTGAAAATGAAACTTGAGTGGACATGGCTCTCCCCTGCTAGTTCCACTTGAGAGCTAAGCTTCGGAAAGGGTAGGTTGGCGGGAAAGAAGAAATGGTGTGCCCTGGGCTCTGGAACAGGTGTCGTTTGAAGGTTTAGATCTGTTTGGGCAGAACAGACCCACTAGTGGGCATGCTCTTGGGAAGGCCATTCTCTCCGTGGACTGAGGCTCCTAGAGGACTCACCTGAAGCTAATAGGTAACGCCTTTTCATCAATGAGATGCTGTAACTCAGTCTTATGACCACAGACAATCCTTTGGTCTTCAGACCTACCCATAAAATGTCACCTTCGGTTTACTTGGCACAGCAAAAATGTTTTCTCTTCCTTTTTCTTTCTCCTGATTTACCTTTAGTAGGAGTAAGTAAATTCATCTCACGTCACAGAAAAAACAACAGAAAAATAGAGGGGTCTGCCTTGTGCGGTGGAGATGGGCTGCCTGTGCTCTAACCTTAGATTAGGGATGGCTACTAGAAGTTCATGAACTTGCTTTTGCCTGTGACATGTCTTTATTTAGTACCTGAAAAGCTCAAATCACAAAAATGGTGGTTTCGGCTGTGCAATGAATCGGACGTGGAAAGGATACAGATCTCCCCGTCTCATGGAGCTGCTCATCTTTGTATTTCACTTTTACATGAAGCTAATACTCATCTACCCCAGTATTTTGGGCACTTTTTTTTTACCCTATAAAATCGCCAAATATTTAAATGGCCCCTGGTCACACTCACCAAGGCCATTGGTAATCCTTTCTATGATTAATTATATTCTATGATTTAAGAGAATACAGTTTATAGCAGTGCTTGAACATTTAGTTTCTCCATAAGCATGAATACTATTAAACATCTAAAAACAAGAGGAAGATCCGCCCCCCCAAAAAAAATCCAAAAGAAAGAAAAGAATATAATGGGAATCATTGTTATCTTTCAAAGCAGTATTATTTTATGAAGAAAGAAGGGAAGGGAAGTGTGTGAGAGAGCTCAAGGATGAGGGGATGAGGAACAAATAAAGGCAGAAGGAAGAGGCAAGGCTAGGGGAACGATGATGGTGAGATGATTCTAGGTGCGTCAGGTGGTGGTGTCCAACGAGCCAACGGTGTATCCACACCGGCCCTGGGGATGTGGAAGTGTGCTAATGTGCGTGGCTCACCTACACGCACACACAAGTGAACTTATTTCAGCAAAATTATGGCTGCTATAGTGTCATCATTTCTCCTAGCTCAACAGAGGACTTTCTAGGAGGCAAAAAATGATCTTACCATTAATCTTATACTCCCCAAATGGAGTGACAGGGTCAGCTGTGTGGAGAAAATTTCAGCTGGGAAAATTTCAAACCTGAATCCCCCTTGCAAACTGTCTCCGCTCCTTGGGATTCTTGCCAATCGCAGGCGCCATCTTCTGCATCTTAATGTCACGGTGTCCACACAGCACACGCCCTCTGTGGGCCCAGCTCCGAGACCCAGTCTCGGCACTGCTGGCCAGCTGAAGAGAAACTTTGGATCGTTTTGCAATAACTTCTGAAATCTACATGCTTTTTCGAACTCTCGTACACACCTTTCCCAGTCACTTCTTTGAAGAGGCTTACGGATCAAGTTGCCAGGCAAGGAAGATGGAATCCTGCTTTTTCCTTCTGTGTTTGGGCTGGGTCGGTTGTTTATAGCCGACTCAGTGCTTCAGCAAGTCTGTTTACCAGGATTTGATTATCATACACACTTAAATCTGCTTCAAGACTTGTTGCTGAAACTTAGGGAGGCTGTTCACTGTAGTTTTTAGGATATGAAAAAGCCTTAAAGTAAAACAAATTTCAGGTTTGACCTTCATTATCCAGGTTTTCTGTGTTACATTAAAAAAAAAAAGGTGTTTCAGGGAAGTTGTACAACTTTAGAAAGGATAAAAGAACCTCTTTTTCTGAGGTTTTAATTACATCTTCTGATAAAAAGTAGCCTGTTAACAGTTCATCCATAGAAGAAGAAATCTAAGGCAGCAGATAGTGGAGTCTCCTTTGCTTTATCACCAGGCCGTGCTGTAATCTCGAACGCTCTCTGCCCAGCATCGGCTTTGAAGAGTTCCGGGATGGCTTTAAGACGTTCTCAAGGCTACGCAGGGACCAGGTGACTTCAGGGTCCTCCTCCCAGGAGGGTGTGGACAGCTCCTGGGGAGCTGACCCTGCTGTTGGAGGAGCCCTGAGGTTGACCTCTCCCCACAAGCCTTGCTGATTTTCTGGGTGGCTTTTACTCCTAACCCGAGCCACCTCTAAGGATCAGGGTTTAGGCTAAAAGATCTGATAGCTCAGAAACATGCACATGGTTGAAGGATACCAAAACGAACCATGTGAAGAAATCTCACTGAGAGTGTTTGAGTCCCTTGGCTTGTACGTATCATAGGAAGGAGTAATTCTACTTGAGAAACAATTTTCCCTTCCGGTTTATTACTAACCCGCTTATGGCTTTGGTACACTTCAGTTTTCTAGTAAAGGGAAATAAGCAAAAGAGGTATAAAGATTCTTATTGTGCACTAACTTTATAAAATATGCTATCAATCTGTATTTCCTTTATTTATTTATTTTTACATCTTTATTGGAGTATAACTGCTTTACAATGGTGTGTTAGTTTCTGCTTTATAACAAAGTGAATCAGTTATACATATACATATGTCCCCATATCTCTTCCCTCTTGCGTCTCCCTCCCTCCCACCCTCCCTATCCCACCCCTCTAGGTGGTCACAAAGCACGGAGCTGATCTCCCTGTGCTATGCGGCTGTTTCCCACTAGCTATCTATTTTACATTTGGTAGTGTATATATGGCCATGCCACTCTCTCACGTCGTCCCAGCTTGCCCTTCCCCCTCCCCATATCCTCAAGTCCATTCTCTAGTAGGTCTCTGTATTTCCTTTAAATTAACTATATTTTCTGAATGATTAAAATCAGAGATTTTAAAATAAAAATCATCCATCTCCTTACACTAGTTAAAACAAGGAGGGGCTTTTCTGATCCCTTTCTTCATACACTCATATCAGTTATGTATATTGTTTTGTACAAAATATTTGGTCTACAGAATGTTTTCAAGTATATGTACTCTTTATTGCATTCCTTCATTTGCATTAAACAATATTTATATTTTTTCAATATAGTTTTGGACAAAACACAAAGACATTAACCTTATTTAACAAGACACATAAGTTAATACAATGTGTGCTGCTTTCATGGGAAGAGAAAAAAGAGGCAAGATCTAAAACAGATAAGGGAATCCAGGATATTGGCCACCAGCAATCACAGAATTTCACAATACAATCCACCTAAAAAAAACACAACAAAACAGCCACAAAATAAGCTAGGGATGAAAACCCAAAAGAAAGTAGTTGTGACATACAAGTCTACCGAAAATATACAGAGAGCAAGACCTAGAGATAATTCACCTTCTACCATGGGGACAGATGACATAGCTACACCCAAGTACCTGATGCGTGACAAGCCTTACAGGTGGTGTTAGGTACCTTCAGGTGGCTCCTGATTGCTTGTCCTAGAAGTTTAAGCAGCAACGGAGAGAGAGTGGCATGTTCCACAAGTCTCCTCACCAAACATGACGACCTGATCAAATGTCTTCAAACTCGGCTTACACCACCGTCCTCCTTCTCTTTGGAAGAAGTGCATAGTGGGGAAAGGAAACGTCTTCAGTGTATTGGAATGGATGTTAAAAGACTGAGGGGAGAGGACTAGAAAGTGGTTTATTTTTTCTGGAAAATAGTGTTTTATTTATGCTAGGTAGTACAGATAATTTAAAGGAAGGATACATTCTAAGTAAGTCATTAAGCTAAGGAAAAAGGAAAAGTGGTGATACTAGATAAGCCTTTAATATTAAACTAAGGGGTTGACCCATTCAGAGTTGGACACTAATGAGTGCTGAGAGGGTTTTAAGTTACTTTCATGACGCCTTTCTGTTTAGGGGTGTGTGCTTTTTCCATACACATCTCTCACAAGCTGTTAACAACATCTACCAAATGGTAATGATTAGCATATCTCTTGCCACAGAGCAAATTACTTATATTAAGGGGGTGTCACAGCCAACATGGTAATAATCTGACTTTCTGTTAAGAAAGATCTCCTGACTGCAACTTGGAAACATCTCTGAAAATGACTGAGAACAGCATCTTAGAAATTCAAAGCCCTGTTTCTTTAGGCAAAGATAACCAGGCTTCCGGGAGAACCTTTAACCGTATATCCAATTACCTTTAGTGTTAGCACAAGGAAGTTACAAAATAATCCCTTTGAACCCATACCTCTATTCACTGCTCCTGGTTTACATGTAGAAAGTCTTCCTTCTACTCCGTGAACTGCTGTGTTGCAACATCGTTGAGTTTATTGAGAGTTTTTGGCTGACGGTGGTGGTAGGGAGCTTAGAATGTGTAGTGTTCACAAGCACAGTATGTTTCCCACGTTTAAAGACTGAGCAAGAAGGAATCGGCTTGCACGGAAAGGTGAGCACAGCATATTCTAAAGCAAATTTATACCTTCCACAAAACTGGGTATCTCAATAAGCACAAGGAAGCGAGTTTCACTGCACTAATCATGCAGAGCGAGCACGTGTTGAAGGTAGGGAACATTTCACTTTGTCCAGTATCTTGAGTAAGTCGAGTGAAGATCCCAGGCCACCTTCACCTTGGTCCCTTTCCTTGGTCACTTTGTATCTGAAAATAGTTCATTTTCAAAGTCGAGGGGGCTACTGAAAAAGACATATCCAAAACACAAAAAACAGATGACGGTCTGCAAAAAGCCGTTCATCACAAAACCACACTAAAAGCTTCTTAGTGGCTTTTCTACATTTTTCACTATGTATTTGCTATTAGATGAGCATTTCACAAAAGAAAGTGGTTATGCTCCATGCAATTTAAAAGCAGGTTCCAATAAATATGTACCACTGAGCTTTTTCCTGCCTTGTGACAAGGAAGTTTTGCAAAGCAGGACAGGGAGAGCAAACCAAAAGTACAACCCATTTCCTTGCTTGGTCTCCTAGACCTACAACACAGCCAAGAATTCTAATAAATGGAAACAAAGTTGTCCAAGAGGTTGAGAATTCAAATTCACATGCACTGTACAGCAACTCTTAGAATAGGCACATGGGTTTAAAAGAGTGGGAAGTCTGACTGGCGGTCTTAAGTGTCGCACGTACTTACGCTCCTTCTTCTCTCAAGAGGGCCAAGAATTTTCTCACACGGTATTCAGGATCCATCTAAACACATCAGAAGAAATAAAGACAACGGGTTAGTGGTGCCTTCTAATAACGATGCACTTACTTCATGCCAAGAAAATGAGCGGGTTTATACTTCCTTAGCGCTTTGCTGAGTCACAGAAATGTGTTACCTGCTCCTTGACCAGTATTCTGATACACAGCAAAGCAGACTGTGTCACTCAAGGGAAGTGAATGGGATTTCCCAGCATAGAGAATCGCCATGCACGAGGTTGCGAATGACCCAGCTGGTCATCCACAGGCACCTCAGTTGAGCGCTCCCTTAGCTAGCACCGGGTGAGGAGGCAGCACTGAGAGGCACCAAGTGTGAGACCGGGGCTGCCCATTCATGGGGGTGCACACGGCATCCAATCCACAGGGTTCATCGAAGGCATCAAAGTAAGACCAAAACTGAAGAAACCAATTGGTGTTGATTAAGCAACTAGAAAATAGCTTATTAACTCTATATAATGGACACTTGAGCTTTTCTTAGCCTTGGTCTCTCTTGCATAGTTTCTTCTTTGCAATTAATGAAAAAAATTGTGCTGAAACTAAAAAAAAAAAGAACAGTGGGGCTGATTCCTCTGACATGCTCTCTGGATAATCCGGGTCTCTTGTGACTGAGAACCACATTGTGAGTCTAAAAAAAAGATGGGGGAGTTAGTTCTGGCTCAGGTTGTAGGTTCAGGTTGTTATTATTAATTATCCCTACTCATTTTCATTTCATATTCATATTTCTACTAATTTGTTTAATTATATTCTCATTGGTCCACCAGAGATGTGAAGTAATCTAAAAAATGATCATTAGAAACATCTTTAATGGGGCTCCCCTGGTGGCGCAGTGGTTAAGAATCCGCCTGGCCAATGCAGGGGACATGGGTTCGAGCCCTGGTCCGGGAAGATCCCACATGCTGCGGAGCAACGAAGCCCGTGCGCCACAAATACTGAGCCTGTGCTCTAGAGCCCACGTGCCACAACTACCGAGCCCGCGTGCCACAACCACTGAAGCCTGCGCGCCTAGAGCCTGTGCTCCACAACAAGAGAAGCCACCGCAATGAAAAGCCCGCGCACTGCAACGAAGAGTAGCCCCCACTCGCCACAACTAGAGAAAACCCTGTGTGCAGCAACGAAAACCCAATGCAGCCAAAAATAAACAAATTTATAAAAATTTAATTCCTTAGGATTAATTTTTATTGTAAGAAACACAATAAATTTTTATTGTAAGAAACACACCTAACTTTTAAAAAATGTTCCAGGGCAAGGAGTCCGTTTCCCAAGAGGGAACTCCCTGCCCTCCAGGAATAGCTTTCAAATGCTCAGTGCAGCTGTGGGTAAATGTGCAATTGGACTCCCCCCTCCAACCACTATTTTTTTTTTTTTAAGATTTCTTCTCTTCTATCCCAGAAAAACATCTGAACAGAAGTTTCAAATGTATCAAAGTTAAGAGGTCAGACTACAAAGGACTAAGAAAAAGTGTGAATATTTAACAAGAGAAACATTTTTCCTCTTTGGGAATAGAATTACATATGAGTCAATTGTCAAGTTCTTTAAAAAAAAATGGAACTGGCTGGAGTTCCGCTGTAGTCAGTACTTGCAGGTCTTTGCCCATTAAATATATTTAATATGTGTGAGCAAGGACTTACTGACTTGCCTGTAGCTATGGAATTAAAAGTCAAGAGAAAGGGAGGAAAAAAGTAATCTAGATAAATGACTTTATTCCCTCAGGTGACATCCAGTCAGAGCAGATCCTCAGCACTGTGCAAGTTTTAACAGAATTGTGTATAGTGAACAGAGAGGTAACATGACTTACATTCTGCTAAACTACATGCCTCTTCACTTAGGCTCGGTCTCTCTAAGGCAGATCTAAAGAGAATTCACTCAGCTGCACCAAATCCATTTGATGTGAAGGGGTTCAAACTCAGAGGCCTATGAAGTGTCAGTCGCTGAAGATTAGGCCTGAGTGCCCCACTCTCACTTTCCACCCCACATACAGAGGAAGCATTAACTTGATCACTGACCGGTGGGCATCAAAGGAAGAGGAAGGGGTAGGGATTGGGGAGAAAAACCCACATAGTTTCTTCTATGCAATTATTGAAAAAAAATTGTGCTGAAACTTAAAAATTGAAGAGTAGAGCTGACTATCTGACAAATTTATCTTTTCCAAGGAAAGAGCCAATGTATATGCACCTTTACCAAGAATAATCCTAAGCAAAGTGGTTTGTCTGTAACTTTAATTTACTGCTCAAAATGAAAAATAAATAAATTGGCTTTAAAAGAGTCCAGCTGAAAGTTCAGTAAATTAAACTTTAGGTTTCTGAAAGCTACAATTTTATTTTAAAATAAATTTACCGGACTTCCCTGGTGGCGCAGTGGTTAAGAATCCGCCTGCCAATGCAGGGGACACGGGTTCGAGCCCTGGTCCAGGAAGATCCCACATGCCATGGAGCAACTAAGCCCGTGTGCCACAAATACTGAGCCTGTGCTCTAGAGCCCACAAGCCACAACTACTGAGCCCGTGTGCCACAGCTCCTGAAGCCCATGTGCCTAGAGCCCGTGTTCCACAGCAAGAGAAGCCACCGCAATGAGAAGCCCACGCACCACAACAAAGAGTAGCCCCTGCTCGCCACAACTAGAGAAAGCCTGCGCACAGCAATGAAGACCCAATGCAGCCAAAATTAAATAAAAATAAAATAAATAAATTTATATAAAAAAAAGAAATTCACCAGCAAAGATTAAAAAGCATTTGCTTCGTGATTCCAATTTGTTATTGGTCCAAGAGCCTATTTCAGAAGTAAGTGAAACTTAAATTTCACCTCATCCACCCACAGCTCGCACTGCTGGAAGAGCAGGACTGAGCATAATACATGACTCTCAGAATGCAGCCAGCCTGTCCACCTAAGACCTGGGAGAGATTCATTCAACGGAAGTTTATTGAGTGCCCAACTATGTGTCCAGTTCTGTTCCAGGGGCTGTGGATTTAGTAGGGAGTGAGAGCCAAGGTCCCTGAACTCACAAAGCTTGGAAGTGATTTATTATCTAACTAGTATGTCAGATAAGGACAAAAAGACACAGGATGTGCACACGGAGGGGTGGAGTTACAAAAAGAAGAAAGGGAAGTTGCCCGTAGACGTGAGAAAGTCCCAAAGAGGTTTCATCTGTTTTTGCCCAGGCAGTAGCCAGGGGCTTAGTTTTCTATGTGATCCTGGATGCTTCAACCCTACAGTAGTTTGCATAAAATTTCTAGGAGGCCTGCCAGGGGAGAATATACACAGCTTAAGTCTAATCTGTACACTCAATTACCTTGTCCCTTGAAACTGTCTCCCAGGCCCCTTTTGGTGTCTGTGCGTCGCTTCCTGACCTCTGATGGACAACGCCATCCCACCCCCCGACCCCTGTAGATAACTGGCTGTGACCCTGCATAACTCATTGACAAACCGGTGGGACACTCAGGACCCTCACCTCTAAAATGAGGGGGCAGCAGAACAATTGTTCTTTTAAGTCCTTTCTAGTTCGAAGATCTAGTGACTCCCTAAATTAAAACTTAAAGTAACTCTATATTCTTTTCTTCTATTTTTGAATTTTAAGAAGTAGGAAAGAAAAGTACCAATAAGTTATTGTTTGATCTCAGAAGCAGGCTACTAACACCAACCTGATTCTGGAAATAATATAAAAGAATTATAATTTAAAACCTCAGCGAGAGGGAATGATAAAAACTCTTGGGATATATCGTGAAGCTTCTATGTCTGAACCATACGGAGAAGCAAGCATCTTACCTGTAGGGACATCTCGATCAACATTAGTAACTTCTTGATTCCTATCCACACCTTCTTCCCTTTGACTTGCTGTGCAATTGTGGTGCGTTCTTTATCCCTGAAGTTGCCCAACAGCTACAAAAACAACAAAAAAAACCGAAAGCACTTCTGTAAGTGCATCAACAACATTAGTTAATTCCCACATTTACCCTTAAAAGAACAGTGATAAGAACTACCTAACTGGTTCAAGCTGACAGAATTCTCTCATATTTTAAAATCTAACCTGACTTGCCTGAGATCCATTAGCTGCAATCATGAAAATGAAAACTGGTATCCTAAGCTCTGTTTTCTTACGGACCTTGATTATAATTTAGAGATATATTTTTGCTGGGGGAAAAATAGCTCCAATCCATAATAAATATCAGTTAAAATTTTTAACATTCCTTTCTAGGAATAATCTGTTATGTGTCAAAGCAGACTAAATTTAATTCTCTTACTCAACCCCAGCACAAAAACTGCTCAAACAGGTAAGCTGGAAACATTTATCATATAGATAGTTTCTATTTTGTTGGGAATATGCCCCAATTGTATGGGTCTTGAGGATTTTAAGAAGCCTTCCTGGGCTTCCCTGGTGGCGCAGTGGTTGAGAGTCCGCCTGCCGGTGCAGGGGACACGGGTTCGTGCCCCAGTCTGGGAGGATCCCACATGCCGCGGAGCGGCTGGGCCCGTGAGCCATGGCTGCTGAGCCTGCGCATCTGGAGCCTGTGCTCCGCGACGGGAAAGGCCACAACAGTGAGAGGCCCGCGTACCACGAAAAAAAAAAAAAAAACAAAAAGAAGACTTCCTGACTCACTGCTGAACAAGTCACTAGATAATATTTTCTAACACCTCATCAAGTCATTTGTGCACATTGATATTAATCAAAAGTTTAATAAAGGATATATATTTTTTAAAATTAAAGACTATGTTATCCTCAAAAAAATATTTCCACATTATGAACTTGTTAATAAAGGGGTTGCTTTTACTTCTATAGCTTTTTTCAAGTTTCCAAGGCTTTAACCATTGCTCCAATTTATTAAATGCAAGTAAATGGGCTGAAAGCAACTATGAATAACTGAATTTTCTATTTCTTGATTACTCTCCTCCCTCGCCCCATTCCAAGTGTCTGGTCCATGTAATCTATATGCATTAGTGATGCTGGGCACAAAGTAATTCACTCCTGGCAGTTTGTATGCTGCTTCCACCAAGGAATGAGGAATTACTTCACTCTCACTTATATTTATCTCTTCTTCCTCTAATTCCTGAAAATGACTGCAGGTGTATCCCAGGTTCCGTGTTCTAGGTTAACACAGAAACTAAACACCAGGTGCGATGTCTGGGGCACCCTTAGCATTAATCCAGCCTCAATTCCTTTCTTTGAACGGTGTGCACTCCACTGGCTCATTCTCACCTCCAAAGCCTCTAGCAGCTGCTCTCCTGTGGCAATGCTGGGCACATGGATGGTGGTGCTGAAGGCGTTAAGCATTTCCATCTCCTGAAGGACATCTTTGCGGCTCGTGGTCCCAATGATAAGAAGCTTGCGGCCCTGATCATAGGGAGAAAATGTGTTAAAACACATGCGAAACGACTGATTAGGAAACTAGAGTAAGCCTGAACAATATCCATTTATTTAATCGCAGAAATGCAAATGATTAGGCAAAAGAGAAGGAAAAAAATTCAGAATTGTCCTCTTGAAAACCCTTCTTTTTGGGGCCGTGCTGCGCGGCATGTGGGATCTTAGCTCCTGCCTGCAGTGGAAGCGCAGAGTCTTAACCACTAGACCGCCAAGGAAGTCCCTTGAAAATCTTAAAAAAATGTATCAACAACATGATTCAGAAAGAGCAACACTTTCTTCAGCACGTGGTTCAGAAAGAGGCAACTGTTCTTTCTCCTTATCCATATCAATAACATCATCGATCAGTAAATCAGGAAGATACACAAACCAAACAGCAAGATACCTGAGTATATGTTTGTAATTCATTTTTCACAGCCAACATAGTATCAATATATGTATGGTTGGGAAAAAAATGAAATGAATGAATGGAAACCCCATGCCACCCACTTAGCAAGGCTTTATTACGGTTTTTAGGAGAGGTAGGATAATAATAATAGCTTACATTTATGCAGCAGTTAACTGTGAAAGGCATGGTGCTAAGTGCTTTACATAATTGTCTCACTTAATATCTTTAATTTCTTTTTAATTTTTAACCCCAAAATATACAAGGCATGTTAAAACTATAGCAGGCCTAGGCCACCATTCCTGATTCCCTCTCTCCAGAAGCAACCATTTTCTACTCTCTTAGTTCTTCTTCTTGTATTTACTTCCTTATCTTTAAATAACAATGGTACACTATTATTTTGATTTTTCTTTTCAGCTCTAAATATTATTTCCTGAATTCCTATTATGGAAGAGGGAGAGTTAATATTAATTTTGCACAGCCCCCCACCCCAATATGTCCTTTTTCTCATCCTTCCAATTATTTCACAGTCTTTAGTTAAATCTATATTCAGTATTTATTATGATTATATAAATATGATTTACAGCTAAGCCATGTAGTGTACTATTAAATTTCCTTTCTTGGGCAACATTTTGTTTTTATTAGAGTTAATAAGTGCCATTCCCCCCCCCAACCCCTTTGCTTAGTTTATCAAATACTTACCACAAGTTCATCCCAAACAAATACAGACACGGATATCATACCAATATGTTCACACATGTTAGGGAATTTTAAAGTTTTGGCTGTTTTTTCTCAAAGACATTCCCCTCCTGGAGTCCTCTGTTCTCAAAGTTCAATCTGAACTGACTGTTCTCTAGGCCTGCTGCACAGCTGTAGCCCTAGAACTTTCTTCTCTCCTCTGTTAGATCCCCTGTCTCCTCACCTTCCTTTGTTTTTTCATTTATTCTCTCTTTCCATGGTACATATACTTCAAAAGCTTCCTGAGAAAGGGTGTATGGGAGGTAAAAATTTTAAGACCTGGAAATGCCTTTATTCCACCCTTAATACTGTACACTTTATACTTGATAGTTTGGCTAGGTATAGAGAACAAGGTTAGAAACAATTTTCCCCACAGAATTTTCAAGGCATTGTTCTATTGTCTTTTAATTTTCAGTATTGCTGACTAGAAGACTGATGCCATTCTGATTTTCTGACTCATTGTTTCTAACTTTTAAAAATAAATACAATTTTAAAAGAATCTTTTCTTTATCCGTATGTTCTATAAGTTATGAACCTTGAGATAAGTCACTCTTTCTTGTTTACTGAATGTTTCTTTTTTTAAAAATTACATCCTATTATATTTCATGGATACTACCTTATTTTAGATCTCTGTGAATACTACACATTTTAAAAAATGTTTTCTTCTTTTCTCTGCTTTGTCTCCTGTGAGTTCCTTTTTCTTTTCTTTCCTTTTTTTTTTTTTTCTTATTTGTTCATTGGTGGTTTTCTTCAAGTGTCTGGTGATTGTTGGATTACTATTCATACTTAAGAGTTAAACTAGTGACTGGAAGCTCTGAGAGCTTCATGATAGGATGATAAGACTTGGCTGATTACTGGGCGTCTCTCAAAGGTCAGGATGTGTACATTTTCCCCGGAGAATCTTCCAGTCTCCTTCCTGAGGGTTATGGAGACTAGTTCCCAACATACTGCATGGGAGTCGATGGGGGAAGGAGTCTGGGTACCTCACCACTCAATATGGAGACTTCCATTTACTCCTATTTGCAGTATGGCACCTCTTTAGATCAATCTCTCATTCAGTGTCCATTATAATCCTAAGAATTAAGTATGAGCATTATCTCTATTTTACTGATGAAGCTACTGAGTCTTATAGATTTAACTAATTTGTTCACGGTCTAATAACTAATAAATGACGGAGCCAGGAATGGAAACCAGATCCAGAATCCAAAATTGTATACTGCCTTTTTTCACGAAGAAAAACACGTTTTAAAAATGTTTACTCAGAAAATGGAAGAGGAATGGATTTTAAACTATGTCACTAGATTTATGATACACACTCATTCCACAGATAAGCCTTTAATACAATTAAACCTTTCACAGATCTTAGAAGCCAGGGCATTAAAATAAATGAGAAAATTTAAAAATTATGTGAAAATTAAATTAAATGTAGGAAAAGATTTTAAGAAATTGAAGATCAGATGCCAAAACAATTTAAATTGGGGTTTTGTAAATATTAAACCACTATTGCTAATAAGGTGTGCTAGCCTTCCTCAGTCTTACTGATTGCTTTTGTCCATCTGTTGTGCCAAGAATGGATGATGCACCAACATAAACAAAGGCCTACCAAAGAAACAAGGTTGAGGCTTTCTGGTATAATTAGTAATTGGCATACCAAATGCCTGTGCAAAGACTGTGAGAGAGAAGTATACCTCTGAAGTATACACTTAAAGGGTAATCATTGTTATTATTCAAGAAACCCACTAGCTAAAAATCAAACACATTGTCAACAGACCTTTACCAAGCTCCTGGATGAATACGGAACAGACCTTGTATATACAGAGAGACAGATACAAAACAGATCATTATAATACAATACGGAAAGGTAGAGGTATTGCACATAGAATGTCATGGTAGAGGGAAGAAACGTGTGGCAGAGAAACATCTTCTTTTTCTCTGGAGGAGACAATATCTGAACTGAGTCTTAAGGAGTGAGTGGGGTGATTAGGAGACGAAGGGGAAGGACATCCAAGCCAGAAGGAGCAGAAACAGATAAATCCAAAGGCAAAAAAAAAAAAAACAAAAACAAAAACTGGGGTGCTGGGGTAATTACGAACACATAAAGACATATAAGCTTCTACTATGTAACAGAAAAGTGGTGCATTTACACTCGAACTATTTTTCAACTATTTTAAAATTCTGTTTGTAAACTTAGGAACATATCCTTGAAGGCTCATAGATGCCAAAAGCCACATAGGCTGGTATATCTTCATTACAATTAAAGATAACTGTTACTTTGCTTTTTTCCTTAGGTTTTTAATGTTCCAGAGTCCATAATTCAAACCCCCTCATCTTGCCCCTCTCTTACAGAGGACAACACTGGCCCTAGAAGAATGGCTTCTTACCCATTCCCAAAGGCTGGAATTGCCATTTTCCTAGTGAAACTTTGTCTTATGTTACCAGTGACTATGCTCTCCAGAGTGTTAAGACTGGGAAATGTAGAGCAACTTATAATGGAGATGTTAACTTATGTTCTGCTTTTCTTCTTGTTTAACAAGACTGCAAACACTGCAGAGAGGTCATGACCCAGGGAAGTTCAGGCCTTGACTTGTTGGCATCATCTTTAAGAAAACACTGAAAACATTACCAAATAATTAAATTGTGCTGGGTCATTCTGTATATTAATTAGTGGTAATACTCGTGAGGACGCTTTACCATGAAAAACCAGCTCTGAATATATTATCATAAATCACACTGGAGAACATTTTGGAGAAAAAGTTGCCAGCAGCATGAAATGAGAAGGCCAGCTTTAAAAATAAAAGTAGAGCTTAACCCAGAAAGAGAAATCCAACTACTAGTGGCTACTAGTCTGAGTCTATAACGCCAAAACATGCCCCTTGATGGAAAGAAAAAAAGCTGAGCGACAACTTACTTGGAAAAAATTGTTCCCAGCATACTCTTCACTGAGATTTTCTAGTCCTGATGCAATAAAGAAAAGGCCTAAATAAAACGACTATCTGCCAATCGGATTATGATAAACATTGTTCCAAGGTTAAATAAGTATTAGTTAACTAATTCTTAGTACCATAAGAAGCAACTCAGGTGAAAACATTACCATGAAAAAGGCAGGGCTCAGTCAGGTGTTGATCCTTCAGAAAAACCACTTCTTTACATGATGAAGAATGAGCGAAGTACTAAGCAGTATCTAAGCCTTTTGCCACACAAAGGACTAACCAGATAATCCACACCCTTTCATAGGTCCTGCCCATTGATTGGCCCCAATAAACTGATTTGCAACAAAAGTTCATGTGGAAGAAAGCTTTTTTTTCCCTTCCTTAAATAAAAATGCCACCAATATAATACTGCAGTGAAATGGAAGGGCTGATTTTAACCTGCTAACAAAAGTAAAGTCAGTTATGCAGTAAAGAAAGGCCAATTATTTCCATATCATTCAATGCTGAGCAAGGGCAATACACCCTTGCTAAGAAGAATGAACTGTGAACAACTGGAAACCCTGAAATGGATTAAGAAGTGAGTGTGCCGGGGGCCTTAAACTTTATTTTCTCGTTGTTAGAATTTGAGGCTTTTGTAAACAAAAGTGAAATTTTTCAGAATTCAGAATTTATAAGCCAAGTTAAAGATAAAATAGGTTAGTTGATCAGACCATTAACATGAATTGACTCTGTTCAGGTATTTATGGAATTATGAGATTCAGTTTGTGCCTCTAAAGTGAGTACAGTCTGGCTGGGGAGACCAAGTAAATACTCAGGGACCACTGCCAAGTAACACACCAGCAAACACCAATGAATAACGGCTGAGGGGACACAGCTTATGGGCACAGCTTCACTGGCATGGGGTCATCCGGGAAGATTCCTACAGTATCACAGAGACACTGATGAAGAGGAGGCCCTGGAGGAGAAGGGACAGGCCTTCCATGCTCCTAATTCCCATGTGGGTGGTGGAGGCAGCTGAGCCAGAGCCCTCAGGGCTGAAAACGAAGTCTTTTTAGAGAGATGGGGAGTAGGCAGCGGACAAAAGGAAGACTCAGAATGCCAAACTAGAAAGGAGATTTAGTATAAAAAGCAACAGGAAACTAAAGAAGGTGCTGGAGGAGGAAGAACTGTGATGACGAGAAAGATGATCCCAGCAGCTTCATGCCGGGCAGTCGGCAGCCTGTGAGGGGGCTGCTGTGGGAAAGACGGCTCTGAGAAAGGGTCTCAGGGTGAGCGCGCCTGGGAAGGGTCGGCGCCTCGTCATCAGTGATGCACACACGTGCCTTCCATTTCAACGCAAGCCCAGGGTGGGCAGAAAGCAAGGGAGGAGAGGCAAGTCCCCTGATGGACAGGTGGCTTGGTACCATACAAAAAGTACAGGCTCCACCATTCATAGCTGAGTGATTTGGGCTAGATTACTGAACTTCTCAGCACCTGTTTCATCCTCAACCATAAAAACGGGATTAAAAAATCCTACCTACTTGTCAGAGTAGAGCATGAGGTGAGAATGTGTGGGGGAGGGAGGCCTTTGCCATCACTGTCAGAGGAGGCAGGAGTGAAAGGAAGTGAGAGCTTGAACGATGGTCTTGAGAGGAAGCTGAAAAACTGTCCTCTGCCTGGGATGTCAGGAATCTATGACATCGGGTTGGGTGGGCGAGCAGTGGGGCACCTGAGAATTCCTCTCTTCCCAACAATGCACGGCACTGGCCGCAAACGATGCCAAGAGAGTGCATTCTCCCAGAAGGCCAAGATTCACTCTGCGTTAGGGGGAGATGAGCGCGCCGATCTTCAGCTTAACGACAGTTAGTCAAGGCCCAGACGAGGCCTGAAGCTAAAGATCAAACGCCCCTCAGAAGCAGCCGTGACAGCAGGTTGAGAGTGAGGGGCCTCGGTGAGAGGCAGGGACTCTGAGGAAGAAATCAGCTCAGGGCAGAGGATGTGAAGCTTTTCTGGTAAGAGGTGCTTCAGTTTGTCACACTAGCTTCATTCTTGAAATGGGAGTAATGTCTGATATTTTAACTTAGTTTGTTATTATTCAGTGCAGATTAAATAAAAAATTCTATCCACCATAGAGCTTATACAACTTTACCACTGCATTTATTTGCAAGTCTGAATCTTGTTTCTAGCTTGTCAGCTCCCTGGGGGCGGGGCCATGTTTTATTCATCTCTGTCCTTGCAGGTCTTTAGCACAGCATGCCTGGCACACAGAAGATACTCTGATGTTCCCTCTACCTAGAATGCTCTTCCCTTATACATCCACATGGTTCTCTGCCTCAAAGTCAGGGCTCTGCTCCGGTGTCACCTTTCCCACAAGGCCCACCCCCCCCCCACCCCCGCTTCATCTCCCTTTATCCTGCTCTTTCCCCCCACAGTAGGATCACCTCTTAACATACTATATACTTTACTCATTTACTGTCTTTACTTATGTATTCTATTTATTGCTGGTCTTCCCTCATAAGGACAGGACTTGTGCCTGTTTGGTTTCACTGATGGATCCAGGGCTAGCATAGTGCCTTGAACATAGTGACAGGTTGATACATTTGTGTTGAATGAATGAATGGTGACCTCAGTGTAGGTTTCAAGGGCTGCAGATCACTCCTTCCTTGTTACACGTCTCTTCTGGCCCTGAATAATGCACACTATACCAAATGTTCAACAGGAAAATAACTACCATTTCAGAGTCTATACATCTGAGCCCCAAGTGTTGCATACTATGATAACAAGTCAACAAGTTTTAAAGAAAACAATCCAGAATGATCAGCATGTATGCTTCATTTACAACATAACTAGATGCAAAGGATGTCATACCGCTTTCTTTTAGCTAATCAATTGATCGTCAATAGTTAAGCTATTCATAACTATTCATAATACAGACTTCTCTGACAGAGAAAAGATAAGACTCATTAGAAGCCATTAATTTAAGCTAGCGAGATAACTATCATTAAGCATCTCCTACAACTCTTGGTTTCCCCAAATCAAGGGAAAAATTTGACTACTATTAAAAACAACCAAAAGTCTGGACAGCGAAAGGAAAGGAATGGGGCCTCTTTGCATATCCTGCATGCATTTGATTTCTCACGCTCAAACGTCTGTAACTTCTTTTTTTGGTAGTTAAATGTTTAAGTTGAATACCAAAGGAAGGATGTTTCAAATAAATCATGTTACAACTAGGCAGACAGCTACATTTAAACTCTCCATTAGATTTTACCCTGAAGCAAATTCTTGGCCTACTGTCTTTGTAACCATCCTCCTGGTGCTGTAGGCAGGACAGAGGACAATAAAGAGGGGGAATTCATAATACATATTGAATATGAAATGAGGAACTTCACCCCAAATAATTTTTTAAAATTACTATAGGCAAGAGCAGACCACTCTGAGATATTAAAGAATATTCTAGTACCAGTTTGTGAAAAAGACATGGAATCATCAGATTTTATACTCGGAGCAGCTCTGAAAGCTTGCCTAGTTCTCTCCTCCTCCCTCTCCTCTCCTGGCTATTTTGTAGGTGAGAAACGGGGGTAAGATTTTACATCCAGGGAGGGAGCTGAAACCAGAGTTCAGGCCTCACCGATATTCCCACTATGCTTTGCTGTCCACTCTTTTTTTTTTTTTTTTTTGCGGTACGCGGGCCTCTCACTGTTGTGGCCTCTCCCATTGCGGAGCACAGGCTCTGGACGCGCAGGCCCAGCGGCCATGGCTCACGGGCCCAGCCGCTCCGCGGCATGTGGGATCTTCCCGGACCGGGGCATGAACCCGTGTCCCCTGCATCGGCAGGCGGACTCTCAACCACTGCGCCACCAGGGAAGCCCTGCTGTCCATTCTTATTTGTGTAATTTTTAACTTATATCAGCAATGGCTGATCTCTTAATTATGAGTTAGATATATCACCTAGAAATTACGACCTCTGAGCTCTTAGGAGAAAAGGTTAAATAAATTAAGAAAATAAAGACGTACTGATGTACGGTATTCTTAGTGCCCAGTTTTGTAGGTGCTCTCTCATTAGAAACTTAACTAAGATGATCACTGACTCATCAGCAAATCCAAACTCTTCCACCTGGCACCCACAGTACACTTTCCCTCCCTCCCTCCGCTTTTAGCTGAGATGCCCTAAAATGACCCCTGTGCTCTAATCAGTTCAATTCTCTTCTTCTTTCTCATTTAACTTCTACCTCTGTGATTTTTATCCATAGCATTCCTCTTTATTAAAATGCTTTCCAGAGTTTTCTACCAGATCGCAATTATCCCTTATGTTCAAGATATTTCAGAACTTGCCTTCTCTCCACATTCTGCCCTCCTTTAACCCTACACAAGCCAGTTTGCTCCTTCAGGCTCCACCCTCTCTGAGCATGGATTCAATGTGCCCAGTAAAAACACCTCATTTATCTGGAGGCCAATTTACTGAACAATTTCAACTATCTAGAACATAGCCAAGAACCAAGATATATGCAAAATTCTCTAACTTCTAGAACTGAAAAAACACAATAAATTGAGGTTCAAGTGACTACTCACAGGTAGTACCAACTTATCCACTGGGCACAGCGGGCACAGGGGCAAGGGCCCACAAAAATATTCTAATTTCTTCTAAAATCAAAAGAAAAATAAAAGAACTTTCAGGTTGAGGAAAATGTTTTAAATACCAACAGTTGGAAAATAAAAGTTTAACATTTTATTTATGAAGAAAGGGATCCACGGAATTCACAACATGGCCCTGCTGGCAGGAAGCTCCTCCGCCTCTCATCAGAGTCTAGTTGCTCTCACTTTACAGACAACTCAAGGGTCCCGGAGGTTGCCTTTCTTAGCTCACAGCTAAGAAGCAGCAAATTAGACGAGGGGGAATTGTCAGAGGCAGGCAGACTGACACAACTGACTTGAATTCCTCAAGTAAAAGCTGATAGCAAAACCATTAAAAACAAGAAAAAGTACAACAAACTCAAAAAAACAGGGCACACTAGGTCTACTTAATGACTCCCAGGGCAGAGTCCTCTACATTCCAATAGTTCTTGCATAATCGCCATGTGATTATGGTTTGTAATGAAGATCCTTATTCATTGACGTAGTGTTTATAATACTTCGCTTCAGACACCAAAGATGTATGTAGCATTTCTTTCCTTTTAAAAAAGGCTAAAGTATAACAGCAATTAATATTTAAAGAGGTTCAGGTTCAGTCATTTCGGAAAAATGAAGCCTTTGATTTCTTACTAATTCCTATTCTTCCCTCCAGTGAAACTGAAGATGCCATATGAAGCCTAAGATAAGTAACTGTACACAAAACGTATCCTTAAATTCCCAAGTATCAGTTCGTATGTAAATAATAAAAATGTGCTAGTTCTGGCGCAGGCATATCCTTCACCATCTCTGCCCACTGCTGCAGAGCTGGAATTCCTCAGCACAGCATAATGGTCCCGATCAATCTCCCTTTTACTCATCTTTCAAGACCAGGATCAAGAACTACTGTTTGTGAAATACTTGCAGATTTTCTCGGGTAAAATGGACCATACTTTCCTCCATAGTCCACTGGAACCCACATAAGTTATAAAACTTAACTATTTACATCATCATGTTTACACATCTTTCTCCCTCACTGGATTGTGTCAGGGACACTAGTTGGCCTGCATACAAAGAAGAAAATAAATACCCCTCCTAGGTGGATGAATTAGAAAAAAGCAGTCATCTAGGTATATGTAGCCACCCTTGTCCCCATCTCCTAAAGCCCCAGCACCTTATATGAGTAAAAAGGCACCCCTTTTCCTCTTCCGCAGGCTAGGGTTGCCAGATAAAGCCCTGAGTATAGGTATGTCCCAAACAATGCATGGGATATACTTACACTAAAAGATTATTTGGTGACTTTCTGAAATTCAAATTTAACTTGGCATCCTATATCCTCATCTACTAAATGTGGCAACCCTACTCAGCTGGGCAGTTACAGCCCACATCAGGGTACACGGCTCACAGGGCGACTGGAGTGTGGGCTGGATGTTAACCCCCACTTGCCAGTTGACCTTGTGCACAGCTTGTGCCCAAACTGCGCAACTGAATAGGTGGTCCTGGATTATGAGCTCTTTGAGGGCAGGTAGCATGTCTTACTCATCTTTGTTATTTCTATAGTACAGAACAAAAGTTTATGAAATGTACATCCTAATAAAAGCATATAGAAAGAAATATTTCAAACTTGCATTTCAAAAGAAATATTTTTGGATAGAAAGAAACTTCTCATCTCCTTTCCATGAAGCCTAGTAGAACTGTCACCAACTATCCCGGTCAACCTTGGTCACATTGGCATTCAACCATCGTTAAGTTCAGCCTGGAAGCACAGCACTGAGCTGAATGCCAGGTGGGTGTCCAAGGACAACCATGAGAGTCAGGAGGCACTTACATACACACTTTTACTTGCAGGACCACAGAGTATCTTACAGACCAGACCTTAAATTAAATCAGCCTTAAAGAAAAAACAAGGCTAACAAAATATATTGCATACAGACAAGCTTAGATACAAAGGTAGATTCATTGAACGGTTATTGTTAGTCAAGCAGCAACTTAGTTGCAAAGGACTGGAATTTTGACAGTTATACTGCTGAGTTAAAAATAAAAATGACTGGGCTTCCTTGGTGGCACAGTGGTTGAGAGTCCGCCTGCCGATGCAGGGAACACGGGTTCGTTCCCCCATCTGGGAGGATCCCACATGCTAGGCCCGTGAGCCATGGCCGCTGAGCCTGCGCGTCCGGAGCCTGTGCTCTGCAACGGGAGAGGCCACAAAAGTGAGAGGCCTGCGTACCACACACAAGAAAATAATAAAAAATAAAAACGACTGTATACACATTGTTTTTATTTTTCCTGATTATAAAGTAACAAATACTTATTGTAGAAAATGTATAAAATGTAAGAAATAATAAAGCAGAAAAACCCACCTACGATCTACCATCTAAGAGCAGTTGTATTTAAGATGGAGAAATAATAGAACTTCCGTTAACTTTTGTTTTTCTCTTCATTCTTCTCAAAAATTCCTTTTTTGTACATTTTAAAATGAACATCAGCTAATAGAATAATAAATGCATTAAAATATTGGGAGGATGAGCTCAAACTTTATTTTCAAAATTTTGAGGCAATCACAGAAAACAATTTTGGCATATTTCCTCCAGTCCTTTTTTCTTCATAACTGAAATCACACTTAGAGAATAACTGAGGATTAAGTGGAAGGTGATTTGATCCTTAGGCAGGCAGTTTCTGACACGGGCCCACTTTATATAGATAATGGATCACTAGCAGGGCGGCCACCAAGCTTTTCATTTCCCTGCTCTGGCTGGTATTTCTCCCTGTCCTCCCTTCCCATTATTACTCCTTACTTGGGGAACTGGCACCCTTCTTCCACCTGCTCCAGGGCTGGCCCCAGCAGGGTCTGTAGGAGCCCGATGGCTGGCAGCTAGAGGGAAAGGAAGCTGTCATTCCTGCTGACATTTCTAGGGCTGGCTTCTTCCGTAGCACCCACCTGGAGCCTAGCTCCTTTGATATGGGTTGGTTACTTTGTTGGTTTTACATATTTTTTGTGTGAGGAAAGACAGAGTCAGAATTTTCTTTAAAGTGAATAATAAACTAACAATTGAGTTGTGATTTGCAGTTTACAAAGAACTATAATCAACATTTATCTTATTTAATTCTCACGATCTAAATATTAGTTAAATATTACTACTGTTCCCATTTTACTATGAGAAAATTGAGGCTCAGAAATTAAGTGACTGAATTCAAGTTCACGTCTTCTAACTCCTGAGCTCTTATTTACGCTGCCAATGCCATTCTACATGTAGGCTCACCATCTTCAAGATATCCATTCAACAAATATCATCATCTATGTAGCCTAAATAGGTCTGCAAAGAGAGAGGGGAAGAGAAGAAGAGAGGAAGAGAGGGAGGAAGGAAGGGAGGAAGGAAGAGAAGAAAGGGAAGGGAGGGAGGGGGGAGGGAGGGAGGAAGGAAGGGGGAGGAAGGAAGGGGGGAGGAGGGAAGGGGGGAGGAGGGAAGGGGGGGAGGAAGGAAGGAAGGAAGGAAGGGGAGGAAGAGAGAAAGAGAAAGAAAGAAGGGAAGGGAGGGTCTAGGCAGATTGTCTGGAACTTTCCTTGTGAAAAGCACTCTTGACATTTGCCATTCCCCAACGTGAGAGGTAAGCAGGATTGTCAAGATGAAAACGTGGTTACAGACCAAGCTGTGACGTGAAAAGATCAAGGCCTTGTTCCATCTACATTCCAATAACTATCAGGAATACTGACAGATTGTTTTGGACCCTTTGTAAGGTTCCCCTTATTGGTTCTTCTCACCCAATAGTTGTTATGTCATATAGTATAAACCCTTACGGATCTTCAAAGATCTGTGTATTTGTTTTGGGGAAAGGTAGGTAGAAGAGAAGCTGTGAAATGCTA
Organism: Orcinus orca; assembly: GCF_937001465.1. Lineage (NCBI taxonomy): Eukaryota > Metazoa > Chordata > Mammalia > Artiodactyla > Delphinidae > Orcinus > Orcinus orca. The sequence goes on along the minus strand of NC_064577.1, from coordinate 38,154,442 downwards.
TCCTGTTCCACCTTGGATTAGAAAAAGAGGTGAACTTTAGTCACAAGCAACAGGTAGCTACAGGGAAAAAGGAAGGAGGGCCAGTCCCTGGAGGCTAAGGACAAGTGTAATGGGTAGTGTACTTGGGATCCCACAATGGCCACAAGCCCTGGCTCTCTCTCTACTCCTCACGCTGTTGAACTCTGAAATTCCTGTTTCTACTTCATTCTCCCTTTTATAATAGGGATCTCCAATCCCCAGACCAGAGTATTTGTCTTAGGACTCAGGAAGCTTCTAAATTTCAGTGAATGGGCGATGGGGAAGCAGGGTGCCTTTACTTCTTTTTCCAGTATTACAAATGAGAGAAGTTGAACCTGGGCATTCCAACTTGAAACACTGAACTCACTTTCCATGGAAATTTGCTATATACAGTTACATTCTTTAGTTTTCCTATCTTAAATGCTAAAGAGGTTCTGTGGACTATCTAAAGGCACCTCTTTTCTTAAAACAACAGCCGGGAAATACATTTCTAGTTCTATACAACAGCCTTAATAAAATACTAAACCCCTAAGAACTTTGAAACATTAAGAAAACAGGAAGAAACAGAATCTTAGATGTCAACCCCTAGGCTCCAAGCAATGGGAACATTCAAATCACGCAAGAGAAACATTCATCCTTTTTTAAGGATAGGACTTTATAAACTGATTCTTTACAAATGACATTCTCTGTGGAAACAGCATACTCCTACTTCTCAGTAACTCTATGCTTTTCACAATCAGGCATTAATACCTTATATCTGTGCAGCCCGCAGGTTTACATAGAACTTACATTATGTGAGTTGGCCGTCACTGTGGTAGGTAAGGAGGAATTATCTTCATTTTACAGATGAAGAAATAGACACAAAGGTATTAAGGGACTAGTTCAAGACTAAAATGCCAGGGCTGTGCTAAGACTCAAACTCAGGTTTTCTGACTCCAAGTCCAATACAATGAGTAAGTTGTGCAGAGAGGATACTCATAACTAGATTCATGGCCCCATGGAACATTATGATGGTATAATCAACACTTTTCTAACGCTGATGTCAAGTCACACTAATATATTTAAGGCAGTGAGAGGATATTTTGTCTCAGCACCATTAGCATTTTTCTATGATTAAAATTTAGATATTTAATTTTGAGCTACCTGAAAATGGTGTGTGTGTATGTATATATTTATCTTATAATTTTTTGCATTAATTAATACATATTTTAGATGTGCTCTACTGAAAAACAAAACAAAAAGCCCTATTTTGAAAACATGGTTTTATTTAGCAGATATCTGCAGCAATGCTTCATGAAAGGACTCACCAAATTTCTTTCACTGTTTTTCTTTTTTTTTTTTAACATCTTTATTGGAGTATAATTGCTTTAAAATGGTATGCTAGTTTCTGCTTTATAACAAAGTGAATCAGTTATACATATACATATGTTCCCATATCTCTTCCCTCTTGCGTCTCCCTCCCTCCTACCCTCCCTATCCCACCCCTCTAGGTGGTCACAAACCACTGAGCTGATCTCCCTGTGCTGTGCGGCTGCTTCCCACTAGCTATCTATTTTACATTTGGTAGTGTATATGTGTCCATGCCACTCTTTCACTTTGTCACAGCTTACCCTTCCCCCTCCCCATATCCTCAAGTCCATTCTCTAGTAGGTCTGTGTCTTTATTCCTGTCTTACCCTTAAGTGTCCATCAACAGATGAATGGATAAAGAAGATGTGGCACATATATACAATGGAATATTACTCAGCCATAAAAAGAAACAAAATTGAGTTATTTGTAGTGAGGTGGATGGACCTAGAGTCTGTCCTACAGAGTGAAGTAAGTCAGAAAGAAAAAAACAAATACCATATGCTAACACATATATATGGAATCTAAGAAAAAAAAAAAAGGTCTTTCACTGTTTTTTGATGAACTTGAAATTGTTCTCTCTCTCTCTCTCTCTCTCTCTATATATATTCAATTTACATAGAACTTTCTGAGATAACCTAGTAAGTAAAGTACACTTTTAGAGAATTTTTTAAACTATAGTAGCCATCTAATGTCACTGACTTAATAAATGAGAAAACTGGGCTACAAAACAGTCAATCATCACACAGATTTTTTATAAAGAAGTCCAATGCAGAAGTCACCACATCAGTGATTACAATTAATGTGTCTGGCAAAATTACTAAACCTCTCTCTTAAAGTGGGTATATATCTTCTTGAGTCATATTGTAGTCATTAGCCAGAGTTAATTTTGAACAGATAGAGAGATATTCATGTTTAGGCCTGTGTGATTTGGAACCTCTTCCATTATTTGGTTATTTTGCTAAAGCAACCCAAAGACTGAAGAGTTGCTTAATATCACCAAGACTCCTAATAACATATCCGAAGTAAGATTGCACTGAGATGTCATATAAGGATTACAGAAAAAGCAATCTTGTAGAGAGACTGGTGATCTTAAATTAAACCCATGGAGAAACAAATATGTCTGCCTGAGTTCCCATCAGGAATTTACTAAGTGTCTTATTGTTAGTTATACTCTTCCCAGCTCTAAGCCCTACTTCTTTCTTATCAGGTAATATTCCTAAGTGCCAGAGCAGTAAGGAAGTAATTTTTTCAACAACTTTTATTTTTCAGCTAAAATTCTAACAACTGTCAGGTCCAAGTTCTACTTCAGTAATATTGCTATTAATTTGGAGTGATCTTCTTTTGTAAAAGTTTACAGTTTCCAAAGAGTTTTCCAGCTGGCATGCTGCGAATGAATTATAAGTGTTCTAAGATATCAATTCTCGTCAGCCCTTGGGAAGGCTGTGGCACTTGGCGTGGCTGCATCTCTGGCCAGCTGTGAATGGCCTCATCCACTTACCCAAGTACATCATCAGATGTTATCATTTTCTACATGCCATGATATGAAAAAGGCTGGGAAGCACTGAAGTGAAAAAGGAGTGGTTCTCCATTAGTTACAAGGTTATTCTGGTACATATGGATGAAGTCTTCCAAACTGATTTGCAAAAGTGTCAGGTAAACATTAAAGCAGTCAGGTTAATGGGCTTAACTACTCTCACACTTGTTGAGGAAACTGGAAGTCATGTCATTTTACAGCTGAGGAGTTCCTTTTCAGGCACTTTGTCTCCCAAAAAGAAAAAAAAAGAAGGTGCCAGAAGAGACCTATGAGGAAAATCATAAAGCCGCTGGTGCTGCAGTTTGCAGGAAGATTTACCTGGCCTTACTGCATTACTACTGCCTCTTCCTTGACACGAAGACTAAGGCTTTCATCCTCCTGATCCTGAAAGGCACATTCCCTTCGACTTCCATAAATCTGCAAAGCTTGAAAAGAGCCCCAGTGTCATCAAGCAAAAGAGCCGGCTTTAGGAATCTCACTGGAAGGAGGGGTGTCTTCAAGCCTCTCACTGCTAAGCCGGACATTTCCTAACACTGGACAAATTGTACGTCCAGCTCAGGGAGGGTGAACTGCAGTGGTCTTTTACCCTCCAAGCCAATTGTTAGCTTTTCACAAGAATCAGCAGGGAAGCACATGTGAAACCTCTGTGGTGATGGTGAGCACCCCCATGCCTTGTGTGACTCTGCATGTAGATGAAGCAGGCTGGGAGCTTTCTTAGCTACTGCTGCTGAGTTCTCAGAGCAGCCCTTTTCTGCGGCGTGGCTCCCTGCTGGGACAGCCCTTTTCAATTTTTCTATCCCCCCTCGATCTCTTCTCCTGCAGAACACAGGGAAACTTGATTGAAATAAAGACTTAGGGAACATGTTTTATTTTCTCCTGTTCAATCCATTTTAGAAAAGCTTTTAATTGGTTTTAAAAAGATGCTAAACAAAATGTGATGATGTTTTTCAGTCTTCATGAACTACAGATACCACTTTTTATACTTTCAAAGGGCTAATAAATCAATCATGAAATTAACTCTCCAGCTAAATTTAAAGCAAATCCACTGAATACTGGGTTCATTAAAAATCTATGCATTAACTTGGAAAAATTTAAAATTCAAAGAAAATTATCCTAGTAACTGAAATCTGACTTGAATTTTTAGTCCTACACTGAAAATCCAAGACCAAAGCAATCACAAAGGGAAAAAAGGAAGGCTTGTGAACCAGTTTTAATAAGCCAATTTACAATGAGGGAGGGGAGATGGGGGAGGGGGAGAAGTAGAAAAAAAGAATATCTTGATACATAACAACATAGTACCCCTGAAGGGATTCTTTTATTTGAGCATGTGCACACATGCACATACAATTTTTCTATGTGAAAGCTGAATTACAACAAATGCAAAATTAAGGATTCTGTGACTGATATGATTACTGTAGTGTATGCATGTACAGTTCCTCTTTTGAAAGAAAAATGCCTACAACTTTTCTGTTTTCTTGACAGTGACAAAATAATAGCTTTCTACCAGTCTGTGAATCTCTACAACATTCAGATTCATATACATTTAATATTTAATTGAAAACATCTGAAAAACCTACATGATAATGGTTTGGTAAAGTGAATGCTTCTACTTTAGAATGACAAATAGTCTTGACCCTGGATCAGCCTGAAAAATTTTCCCTTATTGTCCTGAGAGAATACAAACTAATTTAAAAAAGCAAGGTGGTACAGAGAAAGCATATTTTTATTTTGTTAAATATATGCCAACTAGAAATATTTTAAATGTTACCTTCTTCTGCCACTGATTCACTTATACAGCAGGTCATCTAGCAGTCCAGGTCAGAGTCACCAAATTCTGATTAAGGACAGGCTGGTATTCTCTTAAAAGAGAATCCCCACCATTTCCAATCACTAAGGCAACTAGATCTATCTTCTACTTCTTACATGCTCCTATATCCTTCCTTTCCAATCCTTAGAGAAATTCATTCCACAGCCCTTTTTTAAGGATTCAACTCCTGTTTCTAAGATTTTTTCCAATCTGGACCATGTATGTTGTATGCTCACTCCTTACCTCTAGCTCTGCATGGAATCCTCCTTTCATCATTTAAGCTTCTGACACTATCTATCTATGTATCTATCTATCTATGTATCTATTTATTGTAACCATTTTATCAAGATGTAACTCATATAACACACGGTTCACTGACTTAAAGTGTACAATTCAATGGTTTTTAGTAGATTGCACGGATATGTGCAACCATCACTGGAATCAATTTTAGAACATATTCATCATCCCCCAAAGAAACCCCGCACCCATTATCAGTCACCTCTCATTCTCCCTATCCACCCCTCCAGTCCTAGGCAACCACTGATCTGTTTTCTCTCTCTATAGATTTGCCAGTTCTGGACATTTCATATAAATGGAATCATACAATATGTAGTTGTTTGTGACTGGCTTCTTTTGTTTAGCATGTTTTCAAGGTTCATCCATGTTATAGCATGTATTAGTACTTCATTTCTTTTAAATGCCAAATAATACTCCATTGTATGTATATACCATAGTTTATTTTACTTGATGAACATTTGGGTTGTTTCCACTTTTTGGCTATTATGAATAATGTTGCTATGAATATTCATGTACAAGCTTTTGTGTGGATTTATATTTTCATTTCTTTGGGGTATATACCTTGAAATAGAATTGCTGGGTCATATGGTAACACTATCTTTAACTTTTTGAGTGCTAGACTGTTTTTCAAAGGCTGCACAATTTACCTATTCCCACCAACAGTGTATAAGGATTCTAATTTCTCCATATGCATATCAATACTTGTTATTATCTGACTTTTTGATTATGGTAATCCTAGCTGATATAAAGTGATATCTCACTGTGGCTTTGATTTGCATTTCCCTGATGGCTAATGATGTTGAGTATCTTTTTGTGTTATTGGCCATTTGAACTTTACTTATTTTTGAATGTTTTCACTTTAGTCATATCTTGCCAAATATAAACTACAGCAATACTAAATACTCAATCCCACCAAAATGAGGGGACACTCAAAAAATATTTAAAAGTTTATATATATATGTGTGTGTGTATATATATATATATATATATTTGAATAAGTTATTCATGAAGCATATCTGTATAAACCTCAGTGCCAGATGCTGTAAGATTTAAAAGCATAAGATAATGTTCCTTTCCTCAAGGGTGTTAACAATTATTTTTATAAAACAAAAAGTTATTCCTAAGTCTTTATTCAAGATTTTGCAAATCATTTGTCAATATGTTCTATTTATTTCTATTAGTATCTATTTTGGATTACAAATAATTCTCAGGGGATGTCTCTGTTTAAATCCATGTGTATAGTATTTAACAATGTAAAGGGATAAGCAGTTTAAAAAGTACCATTGAAAAATTATTCTTTCTTCTCTCAAATGGCTTGTAGCATAAATTATTTTTAGCTAAAAACCTGAATATTATAAGAAGTAAATTTTAATACCTGGGAAAAGTCTCCTAATCTTATAATTTTTTAAATGCTGATTTCATAAAAAGGATTTTTTTTGTGTGTGATATATATATTTTAAAAATTTATTTATTGGGGTTATTTTTATTCTAGAAACTTTAGATATATCTATATACATAAAAAATTTTTTTAACATCTTTATTGGAATATAATTGCTTTACAATGGTGTGTTAGTTTCTGCTTTATAACTATATACATATTTTTTGAAGGAATCAGAAAAGAAAAAAATTCTCACACCTCTAATTTCAGCTTCAATATAAGCTAAAACTCCAACTCCTGGGAATAACAGTTTACAGAAAAATGATTTGAAAAAATCCTTTCACTGTGCAAATATGTAGTAAATTTTCAAGGTTGTTGTATGTTTCTTTTCACTAGTTTAGGGAAATAAAAAAAAACCCTAGAAAGTCAAGACAAGTCCTTTACCTTTAGGCCTAACACATACACACATATAATTTTAACTGTTAAATTAAATATTAGATTCACCAGCTTAACACTAAATATTTTCCATACAGCTTAGTTTATATCTCTAACTTCAAATATGAGATTCCCATACAGACATTAGATGTTTTTTTGAGTTAGTGCTTCACCCCTTTGTATCTGCCTTTGATTGGCATTTCTTCAAGGTTACAACATGCAGAATCAACCAAGAGAATTCATGTCTTATGTCATAGCCAAACATGCTCTGGCAGCCTCTACATAATTAACATATTTAACCAACCCTCATAGGTTAGTTTAAATGTGTTAACCTATCAAAATCACCAGTCTCCAACAGCCACATGAGTAAAAACTACAACCACATGAACCAAGGTTCTGGCTATAAACTCACTCTTCAAAACTGCCACATTACACAAGAAAAATAACTCAAGCTCATCCTTAAAAACTAAAAACAAAACAAAACTCCCTACAGGATGTAAATTACCCCAAATACAAATTCTTAGGAAAACTTATGAAATGAAAAACAAAACAAAACAAATGGGAACATGTGTTTAATCCCTTCTACATTACTATCATGTATTAATATCTCTCATGGGAAACGGAGGGAAGTAGGGATGTGTAATATGGTGGTGAAGTTATAAAGCAACACAGAATACTAACTGAAACTGGGATTTTGAGATCTTCAGAAAAAGAACAGAAAATTTCTCTGATTAAGAAAAGTGATTAAGAAAATCATTTACCTTAAGGCAGAAGGCCAGACCAGACAACCTTTCAAAATCTCTTCAACAAGAAAATTTTATATGTTTATGATAATCTGCTTATTTAGAGAGTGCACCGTTGTATAATTTACTGGAGAAACTCTGTGAAAATGTTCCTTATATTATTTTTACCTGAGGAGGCGCCTTTTTCAGTAACACAAGAAGAGCCTGTAATACCAGATTAGAAAATCGAGGGCCAATAGGGACATAATCTGGAAGAGAAACATTGCTATGTTTAGGGATTCGATATACATATGCACATATTCCAAACATTCTGATTTTTCTGCATAAAGAGTCCTGGGGGGTGGTGGTGGGATGAACTGGGAGATTGGGATTGACATATATACACCAATATGTATAAAATTGATAATCAATAAGAACCTGCTGTATAAAAATAAGATAAAATAAAATTCCAAAAAAAAAGAGTAAACACAGTCCTAAATAACAGTCATGCAACTAACGATAACAAGACAAAATATCTACAGTAACTTAAATGCTTAAAATAGTACGTAAGAACTCTTATCTGTAAATTTTTAAAAAAGCGTCTAAATATCCATTTTGAGTTCATGTAGACATCTCTGTCTGATATTCAGAGACAGTTTTTTTTTTTTTAAAAGAGGAAAAAAAAATCCCCAGGAGTATTTACTAAACATTTCCAAGAAGTTACTGCAAGCCATGGTAATACAGTGAGTACACAGGCAACAAAACATGATACTAGAAAATGGGTAGAGGGGGAAATGGCAAGTAATAATAATGTAAGTAAGGTACTTCAATACAACTGAAATGATGGTAAAGCCACTAAGATTGGTCCACAGATGGTGAAGAACAGTGAACTTCTCAAATAACCTTCTACCTGTTAAAACTTCTACCCATCCTTCAAGATTCGACACTAATGCCACCCGCTTTGCTTTCTCTGCATGTTGCACATGCACCCTTGCCCTGTGCTTAGAGCTGTCTTCAGGCATCAGCCCTCTGAAGTCAAAAGTGATCCTCCCCTTTCTGAATATCCAGAACACATGGCACATTCTACTTTGTATTAATTTTTGCCAATGTATGGCATAATGACAGCATCTTACTACTTATTTTTCTGAAACCCTAATAATTCTAGCACAGTGGTAAGGGCTCAGCAAATGCTTACTGAATAAATGAACAAATAAGTACGGATAATAACTATTCATACAAGTGAAAATATACTCAGAGGGCACACATTCCTGACATAGTACTGTTGCTATGACCACACATCTCAATTGTGTTTAGATAAAGGACTTTACACAGAGCTATGAGTATGTGCCTAAAAGCTTTTAAAGAAATAATCCCAGAAACTGAGCTGAAGTGTATCAAAAATAGCAGACCCAAAACCCAGGTCACTGGATAAAACTATTGATTTAAGAAGACCTCATAGATATACCTGCTTTGCTTTGTAATAAACATTGCCTTAGGAAACAGGAAAATAAAGAAGTAATAGAGGATGTAACACAAGTCTGAAAATCATGGGAAAAATGTAGTAAGAACAGTTAATGTGAAATCATTACTACACCATTATGGACCCCTTAATGAAGAAGGGGTTAGTTAACCAGGTGTTGGCAGTATTTTCAGATATTTATTAAGTTACCAGGTAGGTTCAATTTCAATCAAGTTTATTATAGCATCCTGAGCCATTGTTACAATGAATTTATTCCAGATTTATCTATTTTTTTGCAATGAAATAAAATGTAAGAGTAATAACACTGTTCTGGCATTTATTTGTAGAATACATCTTATGAGCTGAGTACAGGGACTGTTTTATTCATCTTTGTGTTCTGTAGGAGTGCACTTAAACGTAGGAGATGTTTAATAGGTATTTTAAAAAATTACTGTAGAGCAATTTTAACTTTCAGAATGTTTTCAACTTTCACAATATTATCTCATTTTTGTCTTTACAATTACTCTGTGGGATAAGTAAGGAAGAGAATACAGTCTCTTTTTTATGTGAGCAGAAACTGATGTACAAAGAGATTACAACTTCTGCCCCAAGTGTTACAGCTAACCTGTAGATTTCACTCCAGCCCTAAACCCTTCTTTCCTTAGTTCTGTCAAAGTTCACAAATGGAATCCCTAAGCTACAGGCAGCTCAGAAATAGTATACAGCAAATATATCCATCAACGAAAATTACTAATCATTTATTATGGGCAGAGAACTCTGTGGAAGATACAAAATAATATGAGACATGGGCCCTTATAGGAAAGCAGTTTATAATGCAGCTACGGTCATAAGGCATATTTAACATGAATACCATTGTTGACTTCAGATATAAGCGATAGTGTTATATTTCCTTATTAGACAAAGAAAGGTATTTCTATTGCCCTATAGATTATAAACGCCTGTATCTTCTCTTGTAATTTGTGAGACATTAGCTGTAATGCGGCAAGGATAGTACGATGGCAAAAGTCATGACTCACCAAGCAGTCTCTCAATGTCATCCACAACCACACAACTGAGCTGGGATTTATATGCATCATCAAAGATCTAGAAGAAAGCAAAACCATTTATTATCTCACTGCCCTCCATAATTATGACAATTTCCAAGAAGATAAAATTTAGCTAATTCCTGACCAATGCTCAAACACAGTAAAACACCCAATATTTCTGACTACACAAAACTAGAATTTAATAGAGCTTCAGAACTTGAAGAGTTCTTACAATTTTAAAAAATTAATTAATTTATTTATTTTTGGCTGTGTTGGGTCTTCGTTGCTGTGTGTGGGCTTTCTCTAGTTGTGGTGAGCAGGGGCTACTCTTCGTTGAGGTGTGTGGGCTTCTCATTGCGATGACTTTTGTTGCTGTGGAGCACGGGCTCTAGGCATGCAGGCTTCAGTAGTTGTGGCTCGGGGGCTCTAGAGTGCAGTCTCAGTAGTTGTGGCGCACGGGCTTAGTTGCTCTGCGGCATGTGGGATCTTCCCGGATCAGGGATAGAACCTGGGTCCCCTGCACCGGCAGGCGGATTCTTAACCACTGCCCCATCAGGGAAGCCCAAGAGTTCTTACAATTTAAAAGGGAGGAAACTGAGGCCCAAAGCAGTTAAATGACTTGCCCAAGATGTCACAGCTGGATCATGGCTGAGCAAGGGCAGGGTAATGCTGCTTTCAGCTCTAAGAGCTGGATGTGTCACATTGGGGCGTGCTGAGGAACAGCTGGAATTAATCAACTGACAAATCCATCAAGTTTATCATAATGGTCTCTCCTATCTATGTCAGAAGCATGACTTCAGTGTTATGACTCAAGAGCTAGATGGAGCCACAGGGATGTGCAGGGTAGAACTGAATATCATTTTATTATCTATAAGAATTGTGGCCTGTCAAACAGGAATAACACAGAAAGCAGAGAATTCTGTCAACTCAAATCAGACCACAGCAACCAAAGTGTTTACAAAAGAATTAAAGCTGGTATAAAGGATCAGATAGATGCATGTTAGAACTAGACAAAAGCTAACAGGACATTATCTTAAGATAACCAAAGAAATGCAAATTAAGCAAACAGTGAAGGAAGCTGTTATATGCTGGCAAGGATGTAGCAATTTCAAGCCAGACAGAAGAATTAATTTATGTATAAATTTAATGTAAGTGCTCAAGGCCTTGAGACCAGCCTTTTTGTAAATGTTGGGCACTCCTATTCCAGTGACCATAACTGGGGCTCAGTGAATCCCACTGGTGTCATCTGTAAGAATTAATTCCTGTATCCCAGCCTAATCTGATTGATAAGTAACCTCAGTGCACCAAGATGGTAACCACGCCTCTCACAAGTTTGTTTGTAGTAGCACAATATTCCTTACTGGGTATCTTTTAACTATAGAAGATTAAGAATTAGGTATAGAAATAAAGTAAATTAAACCTAAAATATTAATCTTTTTCATATTAAGTTTAAAGACAATCTGTGAATAGTTGGTCTTTAAACTTCTGTAACAATTAACTTACCATGTTAGATTAACAGATTAGCCTTGCTAGTTCAATTTAAAATATGCAGTTGAATAATTAATTTTGATAAACTTTTATGTTGGAAGGTAAAATATAACTTTAATAGCCCTCCAAATGGTAATGGTAATCTGAGATTCACCATAGTTATATTATTAGTTTTAATTTATTACTAAGTAAATGTACTTATAGATTTACTTTGAAATTTAGAATGTTTTGTTTGTTAAACAACTGAAGTACGTCAAAGAGAAAATAAAATATTTTAAATGTGTAAATATTGTTTAAAATATTTGAAGAAATCTGTTACAAAAGTCTCTTTTTGAACTACCTTTTACTAGACTTACAAATAGAATAAAAGAAGTGGACTTAATTTATTTTTATTTATTATGTATTTATTTATTTAAATTATTTGTTTTTATTTTTGGCTGTATTGGGTCTGCGTTGCTGCGCGTGGGCTTCCTCTAGTTGCAGCGAGCAGGGGGGCTGCTCTTCATTGTGTTGCGCGGGCTTCTCATTGTCGTGGCTTCTCTTGTTGCACAGCACGGGCTCTAGGCTCGTGGGCTTCAGTAGTTGTGGCGTGCAGGCTCTAGAGTGCAGGCTCAGTAGTTGTGGAGCACAGGCTTAGTTGCTCCCCGGCATGTGGGATCTTCCTGGGCCAGGGATCGAACCCGTGTCCCCTGCATTGACAGGCGGATTCTTAACCACTGCGCCACCAGGGAAGCCCAGGGGTGGACCTTTTTAAAGTTTAAGTTTTCTTTTGTGTTGAAATACTGGATTTTAAATTATATAATTTTAATATGTTGAATTTTAATTTTTTAGACCTCAAATTAGCTACACATGGTCTTTTCTATGCTCAAAAGTCGCCCTCAGAGATGCAAAAACAACAAAAACAAAAGCAAAATAATAACTCATGTTGACAATCTAGATGGTAAGTTCCTCCCCAACATACTGTGTATATATATATATATTTTTTCTTTTTTTTCTATATTATTTAAGGTAGGAATTGTCTTCCTCAGTATTATGTTTTCAGGATCTGATGCCTCACTGGTGCCTAATAAATGTTTGCTGTATGCATGCATGAAAGAATGCCTCTGTTGCTTTCCTTTGCACCATCCCCCATACCCCTCAGTCACCCTCCCACATTGTATCAAAATCTCACCTAGCCTTTCGTCCTTAGCTACCTGTCTCCTCACTGGACTGTGAGGTGGAAAAAGAACTTTATTCATGTTATCCTCAGTACCCAGCATAGAAGAGTATTTAGTAATAATATTTGCTCAGTGGATTCAATGGTTGAAACAACACAAGTTCTAATTCCATCTTGCCGTAAGTCACTTGTTTCTCTTCTCCTTTGGTATAGCATTTTGTATATTGTGTATATATTAACGGATTCATTGTATTCTTCCCTATATTACACTAGATTTTAAGCCCTGTGAAGGCAAGTACTATTGTATTTATCTCTGTATCCACATCACTTCATATAATGCCTTATCAGAAAGTAATCAATAAATATTTACTGAAGGAATAAATTTAAATTTATGCATTAAATTCAAGTAGAAATACCAAGTAAGTAGTTGGAGATGTAAGATTGAAGTCAGGGTATGGACATCACCCTCAGGGCAATGACTGCTGAAACCATGAGAGAGGCATGTGATCTTCAAGGAGAAATGGTAGAACTAGAAGAATAAAGAGCTAAGGACCGAATCTTGGAGTGTTGTTCTATGCATTCATTCAACAAATATTTTTGAATTCCTATTATGTGTCAAGCACTAATGAAGGCAATGGAAAGAGTAATGAGTAAGGTCACATGTAACTATAATAAAGCATGGCATCACGATGTTAGAGGAAATACAAGATGATGTGCTGGTATACAGCACGGGAGCGGTGGTAGTCCTTGGGGATACCCTACACATCCTGGTTCTCTCTCTGGCACATGGTAGGATTATACTTCCTTACCCCCTCTTAAGTTAGGGATGATTACGGGGTTTGCTTTGGGTAGTAAAATGTGAGTACAGAGTATATCACTTTCTGAAAGGAGCTTTAAGAGCCACTGCTTGATTCATCATACATCCTTTATCCTGCCTTGGCTATCATGGAATCGCATGTGAGATGGAGTCTCTATTACCTATTAGCTTGAATCTCTGAGAAACTATGGCAGAGCTTCCCCTCTGAGTCATGACGGACAAGTAATGTGGGTAAGTGAAGCCAAATTTTCAGGTTCTTTGGGGGCTGTAAGAGCTCATCTCAGCAAGAAATAAACTTTGTTGTGTTAAGCCCCTGAGATTTTCAGCGTTGTTCATTATCGCAGCATAACTTAGCCTATTGTTACTGATAAGAGCTTATGGAGTCAACGATGGTCTCCTAAATTTAGGAAGTGACATTTAAGCTGAGACCTGAAGGATGAACAGTGCAGTAAAAAACAGGAAAGAAAGTGTTCTAAGCAGAGTGTACTGATTATTACGAGGCACAGAGATGAGAAAATTTAGGAGCACTGCAGGAACTAACATACAGTCAATAAGAATTAAAATGAAGAGGTGTCAGCGTTGGTGCTGTGTGTATGGGGAGTGGTGGGTGAGAGATGAAGCAGAAGAGAAATGGAAGAGACAATGGAAAAGTTTAGAAGCAGTTCCACTGTGGTTCTTTGCTCTTTTTTGAAAACTGGACCATATAGCAGCCAATGTGGTATCCTGCGAACTCCGGTGATTTTAAGAAGTCACTGAAAAAAATGCTTGGCTCTTTAAAACATTTGTTCAGAATTCTACTAAGGGCTCTGATGCAAGCATATCATTCTGTCTGACAGGCTGTAATATCGTGGATTAAAGCCACAGGGGCCCAAGACATCATGGACTGGCTACTTGCATTAGTTTTACACTTTCCCTGAATCAGCCCTTCTCCCTTCTTAAAGCTTACAGGACTACAGGAACCTTATTCAGGACTCTGCTGGGGTCTAAACTGATGATAAATTTATATGCAGTCTCACTAACTTATCTCAGATACTGTGATTCACAAAGCATTACAAATCACTTCACAGCTGACCACATGGGTTACCTATAACATTTTAGAAGAAAAATACCTAGAGCAGTCTTTAATTTAGTTTTTTTTACAGACAGCTCTTAATGTACTAATTACTACCACGGGGATAGGAGTACTCACAGCAAACTCTCTTAACAACATACTAACCATGACAAACGCTATGCAATTCCAGTTGTAATCTGACCAGTTTCAGTTAACTCTGCTTTAATTTAAATACACACACACACACCTTTCACTTCTTACACACACATTCTTTTCCTTATGTAGTCACGAGTGTAATATAAGGTCATCACTCTTTCCCTGAATCCATGTTTCTGCCTAGTCTCCTCAGCCTCTTCCATTCTTGGCTTCCTGGCCCAATGCTAAACAAGGAGATACTCAGATTCCACTGGCAAATATATGCGTTTAGCTGCCAGACTAAAATCTAGGTGAGATATTTACATACTGAGCTGGGAAGTTCTACCATAACTTTAGGTAGATAAACCCAAAAAGGAGGAGAGGTACAAGAAGGAAAGATGAAAGAAAAGTAAAATTGTACAAACTGCCGCAGCTCGAATTGAAGAACTGAAGTGCCAAACTTGCCGTCAGTAACAGCACACAGCAAATACACAGTGCCTGCTCCAGACCAAACGCCCAAACAACATTTAGCCAGGCGGGCTGAAGCTGGGGCTACTAGTGGTATCTTACAGACTCTTTAAAAAATTAACTTAAATTTTGATCCTTTCATTTAGTAAGATGAAAGTATGATGCTCAAGTCTTTTCTTGCTGAAGAGGTTATCAGAAGGGGATCATAGAAGTTATCATGCAAAGCAGGACACTTGAAAGGTGGGAGTTGTTAATAATCATGCTGGAACAACAGGTAAAAACCATGATTGCACACAGCACATTGGAGTGTATGGTCATCCTAGTTCTATCAGGGAGTTTCCTGTAGAGCAGGTAAAATTAGCAGAATAGACGTATTCTTAGTCAGGTGAGAAGTCTGAAAGAGAAGGCTAAAGAAACAGAATGGAAGAACGGAAGAAAGGAAAAGTGTGGAAAAGAGTGTCAATAGTCAACAGGGAAAAAATGAGAGGTCTATTCTAGAAGATGAAGAACGTCTCTAGAAAACAGAGTTCCATAGTCTATCTCTAGCTGTGGACATAATGAGGTTGTCATCGTTAAACTCTCTGGTGCCTCCACTGTTGGGTGCAAAGGCAGGTGTAGTGGGTCATGAGAGACAACGTGGAATGTGTGGGGCCTGGGACTGCAGCAAAGGCATGCTGGAGGCCCTGTGAGAGGAGGTGTGGGGCTCCTGCTGCTAAGGGTTTAGGGGCAGGTCTGTTATGGTCCTGAAGGACACAGCAAGCTCTCAAGGCACAGAGCCCACTCCTGGAATCTTCAGACAAGCTGGGAGCCACCTGTGTGCAGGGGAGGGGCAGCAGCTGCAGACGCTGGAGTCTACACGAATACAAATGGGAACACGCCAGCATTAGCTCCATGTTAATCCCAGCCTTTCAGAATCACAAACCACAGCAAAGCGTGTACTAAGTAGATTCTGTCTTCCTTTTTCTATAACCTCTTTAGCGCTCTGAGGTAAGTGAAGCCAAATTTTCAGGTTCTTTGGGGGCTGTAAGAGCTCATCTCAGTTCTGAAGTGGCTGGCATGAAGTACCTAGTTAGTAGAAATCTGATGACAGTAGGAATCTGATGACTTAGAAAATCCCTAATGTAGTAAATCTGTCAGCAATTAGTTGAAAGAATACTCTAATCATATTTGGTAGCACATAAAAACGTAAATGAGCAAATTCAAATTGGTGCTATCAGTAATAATCTCTAGTTTCTAAAAATAACTTGGGAGCAGACCAAGCAAACATTAGTTGTCTTCTAATGAAACTGCCTCAGGAAGTGGACCTAAACTTTTGGCAAAGCACTCAAGCTTCCTGGAATGACCTTAAAATCCCTTATTTGTTCTCCCTGCTTTTCAGGAAAAATTCTTAAATTTTCACATGACATGAGCGACAGAGTGGGGTATTTTTAATAATATAAAAAGTCACAAGATCTGAAAGTTAAATTCCACTATAGAGCTACATACACCATCTTCCTTTGTGTGCCGAACAGATACAAACGTCAAAAGACAGAGTGTATTAAACAAAAACAACAAGTGCTCGTCTCCCAGCAGTACAGGGACCTGTAGTCACTTCCGGGGTGTCCACTTCTCTCAGTTAATGCATGCACAATCTTCAACAAATCAGCTACATGATATATTAGGATGTTAACCAAAAACATCCAAATTCTGTTGCTTAGTAACTGCTGTCAAAAGATCCAATTTCCAGCTCTGCTCTTTGTATGGACTAAACCATGAAAAGAGGAGGATTAGGCACCATGATTCTGTTCTGTGCAGACTACAATTTGCAGTGGGATTTACAGGAGGATATTCAAAGAAGATTATTTCTTTCTTGCAAAGCTAGTGGAAAGGAAAATTTCTTCCATTAATTTTCAGTCCTTTTAAAAACAAGACTATATTATGCTATTAATGGGTATAGTTTTATAAATCACTAATTTTCTACTTAATTTTGTTCAAACAATGTAGTCACATCAGATTGTTCTATTTCACCTCTGTACTGATTGTATACTCGGAAAGCACCAACATTAGGTAATTAGTTAAAATCAAATTCTACTGCTTTGTTCTTTTGTTCATTTAATGCCATTAATAGAACTAGTAAAATAGGGTTTTTTTTTTAAGTATAGATGCAAAAATGGATAAAGGAATGAAAATTTTTAAACAGAATAAAGTTGGGGAAACAAAAATAAAATGGGGGAGAAGAGAAAGATCTGTGAACACTTCAAATATCTTAATGGAACACATAGTATCCCCCCCAGAATGTAAGGATAATACTTCATACAGACTTTGCTAGTATTGAGGAGTTTATCTATGGAGAAAGGATTTATTAAGCAGATTAAGTATAAGGTGAATTTTAAATTAATTGAGAATAAACTACTTTCATATATTTTAGCACCATCTGTATGTGAATAAGAATACCTTAGTTGCAATTAAATCTTAGATACTCATTAAAGCAAGCCTAATGGCCCTCTCTACTAACAAAAACTCACCTCTTGGTTTAAGTAATAAAATGGTATATAAAGATATTCTATGACTTAAGTATTCAGATCACCTCTCTCTAAGAAAAATTAATGTGTTATAATATTTCTGAGTTTCACAAACTATTGCCATTGCAAAACATTTTGAAAAATCTTTAAAACTGAGGATCTAGTCATTAAAATGTAAGTGAATAAATGATTTTAATGCCAATCTTTTACCTAACAAATTTGCAAAAAAAATATATATATATTTTTAACATCTTTATTGGAGTATAATTGTTTTACAATGTTATGTTAGTTTCTGCAAAAAAATATTTTAACAACATCAAGTTCGGGCAAGAGCCCAAGGAAACTGACATTCTTATGTGATGGGGCCGCAAGTGTAAATTAGCACAACTTTCTTAAGAGGTGGGCTTTATAAACATTAGTATTTTTACATAAGTTTTAATAGCAATACTTATAAAAATTTGAAAACCATTAATATTTTTACCTTAGCAATCTCAATTCTGAGAATTTATCTTAAAGAAATAACCAGAAATGTATGTGCAATAATAGTAAGTAAAAACAACCACTATACTTTACTGAGCACATATTATATCCCAAGGCACTATGTGATACCGTACATAAATCACCATCTCATTTAATTCTCATAACAACCCAATGAGGCAGCTATTAATATTATCTTCCTTTGGTAGATGAGAAAACAGAGGCTTATATGTTAAGTGACTATAAGAGCTGGTAAGAGCAGTGGAGCTGGGATTCAAATTCAGGTCTATTTGAAACCTAAGTCCAAATTCTCAGCCAGTAAATCAGGATGCTACTCTCAGAAAAATGTAATAAGAAAATGGGGGCAGTGATTGGGAGTTCTACAGAATATTGTTTATAATTGTGAAAAAACCTGGAAACAACATAAATGTTCAACAAAAAAGCAATGTTTAAATGGATATTATACAGCTATTAATTTAACATAATATTGAGATACATTTAATGACAATGAAAAAATTTCATATTAAGTGAAAGAACCAGGTTTAAAACAGTATGTCCAATGTGATCCCCAATATATGTGTGTGTGTATGTGTATCTGAGTAGAGAAGAAAACAGAAGGACAAATATGGGCTTTATTTTCTTCTGTATCCTTTTCTGCATTTTCTAAACTATTTTTGAAATTGGGAAAAGCTACCTTTTGGGGGTGGGAGGGAAGCACTTAAAAGGAAAGAAATGTCTTCTCCCTAATGATAAAGAATTATAAATTATTTGTGCTTTGAAAAAAAAAATCTTTCCATCTTCACACTAAAAAAAAAGAAGGGAAGAGAACAATGGTGGGAGGGAGATTAGAACTACTAAAGAATGGCATTAATATTTCATTTTCAAAAGCAAACTGGAAGACTTAGCACCTTCAGATGGGTTTGAGCCCTCAGGCTTTTGTCAATCTATCATTAGGCAACAATGTGAAAACTATTTGCAGGGAAAGATTTTGCAGTATTTCTAATATATTTCTAAGACACCTATGCTTCATTCTTTTCTCTGTTCTGTTCTTTAGTCACAAGGAATAATATTTTTCCCCAAGGAAAACCCAAAAAGTCTTAATATGAATTTATTATACTGTTGAAGCAGAAATGATTTTTGTAACTTTAAGGGTACAAGGATGATCCAGACAGTGAATCATGAATCCAAACCATTTCAAGTAAGCTTGTATAGACACTTATTTTTATACACCTTAGCCTTCTACTCATCTGAAACCCTACCTTGAAAGGCTTCAACAATTTAAAGATTAAATCATAAGTTATTAAGCCATTAATTTAACCATTTAAGCCTCTAAAATCAGCACATATTACCTTCCCCCCTCAAGTCAATTTGCAAGAGATTGAAATAATAAAAATGATAATATCTCACACTTGCAAAGCAGCTTTGATGTGCAGGAGCCTAAAATACTTCAAAAAAAAACTTTGTAGAAAAAACCAGGACCATCCACCCACATCTCAGAGTACATGTGAGGTAGAAGCTGGCAGCTGGTGGAAAGCAGTGGAGTAATTTACCATATGCACAGAAGACGGCTACTTTGAACAAGTATAAGGAATAGATGGAGTTAGGAAAATAGAATCAGCTGTTCAATTAAATGCTAAGTTCAATGGCCACCAATTCCAAAGGCTATTTAAATTTTCAACAAAAGCGGTTTAAAGGTTCCCTTTAAAGGGAAAAAGACAAAAAAATAAAGAAAAGCAACCCCTACCTACATTAGGGAGGTTACTGGTCCTAGTGATTCTGTCCAGATTTTCCTGGGAAGGATAGATACTACAGGTCTCACTTCAGACACAGAATAAACAGACTATGATATTTAAGTTCTTGTATCTACAACATTTCCCTCGCTTTCACACTCAACTTCAAAGACCTTACGCAGAATATTTACCTTGACATTTTGGTGTGGAATCCTGTTCCAAGCTCCGCCTCCTCTATCCATTTCAAGCAATCTACACAAATGATTTTCTGCTACCTGCACAAACATGAGACTAACTTCTCAAACTTATATTTTTTTGGAGTCTGCTTTTGAAAGAATGTATTTTCCTCTTCAATCTCTTCCCTAAAGAAAAACTAAGGTAATTCTATCCTACATCTTTATAAAGTGAGGGCCTAAGAACAAGGTAAAAGAACATCTGAGCTGTCTTTACTAGGCAGCAAGCCCATTCTCAAGATTCTTTCCCCTCATTCTGATTTTCTCACATCTCTTTAACTTACAGTAAGTTCTTATTTATAAAAGATCAAGCATGAAAAAAAGGATTTAAGTAAAATAAATACTTCAACTAAATATATAAAAAATAATCTTTCTTCACTGTCTGGGAGTACGCAAAATCAGAATATCAATGGAAATTAAGTGAGGTGAAACAGGCATTAAGAGTGTTCAGCATTGATTTTTGTTGTTTTTCTTTTCTGTTTTTAATGAGCAACCACCTACTATCCTAAATGCCTTACATGGTACCTGCTTGAATGTAAGAGCGATGAACCAGACGATCTTAGAGTTCTTTCAGTGCTAGGATTCTATGTTGTTCTAACTTTCACCAGTGGTTCAAAGCAGCTGTATTAAGAAGGTGACAAATGGCACTTGGAGAAAGGCAAAAAGACAAGGACCGCACTAAGTCTGCCAAGCAGACTGATTACTATCTAATATACCACCATCTTTCTGTAGGGGTTTTGAGAATATCTTTCCAATGATACACCTCTGTTCTTTCCCAAACTATACAGTCAATTTAATTGACCCTAGTCTGACTTTATACATTGATGAAAGAACTTAAAAATTCCTAAATGAATTTGCTCCACTCTACTCAAACAATCTTAACTGTGATCTTTCAATCAAGTCAATACAAACTTAAGAAATGAAAATTAATCATAATACACACTAAACAAAGCATAATTTGGAAGATAAGGATACTCTAATAAAAATGCATTACGAAGTTAAATACTATGTCTAAAACAGTTGCTGTTTCCCACCAAATTCTGCTGATAATTTAATTCTACTTGAGAAGAACATAACTGCCATGGCATATATATATACACACACAAGGACAGATATATATGTACATGTGTACGTACACACGCACACGCGCGTGCACACACATCTAAGAGATAGGAAATTAAAATGAAAGTAAAAATCCTGATACCTTCTTCATGGCCTGACACTTGGCTGTCTCAGAAAAGCCAATCATCTTATCAGGAGAACAGATCTTGATGAAGGGGAAGTTGGATTCCTCTGCGATCTTTGCAGCCAAAGCAGTCTTCCCACTGTGAGGAGGACCTGCATAACAATACGAGCAAGTCAGGGGAAAAAAGCCAACCTAAGCAAAGAGGAATAAAACAAGTTTAAACTTTTATCCACAATGTACTGAGGCCTCAACTAGTTGCTCATTAACATTTCCTGACACAATTTCACGGCAGACATGTTTTCTCTTATTTATTAGCAACTAAATTTAATGAACTGATTAGCACTTCTCAAAAGTATACTGAAATATATTCCTTCTTTCTTTCTCACATAACCTTAATCTTTCAAACTTCTGGCTAAATATACAAAATGCAAGCGTTTTGCTTCTTTAAAAAGAAAGAGAATGCATTCGAATGCATATCAGTACCTATGTTACTAGTTCTATCAAATCATTTGTCTGACAAAAAAATACAATCTTCTTAGGAGGTGATATTAGGGGCAGAGAAAACTGCCTTATTAGAAGCAAACGTGACTTAAAGAGCTAGGAAACTAAAGACTCAGGTCTTCTCATGAAAGCAACCAAAGCTACTTACTTATATTTAGATATCTCCTCCTTCCATTCTGTGTAATAAAAGATGTGCCCCTCTTCCAACCATAAATTGACCAATCATTCTTTCCCATCTTCTCAGGAACCTGACATTATTATTATTTTTTTTAATTTTATTTTTTATACAGCAGGTTCTTATTAGTTATCCATTTTATACATATTAGTGTATACATGTCAATCCCAAGCTCCCAATTTATCACACACACACACACACACACACACACACACCACTTTCCCCCTTGGTGTCCATACATTTGTTCTCTACATCTGTGAGGAACCTGACATTATTGACTGTACCCTCTCCCCCATATGTTCCACCCCTCCCTCTTCCCTGGAGCCTTACCAACGGCATTTAAACATGCTCTAGTCTACTGACAGTTTAATAAACAAAACAAAAAAAACCTCTTTCTTGACTTCACTACTCTCAACACTACTCTGCCTTCTCCGAAATGGAACCTCCCTAAATAATCATTTACACCAGCTGCCTTCACTCTTCACCTTCCATCCATCCTCAAACAAACGCTATGGCTTCCATTGCCATTACATGGGACAGGCTCCCATCAGGGTCACCAATGACCTCCACGTCGCCAAATCCAACACTTTATCTGTTGGCCTCTCAGGAATATTTGATACAACTGATAACTCTCCTCTTTATTTTTCTTTTTTTCATAATCAATTTTTATTGGAGTATAGCTGCTTTACAATGTTGTGTTAGTTTCTACTGTACAGCAAAGTGAATCAGCTATACCTCTCTTCCTTCCTTAAATACTTTTCTTGGCTTCTGTGACAGCACATTCTCTTTTTCCCCCCTCTTACCTCTCTGGTTATTTTTGCTCAATCTCCTTTGTCAACTCTTCCTGCTCTACTTAGTCCTTAAATGTTGACACACCTCAGAGATTAGTCTTAGGCCCCCCATTTCTTCTCAACCTACCCTTTCTGTAAGTGACTTCATCCACGCCCATGGATTCAACAACAGTCTACATACTGACAACTCATGAATGTATACTGCCAGCGAGACCTCTCTTCTAAGCACTAGACCCACATATCCAGTGGGCTACTCAACATTTCCCATTCAATTATCCTACAGGAACCATGAACTTAATGTGTCCAAAACTGAACTCATGATCTTTCTTTCTGAAATGTACTTCTCCACTAGCGTTCCCAGTCTTAGTAAACAATAGCATTTACCAGCCGTGAATACCAGAAACCTGGGGATCATGTTTGATCTCTCCCCATTTTCAATCTACTTACTATTTCTAAGCTTCAGCTTCCTTATCTACAAAATAGGGATAACAGCAGCATCTGCCCCCACAGGATTGAAGTGGGGTTTAAATGAGAAAGTATATGTAAAGTGCTAGTAGACTGACTGGCAAATAGTTAAGAGTTCAAAGAATGTTAGCTTAATTATGCTTAATAATTAATTAATCATTATTATAATTATCATAAAGTCTCTTTTATTCTCCCTCCTAAATATTTCTCAAAAGGGTCTACATAACTCCATCTCTCCTACCACTACAGTACTTCAAACCATAATCAGCTCTCATTAAAACTAATGCAACTGCTTCTCACCATTGGTCTTTCCTGTGTATTTTCGCCACTCTAATCCTTTCTCTATCACAAAGCAGTCATGACGTTTTGAAAATATAAATCTGATCATGTCACTTCACTGCTTAAAATCCTACAAATGGCTCCCCACTGCCCCCTGGACAGAGTCTAAATCCTTAACATGGTCTACAAGGCTTTGCACGAACTGGCTCCTGTCTAATTCTTCAGTCTCATGTCTTAGCCAATCTCCCTTTCTGGTTCAGTCTCCTTCCAGCCCAGGGCTTTTTCACACGCTGGTCCCTCTGTTTAGAACATCTTCCGCAGTTACTATGCACGCCCAGCTTCTCCTCGTCCTTTAGGTCTTGGCTGAATGTGTTTCTCTCAGGGAGCCCCCACCCCTAGCCCTTTGGAAGGGGCTGGATTCCCCTGTCATGTGGACTCACTGAACTTTTCTGTTGTTCTACTAATTATAACTATAAAAAATAATTGGTAGAATGTCCTTCCTTTTTTGTCTACTTGGTAAAATCCTAACTGATCCTACAAAATCTAAATTGAACACTTTCTTTGACCACCCCTGGGCAAAATGACTTGCATTCACATACCCTTACACACATACATGGTAGTTAGGTATTTGTTTACATGGTTTTTTTCATGACCAGACTCAACTCTGTGAATGTCTTTGTGTCTCCAGCAACCAGTTCAATGCCTAAGACACAGTAAATACTCAGTGAATATTTTTTTAATTGAATTGAATATTATGTGGTATCATAGAGTCTATTAAGTAACATAGAAATTTAGATACAATCTTATAAGAAAACTAGTTGCTATCATTCATTAGTAACATTCTAACCCAAGAAGATTTAAATTCGTGCACAATATCGGAACACAGAATGGATTGCTATTTTCAAATCATGAACAGGTTTAGAACTGAAAATAATTCATTTTTCTGGAATGTGCTAAATGGCTTTGTAAAAGTGCTTCTTTTTCTTTTTTCAGCTTTTGATGCTATCACATCATTTTTTCTCACCTTCCAGAAGGACGCTAACCAATGGTGTGCGGTCACTGTTTTTAGTCTGTTGGACCAGCAGCTCCCCATCTTCTAGAACTCGAGTAACTGGATCACCCCATTTGATGATACCATTCATAATGTAACTTGCATAATCCTCTTGGTTTGTGCCAAATGCCTATGAAGGAAAAGGACAGTTTAAAGCATTTTCAGCGTCAGTATTAAAAATTAAATATTTAAAGGTATAAAGGATGAGTAATAATTCCTACATGCTAGGGCTATAGCAATATCCCATATTAATATAAAAAGCCTGAAAAGAAAAAAAAAACTTTTATAATTTCTCATTTAACTTTTTACCCAATTGGAGCAAAAACTGCTTCACGTGACTTAATGGAATAAAAAATATATTTAGGCTCAGATTCTGTGAGGGCTCAAGCCCTCGCAATCCCTGAGAAAGGGTATGTTCCAACGTGCTTGTTTCTATAAGGAGTACATGGGTTGTGGCCTTCTGTCAAGAGCAAAGAGAAAGAGAGAATATGGATTTAGAAATTAGAAACAGTTGGCTCAGCACACAAAGATACTATCCTAACACTGACTGTAGGCGTCAGATATTAAAATGGAAATATGAAATGGTAATGAGGAGATCTTGTCCACATACGCTTGGTGGTAGGGGATATAAGTCGAATCGCACCAAAAGGTAAGTATGTGTGTAAATGTAAGATTTAGAACGAGCTAGAAATGAGCAGAGGTAATGAAGATTGAAGGGTTAGGGAAAGGAAAGAAAAGCAATTGCTATATATAATCATTTCATTTGTACTATATATGGGGGCATAAATCACAACCCTTTTCATTTTCAACTTCTAATCTCAAATTGTAACGCTCATCAAACCAGCTACCAAAAGTAGTTAAAAACTTTAGTACTTATTTACTTAATTGAATAGCATTTCCACAAGGTTAACAGGAGAAAAAATGAGTAGGAAAATATAACCCAATGTAATATAAAGCTCATATAGCTTGACAATTTCTAATTTAAAAAAATTATCACAATCCTAAAGTCAAATTTTCACTCCCCAATGTATGGAATAACTTTAACAGTTCTTTAGAACTTGCACCTAACAGAAAGTCATCCTTTGTAATACTGTTTATAAACAGTATACAGTGGTCTCATCACTCTATTACTTTGCCACCAAATCATTTTTCAGACCACTCTTTGGTCCTTGCATACACTAGTGCTTTGATTCCTGAGTACAGAGTAAAGTTCTTATTCCCTGGTCTGAATATGGTAAATGCAGTGGCTGTGTAAAAAGTTATAAAGGAAGAGCCTAATAAATACTGGTTGGAAGGCTGTTGTAGGAAATATGTAGATTGGCTGGCTTTTGTCTAACAGAGCTGAGATATGTGAACCAGAAAACAGTGACCCTCCCAAGCTATATAATATGTATGAGTCATCCTTACTTATCCTGTCATTTCAGTTTTTGTTTTATCCCCCAGACCCCTGGAATAAATAAAAGTTACTGCTTACTTAACTAAGTTATCTTAGTTGCCCCTTTCCTTGTAGCCAAATTACCTGCCTTGAAAAAATTTTAAGATAGATCAGTTAGGCTGGGCTCTAATATTTTTGGTAACTATTACAAATAATAACAGCAAAAGATTAAACCATTTCCACTGCTGAGTAACTTTTGAAAAGTCAGTTAAAAGTCAGAATAGTCATAAAAAAGCAGACAGGGGGCTTCCCTGGTGGCATAGTGGTTAAGAATCCGCCTGCCAATGTAGGGGACACAGGTTTGAGCCCTGGTCTGGGAAGATCCCACATGCCACAGAGCAACTAAGCCTGTGCGCCACAACTACTGAGCCTGCGCTCTAGAGCCTGTGCGCCGCAACTACTGAAGCCAGTGAGCCACAACTACTGAGCCCGTGAGCCACAACTACTGAGCCCGCGAGCCACAACTACTGAAGCCCACGTGCCTAGAGCCCATGCTCTGCAACAAGAGAAGTCACCACAATGAAAAGCCCGCACACCACAACGAAGAGAGTAGCCCCCGCTCGCTACAACTAGAGAAAGCCCACACGCAGCAACAAAGACCCAACGCAGCCAAAAATAAATAAATAAATAAATTAATTAATTTTTTAAAAAAGCAGATGGGCTAAAACAAGTTGATTTTTGTCTTTAAAGGAGATACTTGCAACAAATAATTATTGTCAAGGATATATAAAGAACTTATACAGATCAAATAAAAATAAACAATACAACAGAAAAATAGGCAAAACACATGAATGGCATCTCACAGAAGATACTCATATGGCCAATAAACATATGGAGAAATACTTCACAGATAATCAGTGAAATGAAAATCAAGACCAAAATGTGATCCCATTTTACATCCAACTGAATGGCAAAAAGTAAGTCTGACAATACCAAGTGTTGTATAGGATGCAGAGAACAGGATCTCTTTTACATTATCGGGGGAAGTGTTTATTGGTTCAACCACTGAAAAAAACAGCTTTAAAGTCTTAGTTTGAATTGTACATTCATATACCCAGCAACCCAGCAATTTAATTCCTAAACATATATCTAGGAGAAACTCATTCAAGAATGCTTTAGCAGCAGTTGTTTGTAATAACAAAAAACTGGTAATGTTCCAACTGCCCATTGACAGGAAAACAGACAAATTGTGTTAGTCACACAATGGAAGGCTATCCAGCAATGAAAATAAATGAGGCATAGCACAATCATATAGATGACTTGATAATAAAATACATAATAAAATAGCAAGTCTCAAAAAATCAATACATACCATATTTTATTTTACACACTGTAGACTAATGACAGTATGTCATGAATTAAAGATTAAGGTTAATCCAATTCTGTGCACCCAAGGTCCATTGAAGAAAGAAAAACAACATACACACCTTTTTAAGGTTCTACAATTTGTTTTTGTATTAATATAGGACTCCAAGTAATGGTTACTCAAACATGAGTGGTTGTTTTATAGAAAAATGGGTTAATGACCTTATAATGTATTCTAAAACTTCAACTATGACTACTGAGTTTTGAGTATATTTTAAGAAAATTGACACCTTTTTAAAAAAGGGCACTGAAAATGGTTAAAAGTTTTAGAAACTATAGCAGTTAGAGGAACTGGAGGTATTGAGCAAGAAAAAGGGATGCCTTGGAGGAGGGTGGGGAAAGGGAGAGAGAAAGGAGATGAGAATTACTTTTAAACATAATAACTAACATATGAAGGATGGATGAATTAGGATGAATTTAGGTTTCCGTAGCTTCAGATTATATAAGAACTAATGAGAAAACTATTTCTAGTTCAAAACAATTTAAGAACTAATAATTAGAAAGTCTCAAAATTGAATGGTCTGCCTTACAAGATGGTGAGCTCCCTATCATGAGAAATATTTCAGTAAGTCTTGGTTAATTACCCAGCCATCAGAGTTACTGAACAGATGTTTCTTATATTGGACAGTTCCAGTACTGAGATTTTATGATTTTTTAAAAACTACACGTGATATAACCTTCCAAAATATTGAGTAAAATGGCACTTATTTTTCCCCTGAATTATTTTTATTATTTTTGGCTTATATATCACTCAGTATTCATACTCACTGGTTTGATATCATTCTCCAAAGAAGCAAGGAAGTCTCCTCTTGTCACCTGCAGGCTCTCTGCTTTCTCCATGTCCACTTCCACTTTAGTACTGGCCTGATTAGAAATGGAAACAAAACGTTAAGGACTTCCAAGATTTAAGAATATTTTCAGCCTAAGAATATAACACCTGAGGATATAAAAGGCATATTTCCACAGACAAAAAAAATCTCTCTCAAATTCACAAACATACATACACACACACACACCTACATATACATATATTATGCCTTTTGCCTGAACAACTCCACTTCTAGGTGTTTATCCCATGAATATACTCACAAATGTGCACAAAGTTATATGTACCAGGATATCTACTAGAGTAATTTGTAATAGCCGAAGACTGGAAGCAAATTAAATGTCCATGAAGAGGGTACCAGTCAAGTAAATTATCACATATCTTTACCAAAGGACACTGGATAGAGTTTTTTTTTGTTTTTATTTTTCAAAATGAGGCACGATGAGGAGAAACTATATAGAGAGGGTCTCTAGGAACAGTGGTTTTCATCCTCAGCTGCCTATCAGAATAACGCCTAGAGTCTTTAAAGATATACACACACACACCCCTACATACTTATACAGATGCCCAGCCCCACCCTGCAGGATTTTGATTTAAAAGGTCCAGCAGAGGGTCCATGCATTTACATTTTTATAAAGTGCACAGGTGGTTCTGATGCTCAACCAGGTTTGTGAACCATTATCCTAGGAGACCAAGGACCTACAACTTTGATTTTTACTCATACTCTCTGCTTGAGAATCTATGTGCCAGCTCCAAATATTCTGCTTATTGCACCTGAAGCTACCACTTAGAACAGACATCTGGAGAAGCATCAAGGCCTTTATCAGCACTTGGAGCTGCCTGGACCTGATGAGTGATTGAGATACCAACACACTTTTTAACGTGACTGGGCTCACTCCCAATAGCACAAGGCAAGTGAGTCTAATTTTTAAAATGGTACTATGGGCTTTAAAAAAACATATCTTCAAAAAAATCTGACTACAAAGCCAAAGCATGTTAAGCAGTATCAACCTTCCAAAGGTTATTATAAAATATGAGTCATGTTCCTTTAGGAATGGACTGCTGAGACAAATAAAATGACAAACATTCTGTAAAACTCAGCCTTATGGGACAAAAAGAACTCTGTCAGAAAACTAGATCAAGATGGCAAACAGAACACTTTTATTTGTCTCCCTTCCTGCCCCAAATCCCATGAAATGACAGAAAGTGAGAGAGAATGGTTAAAAAGCATGGAACATGTATCTGGAAGTTTTAACACTGATCTAAGAGGAGTCTCAGAAGGAAAGAAGAGAAAGAATGATAGAGAAAAAAACAATAAAAGACAGAAGAAAAAAATTTCTCCGGCTGAAGAGAGGTGTATCTTTGCAATTTAAAGGTTTCAATGAGCGATCAGGGTAAATGAAAAGAAACCCACATCTGTCTAGACACAGTGTTGTAAACTATCAGAACACCGAAGGTGAAGAGAAATTTCTAGAACCTTTTTGAGAGACAAAAACAGGTCACCTGTAAAAGGAACCAGAATAAACACTAGAAACTAGAAGACAATGCAACCATGTCTTCAAAAATCCATCTGGCTATCTATCTATCCTAGAAAATGATTCTCGTATGTACACAGGGAGGCACAGGCAAGCATCTTCATAACAGTGTTATGAAATACTATTATGATTTCCTTTTAGAGTGAAACTGAATTCAAATGACAGAAACATATAGCAATATGAAGGGAAAATCTTGTCTATCTTTCAGCATTTGCTGAAAAAAATGACAGATTTCAGGACTGCAGCTGGTATGAACCTTGCATTTTTACTACTAAGAAAGGACTCACCCAATGGATTAAAGTGAATTAAGATGGCTGGGGGACAGTTATCTTAGAACAATTTGTTTTTAGACACTCCAGGAATTTCAGAAGTCACCTAATTGTAAGTAATCAATACTACAATGATAAACCTTTCATACCTATTCATTAAAATAAGTTTAAGGACTTCTCTTGGCCAACTTTTACTATTTTACTATTTTGTCAAAATCTCAAAATGTTATTTAAAAAAATCTACAATTCTGAATTTTTATTCATTCAGAAAACCTTTTCTTATTTGTCTGAATTAGTGTGATTTTTTCTGCATTTTATTTATAACAGCTAATCAATATGGAAGAGGCAACATCTTTCAGCTTATACCTGCAGAAACTAATAAACTTGTATTTCAACACTAGCAAATATCCAGTGGTCACACTTAAATTTCATAACCTTTTAAATCTGACCTTTCAAAGTTCTTATCATTCCTCTTAAATTAAGGGTAGAATGACCTTAATCATTCAAAATTCTACAGAAAATAAAAAAGAATTTTATTGAAATTCTGAAAACATAAATCAGCTGATTCAGTTGTAAAGTGTGTGTGTGTGTTTGTGTGTGTGTGTGTGTGTGTCCTCAATTTATTTCCTTACAACAGATTAGAGCAGAAGAAATTTGTGTTATCTTCTCTACCTGAAGCAGAAATTCCTTTCAAGCTAAAAACAACCAAATGTCACATGAATTTTAGTTGACCACAAACATGGATTCAAGCACAAATGACATGCACATCAGGTGTTCATGACTGGATTTTCCACTTGCTTCAAAAAACCTGAAAGAACAGTTTAACAGGGAAGACTTGCTTAGTTTATTTCACCTGACTTTGTTTAAACCTAATTCTTTTGAAAAGGAAGCAAAATAACACTAATAATGGCTTTTTTCTTGGCCATGCCAGTAGACTTGCGGGATCTCAGTTCCCCGACCAGGGATTGAACGCAGGTCCTGGCAGTGAGAGCACCGAATCCTAACCACTGGACTGCCAGGGAATTCCCAATAATGGCTTTTTATAATACAAACAAAGAACATCATAATAAACAGATGAATGTTGTGTATAAGTTCTACACCAACTGAGGCGCTTCCACAAACAGTATTTGATTTCATTTTTACAAAAACTTGATGAAATAGGTAGTTATTTCCCCTTGACAAATCAGAAACAAAAAAAGTGGGAAGAACTGTAACACATAACCACACCTTCTGACTACAAAACTTGTGATTTTTCCACCGTTTCTCATTGCCTCGTGTGTAAATAAATCCAATACATGCTTAAAGAAAGCACGTTTCTTGACAATGGCTTAGAGACACTTTGGGATAAGATTATTGTGATAAAAATGACAAATGACTAAATAGGATAAAAAATCCAGTGGCTAATGCATATGAAAAATCTGATACCTAATAAACTAGCTATTGTGGATTATAGTATCAAGAAGCACTGATGTGGTCTGAGGTGAAAGATTGGTATGGTGGGGAGCAATTTTCACATCATTTATACAATTTTTCTTGAAGTCACCATCACTTTTTCTAAGACATTTCTTACGACAAGGAGAAAGAATGGATGAATGAAATGAATGGGTCCATTCTATAAAGGACCCAATACTATATTTCCACACTATCCAGTCCTTTGGCATTCTCAATTTTTTTTTGTCTTGTTTTAATGCAGTAGTACTAGTATCCTCCTCCCCACTGGGCCTCCGGTATTTTAAAGAGGTTTACCATCTTGTCTAAAGTGGCCTCTTCCATTATGGCATTCTTGAGCTAGAACAAAGTCAGTTCCATTATGTAGGGGAATTATGGCTTATAGATAGTTTGATACAGAATACATATTTACTAATTTAAAAAATATTTACTAAACAGCTACCATATTCTCAGTATTAAGACCTATATGAAATACTGTGGGAGATTCAGAAATGAATAAGATGTGGACTTAAAGTCTACAACAGGGGTTGACAAACTTTTTCTGTAAAGGGCCAGATAGTAAATATTTTAGGCTTTGTGGGCCATGCAGTCTCTTCTGCAAATACTCAACTCTGCCATTGTAGCATGAAAGCAGCCACAGACAATACATAAATGAACAAGGGTGGCTGTGTTCCAAAAAAACTTTATTTATAAAAACTGGTGGTTGGCTGGATACGGCCCATGGGCCACAATTTACCGACCCTTGGTTTAAAACCATTGCCAGGGTATACCCGAATAAAACATACTCAACCTGACTGTTCAGGCTTTTACTATTTCCTGTGTGAATTGTTATACAAGTTCCCCTCTCTTGTCTTATGTCACCAACTTCACTCCCCTAAATACTCCACTCGACAAAGCTGCCAGAGTGAGCTTATGTTTTAACACTATGTCACTGCTATTCTTAAAACTCTTCAATGGCTTAGCACTACTCACAGAAAAGAAGTCCATACTTCTTAGCACAGTATAAAAGGCTCTTTGTGCTCCATCCCCTGCTTTAGCCTCCTGACTTATCCCCCACGTCTCTTTCTACCTCCCCTTCCCTACCTTTTATGCTGCAGCAATACTGAATTACTGTAACACACCATGCTGTTTGTGTGTCTCTGTTCCTTTGCATATTTGTTCTTTCTACCTAAAATGCCTGACTCCATCAGGAAACATATCCACCCAGAAATTCCTCTGTGAAGGCTCCTCTCACCCGACAAGCTGACCACACCTGACACCTTTTCACTTCCTTACCCCGTATGTACTTTCTATTACTGCATGTGGCGGATTAGACTGTGAGCTGCTCAAGGGTAGGCAATTGGAGCATTAACCCCTAGTACAGTGTCTGGCACACACTAGGCTAGATAAATCCACTGATCGAAAGTCAACAGAAGGTATTGTAAATGATGCGCTACTATTTCTTTTTTTTTTTTGGCCACACTGTGTGGCTTGCGGGATCTTAGTTTCCCCACCAGGGATTGAACCTGGGCCACCGCAGTGAAACCACCAAGTCCTAACTACTGGACCGCCAGGGAATTTCCGATACACTACTAGTTCAAGAAGGAACAGAACATACCATTCTTGAAAGGGAGAATGAGAAAAAGTTTGAAGAAAGTGGTGGTACATGAGCCAGGTATTGAAAAGATAAGTAAACATAGAGGGTAAACGTTCTCAGTGAAGAAAAAAAAAAGAGGTAACAGCAGAGAAGTAGAAAAATACATTAATATCTGATGACTGGTAAATATTCAATATTTTAGTTTGGCTAAAGTGTATGGAGGGTTTCCCTGGTGGCGCAGTGGTTGAGAGTCCGCCTGCCAATGCAGGGGACACAGGTTTGAGCCCTGGTCTGGGAAGATCCCACATGCTGCGGAGCGGCTAAGCCCATGAGCCACAACTACTGAAGCCCATGAGCCTAGAGCCCGTGCTCCGCAACAAGAGAGGCCACCATAATGAGAAGCCTGGGCACCAAAACAGAGAGTCCCCGCTCGCTGCAACTAGAGAAAGACCGTGTGCAGCAATGAAGACTCAACGCAGCCAAATATAAAATAAATAAATAAATAAATTTATAAAGTGTATGGAGAATAACTGGGAACACATCAGGAAAGGCCAATTTAGGGTCAGATCTAAGAGGACCTTAAAGACCAGACTAAGACTTCTGTACTTTGTTCTGTAGATCATGGTGAGTCACTGAAAGTTTCTGAAGAATAGAATGGTGTGAAACAGGAAGGTTAATCAAACAGAAGACAGGTGGTGGCAATGAGAACTGAAAGATACTGCCAAGATAGAACTGACAAAATTTGGCAAATAACTTGATATAGGACACAACAGAGTGGTAGAAATCTTGGAGTTTTAAGCTTGGGAAATTGGGATAAACAGGGAAGTAGGAGCAGGAAGGAAAGTAGTAAGAAAAAACAACAACAAAAAAGTGAATTTGGTTTTGGAATATTAAATTTGAGACCTGATAACATATCCAGGTAGAGGTATTTGGTATAAATCTGAAAGTGAGAGAAAGATACTTTCAAGAGATGAGACATAAATTTGGGAGTCATCTAACTACAGGTGATAAGTAAAACCTGAAGAGAAGCGATGGTAAAGGATCAAATGCACTTTATCAAATTTTATTTACCAAAATGAAAGTATCCTTTGTATTTCTACCAAAGTATCAATAACATTATTGTATTAATTTGCAAACATATCCATTTCCCTGACTCTCTACTCCTTGTGGGAAAAGGTCGTGCTTTATTATCTTTGTGTCTCCTGCTTAATACCTTGAAAATAGCAGGTATTCAATACATTTACTTAATGAAGCAGCCCCCGTAATTCTAGCATGTAGAAAATCCAACTTCCTATGTCATGATACAAGTCAACACAGCACAAATTTTTAAAAAATTCTTCAAAATCTTCATCTTCACATGTCTGTATCAAATGGTGGCAACCTAAGGTAAATGGGTCAGTGGTTACCATGGGGCAGATGCTACCATTATCTTTTTTCCAACTACTCGGAAGATTTAGCAGTTGACAATTAATCCCTATACCTTTTACCATGTCTATTCTCCATCAAAAGTCAGTATTACCCTAGTCCTTAGTATGCTTAAAAGGAAAGAGAAAGAATACTGGCATGGTATTTACAGGGCTGCAGACTCCTAATATATGGTAGTTGATTTCACTGACCTTTATGTGTCTGTTCATAGCAGTGGACTGCGCTGCTCGCACCAGACCCTCGAGCTCAGCACCGCTGAAGTTCTTGGTCTCTATGGCCAGTTCTTTTATGTCTACATCAGCAGAGAGCAACTGATGCCCTCTCATCCTTGCTGTGTGGATGTGAAGGATCTGGAGTCGGCCTTTCTCATCTGGTAAGCCTGATAAAATTGAAAATAAAATAGACATTATTATAATCTTAATGTTTTTCTTATAGGTACTCAAGCGTGTAAATACCTGCTTCTGATATACAACTTTTCTAACAAATATTAAGTTATATGACTTTGCTCCTGCTAATGAACTCTAATTACACTCCCCTCCCCCAATCAGTGACAGATCTATTTACCTATCTCCATTTTAACT
Organism: Orcinus orca; assembly: GCF_937001465.1. Lineage (NCBI taxonomy): Eukaryota > Metazoa > Chordata > Mammalia > Artiodactyla > Delphinidae > Orcinus > Orcinus orca. The sequence continues at coordinate 38,119,432 of NC_064577.1, read as the reverse complement.
TCCAGTCTTCCAGGTCGAAGGAGAGCCTCATCTATGAGATCTGGTCTGTTGGTCATTCCTGAGCACAGTTGTTAAAACAACAAACAAATTATCAGAATTCAAAAATAAGATAAAATGCCCCTTCAGTATGTGTAAGAATAGGATTTTCCCTGACAAGCTAAGAGGACATTTTATAAAAGTCAAATAGAAAAGCAGTCATTTTCAAAAATATCATTTGTTCTCGACCTAATGAAAATACCTGGGGACTTTGCTTTAGTATTTCACTACTGTACAGGCCAGTGGAATATAAATGTAATGAAATCTTCACATATTTAAAAAGAAAATTTTAGGTTCAGAGAAGGTAAGTAAACTATCAAAGTGAGAGAGGGGCAATGTGAACATGATCTGTCTGACCCCAACATCCCTTCTCTTTTTTGTAGGCCAATGGTTTTCAACCTTCATAAACGGCAGAATTTTTGTTTTGTTTTGTTTTCAAAGTCATCTTAAGAAGAACTTCAGTACATAAAGCAGTTAAAAAGATAAGTTATAATAGGGATGCATGATCTGAAGCTCAAACCCTGGCCGCACAGACCCTGAAGTAGCTCTGAGGACTCCTGGAGGCCTACAGGACCCAGTTTGAAAACCACTGCATTACATCGTGCAGCCTTTTTCACCTGTTAACTATAAGTTTAAAGCCATGAGTTGGGACTTCCCTGGTGGTCCAGTGGTTAAGAATCCGCCTTCCAATGCAGGGGACGCGGGTTCGATCCCTGGTCGGGGAACTAAGATCCCACATGCCACAACTAGAGAGAAGCCCATGTGCCGCAACGAAGAGCCCGCGTGCCGCAACAAAAGATCCCACATGCCACAACTAAGACCCGACACAGCCAAAAATAATAAAAAATAAATTTAAAAAAAAAGTGAGGAGTTTTATTAAAAGAAAAAAAAAAGCCATGAGTCACTAAAACCCATTTTTCATTTGTCCTATTAAGGCTAGACATTAAAATAGTGAAATTCTTCAATATCACTTGATTCTAATTTGGAAACACTGGCAAAATAGTATAATTACAAGCTACACAAATCTGAATTCAGAACCTAAGTATCTAATGTTTTTGAAATCATAGTACCTTTTTTTTTTAAACCAAGCAAACATACCAATGACTAAGATGTTGTTTAGTTGCTCTACCCCATCAATTTTGGACAGCAACTGGTTGACGACAGTGTCATGAACTCCTGTGCTACCAGCCATGCTCCCTCTCTGTTTGCAGATGGCATCAATTTCATCAAAGATGATGATGTGCAAACCACTGTTAGCACCAAGCTAGTGAAAGAAATAACATTAAAGATCATAATTTGAATATATTATTAAACAAACTAATCAAAAGAGCAAAACAAAGCTTTTGCGCTTTTTGACTAATAAATGTAGCCAGTATAATCATGATTGCTGCCCTCTCAAAGGTGTTGGAACTGCAGTCTCAGAATTCTGCAAAGTGAAAAGGCATTCCAGAACCTCATATTTAATAGACATAAAACGAAAACACACATTATATACTGATGAAAATGAATAGTCCATCATAACTAACTATTCATTCACACACATTTCTTATCTCACTCTTTGAAAGAAGAACTGTCAAGCATTTCTTAGGTCAATGAACGGCAGCTCCCTCCCATTTTCCCTGAGTTTTGGTGAGAGGATAGCCCCCAAAGCAGTAAGTTTAATATTTGTCACACTATATAGCTGAAGAGTAACTCCACACAGAGGTAGACTGGGAATTGGGCAAATGGGAGAAGATACTGAACTTGATTCATATTCAGTTATATCGTATGAAAACAGTTTGCTTCTTCTGAACAGTAAAGTGAGAACAGAGACAAAGTTTATAAAAAGAACATGGTCAAGCAGATGCTGTTTCTTCTACATAGTGATTTCTGTTTTACTTTGTCAGATATAGAGTTATCATTAAAAGAAATCAGTTTATATATTTTGAACTTTTAATAGATGCAAATACTTTTAAATGCCAATAGTTCACTAGGTTAAGTTAACATGGACCTTCTAGCAATTTATATTTAAGTAATTAAGCCTCTTGTTAGGAACCAAAGGGGGAAGTGCATTGCAGAGATTTTTTTTTTTTTTTTCACAAAAACCATTAGGGATTAGCAAAACAAAACAGGTGAAAATGAACATAACCTAAATATGACAACATACGGATGGTATAAATGATGGGCATAATGAGATTCAAGATTAGATATGGTTGGTATTCACTAAAACTCTGGCAAGGATATCATTTTTTTTTTAAATAGACTTAAAAATTTTACTATGAAAGTATTAGATGTTAACTGAGCAAAAGTTATAAAACAAATAGAAATAAGTTAAAAATAAACTATATTGTGTTGCTTAAAGATAAATGCTGTTAATGCAGATTTATTTGTTTTAATTTTATTTTAATTAAAAATTGGAAACTCACTGCATCTTGCATTCTCTTGAACATTAACTGTTTTTTAAAAACAATTTAAAATTGTTATTTTGGGTTCTAATTGCAAAATACATGACCACTATAGAAAACTTGGAAAAAATACCAAAAGATGTAAAGAAATCTCAATCATCCAAAATTCAACTAGCTAGAAATAACTGATATTATTAATTTGGTACTACATAAAAAGTTTGTATCTCTTTTTTCCAGCCCAGATATTATCTTAAGCCCTTTCCCATGTCTATAAATACAGCTATACATTATGAGTTTTAATGGCTCCATAATATTTCATCATATGACTGGTTTCACAATTTAATTCCCCTACTCCACATTAATTCTTTACTGTCACATATTTAACAATTTCTAAGTTTTTAGTATCAAGAAGTTGTTGCAATGAACATTTTTTTTTTTTAAAGAAGATATTGGGGGTAGGAGTTTATTAATTTATTTATTTTTGCTGTGTTGGGTCTCGGTTTCTGTGCGAGGGCTTTCTCTAGTTTTGGCAAGTGGGGGCCACTCTTCATCGCGGTGCACGGGCCTCTCATTACCACGGCCTCTCTTGCCGCGGAGCACAGGCTCCAGACACGCAGGCTCAGTAGTTGTGGCTCACGGGCCTAGTTGCTCCGCGGCATGTGGGATCCTCCCAGACCAGGGCTCGAACTCGTGTCCCCTGCGTTAGCAGGCAGATTCTCAACGACTGCGCCACCAGGGAAGCCCGCAATGAACATTTTTATACTTAAATCTTTGACAATATGTATGATTACTTCATGAAGGCAAATTGTTATGTTAAAAGGTGTTTTGAGTATTTTAATGCTCTTGAAATAGGCTTTCAAATATTTTTCTAGAAAGGTTTTTATCATTTTGTAACAATCCTACCACCGTATATGACAGTGACTATCTTGGTATATCCTCGAAAGTAATGAATACTAGAAATTTTTTAAAGTAGTTATCAACTTGATGTATGAATAATGGTATTTTTCAATCATTTTAAATTGGCATTTGTCTAATTATTGACGAGGCTAGCACTTTTTAAAATCATTTTTTTTACCACTGATAATTTTTCTCTTATTTCTTCATGTCCTCTGTACATTTTTCTGTTGGGATTTAATAATTTTTATTGATTTATAAAAATTATTTATATATTAAGGGTATTATTATATTTGTTATAAACGTTTTATCCCAGTTTGCTATTTGTCTTTTAATTTTATTTATGGTATATTTTTGATAAATGGAAGGGTTTTAAAAAATGTATTTTTACTATTTAAACAGCCAACATTATCAATTTTTATTTTTATGTTTTCCATTACTTTTATCCTTAAAATCCTCTCCCATTACAGACACTGGTAGTCACCTACATTTTCTTCTCTTGTAAATTTTTACTTTACATATAATTCTTTAGTCTATCTGGAATTTTATTTTTGTATATGGTACAAGTGAAGTAAGAATCCAAGTAATTCTTCAAAGAGTTAACTAACTGATCCAATATTGTTGACTAAATAAACTTTTCTTCATTGACTGAGATGCCATTTCTATCAGGCTTTATATTTTCATATGTGCTAGACTATTTCCAGCCTATACTATGGACCATAGCAGTGGTTTGGGCAAGCTCTTACCCTCCACACGTTCTTCTTCTTTTTTATAACTGTCTTGGCTACTTTCAACCATGTTTACTTCCTGATGATTATTAGAATCATTCTACTAGAGCAAAAACAACTTTCTCCAATGAAAAACAAACAAAAAAAGTAAAAAATAAACAAAAAAGCCAAGCTTTGATTGGAATTAGATTCAATCTCTAAATCAGTTTAGGAAGTACTAATATCTTTATAGCACATTCAGTTCTTAAGAATATGTCTCCAATTATTCAAGTCTTTTACATCTCCCAATAAAGTTTTGTACTTTTTGTCATACTAATTCATTCATAACATTCCTAACTATTTATGTTTTTTGGTTGCAGTTGTGCATGGGATTTTTACCTTATATTTCAAAAACAGTATATATGAAGAAATATTAATTTTTGTATATTTATTTTATATCTGGCTACTTAACTTTCTTCTAACATCTAAGTTTTTTTAGTTGATTCTTTTGAATTTTCTAAGTAGACAATCATATTACCTGCAAATACAACTTTGTGTCCTCCTAAATCACAGGTACACTTGTTTTGGGGTGTGAGAAATTATTCCTGAACAAAGACATGCAGAAGGAGAAAGAGAGGGCCTAACAGATAAGAATTTAGAAGCATGCAGGGCCACTTGAGCAAACGGCTAAGAGGCAATCCAGGCCCTGTAAAAGGGATAATAAAATTTACCTAACGTGAGAAACAAAAGTTATAGTACTATCACAACAGGGAGCAGGCCTTTCTATTGAACTCTCTCTCTCTCTCTCTCCCTCACACACACACACACACACACACACACACACACACACACACACACACACACACACACACACACTTGCAAAAGCAGAATGCTCTTTATGTAAGATGATTTTAATCCTGACTTTAGGATGGAAACGGAGAAATACGTAGTTGGAAGGTCAGTGAGAAACAATGGTATGTAAATGAGGTAAACAGAATCTGTAAGAGAGTTTTGGTGATGGGAGTAGTGATGACTAAAAAGCCAAGTCCTAGGTTTGGTTACTGCCTGCAAGTAGAAGGGGAAGTAACAGCAAAGGTAAGAAATTATCTTGTAGTTATGATAAGAAAGCTGTAGAAGGGAAAAGATGGAAGGGAAAAATTTTTTTTTAAGTTTCTACCATAAGAAGATTAAAGAGTTAACAGGACATCTAATTAGAAATGTCCTCCAGAGAATAAGATATAAACTGAACAAAACAGGTGAGAAAGATAGATCTGAGAGTCATCTACAAATGGTAAAGAAGAGTATAGTAGCAAACTAGATTCTGTAAGAAGATGAATCATGTAATTAAGCTGGAGGCATATAAAAGCAAGACAGATTCTGGGCTACAACACCAGAAGATGACTCCAATAAAGGCAACCCAAAGGAAAAAGGATCAAGCAAACATGACAAAGATAAAAGATGAAATGTTACATCAGAAGTAGGAAGAAAAACAGTTCTAAAAATGACCTGAAGGAAATTGGATTGGATCTAAAACACATCTGAATATATATTAAAAAAAATAAAAAACAGATAAAACACTGTATGATCAAGCAATTCCACTCCTTGGTTTATAGCAGCTCTACTCATAACTGCCCCAAACTACAACCAACCCAAATGCACTCTAGTGGGTGAGTGAATAAACAAACTATGGTATATCCATAAGATGGAATACTACTCAACAGTAAAAAGGGATGTTTGATACATGCGACAACTTGGATGAATCTCAAAGGCAATATGATGAGTGAAAGAAGCCAGTCTGAAAAAGAAGAAACTGGTCATAGTTACATACTATGATCCCATTTATATGACACTGGAAAAGACAAAAGTATAGGGATGGAAAACAGATCAGTAGTTACCAGGAGTTATTAGCAAAGGGACAGCATGAGGGAATTTTGGGGGGTGATGTAAATGTTCTGCATGTAGATTTTGGTGGTGGTTACATGAAACTATACACATGTTAAAATCTATAAAATGGTACACCAGAAAAGTTAGTTCTACTTCATAATAATAAACAAAAAATAGATACAGTATCTTATAATACTTACATTTTATTATTCATTATTTGGAGTACTGTTCATTCTTTAATGCATTCTTATGCAAGATGATACTCATGTGTTCATTTAGGTTCCAAAATTTAACTAAGTTTCATTATATTTTTTCCTGAACATAACTTACAAATTGTTCTCTTTCCACAATTGTTTTAAAACTAAATTAAAACCTGAAAAAATTAACTTTATTTCTCAATTACTGTCATAATTATTGAACAGATGTCTGATAAGTGATAGCTTGTTGCTTAAAAAAATTTCAACACCAAAAACTATTCACCTTTCCATCTGCAGAGAAGACAGAGAATGAAGAATTGGAACTACAACCTTAGCTTTGCCAAACACTTCTATATAGTAGAGCATTAATACTTGCTGTCTTCAAAGAAAAACTAGGACACTCCTGTTTGTGACTAAGAAGCTGTGAGATTCTACATTATTTTTAGAAAACATTTTTATTCAAAGTTGTCTGTCAATACAGCATAAAACAAAAAGCTGTTATAATGTATGAATTTTGCTATCAATGTGCCTTACGTTACCACTGGAATCATGACTTCCTTCTCAGTCGAACCTCAAAAATCATCTATGTGGAAGGGAAGCCAGAGACAATAAGGATACTGTGCTTGATTTAATGATCACAGGAGCAATCTTCCCTAACCATAATTCAGTACAATTCTGACCTTTTCAGAACCTTGCTAATCTTACGACTTGTCATCAGGTCCCTTCCGCCAACCTACTGAGTATGATAACATCAATTTCTACAGGTGTGTTACTTAAATAAAGGCAAGTTCTTACTGCAATAAATTAAGAATCAGGTAAGGAAGATGTCAAGATTAATGTTCACAGATTAATATAGCTGAATTATCAATAAACCCTTTACCAAAGAGTTTAAAGTTCCACAATGCAATTCTCTTCAACTCACTGACTTCTAGCTCTGTTCTTACCATTTGCAAAGTCTTCCCCCATAGAAACAGAGCTGATGCTGTTGAGCCCCTGGCAACAGCCTTGGAAAATGGCTGTTCTATATTTAGCTAGTTTGACCTATATGCAAGTGTTCATCTTTGTCAGCCTGGACTGTCCAGAATCACAGAGGTGATGCTTTTCTTTATTATGTAACACATATATACTCTCCATGGGGTCATTAACCGAATATACCAAGCCTTTCTGGATGTAAGGATTGAGAAAAGTATATCAGAAAAAGCTGGCTATGATTAATATCTACCTAGAAATTCTTTGCCAACTCAGTTTTATTATTAATAGTGTCATACTTAAACTGTCTGCAAGTTTAAAAACAGCACCAAAGATACCTATGCAGCCATGTGGAAACTATCACAACAGATTTTATAAAATGCTTCTCACCTGCACCTAATAATTTAATCCTCAGTATACCATTAGGGTCCACTTGAAAAACAATTTCAGTTTTTAATTTTCACTGTTAAGCAGTTTTAACTATTTATAAAGATTGATATCTCATGACTACGTTTTTTCTAGAAGTATTCCACTGGAACAAAATGGAAAATATATATTTTTAAAAACAGAAAAAAAACCTCACTCTATCTTGCAATTACTGTATGGGTCCACTGGATCTTTTCATAAATCTAAGATATATTATACTATTTCAAAATTCTAGAAATTATGTCATCATTACTCATGTGGGAAGATCCCACATGCTGTGGAGCAAATAAGCCCATGCGCCACAACTACTCAGCCTGCACTCTAGAGCCCGCAAGCCGCAACCACTGAAGCCCATGAGCCTATAGCCCGGGCTTCACAACAAGAGAAGCCACTGCAATGAGAAGCCCACGCACTGCAAGGAAAAGTAGCCCGTGCTCGCCACAACTAGAGAAAGCCCACATGCAGTAACGAAGACCCAATGCAGCCATAAATAAATAAAGTTAAAATGATACTTTAAAAAAATTAGATTGGGGCTTCCCTGGTGGCACAGTGGTTGAGAGTCCGCCTGCAGATGCAGGGGACGCGGGTTCGTGCCCCAGTCCGGGAGGATCCCACATGCCGCGGAGCGGCTGGGCCCGTGGGCCATGGCCGCTGGGCCTGCACATCTGGAGCCTGTTCTCCGCAACGGGAGAGGCCACAGCGGTGAGAGGCCCGCGTACCGCAAAAAAAAAAAAAAAAAAAAAATTAGATTGGCCATTCTAAAAGGTGTATACAAATCTAAAAATAAAAATATTTTGCAATTATGGAGTGCCTGGTGTCCATCCCGTCTTCAACAAAATTATAAGCCAAAGATTTTTTTAAAAACTCTTCAAGTATTGTCTTGACGACGCAAGTAGAAGAACAAGAAGTAATGATAGGCTATAATCTATGAGAGATGTATTTGAAATTTAGAATCAGTGTACAACTTCACGCATGACAACTGATGAACAATTAGTTACATACAGAGGCTCCTGAGCATTTTGGGTATATATCTATCGATCAATCAGTAGATATCTTCAAACCCAGGAAAATATGGAATAAAAATTTGGTTTGCTATATTTAAGCTCTATTAAATATTTTAATAGTCTCTGCTTCCCTTTATTTTTGTTTGTAAGTGATCTGTAATCAACTTAAAAACAATTTTTAAAAAGAAGTTCTTTCAACCCAGATAGTAAATGGTAATGACTATTTTTCTTGGTATTCTGAGAGGTAAAAAGATATCTGAAACAAAAAATATTGTAGTACTAGGAACGAATTGTAAAACCGAATTGGTTCTGGGACTGTCTGAAGAGTTGAGATCAGTTATTAGACTTGCAATAATATACCAGGATGCAATGGAGCTGAGATGGCTAGAGATCTGAATATGAACAAGAACTTAATGGGATATAGGGAAGCAGGGGAGAAAACCACCTTGTGTAAAACTGAAATGATTAAGCACCCAACAAGTAGATTTGAAGCAGCAGAAGGGTTGTTATAAAGGCAATGTTTAAAATTTATTTTTACCATCAACAAAAATAAAAAGTAGGAAATGACAGGATAAATTAGATTTAATAAAGCTTACTAGATTAAAAAATAGATATTATGTTTCTGGGTGTTATGCATATTGATCCATGTAAGTCTGTTATTTATTTTAATGTCTAAGATGATATTCCATTTCCTACTGAGAAGAATCAAGATGTTTCTAGCTTTCCCCCCATTGCATATAGTGCGGCAATCAACATTCTGGTACATGTCATTTGGTGCACAAGTGCAAGAGTATTTCTCTAGGGTAGAACTTGAAGTAGAACTTGAAGTAGGGTTGAAGTAGAACTCATGGGTCATGAGGTTTGTGCATCTTCATTTTTGTAAGATGTCAAATTAATCTGCACAATATTACTATTTTTCTAATTTATACTATGACTAGTAATGTATATGAAGCCCTGTTTCTCCATAACCTCATCAACTTCTGGCATTATTGGTCTTTGTAAATTTTATCAGGTTGTTTATAAGGTGATTTCTCTTTTATTATGCATTTTCCTCAGCATTGTTTCATCTGCTTATCATCAGTTGGGTTCTTCCTCTGAGAAATTGCCTATTCATATCCTTTGCCAGTTTTTTAAAAAAATTGTGGTGTTTGTCTTTTTCTTACTTATTATACAGGAGTTATTACAGAGAATTTATTATAGAGGAATACCAATTTTTTGTGGATTATATGGGTTGCAAATATCTCTTCTAGTTTGAGACATTTGTATCCAGTGTAATTTGTCAGAGAGAATTTTCTTTATATTAATGTAGCCAAATAAACTTTTTTTTCTTTTATGGATTTAATTTCTATATCTTATTAAGAAATTCTTCCCTAGCCTCAATTCTTAATGCCTTACCCTAGTTTTCTTCTAAAAATTTTCTCTTAAGTTTTAGTTTTGTTTTTTGTAATTCTGTATGAAGTGAGACAGGGACTGCATTTTATCTTTTTCCAAACAGAGAGCCAATGATCTCAGTCCCATCTTGAAACAGTATATCATTTCCCCTCTGATTTGTATTGCCACTTTTCACGTAACAAGTTCTTCCTGTGTTCCTCTATTTCCATGGTCTGTTTTTTCATGAATATATAAAATTGTTTCAATTACTATAGGTTTCCAGTAAGTCTTGATATCTGAATAAGTAACTTTTCATTATTCTCCAAAATTTTCATGACTCTTCAAGCATCCAAAAAAAAAAAAAGTCAAATTCCAAAAAAGTCCTGTTAGACTTGACTGGAAAAGCACTGAACTTACAGGTTAATATGGGCAGAACTGTCATTTTTATGATAATGTCAGGATTCCCATGTGAAAATGTTCTACCTTACCATTTATTAGCTCTTGAAAAAAGATTTTCAAAAATGTTTATAATTTTCTCCTTTAACGTTCCTGTTAGATTTAATCCTAGTTATCTTATCATTCTGAATGCTATTCTAAGTGAAATCTTTTTAAAAGTTACGTTTTCGGTATCTTCACATTTTCTTCGAGTCTTGTTATTCCTTTCTTGCCTTCTAAAGTATTTGAGTTTTCTTTATTCCTTCCCCCACTCCTCCCTCATGCCTTGGAAAAGCTTGAGAACTATAAACAATTTTCACATAAACATTTACTTAAGTTTTATGTTAATTAATATGTCTAACTTCTTCCCAAATAATACAAGGATCTTACATGGATTCAACCCACTTCCCACATGTTTTGTTCCATATTTTAGTTCTATCCTTAAAAAGATATATTGATCATCATTATTATTTTGTACAGTGAATTCTTCTTAAATTTAACCTCTTTTAAACGTTTTTATTGTGGAATATGACATACATAGAGGGGAAGTTCCACAAATGTGAATGTATGTCTGAAGGAACTGTCACAAAATGAACATCCATGTAACCATAACAAGACGCACAAGAGTGCCAGCATCCTGGCAGTGCCTCCTCACCACCCTTCCCCAACATCCCTCCCCTCCATGCCCCAAAGGCAACCACAATCTGATTTTTAAGGTAATTATTTCTCACTTTCCTTTATAGTTTTACCAACTTAGAAGCATGCATCATTAAACACTGTACTTTAGTTGAGCTGTATATAAATGGAATCATATAGTATATATGATCCTTTCTTGTGTTTTCTTTTGCTCAACATTTATTTGTTAGATTCACAACTGTGTACAGCCAGTCTATTTTTATTACAATACAGTACTTTATTGTATATTTACATGACAATGTAAATTCTAAGTTGACAGCTATTCTCTTAAAAAATGACATTCAACTGATTTCTGATTTTTGTCATTTCTGTTGAGAAGACAGCTGCCAGCTAATTGCTGTTTATTGGAAGGTAATCCTTTTTTTTTCTCTAGCTGCTTTTAAGATTTCTCTCTCTCTCCTTTTTTTATTTTCAGCCATTTAACAATGATTATAAGTGTAGAATTCTTCAGTATTTCTTTTGCTTGAGGTTTATATCACTGCTAGAATCCATGGACTGATGTTCTTCACCCATTTTAGAAAGTTCTAAACCCTTTTCTCTTCAAATACTGCTTTTGCCCCATCGTCTTTCTCCTGACTTTCTGGAAATTTAAATTGTGCACTAGACTTTCTTGTGGTATTTATCTCTCTTCATTCCTTTCATCCTTTGTCTGTATTTATTTTTGTCTAACATCTTTCAGTTCACTAATTCTCTCTTTAGATGTGTCTAATCTGTTGTTTAAACTTGAGTTAATTTACTGAATTTCTCATTCCCAGAATTTCCATTTGATTTTTTTTAACAGTTTCTAGTGCTCTGCCAAAATTTTCAATCTTGTTTCTCTTTGAATGTAATAAGTATACTTATTTTAAAAGTCTGTATCTGAGAATTCCAGTATCTTGAGGCCCAATTTCTATCATCTTTTGTTTCTCTTTCTTCATGTTGTTTATGTCTTTGTGTATCTGATTGCTTTTGATTATAAGCCAGGCACTGCATTTGCAAACTATAGAAATAGTTTATGGCCTTGCATGATACTACCTTCCACCAGGAAGGATCTACAATTCTGCCAAATGTCTGGGGGCACTAGTGGTTTAGGAACCCTCAGCCTAATTTTAGAGAATGACATGACTCAAAGCTGATCTGTAGCCTCTGTAACAGCATGTCTGCTTCTGGTTAACGCTTGCTCCTATGGTGTAGCCCTTCAGAGTCCCAACTCAAAATGAGGCATGTTCATCAGACGTCCCCTCTTTGTGGGCCATAGGCTCTAATCTCTGTCCCCCTTATACCCACTAGCCCGTCAAGAGGGCTGCATAGCTGTTTAGCAGCTCCCTCCAGAAATGGCTAATTTCTCCAGAGGAACAGTGACCCCCATAAACTGGGACCTTTTTTTCTGGGCCTCCATTCTCCCCCTAGATCTTGTAAGCTCTCTGATACCTCCAAGCACATTAAAAAAAAAAAAAATTAAACATTTTGTTGAGCTTTTCCAGTAGTCTTCAGTGGCAGGCATGATTCAGATTACCTAATCTGCCACAACTAGAAGTAGAAGTTCCAGATTTTATCTACATTTTTACCAATTTCATTGCTCACCATTGTTTCTCGCATCCACTGCTTTCCTTCTGGGTTCAATTTTCTTCATTCTCAAATATATCCTGCTTCACATTCTTCCAACAAGCTTCTGTGACTAGTTAATTCTATTAGACTTTGTCTGAAAAAATATCTTCATTTCATCTCATTCCTGAATGAGAATTAAGCTGTGTATAAAATTTTAAGTTGACAGTTATTTTTACTTAGCTCTGTGAAGATATTCTTCCACTCTTTTCTGGTCTCTCTTGCTGTTGTTAAAAAGTTTACTGTCAACATAATGGATATTCCTTTGGATGTCATCATCATTTCTTTTTTGTTGATACTAAGACATTTCTCTTTTTTTCTTTGGCATTCTCCAGTTTCACTACAATGCATCTAGACATAAATTTCTACTTATCCCATTTGGGCTCATGGTGCTACATGAATCTAAGTATTTATGTTTCTTAATTCTAGAACATTCTCAGCCATTCTATCTTTGAATATTGCCTCTACACTATTCTTTCTATTTGGACTTCTCATTTTAACTCTGTTATCTCAATTTCTCTTTCATATTTTCCATCTCTCTATCTCTCTGTGCTACATTCTGGGTGATTTCTTTAGATCTATTCTACTGTTCATCACTTCTCTCCTCAGCTGAAACTACTGCTTATGTTTAACCTAGTTGCTGAGTTTAAAATTTTGATGATGACATTTTCCATTTATTGGAGCTATTTTAGCTTCCCCTGTGAGAATCTCTTGTGGCCTGGCTTTGTTGGAGTATCCCTTGGGGTGTGCTTATATCTAACAACCCTATGTGTTAACATTGGCCCAGGATTCATTTTAAAATTAATTTCTCAATTTTGGGGCCCCAGACTACATAGTGGGGTGTTTGTGTGTGTGTGTGTGTGTGTGTGTGTGTGTGTGTGTGTGTTTTCAAATCCTAAACATGAGTTAAAGATCCATGGGTTAGAATTCCCATGGCAGATTCCTCATCTCCCACTCTAGAACCCAGGCAAATAGTTAAAAGGTTTTGTTATTTCTCTGTGCTGGTAGGGAAATATTTTCTAGTCATGCTTTTCATTGATGACAGAGCTGCTTTGAAGGTTCCAGTTCCTAGGCCACACCTTAAGTAAGTTCAAGGACTCATTTTATGTCCCCTATTGGATGATAAAACCCAAATGCACTCATTACCAGAACCAAAAGCTGCAGCTCATTATCTTTACTACTCTAGTTTTCAGTTTTCTTTTGATTTCTGAAGACTTCCTTTTCTTTCCTGAGAGCTCAATTGTGCATTTGAAATTATTTTAGCTGGATTATATTTTATCCAGCTTTTGAAGATTTTTGTAGAAGGAAGATTTTCAGGTTACCTAGTCTACTGTATTGCCAGAACCAGAAATCCCACAATACTGTTTTTAAACTTTCCTTTAATGAAACAAATATATTAATACTAGTATATTAGTCAAAGTTTTCCAGAGAAACAGAATCAATAGATCTATAGATCTAGTCTATCTATTCTATTGGTACCTGAAAAAAAAAAAGAATATATATATATATATATATATATATATATATATATAAAATCTATCTACCCATCTATCTATCTAGAGATTAAATGTAAGGAGCTGGCTAACATAATTATGTAGGCTGACAAGTCCCAAGTTCTGCAGCTGGCAAACTGGAGACACAGAGAGCTGATGGTGTAGTTCCAGTCCAAAGGCCTACAAGCTTGACAGCCAGGAAGAGATGTTTCAGTTTGAGTCTGAAGGCAGGAAAAAACTGATATTCCAGGTCAGGCAGTAGGAAATTCCCTCTTACTCAAGGGAAGGTAAGCCTTTTTGTTCTATTCAGGCCTTCAACGGATTGGATGGCATATTAGGGACAGTCTACAGATTCAAATGGTAAACACAACCCACCCAGAATAATGTTTAACCGATGTCCGGGCACCCTGAGGCCCAGGCAAATTAGCACAAAATTAACCATCACAATTAGTAAACTCTGGCTTGATTTTTAGTTAATTTTATTTTTTTCTAAGACCCCAATCAAGTTCTCCTTTGAGACCTAACAACTTATACCTGTCACTACAGCTGAGTTAAGTCAGTGGCAAGTAAACTAGCTTTCTGCACATGAACCTTACACATACTTAATTCTACAAGTCTCTTTATGGATTTAATTTCTCTCTTTTAGGATAAATGAGTTCAAGTCTCTGGAAGTAATGTGGAATAAAAGTGTCACTTAAATACATATTCATGATCTGTTTTGCAAAACCTTTGGCTCATATAATCATCTATCTTTGTATTATGAACATGTGGATATTGACATCTGCTCACAACATGTAAATCTCCCATAATCCCAGTTCAGTGACATAACTCGGTTCAAAATAAATTTTATCTGCAATTTCTTCAAACTATAAATCACAGCAACAAGTCTTCCACCATAACTCTGGGTTTCAATCATCATATAAGTGATAACAAACTTTCACTAAATTGTACTTATGTTAACATTACCCTCCTTTGCTCCTCTTCAGCATCAGCAAAGAGTTTACGAATGTTAGCCTCTGATTCTCCCACATATTTGTTGAGGATTTCCGGCCCATTGACCACTTTAGGCTCTCTTGCATTCAACATCTTGCCAATCTGTCGAGCCAAGAGAGTCTTACCACAACCTGGAGGCCCATATAACAGGATGCCTTTAACATGTTTGCAACCTAAAAAGGAAAAGAAAACAGTCTTACATCAACTAACTAAAATCCAAGTAAGACATCAAAGTTTTCTTTCTTCTTCACATGAATGTCAGGAAGAATACAGCAATAGCATTAACATATATTAATATCTAGGTGCTATGAACAGAACAAGAATGAACTGAAGATCTTTTTAAAATAGAAAATCCACAAACAATTCCTACACCAATACCAAAAGTTGAGGGGGAAAGCTGCCAATTAAAGGTCTTTGGAAAAGTATATTTGAATTATCATTGAGAACTAATACTTTTAACTCTGAAAATGTCTCTTTGACCTAAATACCTAATTAGGAAATATTACTTCTTTTTCATTATCCTTTACTTTAAAGCCAGGGGGAAAAAAGATCTGTTTTTAGGCAAGTTTAACCCAACACAGATCTATTATGATACGACAGGCTACGGAAACTGTATCTTAGTCAAAGAAATTACAGGTCTACCTGTCAATACAAGCACTTGAAGAAAGGGCAGACATGTCTGAGTTGGGTGGGTATAGAGCAATCCATAGGATCCAGATGGATGTTACAGACTTTGTGGATGAAGTCGAATGCCCTATTTCACGTGACTATGCCAAGTGAGAAACGTGTTTTCTCAGAGCCACCAGGATGAAAATGAAACTGAAGCTTTACGAGAATAGTATTCAATTCTTTTCTAGGCAACCATTGCTAAATGCCTTAAAGGTATCATTAACGATAGCAAAATAGCAAGACTAATGATTTAGACTCCCTGGGATTTCTTTAGCCCACTCTACACAAGCATTTACTCCATTTCTTAAGATTAAGATGAAATTTGGTTTCTGTTTACTCACTCTAGGAATTCTCACCTATTTAAGTTTCACACTTAAGATGCATGACTCTTTACTTATGCGTTTTTTTCTTTATACTACACCAAAAAAGCACTCTGTGAAATAATGAATTCTTAGATTTCAAGCGTTACACTCAAAACTACAGGTGAACAAGAAAATTTCTGGAAATGGGATACAGTGTATTTTTATGGAAAATGTCCTCATTTGGAACAAAAGCCTTAAAAAATTATATCTTTAAGAAAAATTACGACAATACATCAAATGACTCAATAAAGGAAACCACAAGATTCAACCAACTCTACTAGAAATTTTAGATTCTGAGGAGGAAGATATTTTGGGTTGCCAGTACAGCCATTGCTTCTATCTTTGTTTCAAAAAAAGACTCCCTTTTAAATCCTTAAAAGTAATGAGATCTGTGCTTCTGGTTAGACTTGTAGAGACAGGGGGAACTTAGTGGAAACCCTTAAAGGCTTAGATTCTTAACCCTTCTCATCACAGAGTAAATTCCTGTCCTAAGAACTGTGGCCCAGGGACTTCCCTGGTGGCTCAGTGGTTAAGAATCCGCCTGCCAGTGCAGGGGACACGGGTTCGATCCCTGGGCCAGGAAGATCCCGCATGCTGTGGAGCAACTACGCCCGTGTGCCACAACTACTGAGCTCGTGCTCTAGAGCCCGTGAGCCACAACTACTGAGCCTGTGTGCCACAACTATTGAAGTCCACGTGCCTAGAGCCCGTGCTCTGCAACAAGAGAAGCCACCGCAATGGGAAGCCCGGGCACCACAATGAAGAGTAGCCCCCACTCACTGCAACTAGAGAAGGCCCGCGTGCAGCAACAAAGACCCAATGCAGCCAAAAATAAATAAATTAAATTAAAAAAAAGAACTGTGGCCCATAAAATGTCTTTGCCCTTGTCCCACCCTTGGGGCATGAGGGGTAAGGAGATAAGGGGATAAGCCTTGAGCTTCTCCTAGAGGCCAACACCACCAGGCACTGTCAGCATCCAAGCCACTGGGACACATCTGATGAGGACTTTGGAACCTGGCTCCTAGCCTTCCTCTCCAAACCAACTGCTACTATCTTGATTTGAAACTATTTGTATAAACCATTAAAGAGGCAGGTGGTGGTGGAGGGAGTGAAACAGGCACAAGGAGGGGAGAGCCAGGAAGGATAAAATGAAGACTTGCTAAGTACCTACAAAGTACCAGCCCTTAGCCACATCTCTCCAGTCTCAACCTTCTCCAAGTTTATCAGCTTCCTTCTAACCACACTTCCTTCCATATTAAGCCATGCTTTCTTTCAAAGACTCTCACCTCCTCAGCATTCTTATACTTCTGTTATACCTACCCTATGAACCCTGAACACAATATGGCTTTACTGCACCTAAACATTGGCCAGAGCATGACCAGAGAAAATTACACCACTGTGCTGACTGATATCCTAACAGTCTCATGCTATCTGATTTCAGTTCTACTCTCACTGCTTTCTCAATATTGCATGCCACCCCTTACCTGTTTCTGTTCATCTCCCATATCTCCTTAGTTATTATCCAGACTTCACTGTTCTCTTCTCAAGCACTACCCATGCCATTAATTCTTAGAGATGATCTAGTTTCCTACTTTTCATATTAAAAAAAAAAAAAACAAAGACTATCAGGTATGAACTCCCTTCAGCTCCCTGCTTTTTTTCTCTTTTTGGCCCCCCTCTTTTTTTAAACACTGCAAATTTATTATTTCACAGTTCTTTAAGTCAGCAGTTTGGGTGGGTTTGGGTGGCTCTGCTCCATTTTTCATAAGACTGAAATCAAGGTGTGGGCCAATGGGGCTCTGGGAAGAATCCACTTCCAAGTTTACGTGGGTTGTTGACAGAATCTATTTTCTTGTGACTGTAAGACTGAGATCCCTCTTTCTTTGCTGGCTGTCAGCTAGGGGTCAGGTTGATCTTTTCTCCTAGAGGCTGCCTACTTTCCTTTTGACACTTTCCATGTGTTCCCCCTCCAGCAAGTGACTGAGTTTCTCTTATGCTTCAGTTCTCTTCAGCTTCTCTTTCTGACACATCTCTCTGCCTCTTCTGCCTTAAACTACCTTATGTGATTATGTTGGGCCCACCCAGATATTTCAGGTTAATCTCCCTATCTTTTGATGAGGTTATTAGTAATCTTAATTACATCTCCAACCCCCCTTCACATCCCTGCTTCTTTATCTACAAATTTATCTGCAGGCATCTCTTTTCTCAACCTCAGCATCAGTTCTCAAAGAAGGAGCTTCCTTCCTCTTCTCCAAAGTTTAAATTGCAAATATTTGTTTATATACTTTCTTTTCTCTTAAGACTATAAACTATTCAAGGGCAGGTACTGTCTCATCAATCCTCAATTGCAGACACCCAGCCTAATGCCTAGTACATAATATGTACTCAATAAATGGCTGAATAATTATTGATTCTTTTCCTAAAAAACTCAGAGAAAATGGGGGGATAGAAGATGGTTTTTAAAAATTATTTGAAGCTCTTAAATTATGAACAGTATGTACTTTCATGGCTGAACTAATTTAAATACCTAAAAAACACCTTTGCAATGACTGGGACTTACAAATTTAGCAAGACAAACTACATAATACATAAATACTAGATTTTTAACTCTGTAACTCTGTTTTTGTATGTGGGAAATGCTCAATTTAATGTGTTTTGAATTAAATTGACTCAGATGTCATAAAATAAATAACCCACAAAATATTACCATGAAGCTTGAAAGATAAAATGCATATCCGTGGAACTTATATATAATACAGATCTGTGAAATTACAGAATCTATTCAATATAACATCAATAAGAATGTCATAGAAACTCTAGTCTGCATGAGAACCATAATTCCTTTAGGCTGTCAAGAAAGCACATCAAAAATATACAATGGGGCTTCCCTGGTGGCGCAGTGGTTGAGAGTCCGCCTGCCGATGCAGGGGACACGGGTTCGTGCCCTGGTCCGGGAAGATCCCACATGCTGCGGAGCGGCTGGACCCGTGAGCCATGGCTGCTGAGCCTGCGTGTCCGAAGCCTGTGCTCCGCAACCGGAGAGGCCACAACAGTGAGAGGCCCGCGTACCGCAAAAAAAAAAAAAAAAAAAAAAAAAAAAAAAATATATATATATATATATATATATATATATACAATGACGTGAAGATTTTCAAAATCCACTTCCACAAAGGAAGCAGTTACTTGAATAAGCAGTGGAAATGGGACTTTGTTATTCGTATTATTATCATAGCCTTTCTGACTTATTAAATAAGCATTGGTCTCTAATTTAAATGAGTCATAAAAACTCTGCATAAGTAATTCCATTCTACAAAAGTGTATTAAGCTCCTGTTTGGACTAGGCACGAAACTAGGTGTTTGGGATACAAACATGAAAAAGGCAGTCCCTACCTGCAGGGAGTTTCTGATTTAGTAGGAAAGACAAATAAAAATAGGTTATCTACAATATAATATGACATTATCAGAGATGTGCATGAAATGTTTTTTGGAACCTAGCCAAGAGAGACTGATTCTGCTAGAGTGATGGCAGAAAATTAGGGATGGACACAGGGGAAGAGGTAACATACAGTCTGGGTCTTGAAGGCCAGTTCGAGGTTCATGGTTGGGCAAGTGAAGGGAAATGGCACCCTAAAGAGAGAGATTAGCATTAGATTAGACATGGCAGTATGGACCTAGAAGCTGTCCTCTAAAAAAAACCAGTTATCACCTTCTGTGGCTGGGAGCCTTGGAGGTGAGTGCCTGAGTAAGGGAGATGACAAGTTCCCAACTAAGGAAGGCCTTGACACCAAGCCCGGGAGTTTTTAATTTGTTTTGTAAAAACCCAGTGTTTTTTAATCAGGGAGGATACATAATGAGATGTGTGTTTAAAAACTAACCGGCGGTGGAGTAGACGAAGGACTAGAGAACAAAGATCAGAGGGTGGGAGTCTAGTTGGAGGTATGTTCTTAACCTTTTTCTGGGGACACTGCCTCACTGGCTGGCTCTGGATTTTTGCCAATTAAGTTTTCCTTTTCCTATCCCTCCAAGTCCCTCCAAGCACATGAACAACTGGGTCCAGAGGCCTCAGAAGGCTGCCTCCCTACTGATACCCCAGCTTTCCCCTGAGCTTCTCCAGGACATTAAGGCCTAGCTCTGATGCTGGGGAGCCTCTGATCTCTGGCTGCTGGACTGTCTGACTGCGAGCTGTACTGTTCCTTTTTTTTTTCCCTTTATGTCTTACATGCCCCCTCACTACTCAGAGATCAGTTCCCTGGGTTAGGGAACTACATAGCAAAGGGCAGGCACAGAAGAATGAGAAATCAGTGGAACTGACTTGTTTAAAATGTCATATTCTCTCATTCTATCTCTCATTTTCTTTCCCATGGAATAGTCTAATGGACCTGCCCAGAAAAAATGCCCATGTACAAAAATTTGCATGCAATTTTGAGAAGATTTTTTGATCCTCTGGGGTCCAATCATGAAATTCAAATTAAAATCCCTGAATGTACTACTGAAATAATCCAGACAAGAGACCAGGAATGGAAAGAGGTAATAATCTTAAGAAATAGTAGTAGGAAAAGAATGGAAGAGAGGAGAGATATTCATCAGAACTTAGAGACCAAATGAAAATAAGAAAAAGAGGAAGAGTCAAGGATGACCTTAAGGCATCTAGCCTGGGGGCACATGGGAAAAATGATAGTAATCTCAGAAAACAACCAAGAGGTTAGCAAGAGGAAATCATAACTTTGTTTTTGGCTATAAGGCATTTGAGATTCAGGCAGTAATGTCCATTAAGAAAGACTTGTTGAAAGCTCAGAGAAGATATCAAACCTACTGGTTCGATATTTTTGAATGCCCGCTCTGGGCACATGAAAAGCCTCAAAAAGCTTTAAGCAGAGGAATGTGACAATAGGGACAAATGCTCCAGAGACAAAGGATGAGGCCTGGAAAGAGAACATCAGATTTAAAAATCAGAAAGTTCATGCTGATCTGGGTCAGATCATTTTGGGTTGTGGTAGGAGAAGGAAGCTAAGTAGCATAAGCAAGAACAGACAGAGATCACACTTTCAGGAACTCTGGCAAGAAAGAGTAGGGATTTAAGGAGACAACTGCAAGGAAACTTCTTCTGAGACTAGTTAAGTAAAGAGAAGAAGAAGAAGAAGTAAGAAGAAGTAAGCTGTTGGGTTCTGTTTACTATGTGAAGTAGGGGGCTTTGTCATCTACAAAATGCAGGATGAGGAGATGATATTGGGAAACATGGTAAAGGTTTGGAAAGAACGTGGGGAATTGGGAAAATGTGTGGGGAAATGTGCTTGAGCAGACAGATGCCATTGGGTAAGTGAGCTCAGCATACGAAATTCAGGTTACTGAGGGACTCTCCTCTTTGCTGTAATTATATAAGCAACTTACAGTTAGGTAAGGTAGGTTCTTACTCAATTA
This sequence comes from Orcinus orca, assembly GCF_937001465.1. NCBI lineage: Eukaryota > Metazoa > Chordata > Mammalia > Artiodactyla > Delphinidae > Orcinus > Orcinus orca. The sequence goes on along the minus strand of NC_064577.1, from coordinate 38,097,910 downwards.
TATAAATATAAATTTTATCAAAGCTGGCATAAGAATATTGACTTTTTTGGTTTTAAACATCTCTTTTTTTCAAAACTGAATCTTAAAGTTTAGCAACACAAGGTAAAGTATTAATTTAATTTGAAGTTTATTATCTAATTTTAGCTAGAGTCTATTATCTAATTTTTGCTCAAGTCTATTATCTAATTTTCCATCCAAAAAAATCCAAAACTATCACATGGCCTGTTTTCAACATTCTCCCTCCATTCTCCACCAAGTTTGAGGCTTTAGTCTTCATTTCTAAGTCATTCGCACCTTTTCTCCTTCCTCCATAACTCATATAAGTAATAACTAATGTGGGCTAATAGTATAATCACATATAGTGCCAAAGCAGTTCTTCTCTTCATTTCCTGAGTTCAGTTATTTAACTGCTCCTGTTAATCATCTTCCTAAAAATAATTAATTTTTATTTGGATGAGGCAAAACATAACAACTCTTGGTTACAGTAACATAAAGGAAGGTGGTAGTGAAAAGTGTAATTCAAAATGGCCAAAAATGGCTTTATATGTTTGGTTTTGGAATTTTAAGTTGCTAATTATATTTGAATATAGGAGTAAATGAAGTTCTGGGATATCATGTTCTTTGATTCATTCAACAAATGCTACATTTGGAGGTGGGAAGATGAAGCAGTTCTCTTCTGATTATTTCTATTTTCTCAGTGAAATAAAGATTCCAGGTCATCAGCTGCTGGTGAGGATGGAAGGATGGAAGAGGTGGTGTTGGATGTTTGAGAAGAATGGAGAGGAACCAGTCATCTCAGAGAGTAGGTGAGGAAACTGATGAGACTAAGGAAATACATCCCTTCTCGGCCTTTTGGCTAAGTTCAAGTGTAGATTAAGTAAATACAGAAGGAATGCAAGGAAATACTGACTCCAAGAAATACTGAGGGCTCGCTTGAGATTTGGTTCTTAAATTTAAAGTGAGGTCTAATACCATGGTTTTGTGTTTTTCTTAAGCCATATTTAAGTCTGGGTACTGATACAGAGTAAGCAGGTAGCTGAGAAACACCTGACATATACAAGATGAGGAGCAAGGCTGTTAAGGGTGTATGTGAGGAGGGTGAAGGTGATAGACCATGGAATCTAAGCTGGGTAAAGACGACAAAAAGGCTGGGAAGTGACAGAGTAAATTAACTGGAAGGTCCCCATGTCAAACTTGCTGGAGTTGGGGTAAGGGCTATGCTAGAAGAAAGCAAGGAAAAAACGGGAGGTGGCTAGAGAGCAAGATGCTTAAAACTGAGATCCCCGAAGTAGTGGTTATTAGTGATGGTGCAGTCTTGGGTATGACCAAAGAGTGAGCAGCTGAGATGGAGTGAAAGAAAAGTTAAATGGAAATGAGAACTCCAAAGAACTGTGAAGACAGACTGTTGAACAAATCACCAACAAGGATACTGAAGTCGCCAATGACACACAGATAAATAAAGCAAACAATGAAGATTACAGTTAGAGCAACAAGTAAGCCAGACAACTTCTTTGTCTGGCTCCCCTGTTCATTCGTCTCTAGCAGGGCTACTCTTGTTCTCTTCCATTTTGTTCTCCATATGTTAGGGACAATGAAAAGTATTAATATCTATTAATATATCATTATGTAATAGCTATTAATAACAGTACAAATAATGTAAAACACCAAAGAAATAAACATAGCAAATGGTAACGCCATTGTTTACTAAGGATTTAAGTGAACATGACACTGGAACCTCACTATAAGACTACATTCTGTAAATAATTTAGTATAAGGCTTGTTTGTATCTCATTCTAGAGCCCTTGTCATAAAGTATTTTTAATGATTTCCTAAAATATGAACCGCAAAGCTGCATTTCAATTATATTTCACAACAGATATTTGTCAAATGGATGAAAGTATGACTTGTGGTCAGGTGCCAGATAGGTGAGGACTGATTGGATTAAGTGCATTAGGAAATAAATCAAGTGAAAAAAATCTCTAGAGAACATTAAAAATTACTAACTAAGAGTCCCATTCTTCTGACCAGTGATTCTCAGACTTAGATTTCCAAAACTAAACAACTTCTTTTTTAAAAAATATCTGGAGTTTAGTGTTGTCATTGGGTTGCTTAGTTTTTAATTTGCAAGGTAAAGATTTCTTAAACAAAAATATCAAACCTGGCATCTTCTATCAGCACCACTTCATATAAGAAAATATACTGTAATATCAAAAGGTAGGGTGGACATAATCTCAGAATAAAGGACAGTTTTTTGTATTAAATAAATTCAAAAGTGGGGGCTCTGGAGTCAGCTTGCCTGGATTCAAGTCCTGGTTCTTCCACTTACTAACTGGAAATAATAGCAACTACCTCAGAAGATTATTATGAAGGTTAAGTATAATGCACATAAGGCACTTCGAATACTTCCTGGCACATAGGAAGATCTCGTAAATATTGGCTTAATAAATATTAACTTATTTTTTATCACCTTGCTATAGAGGAGTGATGAAATGGAACCAGACTCCCAACTGTTAATGTGAGAATTAGATCATTGTTAGGTGACCGTAAAGCTTGAAAATAAGTGACAATCTTGCTTGTGAAATTCTTTCTGAGACTATTGTGACCATCTGGCCCCTTAGGCACTTTATCTAAAACACGAGTGTCACTTGGACACTGCAAATTATAGTACCCATTCCTTTGATGAATCTCAAACTCCAAATTAACACTGTAGTAAATGAGTTGTAACACAGCAGTTTCACAAAGATTTTACTAGTGTTCAGTAGAGCAGGATTCTCTGTAGCTCTAGTCTCTCTCTTCCAGGTGGATTACTATCAGAGTCAATCCTGCCTGCTTCTCTTATGCCTTAGGCAGAATTCAATTCACACCTATTTCTCAAGCCTTCCAACTTCATTTAGGGTCAAGATGTAGCTCCATCCATAAAAACCAAGCTACCACAACTATCAGTTCCATGTGTACACATCCTTCTATCATCTTTCTCCCCAACCTGTTCTATTACAATAAATATTTCTTTTCCAAAGTTCCCCTTATCCTCCCAATTGCACCCACTCTCATAGCCCTTAACTACCAGATATTAGAAAGCTGCCTCTCCTCTTTCTTACGGGGGCACACACCTCACTCTGCTAGCACCCACCTGGGATGATTTGGTTCTATTGAGAGGAACTGGGGCTATTTCTGGGTTCTTCACCCAAAAGGTCATTTGCAATGCTAGATTACCACTGCCCATCCTTTGCCTCTTAGTTTGAGGTAGATTAGTATGATATGCACTTCTCACCTTAATTCTAACTACCACTCTCTGCCAGTTGAATTAGCAATTCTCCAACAATGTAAAAATTTGCAGCCCCAGGTATTGATATTCACTGATACTGATATTCAGTGATTATAATCATACAAATTTTGGTGGAGAGAACTTTAGGAGGCTTTAAGTGTGTGCTATGAATAGCCTGAAATGATTTTTGACCTAAAAGTCTAAATATAATAAGAACTTATCCATTATAATAAGGCTTATGTAGCCCCTCTGATGAAAATACATGAAAATATGTATGAGACGTAATATACTAATTGTAATCTCTTTTCTTAAAATAGCTCAATGAAAAATACATAGCCTATTTCTGCAGTAAAATGAATAAATAGTAATGTTTATAATCTTTCAAATATTATCCATAAAAGTGACAAATTTGTATTTGCTAATCTCTTCAATTTTAAAAAGCAGTGAATTTTCTTTGCTTTCCTGAGATTATATCAAAGGCAAGCTGCACTGAGGAAAAATTGTCAGTCAACTTTTAGGTATCCAAAAGAGGAAAACATTACAGCAAACACTAACTTTACACAAGAGTAAGCAGAATAATAATAAATTAGGAGGAATGTCTGTCAAATTAGCATCAGGATAAAGAGTGTTTAATTTATTTTGTGGGAACATGATCTATAAAGAGAGAGAAGTGTGAAGTGGGTTTTGTGATGTTTAAAGGGGAATCCCAAGTAGCTTCCAGTTCAAATGCAGACAGATTTGCCAAGTTTGCCAAAATAGGGAGGCTATCAACAGACTAGCAGCAAGTCAGGACATATTCACAAGTCTTGCAAGCCTCTCTCTGCAGTTGTACAAACCAGATTTGAATGCTTATTTTTAAATCATGCATGCACTTGCAGAAAACACAATCACAAATTAACATCAATATTTAATCTTTTAAAGTTTGCATAATTCTAACTTCTCCTAGAATTATGAGTATTTTCTTAGTTCTATTCAACTTCTCATTTTAGTAGTACAATATGATTATTTACACTAAGAAACAGTTTTCCAACCATGCAATAAGGACCTGGAGAATAGCTTCCATCAACTCATAATATAGGAGGGCTTTTTGTTTGTTTGTTTCAAAGATCGTCAGTCAGCCTCTAAAACGAGTTATCTATATTTGCTTAGCTGGGCACTTAGCAAATCTTTAAGAAAAGGAGATACTTAAGACTAAAAACACAACTTCTGACCCCATTTGAGCAGTCAGGTCTTTGATCGTCTAATCTCTGGGTATCATTTTGTCCAGCAGAGACCTGCTGTTGCCCCATCAACTTTAAAATGCCAAGAGCACCTTGAGTTCCGTTATGATAAAGTGGAAAAGGCCTGTGCCCTAAGCACCAAGCATCTATGCAGGATGCCTACCACCCAACTAGTCTATATCCAAATTAGTCACCTGAGATTCACTATAGATCCTCTCATTAGATAGCCTAGAACTAAAGATGGGGTATGTGTAGTAACTCTCCAAACTAATCTTTGCTGACACCCCCATCCGTTTTTTACTCCCTCAGAGGGTGTGGCCTGGTATTTCACAAATTCTTGATGACAAAGATCATGCTTCTACTATAGCAGGTCCTGCCTTGCTGCCATCTGGCAGCATGTACTTTATTAGTTTCAGAATTTTACAGCTTTTCCTTTCCTCTTTTTTTCCCTCTGTCTCTTAGCTTTAAACCCATTTTACTTGCAGTCCCCAATGGAGCCTCTTAAAATGCAGATTTTCAAGCACTACTCCTAGAAATTTGAATTCATTAAGTCTGGAGTGGAGCTGGGGAAGCTATTTAACAAGCACCTTCCAGGTGACTGTAATGCAGGCCAGAAGACACTTTGAGAAACATCATTCATAGTTATAACTGACACTACATTAAGCTGCCTTCTAAGAGTTCTTAGGTTTTTATTTTATTTAGTGTATATGTTCTATAGCATTAATTAAATCATAAACTAATAAGGATATTTTTTTATTCCTCGACAAGTTGTAGCTGTTGAAGAGCAAAGAGCTATTCTAACAAGATAAAAGTTACCAAGAATAAATGTAAGGGACTTCCTTGGCAGTCCAGTGGTTAAGACTCCATGCTTCCACTGCAGGGGGCACAGGTTCAAACCCTGGTCTGGGAACTAAGATCCCACATGTCACGAGGCGTGGCCAAAAAATTAAAAATTAAAAAAAATAAATAAATGCAGGACTTCCCTGGTGGCGCAGTGGTTAAGAATCTGCCTGCCAATGCAGGGGACATGGGTTCGATCCCTGGTCCAGGAAGATCCCACATGCTGCGGAGCAACTAAGCCCGTGCACCACAACTACTGAGCCTGTGCTCTAGAGCCCGTGAGCCACAACTACTGAGACCACGTGCCACAACTACTGAAGCCTGTGTACCTAGAGCCCGTGCTCCGCAACAAGAGAAGTCACTGCAATGAGAAGTCCATGCACTGTAACAAAGAGTAGCCCCCACTCACCACAACTAGAGAAAGCCTGCGCACAGCAACGAAGACCCAACGCAGCCAAAAATAAATAATTTTTAAAAAGAATAAATGTAAGATTTCTACACTTGAGTACAATTGGGGGAGATATGGTTTTGTGAGAGATGACTTGGGGGTTTTACTCAACAATAAAGTCGGTATGAGTCAAGATAGAATGTGGATGTCAAAAATGTTAATGCAATTTCATCCTGCATTGAAAGGAGATTGATGTTTTGAACAAAGGATGGATAGTTCTGGTCTACGGCATGCCACGGACTACACTTGCAGTACTCGAAGTACTCCACTGATTTCTGAGTTTCACAACTTAAAGCAAACATAAACAGATGTTAAAGTTCAGAGAAATGAGAATAGAATGGTAGAGGAATAAAAATTAAGTTATAAAAGAGTTTACTAGAAGAACCAATCAAGCTGGGAGTTTTAGCTTAGGGAAAACATGAATCTGAGGAGAGTTTAGTTCTGGACAGAATAGCTTTCTTCACATACCTAAAGGGCTTTCACAGGGAAGCAGGATTATCCTTGTTCTGTATAGTCTTGGGGAAGAACTAGAGTTTGCAGAGAAGCTACAAGGACATGTATTTCATCTTAAGTTAAGGAAGACTCAAATCAACAGCTGTCCAAAAAATGGAACGCAGTGTTCAGAAAGAATGAGTTTCCTGTTACTGAAGGAATTCAAGCTTAGCCTAAAGAACTTGGCAGAAGTTATTCAGCAGAAATGGAGAGAAAATGTAAACAAAAGACAAGTATGTGAATTAAATGACTTTTAAGATCCCTTGCAATGCTGAGATTCTATAATTCCTTTGATATTCTGATAGAAACAGCTAGTTTTGCAAAGATAGGAATATTTAAAATAAATATTCCAGGATGGGAACAAAGGAGACCGAAGGCTAGTAAGAAAATAAAGAAGCTATTGCTGTAATTCAAGTGTAATTTACTGAAGCTATGAAAAAGATAAGAGGAATGATCCAAAAAACAAAGCAGAAACAAAATTAGGAGCAGTCAATAATGGATTTGAAAAAAATGCATGCACACATGAATAGAGCCAACTGATCTTTGACAAATAATCAAAGGCAATACAATGGGGCAAAAATAGTCTTTTCAAGAAAGTGGTGCTAGAACAATTGGACATCAACATGCAAAAAAAAAAAATTGATACAGACTTTATACCCTTCACAAAAATTAATGCAAAATCGCTCAAAGACCTAAATGTAAAACGCAAAACTACAAAACTAAATGTAAAATGCAAAAACTACAAAAGTATAAAACTTCTAGAAGATAAAGCATGACCTTGGGTCTAGATGACCTTGGGTATGGCAGTTCCTTTTTTTTTTTTTTTTTTTTGTGGTACGCAGGCCTCTTACTGCTGTGGCCTCTAGTTGCGGAGCACAGGCTCCGGAGGCGCAGGCTCAGCGGCCATGGCTCACGGGCCCAGCCGCTCCGCGGCATGTGGGATCCTCCCAGACCGGGACACAAACCCGTGTCCCCTGCATCGGCAGGCGGACTCTCAACCACTGCGCCACCAGGGAAGCCCCTGGCAGTTCCTTTTTAGACACAACACCAAAGGCAAAATCCATGAAAGAAAGAATTGATAAGCTGGACTTCATTAAAATAAAAAACTTCTGCTCTATTAAGAACAATGTCAAGAGAATGAGAACACAAGCCACAGAATGGGAGAAAATATTTACAAAAGACACAACTGATAAAGCATTATTATCCAAAATACACAAAGAATGGGACTTCCCTGGTGGCACAGTGGTTAAGAATCCGGCTGCCAATGCAGGGGACATGGGTTCGATCCCTAGTCCGGGAAGATCCCACATGCTGCAAAGCAAGTCAGCCCATGCGCCACAACTACTGAGCCGCACTCTAGAGCCCGTGAGTCACAACTACTGAAGCCCACATGTCTAGAGCCCATGCTCCTCAATAAGAGAAGCTACCACAATGAGAAGCCCACGCACAGCAACGAAGAGTAGCCCCCACTCACTGCAACTAGAGAAAGCCCGTGCACAGCAACGAAGACCCAACGCAGCCAAAATAAAATGAATTTAACAAAAACAAACAAAAGAACCCAAAATACACAAAGAACTCTTAAAACTCAACAATAAGAAAACAACCCAATTAAAAAGTGGGCCAAAGACCTTACAGACACTTTACCAAATAAGATAAACAGATGGCAAATAAGCATATGAAAAGATGCTCTACATAATATGTCATCAGAGAAATGCAAATTAAAACAACAGTGAGATATCACTATACCTATTTGAGTGGCCAAAACCCAGAAGACTGACAACACTAAGTGCTGGTAAGGCTATGGAGCACTGGGATTCTCATTCATTGTTGGTGGGAATGCAAAGTAGTACCGGCACTTTGGAAGACAGTTTGGCAGCTTCTTACGATCCTAAACATATTCTTTCCATTTGATCCAGCAATCGCTCTCCTTGGTGTTTACCCAAAGGCGTTGAAAACACATCTAAACTAAAACCTGCACACAGATGTTTACAGGAGCTTTATTCATAACTGCAAAACTTGGAAGCAACCACAATGTCCTTCAGTAGGTGAACGAATAAATAAACTGTGGAACATCCAGACAATGGAATATTATTCAGGACCAAAAAGGAATGAGGTATCAAGCGACAAAAAGACATGAAGAAACCTTAACTGCAAATTACTAATCCAAAAGGGCTACTATATGACATTCTGGGAAAGACAAAACTATGGACACAGTAAAAAGATCAGTGGTTGCCAGGGATGGGTGGGCGTGGCACAGAGTATGTTTAGGGCAGTGAAAATACTCTGTATGATACTATAATGATGGATACACATTATATACACATATACACATATTATATATTTGTTCAGACTCAGAGAATGTACAACACCAAGAGTAAACTGTAAGGTAAACTGTGGACCTGTGTGTGATTATGACATGTCAAAGTAGGTTCATCAGTTGTAACAAAGGTACCACTTTGGTGGAGGATGGTGATAATGGGGGAGGCTGTGCATGTGTGGGAACAGGAAATCTCTGTCCTTTCCCCTCTATTTTCCTGTGAGCCTAAAACTGCTCTAAAAAAAAAAAGTCAATTAAAACATGCATACAAAGCAAAAATGATATGACTGATAAGGGATTAATATCCAACATAAACAAACAGTTCATACAACTCAACATCAAAAAAAAAAAAGACAAGCCGACTGAAAAATGGGCAGAAGAACTGAATAGACATTTTTCCAAAGAGGAAATGCAGATGGCCAACAAGCACATGAAAAGATGCTCAACATAGCTAATCATCAGGGAAATGCAAATCAGAACCACAAAGAGGTATCACCTCACACCTGTCAGAACGGCTATCATCAAAAAGAACACAAATAACATGTTGGTGAGGATGTGAAAAAAAGGGAACCCTTGTACACTGTTGGTGGCAATGTAAATTGGTGCAGCTACTGTGGAAAACAGTATCGTGGTTTCTCAAAAAACTAAAAATAGAACTACCATATGACCCAGCAACTCCACTCCTGGGTATATATCCAAAAAAACCGAAAACACTAATTTAAAAAGATAAATGCACCCCAACATTCCTAGCAGCATTATTTACAACTGCCAAGATATGGAAGCAACCTAAGTGTCCATCAACAGATGAATGGATAAAGAAGATGTTGTGTGTGTGTGTGTGTGTGTGTGTGTGTGTGTATGCACACACATACATACACAATGGAATACTACTCAGCCATAAAAAACAACGAAGTTTTGCCATTTGCAGCAACATGGATGGATTTGCAGGGCATCATGCTAAGTGAAATCAGTCAGACTGAGAAAAGCAAATACTGTATGATATCACTTATATGTGGAATCTAAAAAATACAACTAGTGAATATAACAAAAAAGAAGCAGGCTCACAGATATAGAGAACAAACTAGTGGTTACCAGTGGAGAGGGAGGGGAGGAGTAATACAGGGGCAGAGGAGTGGGAGGTACAAACTATTGGGTATAAGATAGGCTCAAAGATGTATTATATGACATGGGGAATATAGCCAATATTTTGTAATAACTGTAAACAGAAAATAACCTTTAAAACTGTAGTAAAAATGTGTAGAAAAATAAAAATAATAAAAAGTTAAAAAAAAAAAAGCATGCAAAGCAAAGGAAAAAGGGGAGAAAACATGACTCCAAGGACCTAGAAAATAAAGGTAACTGGGAAGACAGAACTATTTGTGGGATGGGGAAAAAAATGTTTAATAAATGTAACAAAGTTTTGAACATTTCAAGAATTCACTTCAGTAAGAATTCTAATGGGAGATGGTGAAAGCATCTGGAGATACAGTCATACATTACATACATCTAAAAATCACCACTAAATGCTTGGATAACCTTTTATAAGCCTCCGGAAAATAGTGAAGCTTATTCTAGAGAATGGGTAGTGTGGCTTCTCATCCAAGTTGTGAAATCTAGAAAGGAAACCTAATAGTAAATCAACTCATTTAAAATGCTGAATCAAGAAGCCTAAAGAGCACCAGACTGGGAGTAAGGCAACCTGCATCCTAGCCCCTACTGTGACTCTAGCTTAAATAAATTGTTTACCCTCCTGGGGCCCCAAAATCCTCATCTATGAAATAAGAATGACATAAGCTTTTAAATAAGCTTTTCTCAAACTGGCGTTCCTTGAAACATTAATAGTTATATCTTTATGTCCGTATGTTTGTTAAGTAAGTTTAAGTAAATTTGGAAAATGTCAGACTAGATAATTTCTATGGTCTGCTGCTCTAACATGGTGTAATTCTGATCCAAATATATAGTTACCTTAATGAATTTAAATCTAATGTATATACAGATATACTATTTGCTTTTGATTATCTCATAGAGAGGAGTATCAACGAATGTAAAATGGGTGACAATCCTTTTGAGAAAATTTCATACCTCGACAGTGGCGATTGAGAGCAGAAAGCAAAGAGTCTAATAACAAGAGGGACAAAAACTGAGAAAGGACTGGATAATTAACGTAATAAATGTAAATAATGCTTTTCATTCTGTTTGTCTATCCTTCTAAATGATCTTTTCCTTCAAATTCTTAGACAAGGTGCTAAGAACAGAATTACCCAACTACAGGTTCAACCCATTTGATTTTTTAAAAATTCATTTTTAGGCAAAATGGAGAAAAGGATTCAATATTTTGACTGTGGCAATAAACTATCATCTTTATGTTACACACAGTGTCTCACCTGGAGCCATTACTACATATAAGACAAATATGAATTTTGAATGGCTGAGTTCTATATCATTTAGTATGACATATGGTCAGCCTTCTGTAGCCAGATAAAGAAAGATCAGACTACAGAGAATTTTTAACACAATAAAGTGGGTCTTCCTATCTCCCTTTTTCTAAGCTTTCACAGCTACAGTTGGTTGCCTAAATGAAGGGTTATGTTCTGGGCAGTTTTTTGCTAACATTATTGTTAATTCTTTCTTCCACTTCCCTTCCTACAACAACCTATTCTCTATAGTGTCTATCAAGATGGTTGTTGTTTTTCTAAGTCAGTATACCACATACAAGAAGAAACTGATGAGATTTATAGAAGGAAGCGATAGAGCATTTATCAGCTCTCCTCTGATGGAATGTGATAAAAAGTAAATATAAATCAGCCAAAGTATGAGTTCACAAACAAAGAAAACATATTTCTAGGTGTTCCCTTGACTACCTTATCAACAAACACTGTTCAAAATAGGTAATTACAAAATAGCATATGAGGATAATCTAAGGCGTAAACTATTTTGAACAGCAACAAAAGTTTAAGATAAGGATTTGATTAAAGGGAATAGATTAAATATTTTTGTCTTTCATAAAATTACTTTTTGGCAATATAATCATACCAACCACCATCTACATAGTACCTTGCTCACTGTGAACACTATGTTAGAAAATTTATACACATTAATGCTATACTGACAATAAACATACAAAGTAAATAATTTTGCAGGTGAGGGTACCAAGACTCAGAGAGTCTAGGGCCCAGGGCCCTTAAATATTAAGAGGCCCAGGACCATACAAGTGACAAGTGGTAATGGTAGACTCAAAGCGAGCCTTGTTTTGGCATACCCAAGAGCCTTCTTACTGCTGAGGAAGAGATGCTAATTTACCAGTACAGGGCTTATCTGGATACAATTTTGCTAATACTATTTATCTTAAAAAAAAAAAGTTATCTACCTGTTCTTTCTTGGAAAAAAGCTCATGACACACTATTAAGTAGAGAAAAAAGTTACAGAAAAATGACTAGTATGATCCTATCTAAACAGAAAAATAACCTATACATGAGTACAGACAATCAAAAATACATATGTGTATAAACGCCTAAGCAAAATACTTTCCCCCTTCTTATTTCTGTAGTCTAGTTCCATCTGGGGCCAATAAAAGAGGTCTTTCCTAGATTAAGAAGGAATCTCAGGGGATCAATGTAGATTTAGTAACTTTTTAAAGACATGGCTCAAGTCTTTACTCCTTGAGTAAAGTGCATCAGCAGTGCATCTGCTGCTTCCTCATATTGCCTACTTCGTTAATTTGGTTCACAATGTGCCTTATACTTTACACAACACTGCTCTGCAGGACTTCCCTGGTGGTCCAGTGGTAAAGAATCCACCTTACAATGCAGGGGATGCGGGTTCGATCCCTGGTCGGGTAACTAAGATCCCACGTGCCGCAGGGCAACTAAGCCCACGCAACACAATTACTGAGCTCATGGTCCTCAACTAGGGAGCCCGCGTGCAGCAAATTACAGAGCCCGTGCGCTCTGGAGCCTGCACAACACAACTAGAGAGAGAAAACCCACACGCCACAACTAGAGAGAAGCCCGCGCGCCGCAGTGAACGATCCTATATGCCTCAACGAAGATCCCATGTGCCGCAACTAAGACCCATCGCAGCCAAAAATAAATAAATAATAAATAAATCTTAAAAAAAAATACTGCTCTGGGATGTGCAAATATAGTGTTAGTCCCAAATACACTGTAAGCATCTTGAGGGCAGGACTTGGGTCTAACCAACTAAAGTGTTCCACAACTGAGATTAATCAAGTTCTCGGCGTTTATTCTTTTCCTGAAAATTTATACTATGAGCCAGGCACCAGCACAGGAGCAGAACATACACTAGTAACCAAATAAACAAGGTCTCTTCCTTACTGAATTTATATTATGCTTGTGAGGGGTAGGGGCATGCAGGGGGCTGGAATATATGTAATAAGCAGTTATGCTACAAGGTAATAATGCATAAAAGAACACATGGAATTACTGGAACACCTAGGAGGACACTAAAGTAAAAGCATTCTGAAAAAAGTGAGATCAAAGCTGAGGCCTAAAGGATAAACAGAAGTTGGATAAAAAGATGGTGAAAAAGTACCCTCGGATATAGAGGTAAGAAACAGTAGCATGGCAAATTAGACGAACTGAAAATAGCACAGGTTGGCTGGAACCCAGAGCATGGGAGAGGGGGCAGAGGCTGAAAGAAAGGGTGGGAAAGTCTGGCAGGGGGCAGACCACATAGGGCTTGTAAGCCATGGATGGAGTTAAGGAGAGCTACTAAAGAGTTTTAACCAGTGGAGTGACAGGATCAGACTTGCCTTTTTATAAAAATCGCTCCAGTTACAGTGTGGAGAATGGATTAGGGAAGGGCAAGGCTGAAGGCTTAAGGAGCAATTCAGGCAAGAGATAATGGTGGCCTGAAGGAAGGCAGTGGCGGGGGAGATGGAGAGAACTGGACAGATTTGAGATTCTGAGAAGACTGCAGCACTGACAGGAAATGGGAGGTGAGGGAAAGAGACGAGTTAAAGAGGGTGCCCAGATTCTCAGCTAGAGCATCGCCTGAGCTAGAAAACAGAAGTATGTTTAGGGAGGATGGAGGGGGCAGTTGAATGAGTTTGACTGTGAATTTACTGTATGATCATGAGATAGCCAAGAGGTTATGCTAAGAGCTCTAAGTTAAGACTGTGATGGAATATGCATATTTGAGAGTTAATGGCATAAAGACACTAATTTAACCTGCGGAAATGGATGTGATCAATTTGGGGGAGAACAATTACAGAGTGAGGAAAAGAGTAGCTCTAAGACACACTCCTGAGGAACTCCACTGTAAAGGACACAAAAGAGACTGAGAAGGGACACCCAGAGAGGTAAAAGGAAGATCAGAAATCCTTGGAGGGAGAAAAATCAAGTAATGAGATTATTTCAAGAAAGAGCGTTCCACAGTGTGTTTCCTAAATGTGTGTAGACTGACTGAAGCTCTCCTTCAGTAAAAGTAAATATCAGCAATTCTTCCTTCTATCCTCAATTCAGCTTCCAGCTTCTTTTTGTGGTGATGAAAATATGTGCAATGATTATTCTCCACTCCCCCCAAATGAGGTCCTCCTGATTTTCTTATTTCTAACATTTCCTCACTGAGACATGAGTCTCACCTCCAATTTTGTCACCACAGTAAATAATGACCAAACTCTGCCAATTTCATCTTTGTAATTGTTTTCACATCTTTTCTTCCCTTTCCATTCCCACTGTCACCGCCCTAATCCAGGTTCTAAGTACCATACAACTGGACAGTTATGGTCTACTGGTCTCCCACTTCCTCTCTAGAACAATGCTTTTCACATAGAATAACCATATTAATTATTTAAAATATTAACTTTAATTGCTTTATGCCACTGCTGAAAATTCCCCAATGATTTCCCATTATAATTGTTCACAAATTTCATTCATTTAGCAAATATTTATGTAGGGTAGTACTTCTCAAACTACCTATGCTAAGGTCCTGTTGTTTTTCTTTTTCTTTGAAGTTTTCAATCCATTGCAGACCAATATTGTAAAATGCAATAAAAAACGCTGTGGTAATGTTAAATTCCTAAAAAAAGTTTCTAAATTCTTGTTTTCAATTTTGGTATTTATCTTATCGTGGACTGGTAACAACAGTTCATGGTCCAGCAGTGATCTGTAGACCATATTCCAAACAGCCCCAGTGTTGATAATACATGGATAAAAAGACATTACAGTTCTGCCTTCAATGCATGCACTCAATGCAGGGCAATTCTGCAATTCAGGGGAGACATTTTTGATTGTCACACAGGAGGAAGGAGGGAACTACTGGCATTGAGTGAATAGAGCCCAGAGATGCTGCTAAACATCCTATAATGAACAGGATATACCCTCTCCAACAAAGAATTATCCAGCCTAAAATGTCAAAAATGTCAAGGTTGAGAAACTCTGCTTTACAAGTGTAATGCAAATGAATAATTAGAAGACATTAAGAACAGAGCTATACACCCGAGAACTTGCAGTGTGTTTCACTGGCATAGTTTCACCCATTGTTGGAGCCCGTTGGGCTGGCCAGCCTCCCGCCTCTCCACCAGTGTGTCACGCATTCCTTCCGCATCTACCTACTTGAAAGCATCCCTCCGTGATGAGGATGGGGTGGTGGTTGGTCCACAGAGTCCAGTGCCAAGAGGGAAAACCGTGTGGCTGACAGGGTCTTGGTGCTCTGGCCGGGTGTCAGGCCTGAGCCTCTGAGGTGGGAGAGCCGAGTTCAGGACATTGGACCACCAGAGACCTCCCAGCCCCATGTAATATCAATCAGCGAGAGCTCTCCCAGAGATCTCCATTTCAACTCTAAGACCCAGCTCCACTCAACGACCAGCAAGCTCCAGTGCTGGACACCCCATGCCAAACCATTAGCAGGACAGGAACACAACCCCACCCATTAGCAGAGAGGCTGCCTAAAATCATAATAAGTTCACAGACACCCCAAAATACACCACCAGACGCAGTCCTGCCCACCAGAAAGACAAGATCCAGCCTCATCTACCAGAACACAGGCATCAGTCCCCTCCACCAGGAAGCCTACACAACCCACTGAACCAACCTTACCCACTGGGGGCAGACACCAAATACAACAGGAACTACGAATCTGCAGCCTGTGAAAAGGAGACCCCAAACACAGTACGTTAAGCAAAATGAGAAAACAGAGAAATACACAGCAGATAAAGGAGCAACGTAAAAACCCACTACACCAAACAAATGAAGAGGAAATAGGCAGTCTACCTGAAAAAGAATTCAGGGTAATGATAGTAAAGATGATCCAAAATCTTGGAAACAATGGAGAAAATACAAGAAACGTTTAACAAGGACCTAGAACTAAAGAGCAAACCATGATGAACAACACAATAAATGAAATTATAAGTTCTCTAGAAAGAATCAATAGCAGAATAACTGAGGCAGAAGAACAGATAAGTGACCTGGAAGATAAAATAGTGGAAATAACTACCACAGTGCAGAATAAAGATAAAAGAATGATAAGAATTGAGGACAGTCTCAGAGACCTCTGGGACAACATTAAACTCACCAACATTCGAGTTATAGGGGTCCCAGAAGAAAAAGAGAAAAAGAAAGGGACTGAGAAAAAATTTGAAGAGATTATAGTTGAAAACTTCCCTAACACAGGAAAGGAAATAGTCAATCAAGTCCAGGAAGCACAGAGAGTTCCATACAGGATAAATCCAAGGAGAAACACGCCAACACATATTAATCAAACTATCAAAAATTAAATACAAAGAAAAAATATTAAAAGCAGCAAGGGAAAAGCAACAATGACATACAAGGGAATCCCCATAAGGTTAACAGCTAATCTTTCAGCAGAAACTCTGCAAGCCAGAAGGGAGTGGCAGGACATATTTAAAGTGATGAAAGGGACAAACCTACAACCAAGATTACTCTACCCAGCAAGGATCTCATTCAGATTCAATGGAGAAACTAAAACCTTTACAGACAAGCAAAAGCTAAGAGAATCCAGCACCACCAAACCAGCTTTACAACAAATGCTAAAGGAACTTCTCTAGACAGGAAACAGAAGAGAAAGAAAAGACCTACAATAACAAATGCAAAACAATTAAGAAAATGGTAATAGGAACATACATATCAATAGTTACCTTAAATGTAAATGGATTAAATGCTCCAACCAAAAGACAGAGACTGGCTGAATGGATACAAAAACAAGACCCTTATATATGCTGTCTACAAAAGACCCATGTCAGACCTATGGACACACGCAGACTGAAAGTGAGGGGACAGAAAAAGATATTCCATGAAAATGGAAATCAAAAGAAAGCTGGAGTAGCAATATTCATATAAGATAAAATAGACTTTAAAATAAAGAATGTTATAAGAGACAAGAAAGGACACTAAATAATGATCAAGGGATCAATCCAAGAAGAAGATATAACAATTGTAAATACTTATGCACCCAAAATAGGAACACCTCAATACATAAGGCAACTGCTAACAGCTAAAAAAGAGGAAATCGACAGTAACACAATAACAGTGGGGGACTTTAACATCTCACTTATACCAATGGACAGATCATCCAGACAGAAAATGAATAAGGAAACACAAGCTTTAAATGACACAACAGAGCAGATAGATTTAATTGATATTTATAGCACATTCCACCCAAAAGTGGCGGAATACACTTTCTTATCAAGTGCACATGGAACATTCTCCAGGACAGATCACATCTTGGGTCACAAATCAAGCCTCGGTAAATTTAAGAAAACTGAAATCATATCAGGCATCTCAACACTATAAGATTAGAAATCAATTACAGGGTAAAAGAATGAAAAAAACACAAACACATGGAGGCTAAACAATACGTTACTAAACAACAAAGAGATCACTGAAGAAATCAAAGAGGAAATCAAAAAATACCTAAAGACAAATTACAACGAAAATACGACAATCTAAAACCTATGGTATGCACTAAAAGCAGTTCTAAGAGGGACGTTTATAGCAATACAAGCCTACCTCAAGAAACAAGAAAAATCTCAAATAAACAATCTAACCTTACACCCCTAAAGGAACTAGATACCTAAAGGAACTAGGGAAAGAAGAACAAACAAAACCCAAAGTTAGCAGAACGAAAGAAATCATAAAGATCAGAGCAGAAAGAAATGAAATAGAAACAAAGAAAACGATAGCAAAGATCAATAAAACTAAAAGCTGGTTCTTTGAGAAGATAAACAAAATTGATAGGGCTTCCCTGGTGGCACAGTGGTTGAGAGTCCGCCTGCCGATGCAGGGGACGCGGGTTCGTGCCCTTGTCCGGGAAGATCCCACATACCGCGGAGCGGCTGGGCCCGTGAGCCATGGCCGCTGAGCCTGCGCGCCCGGAGCCTGTGCTCCGCAACGGGAGAGGCCACAACAGTGAGAGGCCCGCGTACCACAAAAAAAAAAAAAAAAAAAAATTGATAAACCATTAGCCAGACTCATCAAGAAAAAGAGGGAGGACTCAAATCAATAAAATTAGAAATGAAAAAGGAGAAGTTAGAACGGACACTACAGAAATACAAAGCATCATAAGAGAACACAACAAGCAATTCTATGCCAATAAAATGAACAACCTGGAAGAATGGACAAGTTCTTAGAAAGGTATAACCTTCCAAGACTGAACCAGGAAGAAACAGAAAATATGAATAGACCAATTACAAGTAATGAAGTTGAAACTGTGATTAAAAATCCTCCAACAAACAAAAGTCCAGGACCAGATGGCTTCATAGGTGAATTCTATCCAACATTTAGAGAAGACCTAACACCCATCCTTCTCAAACTCTTCCAAAAAATTGCAGAGGAAGGAACACTCCCAAACTCATTCTATAAGACCACGATCACCCTGATACCAAAACCAGACAAATATACTACAAAAAAAGAAAATTACAGGCCAATATCACTGATGAATATAAAATCCTCAACAAAATACTAGCAAACAGAATCCAACAACACATTAAAAGGATCATGCACCATGATCAAGTGGGATTTATCCCAGGGATGCAAGGAATCTTCAATATACAAAAACCAATCAATGTGATACACCATATTAGCAAATTCAAGGATAAAACCCATATGATCATCTCAATAGATGCAGAAAAAGCTTTTGACAAAATTCAACACCCATTTATGATAAAAACTCTCCAGAAAGTGGGCACAGAGGGAACCTACCTCAACATAATAAAGGCCATATACGACAAACCCACAGCAAACTTCGTTCTCAATGGTGAAAAACTGAATGCATTTCCTCTAAGATCAGGAACAGGACAAGGATGTCCACTATTGCCACTATTACTCAACATAGTTTAGGAAGTCCTAGCGACGGCAATCAGAGAAGAAAAAGAAATAAAAGGAATACAAGTTGGAAAAGAAGAAGTAAAACTGTCACTGTGTGCACATGACATGATACTATACATAGAGAATCCTAAAGATGCCACCAGAAAACTACTAGAGCTAATCAATGAATTTGGTAAAGTTACAGGATACAAAATTAATGCACAGAAATCTCTTGCATTCCCATACACTAACAACAAAAGGTCAGAAAGAGAAATTAAGGAAACAATCCCAGTCACCACTGCAACAAAAAGAATAAAATACCTATGACACAAACAGATGGAGAGATATACCATGTTCTTGGATTGGAAGAATCAATATTGTGAAAATGACTATACTACCCAAAGCAATCTACAGATTCAATGCAATTGCTATAAAATTACCAGTGGCATTTTTTACAGAACTAAAACAGAAAATCTTAAAATTTGTATGGAGACACAAAAGACCCCGAACAGCCAAAGCAGTCTTGAGGGAAAAAAACGGAGCTGGAGGAATCAGACTCCCTGACTTCAGACTATACTACAAAGCTACAGTAATCAAGACAATATGGTACTGGCACAAAAACAGAAATATAGATCAATGGAACAGGACAGAAAGCCCAGAGATAAACCCACGCACCTATGGTCAACTAATCTATGACAAAGGAGGCAAGGATATACAATGGAGAAAAGACAGTCTCTTCAATAAGCGGTGCTGGGAAAACTGGACAGCTACATGTAAAAGAATGAAATTAGAACACTCCCTAACACCATACACAAAAATAAACTCAAAATGGATTAGACACCTAAATGTAAGACCGGACACTGTAAAACTCTTAGAGGAAAACATAGGAAGAACGCTCTTTGACATAAATCACAGCAAGATCTTTTTTGATCCACCTCCTAGAGGAATGGAAATAAAAACAAAAATTAACAAATGGGACCAAATGAAACTTAAAAGCTTTTGCACAGCAAAGGAAACTACAAACAAGACGAAAAGACAACACTCAGAATGGGAGAAAATATTTGCAAATGAATCAACGGACAAAGGATTAATCTCCAAAATATATAAACAGCTCATGCAGCTCAACATTAAAAAAACAAACAACCCAATCCAAAAATGGGCAGAAGACCTAAATAGACATTTCTCCAAAGAAGACATACAGATGGCCAAGAAGCACATGAAAAGCTGCTCAACGTCACTAAATATTAGAGAAATTCAAATCAAAACTACAATGAGGTATCACCTCACACCAGTTAGAATGGGCATCATCAGAAAATCTACAAACAAATGCTGGAGAGGGTGTAGAGAAAAGGGAACCCTCTTGCACTGCTGGTGGGAATGTAAATTGATACAGCCACTGTGGAGAGTAGTATGGAGGTTCCTTAAAAAATGAAAAATAGAATTACCATATGACCTAGCAATCCCACTACTGGGCATATACCCAGAGAAAACCATAATTCAAAAAGACACATGCACCCCAATTTTCCTTACAGCACTATTTACAATAGCCAGGTCTAAATGCCCACTGACAGATGAATGGATAAAGAAGAAGTGCTACATATATACAATGGACTATTACTCAGCCATAAAAAGGAACGAAATTGGGTCATGTGTAGAGACGTGGATGGATCTAGAGACTGTCATACAGGGTAAAGTAAGTCAGAAAGAGAAAAACACATATTGTATATTAACGTGTATATCTGTAACCTAGAAAAATGGTCCAGGTGAACTGGTTTGCAGGGCAGAAATAGAGACACAGATGTTGAGAAGAAACATATGGACACCAAGGGGGAAAGCGGGGGCTGGGGTGGTGGTGGTGGGATGAATTGGGAGATTGGGATTGACATGTATACAGTGATGTGTATAAAATAGACAACTAATAAGAACCTGCTGTATAAAAAATAAATTTTTTTTAAAAAAAGGAATCCTAATTGAGACAGTTTGTCCACTCAAATTTTAAAACCCAAACAGATAGAGATCTTTATGCTTTCAGTCAATACCCTCACTGCCTTGAGAGAAATCTGAGATTTTATAAAATACCTCTACTCTTAAAAAGAAAAAAGGGAAGAAGGAGGGGTTGGGGGGAAGGGGGAGAAGCAGGAGGGGGAAAAAGAAGAGGAGGAGAAGGAGATGAAAAGGAGGAGGACAAAGAGGAAGGAGGAGAGGTAGTTTAACTCTTTAGCAGAGGAAGAGAGGCCAGAGAAGTTTAAACAGTTGTCTGATATCTAAATGCAAAGGTCAGATTTCTGTAGTTATTAACTATCTCTATATATTAACTATCTCTATATATACTCAATATGTAGAATTCTACCAGATCACTAAAGTACTGGATAATTTCTGAGTTCGAAGGCTGTCATTTATAAGTGCATATAGGAAATGGTAGGGGGTGAGGCCAGACCTATAGAGCTTCAGTGTTTTAATAATTCCTCCCTTCCTTTTCACCCCCAAACCTGTTTTGTCTAAGTTCTCACAACCTTTACATACATGGAAAGCTTTGTAAATTTCCTTGAGAATTAATTCAGGAAGAAAGGCAAACATGGAACATATGTACTCATCATAGGATATTCTCTGACATAAAATTCAAGGCTTTATTGACTACTTGATTCTTAGATCTCTTCAATATCTGGAGAGGCAGTTCAGAATATAGACCCTGGAACCAGACATCCTGATTTCCAAACCCAGTTCTGCCAATTACTAGTTGTACAAACTTAGTGAGTCATTTCCTTTTCCTCTTTTTCTCCTGGTTCCTGGACCAGGAGAACCAAGTTCTAGTCCTAGTTCTGCCTGTGACTTGCTTAGTGACCTTGGGGCACAGTTTCTGCATCTGTACAGAGAAGGAGTCAGGGGACTGTAGTAGATCAGTTCTCAACCAAGGGTGATTTTGCCCCCAGGGGATGTTTGACAATGTCTGGAGATACTTCTGGTTGCCACCACTAGGGGTGAGATGAGGAGTGTTACTTGGCATATAGTGGGTAGAGGCCAGTGATGCTGCTAAACATCCTACAATGCAAAGGACAGCCAGCACCCCATGACAATTATCCGGCTCAAAATGTCAGTGGTGTCACAGTTGCAAAACCCTTGGCTCCAGCTCCCTCAAAGACCACCACAGAGGTCCCCAAGAAGTGGGGCTGAGAAAGCCCATTTTAACGGTTTTATGTTATGGGCTTTCATGAGAAAAGAACAATGTAAGAGTTAACAGCATGGGACTTTCCTGGTGGTCCAGTGGCTAAGACTCTGGGCTCCCAACGTAGGGGGCCCAGGTTTGACCCCTGGTCAGGGAACTAGATCCCACATGCCACATCTAAAGATCCCTCATGCCGAAATGCAGATCCCACATGCCGCAACTAAGACCCGGCACAGCCAAATAAATAAATAGAAAAAAAAAAAGAGTTAACGGCATGGACTCTGAGGCCAGACTGCCTGAGTTCAAATGTGACTCCACCACTTACTAACTATATGTCTTGGACCAATTACTCAACCTTTCTGACACTCAGTTTCCTTCTCCATAAAATGGGGACAATATAGTATCTACCTCATAAGGTTGTTGTGAGGATTAAGTAAGTTAATATATGTAAAGCATTTAGAAGGGTGCTGGCCCTATATAGGTATTAGCTAACATCATCATCACCACCTAAATATGGGGATAAAATGGAAAAAAACACCAACCATTTCACTTTAGGAGTCACATGAGTTAGGTTCCTCAGTGGAAAGGTTTTGAAGGCTGAACAAATTCAAGCACATTTCCTCACACTGTCAGAAACTCTGCTCTCCCTCCTTCCCATCTCCCACTCTTTCCTCTCTAATGCTTTCGCGGCTGCTTAAGCACTCAGATGCAAATGTTCTCACGGTTTGGAGGCAATACAAACTACTTGTACCCATTCTATAATGCAAAAAGTAATTGGAGGAGGTAGTTTGTTACACACCAAGAAATTGTTTTTATCTTTTAGTAGAAAAGGACAGGCACGTCTGCCTATGCTCTGTAAGGAGCTGCAATTAAAGCCCTCGGGATCCAGGCCTCACCCTCTTCTCCACTGAAACCTCATGAAAGGAGTGGGTCATATCCGTCCCCCTGCTCCTTTGCTGTGCTGTCAGGGGAGCCGCCACAAGACAGAAACAGCCTGTGATAGTACCTTTTTGTTTGTTTTTTAATTACACAAGTAGAAATATAATATCCCAGTTAAACATTCAGAGAAGGGGTACACAGAGTGAAAGAACAAAAATCTCCCTCTATGTCCATCCTAAATTCCCTTTCACAGAAGTAAACAATTTTTTCAATTTAATGTGAGTCCATATGGACTTCTGTAATGCATTTGCTTCAGATTTTTTAAATTACTAAAACATATCTGTACATTTAGAGCTATACCATTTTAAGATTCGCCTCCCTCTATTTCATAATGAGGATGGGAGGATGCAGCATAGTTTATTTAATCATTTCCTTACTGGTGGACATTTAGGTAAAAACTTAGACTTCAACTTCATAGTGACCCGATTATTGATTTATAAGTAACTCAACTGTAGTTGCCAGCAAACCTAATCCATTGGTGATTCTACAGAGAGCTCTGCCTCCCCAAAAGAAAGAAATCACTCTAAAAGTCTGTTTATAAATAAAAAATGCCAACTGAATTTACATATAATTTGACTCTGAGATATAAGCACAACTACATTATTTCTATTCAAATGTAAGTAAATTTAACCTGAAAAATTAAAACCAATGGAAAAATTAATTCAAGGTTAAATTTTTCAGCTTATTAAAAGGCACCCATAGTATTTTTAGGTTGTCTGCTTTATTTCTATATCCTGCTCTAGAGATTCTGGAAATCACATGATCATAAGGCCATTTTCTTCTTCTAATTAAAAAAAAAAAAAAAGATAAATTCCCCAACCTGAGTTAGAATTAGTAAATTATTACATTCTTCATATTCAAGTATCATCTATAAGTACTCTGTGGAAAAGCAGAAAGGGTAAGTTTTGCATCTCTGACTAGTGAGCAATTGCTTTCTTTTCCTTTCTTAATAAATTACAGGCAGACTTGAACAGATGTCAGGTTGGCATTCAAAACCTAAAATATAGCTGAAAAGCAAGTTATGACTAATACAAGGAAAAAAGATGAATGTCAGGAAGCTTCATTTTTTTTTTTTTTTTTTTTTTTCAAATTTCAGATAAGCTCTTTAGCCTTAGGGTTCCTTTTACAGAGCCCTGGAGTTCGGTAAGATGTCTTAACCACCATGTAAATTGCAATCTCTCCTCATGAGTTGGGGGTGTGAAAATGCATTTTAAGAGTGTCAGTGTTTATGTTAATCTTAGCAAGAACTCCCTCTCTCCCAAATATGGCATGTACAAAACCGTAGTGCCCTTTCTTCCACTGTATTTTATTTGCACTGTTCTTAGCATGTGAAAGATGTCTGCATGTGACTGAAAGGCTCCTTATCTTCTCCGCAGCTCTACTCACAGAGTAACTGCAGTTTCACTTGTGATATCAGAAATGAGTTGCTTTCCTCTAGAATTTCAAAAGAAACCTTAAAAATACAGATTGAAAATGGGCTTAGAGAGGGAGGCACAAAAAGGGGGACCAAAAAGAACAGTGTCAGTTTCAAAGAAAGGGCATACAAAACTCTAACCAGTGGCTTTCCTCCCCACTGGTCAGCCTGCAATATCTACAAGGTACAGGTCCACCCAAAGACAGGACAAGGCTTGAGGCCTTTAAGTCTCTACACTCTTTTCCTTTCAGCTCTAATACAGATAACTTCTGCCAAAGCCCCTTTCCTTGGATACATGTGAACCTAGTCCTAAAATTATATTACAATTCTTTAATTCTTTAACAATTATTTCACTGTTCTTTGAAAAAAAATTGTTACTGTTGTTTTGCTCTGACATTTATAGTTTAGAGGTAACTTGCCAGGGATGCCAAAAAATGAAGTTTCTCTGTGGAAACTATCTTTTCCAACAAAAGAGCTACAATGAGAACTGAGGTAATCAATTATTTATCCAGAGCACTATGCACAAAACTGCACACAAGGGAATAAGCGTGGTCAACGTCTGAAGAGGAGTACATGCATATGCCATCGACACCTGGGTGCACCCAAGGACTGCTGAGTTTATTCACCCATACTTCCAGATGCTGGTTTTTGATGCCCACATTTCTATCCTGGGACCCAAAAGGTACTTCTATATTATCCCACAAAGGATTTAAGGTCTTTCCTAACTTAACGGCTATCATTGTAGGCATTAGAGGATATTCTAACTAAATTGCTGAGGGTATCTGCTAAGTGCAAGGTTTAGGTCTAGTTTTCCTTGCTAATGCTTTCATGTGCTTTCAAGGAAGAGTCGCCCCATGTGGGTTTGGGTGAGTCCAACTGCTCCAGACAAAGAAAAAGTTAGTTACACTGATTAAATACTTACACTGATTAAAACAAGAACAACAAAAGTCTAAACTGATATCCCCCCAAAGTAATCCCTTTTCATACTTCTGCATATGACCTTTCTTCCATTCTCTATAGGGCTGGCTGTATGTGACTTCTTCTTTTCCCTTTTAAGGCCTTCCTTGACTTTAATTCTATAAAAATGTTACAACAAAAACAGGAAGTACTTGAATGAATTTCAAGAGAGAAACTAACATTTTGGAAACTCTAGGACACTTATTTCATGGGTATTACCTCATCTGATCCCTATATTTTCTGCATAAATGTGTGCCTCTGGTTAGTCCTTTAGTCTCTCTGTATCTCACTGGCAACATTCTGTATTACCTAAGGTATATCTGCAGTTTTCAAAAGCAACATGAAGTTTTTCAAGCAAAAGGAAAGAACTATATTACTTACAATTCTCAGTCTCATAAACACAATGACAGAAGATAATTCTAAATTTATCACTTTGTGAACTTGAAACTTTGATATATAGGCAAAAAGATTCATTCAGTTAAGATTCCTGTTTACAAAGTAGACATAACTCTAGACTCCATGGTAAAAACAATGATTTGGTCTCAAGCCAAAAGTAAAAATGTTCTCTGCTTAAACAAAATAAAATAGTCCCATAACCTATGTTAATTATTCTTTTCTAATCCCTATTTTTTTTCCATTTGAATTGATTTAACCAATCATATCCAGTGTCCAGTGAGATCTCACAACCATATAGGCTGACGATTTAGTTAACAGAGAGAATGAGGAAAAAAATTAGCCAATTTTGTTTCCACCCGGCAGGGTAAAAGAATACAGGATATATATAAAAAAGGACACATGTAATGTCATTTTATTTATTTATTTATTTTTAATTAATTAATTTATTTTTGGCTGTGTTGGGTCTTCGTTGCTGCGCGCAGGCTTTCTCTATTTGCAGCAAGTGGGGGCTACTCTTCGTTGCGGTGCGCGGGCTTCTCACTGCGGTGGCTTCTCTTGCTGCGGAGCACGGGCTCTAGGTGTACGGGATTCAGTAGTTGCGGCGCACGGGCTTAGTTGCTCCGTGGCATGTGGGATCTTCCCGGACCAGGGATCGAACCCGTGTCCCCTGCATTGGCAGGCGGATTCTTAACCACTGCGCCACCAGGGAAGTCCCTGTAATGTCATTTTAAATTAAATGTAGCAATCTGTTCTTTTATATACCTTCATCAAAGCCCAATGAGAACTTTAAAATCACACTGCACTTAGAAGGCAATGAAATATTCTATTATGTAATTCCCCCAAAATTCAAACGAAAAAAGAACATTCTATTGGAAAATAAGGAATGATACGTGCACAGCAAGAGAATTATTTTTCAGCCATTTTACCATAAAATAAAGTAGCATAAGGACACTGAGAATCTTAATTCAGAATAAAGAAAAAAATGTCTTTCAGTTCAGCTCAAAAGCCAATGTACCTTTAGACTTAATGTCTTTTAAATCAAATTGATAACACAAGCTTCTGGATAGCAAAATGCCATAAAGCAAAAAAAATTTACTACATTAAAATAAGAACTCATTTATGCCTAACTAAGTCAGTATAAAAGTATTAGAAAAGTAAATCCATAAAAAAAGGTTCTGGGGATTTCCCTGGTGGTGCAGTGGTTGGGAGTCTGTCTGCCAGTGCAGGGGACATGGGTTCGAGCCCTGGCCTGGGAAGATCCCACATGCCGCAGAGCAGCTGAGCCCATGTGCCACAACTACTGAGCCTGCGCTCTAGAGCCCGTGAGCCACAACTACGGAGCCCACGTGCCACAACTACTGAAGCCCGTGCAGCTGGAGTCTGTGCTCCACAATAAGAGAAGCCAATGCAACAAGAAGCCCACGCACTGCAACTAGAGAAAGCCCAAGCACAGCAACGAAGACCCAATGCAGCTATAAATAAATAAATAAATAAATAAAATATAGTAATTCTTTGTTTGCCTAAAATAAGTTAATGGTTAATGTTCCAATTAAATAAAAGATTTATTTAAAGAAAAGGTTCTGGGTAGTAGTACTCACCAACAAAACTGAAATTCAAGGTCCTTGGTCAAAAAGCACATTAACAACAACAAAAAGCATACTATATAATTCAACTAATTTCAATATGGATTGCAAAAACAGATTAAAGTCACTCAGAAATCCCAAATCTGTTTTTTTTTTTTTTTTGCGGTACGTGGGCCTCTCACTGTTGTGGCCTCTCCCATCGCGGAGCACAGGCTCCGGACGCACAGGCTCAGTGGCCATGGCTCACGGGCCCGGCCACTCCGCGGCATGTGGGATCTTCCCAGACCGGGGCACGAACCCGTGTCCCCTGCATCGGCAGGCGGACTTTCAACCATGCGCCACCAGGTAAGCCCCCAAACCTGTTTTGATTTAATTTCAAACTCTTCAACAGCTGGCAGAGTCACAAATTGACTGAAATGAGTTTACTCCTTTACGTGTTATCTCCTCAACCTCAGACAGAGGCCCTAATGAGCAGGGTTTGGATAATGCACAAACAGGAACCTAGTATCTGAATAACTGAATCCTCAAAAGTTTCTAAACCGTGAGAAAATACTTATACTATAATTAAAAGATATAACTTATAGAGGCAGTAATTTTTCTACTTGTTGGCTGAAGAGTATACATGCTCAAAGAAACAATCATTAGACTATTTCTATATGGGGCTCAGGCTTGAAAACTAGTAAAAATATTCCACAAGAATAACTTAGAACATTTGGAATTACCCTTTAATCTCTGCTTATACCCCAAGTATACTTAAACAATATTTCCATGTCTTTATTTAAAAGTTTTATGGATTTATTGTGCCTCAAAATACACATTACCAAGATAGTGAACTACCATACTTTTAACTATTTTCCAAATTAAAATTCTGTTTTTTATGGACTTGGCCTTTGTATCTTTCAGATAAAAAAGTATGCTATTGCCATTTCAAGGTGTATAAAACTCAGGTGATGAGGGTCTCTGTCATTTTCTCTTAATCCAAATCCAAACTCGACCTTTAGCCAGTGAACAGGTGTGTGCTGTGCCTGTAATTTATCAGAGTGAGCAACCAGGCAGAAAAGCTACCAACAATAGGAGGTTGATAGAACCAAGCACTTAGTGCCTGGAAAGCAGTTCTTATCCCCACCATGATGAATGTACTTTTATCTCCCAGTAGCAATTTAAAGATAAAGAATGATGGAGGTGAAGGGAGTAATACATTTGTATTCCTTCAGTTTTTTTGGATACTGTTTTTAATACTAATAGTCTTCCAGAAGCTGTTATGTTATAAATTCCTTTCTCAGATATTCTGTTGCTCACATTCCAATCCAACCTATGATATGGATATGAAAACAGTCATGACAGCATTTCCACCAGGGCAAATAAAGCCATTTCACACACACAGATAAATTAAATAAACCTTCAAGAAAAAAGTGATAAATGACTAGTGCATTTCTTTGTACGCAACATGGAAATTCCAATGTCTATCCTGCATCTGTCCTTTTGCACAAATTTAAAACATGTCAAGTATCCATTTACTAGGTATGAAGATGCACCAACTGGGTAATAAAACAGTACAATAAGAAGAAACAACAGCTAATATTAGAACAATGCCCATAGTCTAATCGGTAATGACTATTCAGCAGGGTAAATCTGACCTCTAGTGAATCTTTACAGTCAGATGAAATCTCTAAATATGACCTATTAAAAGATTCATAAATATATAAATAAAATGAAATTTATAAATATGTCCTATAGAAAAACATACTTGAATACATAAAATCAAGCAACCACAAATATTTCTATGATTTCCCCATAAAATTAAAATGTAATTTAAAAAATCCTAATACTTCAAAGTTTTTTTTTTTTAACTTTTTTTTTTAAGTTAAAAATACTTTGTCGGGTCTGAAAAATAATTTCAAAACATTACTGAAAAGAGACTATCACATCCATTTTTTAAAAAAACAATACAAGATTTTAGCAAAATTTCCTTTTTAAACTCACCCATCTGCTCCACAATCTCTGGAGGAAATACCCGGGAAGCAAACGCTCGTCGAAAAATATCTGAGAATTCCTTGTCCAGACCTCCTATTCCCATTTTTTCAAAGTTCCAGTCAGGATTGATAATAGACTGGCGATTTTCCTTGGTTTTAGCTTTGCCTATGTCAAACAAAGATAATCAAATGTGAGACAAGAACTTCATCACTAAATGTAAAAAGATAGAACTCCCTGGGTATCCTCAGTGAATAAAGAAAAGCTACCCTTATACAAAGATGAACAACATGCTCTTAGCTGATTTCTAAGAAGGATGAGTTTTGCTATATTCACTACTTTGTCTGGTCCCCATTTAGGGTCAGTAAAACACTTTCAAAATGACTAGCTAAACTCATGCTGTAGTCAATCCGTGGAGTCTGGTCTTATTAACCTCTAATCCTAACCAAGTTAACTAACTTGGTTGATTAGAAGAAATCAACCATGTGCATGTCTGATGAAGAAAACACTAGTTGCCAGAAATGCAAATGAAATCTAGCAGTCCCTCAAGGCTCCTAGAGCAAGATTTTAAGATACATATATTTATCTAGACTAAGTATATAATTGGGAATATAACCCCTCAGTCTGAAAAGATGCACTAAGTTTGATGCCTTATTTTTGCTTTTTCTTCATTTGCACACAAAAGTCTAAAATCATCCTAAAGTCTTTCATGATTTCAAAATTCATGTTTTCAAATTCTTTCGCAAATGAAAATTATCTAACTTAAATGTCATAGTGCCCCCTAAAGTAACTCAAGAGAACCACATTAACTATCTCAAACACAAAGAGTAAAAGTGCCTTAGTACATTCCACTATAAACAAAAGAAAGAAATATTATAGTTTTTTTTAAATTAGGGGATAAAAGGTCACATTAGAAAAAGTTTACCCTAGATGCTATTTGTATGGTTAGTTTTGTGGACTTAAACATTTCCTTTATGAAGCTATCAAAAATATTTTTCTTACACTCTACTGCCCTCTTGTGGTCAAATTTCCTGCATGTTAAATCACTACACAATTTTACTTTCCAATGGAAAAAAAATTATCAATTACACCTTTGCATGAATTACTTAGAAATATCCACATTGTACGAAAGTCATGCGACTCTCTTGGGATAATATACCTTAACGAAATGTGTACAGAATATGATATACAAAGAAATCACTCCAGAAATGTATTGGATCAATAATAGGAGATTATGATATATCCTACATCCATGAAACAATATGTATAGTCATTAAAAATTATATTGTAGAAGTGTATTTATTAAGATGCTTGAAATATGTTAAGCAAAAAAGAACAAATTATAAAACAGTATGAAAATATAATCAACTTTAAAAATTTTAGAGTGTGTTATTTTTGAGTATCCACATTTCATGAGCTAAATATTTTATTTTATAATTAAGAAAAAACAGTAAGGGAGGAATGATAATTTATGGATCAAGAGAAAGGCCACATATTCGAAGTTAAATGACTTTGGATATAATGGTGTGCAACCATTGAAAATCATCTACCTTGTACTGGGTTAGACATCACATAGTTAAGTCAACCAAAAATAAGAATTACTACATAATTAACAGCATCATTATTCTGGTGAGTTACTATTTTTAGAGATCTTCATTATTTTAATATAATAAAAGTAGGGCTAACGTACAAGAGTAGGACTGAACTATGAATCTGTTGGAAAGATGCTCTTTACCTGTACATTCATCATTTAACTCAATCAGTAACAGATGTGATGCTAGTACTACATTTAACACACAACCAGCTGAGGGACATCCTACAAAATAAGTGACCAGCTCTCAAGGTCGTGAAAGACAATGAAAGACTGAGGAACTGTCAGAGACTGGAGAAGACTATGGAAACTAACCCACTAAACGCAATGTGGAATCCCGAGTTAGATCCTGGAACAGAAAAAGAACATAATGAAAAAACTGGTGAAATCCAAATAAAGTCTGTAGTTTGGTTAGTAGCAATGGAACCACGTTAATTTAGTTTTGGTAGCTGTACTATGGTTATTTAAGATCTAACATCAGGGGCTTCCCTGGTGGCACAGTGGTTGAGAATCCGCCTGCCAATGTAGGGGACACGGGTTCGATCCCTGGTCCGGGAAGATCCCACATGCCCCAGAGCAACTAAGCCTGTGTGCCACAACTACTGAGCCTGCACTCTAGAGTCCGTG
The DNA here is from genome assembly GCF_937001465.1 of Orcinus orca. NCBI lineage: Eukaryota > Metazoa > Chordata > Mammalia > Artiodactyla > Delphinidae > Orcinus > Orcinus orca. The sequence goes on along the minus strand of NC_064577.1, from coordinate 38,066,404 downwards.
AGCCACAACTACTGAGCCCACGTGCTGCAGCTACTGAAGCCCATCCGCCTAGAGCTCACGTTCCACAACGAGAGAAGCCACCACAATGAGAAGCCCGCTCACTGCAACGAAGAGTAGCCCCCGCTCGCCGCAACTAGAGAAAGCCTGCGCGCAGCAATGAAGACCCAATGCAGCCAAAATAAAATAAAATAAAATAAAATAAAATAAAATAAAATAAAATAAAATAAAAAGATCTAACATCAGAGGAAGCTGGTGAAGGGTATACAGGAACTTTCTGAACTATTTTTTATGGAACCTCTGTAAGCCTGAACTTACCTCAATATTAAAAGTTTAAAAATTAATTTTATCTGTATCTTTTCCCTTATTTTTAATGTAGTTACTAGGAAATTAAAAATGACATACATGGCTCACATTATATTTCTATTGGACAACACTGACTTAGTGAAGGTTTTAAATTCTTTTCTACATCATCACATTTGACAGATATGACACTCCATGATTTTGTGATAAGCCTTCTCAAGGGAGGTGTCCCTATTCTCCTTCCCTGCTTAAAAATCACTGTAGTTGAGTCACATAACAGAGATAGTCCCACTTTACTCAGAATCTTCTAAAAACTGTAAATCTTACCAATAAGATTGAGTGATGAATTTTCTGCTTTTTCAAATGCAACTTGACTGTTTCCAACAACCAGTCCTACTTCAATCTGTATAGAAAGACAGTAATTAGTAGTTAGTCTAATAGCAGACTTCTGGACTTCTCAAAGCAAGGCAGAAAACAAAGGGGAAATGAGGTCTCTCTGAGCAAAGTAAATCTTCCAAACTATCAGCTAAGTTACATTTATTTCTGTCATAACTACCTTCTATTATTCCTATTTTATTTCAACACATATATTTTTGATAACACCTGTCTTATTATTTATTTACAATAAATATCACTTGCATTCAACCAGAATTACAAGTATATATACAAATTTCAAATTACTATTAGATCTGCAAATAAGTATATTTTACACTATATTTTAATAAATATGCTGGCTAGAAAAGCAATTTTTTCCCCTACTATCTTAAAAGAAAGAGCGCATAATATAAAAGAAATCACTGCGGGAGAGAATGGCTAGGAAAATTATATTAACTTGCATAATGCACATCATAAAGATTATTAAAAATAAAACATACCTTTTGTCTTTTACCTGTCGCAGGCTCTCCCTTCAGGATGCTAGGATCCATGGCTTCAATGTCTTTTACCAGTAAGCCAAAAAGCTTTTCATTGAAGCTAAACACAAGCTATGTAGAAAAGAAGGGGAGAAAAATCACTTCACGATTCAATGGCTTGATTCTCACATCATCATCAATGTTTTCCAAATGCAGGCAAGCAGCTTTCTCTTGTATATCACCACGAGCAAACTACCCACATAACCAATGAGAGGTAACCACTCGTTACCATAACCAACTAACATTTATTGAGTATCTGCTGTGTGCCAAACAAACATTACAGGAGGTTGTGTAACTAATACTCACAAAGTCTCTTGCAAACAAAAGTATTCCTCAGTTTTACTAGGAAGGAAGCTGAGATCCAGAGAGGGGCTAAACAATGGGACTTAAGAGTCACAGTAAACGACAGTGCCAGGATGTAAGCCTGGGTGTGTGACTCTAAAATAATGCTTTTCTACAACCAATACAAAGTGCCTGCCATTCGAGTGCAGAGACAGCTTCTGAATGGTCATTCATTCACCAAATATTTATTGAGTACCTTCTACAAGCTAGGCCCTCTTCTAGGTACCGGCATATAACAAAAATATAATAAACAAAGCTGACTGTCAATCCTGCCACTACTAATTACTACGAATGAGAATAAATACTAAGAAAAATGATTTGAAGTAAGATGTTTACTTCTTCTCTGTATTATGGAGGATTTTGTTTCATGGGTTTATAGACATCTGCATGTTACTGGGTTTTAAATTATTACAAATACCAAAGCATTTTCTATTAAAATACAAAAGCTAAAGGAGAAGGTAAAAACAATGAAGTTTAGTCAGGCAATTTGAGCACAACTATCAGTCAGAAAGTGTAGGAATCCAGAAGGACTACGGAAAAGCCCCCAAAACAATGGACGGGTAAGTCAACAAATTATCAGCTAATCTCTGCCATCCTGGGGAGCCTCCTCAATCCATCTAATCCAAAGTAGCAGCCCAGTGGCTCTCCAGTGCATCATCCCATTTTACTGACATCAAAGTACTAAACAGTACGTGGCATTTCTTATTTTCTGTCTTTCCCAACTAGAAAGTAAGCTCTATGAGGGTAGGAATTCTGTTTATTTTGTTCACTGCAGATCCACCGGGATACTAAAATAGTATGTATTGAACACATACTGGGTGTTCAATAAGCATTTAATTAATTAATTGATCAACTGAAGAATAGGTTCTTGTCTCAGCTACAACCCTGGCTGAGAAGGTCATGGACCTTCGCTGGACCTAAATAAAATTCCTCATTTGCAAAATGAGGTTAGACAAGATAACCTCTGAGATTCATTCCAATTCTAGTACTTTTAAAAACAATAATAAATGCTCTACATCCTTTTCCTGTCTACCAGTAATTGAGTTTACACTTGTAAAAGTTTGATATTATGATGTATGGTGTATGTATGTATGTACTCTCAAATCATTAGAGTCTCATTTCTCCAGCTAATGACACTCCATTCACTCCCACAGGTCTTTCCTTCTACCACTTCTCTCATTCCCCATCTTACAGACCTTCCCACGTGAGAGACGCAGAGACAGTCTACATAAATCGTTACAGATCAGAATTCTATAAGCTGGGATTCTCAAACTTTTTGGTCTCAGGATCCTTTTATATATAAGCCTAAACATTTTTGAGGACCCCCAAAATTTTGTTTATATGGATTATATCTCTTGATAGTCACTGTATTAGAAATTAGAACAAGAAACTTATTTTTCAAAAAACAATTAAGTACATTATGTGTTAATAACATATTTTTAATTTGTTAAAAAAAATCCCTCCATTTTCCAAAATAAAAAATATAAATGGGAAGAGTGGCACTGTGACATTTTCGTGAATCTCTTTAATTTCTTGCTTAATGGAAGACTGATGGACACTCATGTCTGCTTCAGCAGTCAGTGTGCTATGCTATACCCATCACACAGTCTACAACACTCCACTGTAGACTTGTGAGAGAATAAGAGGAAAAGGGCACATAATGTCTTGATATTATTATGAAAATAGTTTTGACTTCGCAAACCGCTTGAAAGGGCCTCAGGGACCCCCACAGGTCTCTGGACCACAGTTTGAGAACAGCTGCTACTAAGCTATGGGAGGAGGAAGGAATTAGGAATGATTAAGAAAAGTCATAGAAAACGAGACAAATGTAATGGTGAGGTCAAAAGAGCAATGATTATTTATGTGTACAAAGAGCAATTTATGAACTCATACATTTTTTAACTAAAATTTTAAAAGAACAGAATTTCTTCCTAGGAGGTTAAACAATATGATATTAACTGAAGTCCAAAAAAAGGGAGCAATGTAAATATCATTTTCAAGAAAAGAAAATCTGGGTTTCAAAAGCTCCATGAAAAAAACTAAGTATATATATATACACACATATACATACACACACACACACTTTTCTTAAGATTCTCAAAGAAGTTCATAACCAAAAAAGTTAAGAATTACTTTTCTACAGAAATATATCAGTAAAAGAGAAAGACATCCAGAGACAAATGTCCCACAATAAGAAGAAATTTGAGACATGTATGTCTATAGTATTTCCAAATTTACAGAAGGAAAAGCTGCTGTAATTATATATGACACTGTAACCTAAAAGCTACTTTAGAATTTTTCTGAACAGACTGCTAGAGGTTCAGCAAACATATTTCCCTCACTTTTTATCATTCATCTTAGATATAGCTGTTCACATGCAAAGCTCCTCTCAGTTTTTAAAAAACAGAATTAATTTTCCACAACTGCAGAGATTAGAATTTCTAGAAATGAAAGAAAATTTAAAACTACCTGTTGTCCCACTGAGAATGCCTGGTTGTTGAACTGCTGAATAAATTCTGCGGCCATCTTGTCAGTATCATAAGGGTTAGAGTCGATACTTTTTTTCTGCAGGAAATCAATTTCGATGGTCATTGTGCCAATACATTGTTTGGCTTTGTCAAATGTATATAAGAACACTAGAGAAAAAAAGAAGCATTTTTTAAATCACAGAGACACCAAATACTTGCTGTGCTTCAAGTAACTAAAAGTTTCATATAAATGAATTATAACAGAACTTGACCAAAAGGGGATTTTACATGGCCTTCACTGGAGAGACACATAAGCACAGATTTTTTTAAAATAAGAATAACCACTAGAGATGTTCTTCCCTCTGACTTAATTAGAACATACTGAACAGCACTGTCCTATACTTCTACCCCTCACCTAACTCTTCTAGGGAAATCACAGCCCTCCCTACACAGCCTCTGCATCTTCCTCCTTCTCATTAAACAAAGGACAAAATGACAGTGGGAAGTCCCAGTGGAGTTGGCATAACATACTGTTTCCAAACAAGATTTTTGTTTGACACAAGGAAGAGCTAAGGTGAGAGGTGTGTGAGCTCTTTTGCCCTAACAAATTAGAATGTAGGACACACACACACACAAAAACCTTGAGAAAAAAAAAATGTTTACTAGAGGGATTTCCTCCAGAGCAACAGAGTGTAACATTTCTTTTTTTAATACTACAGAAATATTTACTGAGCACCTATGATATGCAGGGAACTACAGTAAGTTCTACATGTATAACAGGACAAAGGCCAGGTTTTTAGCTCTTCTTTGTATTAACAGCACCCAACAGTGCCTGTAGGATGCTTAATATATTCATGAACTGTTTAAATGAAACAACAGCAGCAAAATACCTATCGTCTCCATGCTAATAACAAAGGAGGCAAGACAAAGGGACTTTGGAGTCTGTGTGCTTCAACAGAGTCTGTTAGTAACTAGAAGACTCTTCTGTGCCTTGATTTGTCGGTAAAATAAGACTGCCTAGATAAATCTTTATGGTCCTTTCATACTCAATTTCTGTTCTAAACTTATCTCTTACAGTCTAGCCACTTGAAGAATGTAAAAGGATTTTCTGTAAATCCTCTGAATGAAATTGCTTGAGTAATCATATTTTTATATTTTGGTTTGCCATAATAAAGGAGACACACATATTTTAAAGATAAACATTTCAAAAGCAAAATAACAAAGAAAGCCAGGGTGAGCGTTGGGAAATTCACCGAAGATTGAAGAATAAGTTCAAATCTCAGCTGAAAGTTTCAGAATACTCTCTGACCTCCACTTCTGGGTGTTTTGTTCTTTAACATTTCCTAGAAAGTACAGGTTACATTCTGAGTACCTTTCATAAGCAAGAGAGCTTAGTTATTTCCCAAATAATGAAGATATTTATGGGATGAAATAATGTGAAAAGGAATAAGTTGATTCAGCAATTCCATTTCTGGGTGTCTATCCCAGAAAGACTCTTGAACATTTGTCTAAAAAGAGATTTATAGGGCTTCCCTGGTGGCGCAGTGGTTAAGAGTCCGCCTGCCAATGCAGGGGACATGGGTTCGTGCCCCGGTCCAGGAGGATCCCACATGCCGCGGAGCGGCTGGGCCCATGAGCCACGGCCGCTGAGCCTGCGCGTCCGGAGCCTGTGCTCCGCAACGGGAGAGGCCACAACAGTGAGAGGCCCGCGTACCGCAAAAAAAAAAAAAAGAGATTTATAGGGAGGTTCACTGCAGCATTATTTCTAATAGTCAAACACTTAAAAAATGCTGATCAGTAGGGAAATGATTAATAAAATGTGGCATATTCATAATGTGGAATAATGTATAGCAATTAAAATTAAAACTTGAGGTATATTTAATAAACACAGATGGTCCATTAAAACATAATATTGAGTGAAAAAAGTACACTTCAGAAAGATGTGCACAATATAATACCATTTTGTGCATTAAAGACTCCAAAACAATTCCATAATGTCATAATGCATATATATGTATGCATATATATACATATATGCATTTATACACGTGTATATATACATGTGTACATCATCCTTATATCAAGAACTTTGAATAAGTGTATTAAAATATCATCATCACTGACTATAGTTTTCAAATGCATTTTAATTTAAGGTCAATGTTCCTCAACAGAAAAGACCAAACTGTTATAATTTCAAATGCTAGAACAGTACCATGGACAGTTTCATAGGCAGCACCATGGCCAGCACCATCATCAACCCCAAAGGGACAGATGCCCTGAAGGTTTCAACCAGAAGCAAAGGGCCAGAAGGTTGAGAATGTTTTCTTATTTTATGATTAATAGCATTTTAATGTCAGACTAATAAAAAATATTTTTATAAACAAAAGAATTATAGCCAATGCTTTGAATAAACAGACATTACAAAGACAGGTAATGGGCAAAAAACATGTGCTAATTGAACATCAGTCTGCAGTACTTAAAATATGGCATTTCCAGATGGAAAGAAGACAATGATTCTTCTAAGAAGATTTAGTCTGAGGACTAAAATCATTGACTTGACTAAAAAAAATGTCTCCTTGCAGACAGAACTCCTGTTCAGAATCTTTGAATTAGCACTCCCCTTCATACCAAACTTCCTACCCTTTCTTTGCCTACATCTCTACTTACACTGAACCAGCTTTCTATCTTTATGCTACATCATGACATCACTCAGGGCCCCAAATCCTTCCTTGCCTCATGCTTACTCCACCTTAGTCCCACCTGAACACTTAGTTTTATAATTTTGCCCATTAGGTCTGTTTGAGTTGCCTTTTAAAGAACTGACTTTACAATCAAGATAAGCATTTCTGGTAGCAGGAGAATGCTTTAAACACAATTCAGGCCACAAAACACATTTCTCATTTCATCTTGAATTTTCACTTCTTCACAACAGAATTTATCTGCATTAAAAGTTAAATTTACGCACACTCCACTCTATATTTAGAAAAGTTTAAGGAAATTAGAAACCTAAGCTACTTACACACCCATTTTCTCATTAGATTTAACAAGTGTTCATTTTTATTTCTGCCACTGTCCACAAATAGGGAACCCTGGCTTCAGGAACTGACCTACTTCCCTTTGGCACCAAACTCCTCCACTGTCTCAGCTTCACACTATGCTTCAGGTGAGGCAGTGATAGTTAAGGGAATTACTTATGTCAGTGTTTCCAAAAATGTGGCTGATAAGAGCTACTTAAGGGTGATTGTTAAAAACACAGATTCATGGGGCTTCCCTGGTGGCGCAGTGGTTGAGAGTCTGCCCGCCGATGCAGGGGACGCGGGTTCGTGCCCTGGTCCAGGAAGATCCCACATGCCGCGGAGCGGCTGGGCCCGTGAGCCATGGCCGCTGAGCCTGCGCGTCCAAAGCCTGTGCTCCGCAACGGGAGAGGCCACAACAGTGAGAGGCCCACGTACCGCAAAAAAAAAAAAACACAGATTCATGAATCAGACTTCCCAAGGGAGGGGCCTGGGAATCTTTTTCTTTTTTAAAAAACAAACTCCCTAGGTGTTTCTCTGAGGTAAGTTTAGAAAGCACTAATTATGCAACTACCAGCTACCTATATCTAAAGTAATTTCCTTTATTTTCACCCCAAGTCAAAAAATTTTCTCTCATCCTACTTCTGCAAAGAAAAGGCCAAATAAAGATATTCCCAATATTTAAGTTCCCTCTAACTCAGAAAAAAAAAAAAAAGTATAAGTTGCCATGTTCCTAAATGAGGAACAAGATATTCTCTCCTTCCACTTTACCAACTTCTCTTCTCAGGCATCTCGACTACAGACAAACCTCGTAATGTGTTCCAAGCAACTGCTTTCAGTATTTGTTTTCTTTCAACCAGTTTAAAGTTAATATATCTTTGAATATCTTCAAAAGCATTGGATCTAGAGGATCTGAATGTGAATCTGAACATTCCCACACATCTTCCTAAAACCCCGTGGAAACAAAAAGGTGAACAAATAATGCTACATACGTCCATACCTTCAGCATTACTTGGAGACAGAGAATACCATGAAACTCAAATTACTTGAAAGTAGAGAAATATGTAACAAAATTAGACAGAGCTCCCATTGAGGAAATAAAGGAGAAGGGAGAGCACTACATAGAGAAAATATAGAGAAAATCACCCCTCGAAAGAGAAAGTCCAACACCAAAAGCCAAAACACTACACACAGGTTTGGGACTTGGTAGTCCATGACTCCAGGTACAGGGAAAGGACCTGAAAGTAAGTAGTACTGGAAGTGGCAGCATCAAAGAACCACTGGAAAGAATCAGATAAATAGAGAAGGGATGGTGTCCTTTGAGATGTGGCAATGAAGGGAAGAAGGCAGTAAGAGAGGAAAATTAAGGATCATGCAGAAACCAAAGAGAAATAAGCTATGCCAACCAACCTCTCTACCTCCCCCTCCACCTCACCATTATTCCTTATTAAAGAAACTGCACTTCTCTGCACTAACAGAAAAGAATGCTCTTGCACTAGTAATTTTGTCTACAAATCATGTGAAACAGAAAAAAATAACTCCACAAAGTGTACTGTAAAGAAAACATAATAACAAAATATTGTAGCATTTCAGCTCATGAAGCATCTTCCCTAAAAAGATCAACTATGAACTAGAAAATGTATGTAACATTTTAAACTAAATTAAGTATCCTCAAATAAGTATTCAGACATATAACAAAACACCTAAAATCAGAAGTTTAAAAACTAAGACCAGAAATAGACAAATAAAAGAAATGCAATGACAGCTTATCAAACACAGGAAAGAAATTGAGGAAAAAGACAAACTACTCAGAAGTGAATAATAAATTACAAAGTGCCCATGGGAGAACAGATTCAAATTAATATTTAATAAGAGGCAGTGAATAAAGACAGGAAAATAACCAAGGTAGTAAAAATAAGGCAAAGAAAGAATTTGCAAAGAACAGAGAGAAAGTAGTTGAAATGGAAGACAGGCTGATAAGGCCTAAAATACATTTATAATTGGAGCTCCTGAGAAGAAAATCAAAACAACTGGGCCAGAACTAATACTTAAAACCATAATCTAAGAAAATTCTCTGGAAATAGAGAAAACTTAAATCTACATATTGAAACAAAGCATTGTATACCTGGGTTGTTGATCCTAAATGACCAATTCCAAGAAATATCCTAATTAAGGATATTAGAATTTAAAGACAGAAAAACCCTCAGCGTTCCCAGGCAGAAAAATCAAATTCCTTATAAAGATAAGAAATTTAGACTGGCATCAGCCTTCTCAAGAGTTTCATACAAAGCAAAGCAATGCGATGCACTATTTTCAAGAAATTCAAGGGAAGAAAACAAGCCAAGAATTTTATATCCAGCCAAGCTGTCCTTAAGATATCAAAGGTAAAAAAAAAATCAGTTTGAATATTCAAGAACTTAGTAAACACTGTACACATATATACTTCCTGGAGGGATCTACTCAATTTATCCAACTAAGTAGAAACTGGCAAAAGGACTGATCATGATCATTTAAGAGATTTAATTGCAGAGTTAAGGCTAAAACAAGTGTGGGGTCGTACGTGGAAGAATAGCATGAAAATACCATGCTCTTATAGACAGAAATCAACTAGCATGGTCGCTATAATTAGTGATACTGTACTGCATATTTGAATGTTGCTAGAAGAGTACATCTTACAAGTTCTCAACACAAGAAAAAAAAGCTGTAACTATGTAAGGTGACAGATGTTAACTAGACTTATTGTGGTAAGCATTTCACAATGTATACAAAATATCAAATCATTATGTTGTATACCTGAACTAATATAATATGTCCATTATATTTCAATTTTTAAAAATTTGCTTCTTCCAGTAGGAAAAAAAAGAGAAGACTTAAAACTTGAAAAAAAAGAAAACAATTAACAAAATGGGAGGAGAAAGGGGAAGGCAGAATATTACAGTTAACTGTTGTATAGGTAATAGATGAGAGTCAAAGGATATCATTTAGAACGGACAGGACAGTTTTTTGAAAAGGTTAAGTAAGGAAAAAAAGAGGAAGTACTAAGGGCACTACGAGAGGTATAAGTGCAGATGTAATCACTAAAACAAAAATGTAAACATTCTTAAATACCAAAATAAATTTTAAAAAATAGCAAAGAGGTTGGTTCAAGATGGCGGAGTAGAAGAACATGCTCTCACTCCCTCTTCCGAGAACACCAGAATCACAACTAACTGCTGAAAAATCATTGACAGGAAGACAGTGGAACTCACCAAAATAGATACCCCACATGCAAAGACAAAGAAGAAGTCACAATGAGACGGTAGGAGGGGTGGTATCACAATAAAATCAAATCCCATAACTGCTGGGTGGGTGACTCAAAAACTGAAGAACACTTATACCACAGAAGTCCAGCCACTGAAATGATGGTTCTGAGCCACACAACAGGCTTCACAACCTGGGGGTTTGGCAACAGGAGGAGGAATTCCTAGAGAATCAGACTTTGAAGGCTAGTGGGATTTGACTGCAGGACTTCGGCAGGACTAGGGGAAACAGACACTCCACTCTTAGAGGGCACAAACTAGTGTGCACCTCGGGACCCAGGGGAAGGAGCAGTGACCTCATAGGAGAAAGAACCAGACCTACCTGCTAGTGTTGGAGGGTCTCCTGCAGAGGCAGGGGGCAGCTGTGGCTCACCGTGAGGACAAGGACACTGGAAGCAGAAGTTCTGGGAAGTACTCCTTGGCATGAGCCCTCCCAGAGTCTGCCATTAGCCCCACCAAAGAGCCCGGGTAGGTTCCAGTCTTGGGTCGCCTCAGGCCAAACAACCAACAGGGAGGGAACCCAGCCCCAACCATCAGCAGACAAGAGGATTAAGGTTTTACTGAGCTCTGCCCACCAGAGCAACACCCAGCTCTACTCACCACCAGTCCCTCCCATCAGGAAACTTCCACAAGCCTCTTAGATAGCCTCATCCACCGGAGGGCAGAGAGCAGAAGCAAGAACTACAATCTTGCAGGCGGTGGAACAAAAACCACATTCACAGAAAGATAGACAAGATTAAAAGGCAGAGGGCTATGGACCAGATGAAGGAACAAGATAAAACCCCAGAAAAAGAATTCAGAATAATGATAGTGAAGATGATCCAGAACCTCGGAAAAAGAATGGAGGCAAAGATTGAGAAGATACAAGAAATGTTTAACAAAGACCTAGAAGAATTACAGAACAAACAAACAAAGATGAACAATACAATAACTGAAATGAAAACTACACTAGAAGGAATCAATAGCAGAATAACTGAGGCAGAAGAATGGATAAGTGACCTGGAAGATAGAATGGTGGAATCCATTGCTGCGGAACAGAATAAAGAAAAAAGAATGAAAAGAAATAAAGACAGCCTAAGAGACCTCTGGGACAACATTAAACGCAACAACATTCACATTATAGGGGTCCCAGAAGGAGAAGAGAGAGAGAAAGGACCAGAAAAAATATTTGAAGAGATTATAGTCGAAAACTTCCCTAACATGGGAAAAGGAAATAGCCACCCAAGTCCAGGAAGCACAGAGAGTCCCAGGCAGGAAAAACCCAAAGAGAAACATGCCAAGACACATAGTAATCAAATTGACAAAAATTAAAGACAAAGAAAAATTATTGAAAGCAACAAGGGAAAAACAACAAATAACATACAAGAGAATTCCCATAAAGTTAACAGCAGATTTCTCAGCAGAAACTCTACAAGCCAGAAGGGAGTGGCATGATATATTTAAAGTGATGAAAGGGAAGAACCTACAACCAAGATTATTCTACCTGGCAAGGATCTCATTCAGCTTTGACAGAGAAATCAAAAGCTTTACAGACAAGCAAATGCTAAGAGAATTCAGCACCACCAAACCAACTCTACAACAAATGCTAAAGGAACTTCTCTAAGTGGGAAACACAAGAGAAGAAAAGGACCTACAAAAACAAACCCGTAACAAATAATAAAATATTAATAGGAACATACATATTGATAATTACCTTAAACGTGAATGGATTAAATGCTCCAACCAAAAGACACAGGCTCGCTGGATGGATACAAAAACAAGACCCATATATATGCTGTCTACAAGAGATCCACTTCAGACCTAGGGACACATACAGACTGAAAGTGAGGGGATGGAAAAAGATATTCCATGCAAATGGAAATCAAAAGAAAGCTGGCGTAGCAATATTCATATCAGATAAAATAGACTTTAAAATACAGAATGTTACAAGAGACAAGGAAGGACACTACATAATGATCAAGGGATCAATCCAAGAAGAAGATATAACGATTATAAATATATATGCACCCAACATAGGAGAACCTCAATACATAAGGCAACTGCTGACAGATCTAAAAGAGGAAATCGACATTAACACAATAACAGTGGGGGACTTTAAAACCTCACTTACACCAATGGACAGATCATCCAAACAGAAAATTAATAAGGAAACACAAGCTTTAAATGACACAATAGACCAGATAGATTTACTTAATATTTATAGGACATTCCATCCAAAAACAGTAGATTATACTTTCTTCTCAAGTGCGCATGGAACATTCTCCAGGATAGATCACAACTTAGGTCACAAATCAAGCCTCAGTAAATTTAAGAAAACTGAAATCATATCAAGCATCTTTTCTGACCACAATGCTATGAGATTAGAAATCAATTACAGGGAATAAAACGTAAAAAACACAAACACATGGTGGCTAAACAATATGTTACTAAATAACCAAGAGAACACTGAAGAAATCAAAAAATACCTAGAGACAAATGACAATGAAAACACGATGATCCAAAACCTATGGGATGCAGCAAAAGCAGTTCTAAGGGAAGTTTATAGCTATACAAGCCTACCTCAAGAAACAAGAAAAATCTCAAATAAACAATCTAACCTTACACGTAAAGGAACTATAGAAAGAACAAACAAAACCCAAAGTTAGCAGAATGAAAGAAATCACAAAGATCAGAGCAGAAATAAATGAAATAGAAACAAAGAAAACAATAGCAAAGATCAATAAAACTAAAAGCTGGTTCTTTAAGATAAACAAAACTGATAAACCATTTGCCAGACTCATCAAGAAAAAGAGGGAGAGGACTCAATTCAATAAAATTAGAAATGAAAATGGAGAAGTTACAACAGACACCGCAGAAATACAAAGCATCCTAAGAGATTACTACAAGCAACTTTATGCCAATAAAATGGACAACCTGGAAGAAATGGACAAATTCTTAGAAAGGTATAAACTTCCAAGACTGAACCAGGAAAAAAATAGAAAATATGAACAGACCAATCACAAGTAATGAAATTGAAACTGTGATTAAAAATCTTCCAACAAACAAAAATCCAGGACCAGATGGCTTCACAAGTGAATTCTATCAAACATGTAGAGAATAGCTAACACCAATCCTTCTCAAACTCTTCCATAACATTGCAGCGGAAGGAAAACTCCCAAACTCATTCTACGAGGCCACCATCACCTTTATACCAAAACCAGACAAAGATACTACAAAAAAAGAAAATTACAGACCAATATCACTGATGAATATAGATGCTAAAATTCTCAAAATACTAGCAAACAGCATCCAACAACACATTAAAAGCATCATACACCATGATCAAGTGGATTTATCCCAGGGATGCAAGGAATCTTCAATATACACAAACCAATCAATGCGATACGCCATATTAACAAATTCAAGGATAAAAACCATATATCAATAGATGCAGAAAAAGCTTTTGACAAAATTCAACACCCATTTATAATAAAAACTCTCCAGAAAGTGGGCATAGAGGGAACCTACCTCAACATCATAAAGGCCATATACAACAAACCCGCAGCAAACATCATTCTCAATGGTGAAAAACTGAAGGCATTTCCTCTAAGATCAGGAACAAGACAAGGATGTCCACTATCACCACTATTATTCAACATAGTTTTGGAAGTCTTAGACACAGCAATCAGAGAAGAAAAATAAATAAAAGGAATACAAATTGGATAAGAGTAAAACGGTCACTGTGTGCAGATGACATGATACTATACATAGAGAATCCTAAAGATGCCACCAGAAAACTACTAGAGCTAATCAATGAATTTGGTAAGGTTGCAGGATACAAAATTAATGCACAGAAATCTCTTGCATTCCTATACACTAATGATGAAAAATCTGAAAGAGAAATTAAGGAAACAGTTCCATTTACCAATGCAATAAAAAGAATAAAATACCTAGGAATAAACCTACCTAAGGAGACAAAAGACTTGTAATGCAGAAAATTATAAGACACTGATGAAAGAAATTGAAGATGATATCAACAGATGGAGAGATATACCATGTTCTTGGATTGGAAGAATCAATATTGTGAAAATGACCATACTACCCAAAGCAATCTACAGATTCAATGCAATCCCTATCAAATTACCAGTGGCATCTTTTACAGAACTAGAATAAAAAATCTTAAAATTTGTATGGAGACACAGAAGACCCCGAATAGCCAAAACAGTCTTGAGGGAAAAAAATGGAGCTGGAGGAATCAGACTCCCTGACTTCAGACTATACTACAAAGCTACAGTAATCAAGACAATATGGTACTGGCACAAAAACAGAAATATAGATCAATGGAACAGGACAGAAAGCCCAGAGATAAACCCACGCACCTATGGTCAACTAATCTATGACAAAGGAGGAAAGGATATACAATGGAGAAAAGACAGTCTCTTCAATAAGTGGTGCTGGGAAAACTGGACAGCTACATGTAAAAGAATGAAATTAGAACACTCCCTAACACCATACACAAAAATAAACTCAAAATGGATTAGACACCTAAATGTAAGACCGGACACTATAAAACTCTCAGAGGAAAACATAGGAAGAACACTCTTTGACATAAATCACAGCAAGATCTTTTTTGATCCACCTCCTAGAGTAATGGAAATAAAAACAAAAATAAACAAATGGGACCTAATGAAACTTAAAAGCTTTTGCACAGCAAAGGAAACCATAAACAAGACGAAAAGACAACCCTCAGAATCGGAGAAAATATTTGCAAATGAATCATCAAAGGATTAATCTCCAAAATATATAAACAGCTCATGCAGCTCAATATTAAAAAAACAAACAACCCAATCCAAAAATGGGCAGAAGACCTAAATAGACATTTCTCCAAAGAAGACATACAGATGGCCAAGAAGCACATCACTAAGTATTAGAGAAATGCAAATCAAAACTACAATGAGGTATCACCTCACACCAGTTAGAATGGGCATCATCAGAAAATCTACAAACAACAAATGCTGGAGAGGGTATGGAGAAAAAGGAACCCTCTTACATTGTTGGTGGGAATGTGAGTTGATACAGCCACTATGGAGAACAGTATGGAGGTTCCTTAAAAAACTAAAAATAGAATTACCATATGACCCAGCAATCCCACTACTGGGCATATACCCAGAGAAAACCATAATTCAAAAAGACACATGCACCCCAATTTTCCTTACAGCACTATTTACAATAGCCAGGTCATGGAAGCAACCTAAATGCCCACTGACAGACGAATGGATAAAGAAAATATGGTACATATATACAATGGAATATTACTCAGCCATAAAAAGGAAAGGAATTGGGTCATTTATAGAGATGTGGATGCATCTGGAGACTGTCATACAGAGTTAAGTAAGTCAGAAAGAGCAAAACAAATATCGTATATTAACGCATATATGTGGAACCTAGAAAATGGTACAGATGAACCAGTTTGCAGAGCAGAAAGAGACACAGATGTAGAGAACAAACGTATGGACACCAAGGGGGGAAGCGGCAGGGGGTGAGGGTTGTGGTGTGATGAATTGGGCGATTGGGATTGACATGTATACACTGATGTGTATAAAATGGATGACTAATAAGAAAAAATTAAAAGTAAACATAAAAAAAATAGCAAAGAGGACTCACCACATAAATACAACTAAAGCATAAAATGAAGGAATTGAGGGCTTCCCTGGTGGCGCAGTGGTTGAGAGTCCGCCTGCCGATGTGGGGGACGCAGGTTCGTGCCCCGGTCAGGGAGGATCCCACATGCCACAGAGGAGCTAGGCCTGTGAGCCATGGCCGCTGGGCCTGCGAGTCTGGAGCCTGTGCTCCGCGGCAGGAGAGGCCACAGCAGTGAGAGGCCCGCGTACCGCAAAAAAAATAAAAAATAAAAAATAAAAAATGAAGGAATAGAGAACAAAGCAGTCATATCAATAACTGAGAATGGGCTTAACAAACCTATTAAAAGAAAAAGATCTTCAAATTAGTTCATAAAGCAAAATCCAACTCTACGTTGTATACAACAGACACATCTAAAACAGTGATTCAAAACGGCTAAAAGTTAAGAGATGGGGAAAGGTATTTTGAGCAAATTAAAAACAATAAAAAAGCAGGGATTATGATCCTAATATCAAAATATAATTCAAAACACATTAAACAAGATTAAAAAGGATACTTTATAATGCAAAAAGGCATAATTCACAATAAAAATATAACAGTTATGAATATCTACATACCAAATAACACAGAAAGTACTGTGTAAAGTAGAAATGACAGGAGATGCAAGGAAAAGTAGAAAAACACTAATAATAGTAGATTTTAACACACCATTCTCAGTGCAAGACAGGTCAAGTGACCAAAAATAAGTAAGAATATAGAAGATCTAAACAGCAAGATCAATAAAGTAGAGCTTATGGATACACAGCAAACAGTACACGCTGATAACAGAGAATATATCTCCTCAGTGCACATGAACCATCTTCTTTCCATGTGCGTGTGTGTGTGTGTGATGAGAACACTTAAATCTACCCTATTAGCAAATTTTAACTATCCAACACAGTATTGTTAACTACTGTCATCACGCTGTAACTAGATCTCCAGAACTAATTTATCTTGCAAAACTGAAACGTTGTACCCTGCAACCAACAACTCCCCGTTATACAAATGTATTCTTCAAAAATGTCACCATCGGGCTTCCCTGGTGGCACAGTGGTTGAAAGTCCGCCTGCCGATGCAGGGGACACGGGTTCATGCCCCGGTCCGGGAAGATCCCACATGCCGTGGAGCGGCTGGGCCCGTGAGCCATGGCCGCTGAGCCTGCACGTCCGGAGCCTGTGCTCCGCAACGGGAGAGGGCCACAACAGTGAGAGGCCCGCGTACCGCAAAAAAAAAAAAAAAAAAAAAAAAAGTCACCATAGTGAAAGGAAAGAAAACTGAACATTAGAGAAATGATGACTAAATGCAATACACGATCCTGAACTGGATCCCACACTGAAGGGGAAAAATACTATAAAGGAGATAATTGGGACAATTAACAAAATTGGAATATGAACTATAGATTAAAGTTTCAAAGTTTCCTGAATTTGATCACTATTACGAGCACATCTTTTTTCTTAAGAAACACACACTAAAGTATTAGAGGTAAAGAGGAATGATTTCTGCAACGTAACCTCAAATGTTCAGGAAAAAAATGGGTGTGTGCAGGTGTGTGTGTGTGTGTGGGGGTGTGTGTGTGTGTGTGTGTGTGTAGAGAGAGAGAGAGAGAGAGAGAAAGGACAGAGAGAAAAAATGATTTTAAAAAATGACAATTAGTGAATCTGGGTAAAAGTAGTACATAAGAATTCTCTGTATTATTTTTGTAACATTTCCATAAATATGATTTTTTTTTAGGTCTTAAAAGCTGGCAGAAAAAAAAGCTGACTTAATCACACTTGCATTTTCTTTTCTCCCCCTACTGAACCCATTAAGTTGACATGAAATTACCTGACAAAAAGACTCATACTCCATTTTCCCAACTTTGCCACAATGCCTAACTAACAATTCCAGTTTTTACTTATTAGCTCCTTAGTTTATAAACTACAAGTGGTTTAGTCTTTTTTTCCCCCTGAAGTCATAAGTTGCCTTCCATGCCCTTCCCTAATGAACTATGATGACTTTATAACACATTTCATTTTAAAAAGTGCATTGTTTTCTTAAGTATTGTCACCCTTTCTTCTCCTTACCCTAAATCATATTTATCTTTCCAAACAAAGACATTAGGAAACATATCTCAGTATACAGTAAAATGGAATCACCATGTAATACCAATTATTCCTCTTCAACATAACTTTGACTTTTAAAAAAATTTTCCATAGCCATAATTTCACCAAGTCCTATTCAGCTTAATTCTAGGCAAGTCAAATAACCTCCCAGCTATTTTCCTTCACTCCTGAATTCTCCTCACTCCTCACTAGACTCCACAATGATACTAGAATTCTTTTCTAAAGGTAGGATTTTGTTGGGCTCGTTCAGAAATTCTCAGGAGCTCTAAGTGTCTTTGTGTAAAATCCAAAAATCTCAGTATGTACTTCTAGGCCCTCCACTAACTTCACACTCTACTCTAATCACTTAATACAATCCATTCAGGCAAATCATTTCAGTCAGACAAACATACTTATGAGCACTGCCTATGGTTTGCTTGCTTCCAACTCAATGCCTTTTATTTATGTTATGTCTCATCTTAAGAGTCTTTCTTCCTTGTCTCTATCATGTCATGCTTTTCCCCTACTTCATAATCATGCTCAAAATTCCAGTGCCTAGAAAGATTTCTCTGGCTAATTTTCCAATCAATTCATCCACTCCTGCTCCATCTTAGCACTTTTACAAAGAGCTCCTAAAGGTAATATTTGTGCACAAATTTACCTTGTACATCTTCTGTGAGGTATGAACATGTGGATATTCCTTTCCCTACTAGACTGTAATTTCCAGATAGAATAACAAGTAGATAAAGAGGTAGGTTCCATAACTATTTACTTTCCATTCTCATAGACCTAACTGTAATATGGATGAAAGTGTAATGGCCTGAGAAGTAACAGAAAATTGTACAGATATCTATAACTATGAGAAAATCATAAAGAAAATCTACCTCAGGTAGCTAAAAAATATACCTACCTTCTATTTCTTGCCCAATAGAAAGTCCAGCCCATTTACGCTGTAAGATAAGAGAGACAAAAAGACACTTAACACAAAATCAATCAAAATTAGAGAAATGAGGAAAAGAGGATTTCTTTGCATTTCATTAACACATTCCCAGACCAAAACATGGCTGTTAAGTGTTGAATTGTATCCCACAAAACAATATGTTGAAGTCTTAGCTCCCGACACCTGTGAATGTGACCATATTTGGAAATAGGGTCTTTGCAGATGATTATCAAGGTAAGATGAGGTCATATCGAATTAAGGTAGACCCTAACCCAATATGGCTTCCTTATAAGAAAAGGACACAGCATACGGGGAGAAAGTCATGTGACAATGAAGGCAGAGACTGAAGTGATATATCTACCAGTCAATGAACATCAAGGACTGTCCGCAACACCAGAAGCTAAGCACGGAACAGATTTTTCCCTAGTGCCTTCAGAGAGAGCCTGGCCCTGCTGACACCTTGACTTCACACTTCCAGCCTTCAGAACTGTGAGAGAATACATTTCTGTTGTTTTAAGCCACCCAGTTTGTGGTACTTTGTTACAGCCACCCTAGGAAACATATGCTATAGTTTATTTATGCCTGAACATCTATCCTCAAAACATATAAAGCTTGCCTTTTTACAGTAAAGCTGGCACCACTGAATAGGATGCTCCTTTGCACAATATAATGCTCCTGAAAGACTTCATAGTATCAGATATTCCAGCGTTCTAAATGTACTGTGGATAGTTATACTGTTTGATACAGTAGCACAAAAAGAAAGACGTTCAATTCATGAAAACTAAATTAAAACTTATCAGATAATCTATACTGAAACCCAAGCAGGGATTCAAATCATTAGATGGTCATGACTATTCTTTGTGTACTAGCCAAAAGAGTGTCAGGCATTTGGCTTTAGCTTCTCTCCAGTACTGACTGGCAAGAATGTATGGAAGCAGGACAGATTGTGTTCAGGCAGGAATTCAAGACTGGCTTGGTATAGATTCAAAATTAGCAGTTACTGACAAAACTCCAAAGAACAGTGAGAAAAGTAATTTTTGACTGGAAATCAAGTTTGTCTACTCATCTGAACTTTGTGGATTTTGTGGTGGGTAGTTAAGAAGATGCTGCGTTTTGAATATGTGCAACAAGTGCTCTACCTTCCAGCTTTCTTACCACCTCTCCACCCTTCACCTCTCTCTTCTGTAGTACCCTATCCCACTTCTGGCCAACTGGAAATTTAGTAGCATACTGGTTAAGCCCAGACTTTGGGTCACAAAGCAGCCATAATTAGGTTCTACACCCAGAGACAGCCTCAAGGACGATAATAACAGTATCTATCATTTGGGGTTGTTAAGAGAATTAAACGAGTGAACACAGGCAAAAGCACTTAGAATAGCACTTGGCCTAGAGTAAATGTTGGGAAAATTTTTTTAAAGCAGAGACAAGGAAAAATAGTTAGAAACCCCATTTCTGGCCAGCAGAATCTCAAATGCAGCTCTGTAAAAGCTGGTTAACTCTAGAATATTCCAAACCTTTGATCTATAAGAAGCAAATGCGAAAGGTAGTCCTGATATTGGAGAGGCATCTGAACAGAGAAAAAGGGAACAGTGAGTGAACACTTCCCATAATTTTTGAGGGATTCAAGAGATCTTTAATAGTTCCCTAACAAGTGTTTGATCTCCTTCCCTAAACCTCCAGGTGTGGGAGGGCAGAAATCAATGCTTATTAGCATACTACAAGGAGGTAAAGGTTGCATTTGCATCGTTTAGGACTGGGGACCAGCAGCATGAGTAAGGTGACAAGGGAGGAAAGGATACAGACTCCTACTGGCGATGCTCCTACATTATATATTATGTGCCTGCAATAGTGCTAGGCAATTTCCCCTCCATAGAATCCACCAACGGTTATAAATGTAATCATAATCCTTTCACTTATTACAGAAGCCCAGCAAGTTAGGTTGTAATTTGAGATAACAGCTACTCATATCATATTCTTTAGCCTAACATCATTGCATTTTAAAATCACTATTAGATGTCAATTTTAGAAGTAAATGCTATTTTTATATATTTTATACATTTTCTGTTACCCCGTGAGCTAACATTAAAATAACTTGACACTTTGATAGTTGATATCACTGCAGAATTCTTTTAAATTAGGGGGAAAAAGTCAAGGCAATAAAAGGTAGACACAGTAAAAATTGGCAATTAAGAATATATCTTTTAATTCCTTACATAATACCTAGATGGTTTTCCTCAATATGAATCAATACAGTTACAGTGTGACACAGCTTGCTTTAAATGAATTGATTCTTCTACGACTTTCAAGAATAGAAGAGAATAAATTCCTGAGTTACCTGAGGTAAGCTGAATGCAATGCTCCCTGGAACCACAGATGGGTGGGTCCTCAGTGTAAACGTGTACCTGTGGTTGGGGGAGGTCCTAACCATCACGTGCCTAAAGGACAGAAACACAGTCAATACTCCACATCAAAGGAAATAAAGAACATCAATTCCAAATGTGCTCATTTCCAACAAACGATGTTTGATGAGTACTGGATGGAAACATGGCATTATATGAGTCCTGAAGAAACAGGACCACAAATTTCATTTCCAAAAATTGTCAGCAATTCAAAACGTTTTCCAGGAATAAGGACCACCTCAGGCCAAACAGACATCAAGCAGAATCAGGACCAAGTTCAAGAGAGTACCTACCATCCAAAACCTCAACGTCATTGCATTTCCAGTTTACATAAAACTGAAGACAGTAATTTACTTGATATTAAGTAAAAATTAGATGAATTTCCTCTCCTGAGACTTATTTCACATTCTAACTAGACTAAAGGAAGGAGAACCAAAGATAGAATAAAGCCAGGATATAGCAGTCAAAAAAAAAGTTAGTTTTTAGGACTATTCATTAAATCTCTTTGCAGATTCCCACAACAGGTTGAAATAGTAACAGCCTGTAATATTAAAAAGGTGGTAAAAATGAAAAATTTTCACAAAATATATCAGTTTCCATACAGATATCAATATTTACTATTTCAAAGCATTTTGTGCTAATTCACCCTGCTCAGAAGTTACCTGTAAACAGATGAACTATAGTTATCTCATGGTCATTTCCTATACCAAGAAACTACCAAGGACTGTGTGTGAGATAGAAGCTTCAAACTCTGCTACAATAGCACTATCTTTTTAAAAGTTATCTTTTAGAATGCTATAATTTTTAAAATATTAATGGTTAATGTTTCTAATGTTTCTAAAATATTAATGGTTAATGTTTCTATTCTATATGGTTAATATTTCATATCGTTTTGTCAGTAGGACACAAGTTCCTTGTATCTACTATACTTTAAGTAACCCCCTCATGTGTACAGTGAACATCTAACACGTAAAAGTATTCCATAAGCATATTCTCACACTGATTGTCTGTAGTGCAGTTTATATGTAGAAAGTTCTATGTTCAACTTAGAATCACAGAATTTTTAGGACTGGAAACAATGTTAATACAATTATGTAGTATAGCCCTTTACTCTGCAGCGGAAAACCACAGATGATTAGCAGTTCTAATCCTGTGAAACTCATGTATTTCTCAGATAGCTTTAGAAACAGAAAAAGGCTCAGTTAAAATCCCACTTCCTTCCTCATTTCCCTAGTCTGCCTTCTGGAACAGCCCCTTCATGTCCTTATCTCCACCAACCTTAGAAGCACATGGACGGCAATGAACTTGGTAGCAGGGTACTTAGAAGTTCTGCCAATGGTGATGTGAATCAGTTAAAAATAAATGACAGTGAAAAATGCTTGTAAAGAGTCTACAACTGTTGTGCATCTTCCAATTTTCATGTCTCTTGGATTATCATCATAATAATGATCAAAACAGCTAATATTTATTGAGGACTTATTAATGTGGTAGATTCTGTTCTAAGTGCTTTATTTGTGTAACTCAATATTCACAAACACCCTGAGGAAGATAGTACCACCGTCCCCATTTTACAGATTAGGACACTGAGGCACAGTCAGGGTATATAACTTACCCATGGTCACCCAGTATATAATTGGCAGAACCATGATCCAAACTCAGACAATCTGACCCAAAGCCAAAAACCTAATGACTACGCTATATATGATTCATATATCCAGTATGTTTAGTTCTGCTAAGAAAACCAATGGAAAAATAAAGTCATATATAAAAAACTATGTATCATTTAGAAAACATTTATCAAAATTTGATACAGTAAATACATGACTCTTTCTCATCTCCCATTTTCCAATTCAGCAAGAGGAATTAAAAAAGTATACTCAAACGTTTCCCAAAATAAATTAATTAATTAATTACGGACTCTCTAGAAGTTTCTAAAATACCATTTAGCAGGTTAGAAGAAAACAAAGTCAGATACTCACTGGCCAGACTGGAAATCCTTTTCATTCACAACTGCACAGTTAGTTAAAGATAATTCATCTGTAGGACATCTTGCAGCTTGCATACTCTGTAAGAATCAATGATTAGGAAAATAAAACTAAGTCACCTTTTATTTTCTTAAAGAATATTTTATGCTTCCTTGTCCTCTATTCCCCATCACCTGTAGTAAATGCTTACTGTTTTTGACCCCTAACTCTGTGGTAACAATAAACCCTGCCTTTCGGAAACTGCTCCCTCCCCATTCCACGTGCTTCTGTGGGCCTGCCAATCACAGCACACGTGCAATCACACAGAGTACTATCCCATCCACGGGACTTTATATAGACAGGCGCTAGAAGAAAGGCACTCTCCCTCGCATCACCACCACACGAAGGAAGCCTTTCTGCTCTAAAAGAAGAAAACTATCGCAGAGAAAGCAAAGGTGACAGAGACACAGACAGACACCTTGAGACTCAGACCTGACAACGAAGTTAAAACCCTTGAGACCAGTTCTGAAAGTTGGTTGAGTCAATAAACTCTTTTTTGCTCAAGCTTATTTGAGTTGGTTTTCCATTTCTTCCAAAAAAAAAAAAAAAAGATTTTGACATAAAAATGCAATGATGTAAATTCAATACATTTGAAAAAGTATCTCCTCATAAGAGATCTCAAGTGGCTATGAACCATTTCTTCTATAGACTAAGAAAAGCTATCTTCCAAATACCTCCCAACAAAAATAATTACAGGTATATTTAAAATAAAATAGCAATTAACAGTCCTTTTGATCAACATTGATCAACAGCTACTAGTAAAACATTCCTTCATATAATGTATGTAACCAATAATCCTTCCACCATCCTCTAGGGTTTCCTAGTTATTGAAATATGACACTCATAGTGTCATATGTGACTAACGTACTCACTCTTCAAACCTCAAGCCAAAGCTGATTCTTCTTAAATTTGTCTCCCAAATACAAATTTATAGAGGAAAATAAATTACTCTTTGCCTTGCTTTTGTTTTTAATAAAAGGCTAGTTTCAATACAGCTACCCCAGTTGTTCGGAGCAGTGGTCTCTAAAGTGGGGTATGTGCACCTGAAGGGTTTGCTGGATAATCCTTTGGGGTATAAGAAGAAAATATCAGTTCTTCTATTTATATTTATTTATACCCATTTTTATTAAAGATGAACCCCATGCTAAGTGTATATTCTGCCTTAAGATATAACCTAATGACACTAATAATATAACCTAATAACACTAATAAAGTCTTCATAATCTGCCAGGCCTTTAAAAATTCAGTATTCACAGCAAGAGATAAACTTCTCTAATTTTTCCACCTATGTTTAAAGTCACATCCTATTGAATCTAGCAATTCACAGCATTGTATTAAAGTTAAATAACTGTTGAAACTGCTAAGGTTTCCTGAGAGAAAAGACAAGAAGCTATGACCCACAGTAAAAATGACTAAAATGATACATGGAAAATAAAATGGTGACAAACTAGTATTCTTCTATTGGTAAAGATAGCCAAAATCTCTTAGAAAACTCTAAAGAGCTGAAGATATCAGGACATATTATAGAGTGTAGGAGGTCTGCTATATAGTTGAATCAAAATATAGTTATTTCTTTCATCTTAGAAGATTTGCTAGGTAATTGCAAAACACACCAAGAACTACAATTTTGCGAGTCACTAAAGGAAAGATGTACTGAAAAAGATACAGTCTAAACTATAAATGAAACAATACGCGTTATGGGAAAACTGTAACCACTGATGGAATGGCTGTTTTGACTGGAATAAAAAGAATAATTCCAGAATAAAGTTACAAAGACAGCACATTAAGTGAAAGTTGTTCACTGTTTCATTCACAGGTAAACTGTTGCTGCATACAAGTCAGAGCCAAAGGTGTGCACATGTCCTTCATGATGTCACTGAGGTCAACTTTATCAAAACAAGACCCTTACAATATAGAATCTTTCCTACACTCTGTAAAAGGCCAGGAAGCAGTGTAAAATCTTTTTTTTTTTTTTTTTTTGGTAAACCGTATAGGGATTCACTGGTCACCAAAAGGTAAAGTGCTACCAATAAGATATTAAAAAAAGAAAGAAAAAGAAAAGAAAAATTCACCTTGCTCCTACAAGATAAAAATGAACAAAAAGTAAAAAATACCTTGTGCTAACGAATAGAGCACATTTCAAAAATGGTTACTTAGAAACATTTCCATTGCTAAGCGATTCTGCTATTGAAAACAATGTATATTACCTAAAAACAAGCAAGAAATAAAAACTCTCATATCTGCATGCTTTAAAAAGTTAGAAACAAACTTTTCTAATCTTTAAAAAAATCATCTAAATGATTTTTCAATGATTTTTGAACCCATTTATTAGTACTATAAAAGTACAATACATTCTGATTAGTCTGCAAGAAAAACTAATAGATGGAAATTTACCAACCACATTTCACACATTTCAATAAAACATTTCCATAAATGGTACACAATCTGGGGGAATTTCAAAAGTACAGCTAAATTTCCCCCATTCTTATCTATGCTTTGATGGCCATTAAAATCAAGTAACAAAAAACCCCTAAATTTAGGGCTTCCCTGGTGGCACAGTGGTTAGGAATATGCCTGCCAATGCAGGGGACATGGGTTTGAGCCCTGGTCTGAGAAGATCCCACACGCCACAGAGCAATTAAGCCCATGCGCCACCATTACTGAACCTGTGCTCTAGAGTCCGCGAGCCACAACTACTGAGCCTGCGTGGCACAACTATTGAAGGCCGCACACCTAGAGCCCGTGCTCCGCAACAAGAGAAGACACCGCAATGAGAAGCCTGCACACTGCAATGAAGAGTAGCCCCCACTCGACACAACTAGAGAAAGCCTGCGCACAGCAACGAAGACCCAACACAGCGAAAAATAAATAAATTTATTTTTTTAAAAAACCTGAATTTAGAAATAGACCTCTGAATAGCTGTATCACAAAATATTAAACCTAGATTTTAAAGAATAGTAAAGCATCACTTTGCTTTCTGAATTATTAATAAATAAAATTAAGAGAATTTTCTACAGTTCATCTTTAGCTCATCCTTTTTTGTGTATGTTTTACTATGTATATAAACTATTAGTGTATCACTTAAAAATAAATAGGTATATATACTGGGGATATAGGATCAAAACATATTTTGTGTATGAGATCTATGAAATCACTAATTTAGAACATGACACAAATAAGGTCATAAGTTTGCTTTCCGAATGAGATAGTATTTTTGCCCATGGTCACCATTTGACCAGCCACCTGACCAAACTGTGCAGAACTTTGTTTCCCTCTTACCCTGGGGTCTCTCTCACCTACAAGCTTCTTTCTTTTTTTTTTTTTTCCCAATATTTTAACCCCGAGGCCCTGCAAAATCCAGAACTGCTTTCTATGACATTCAAGTTCTTTTTTTTTTATCCTATAAATTTATTTATTTTTGGCTGCACTGGGTCTTCGATACTGCGCTCAGCCTTTCTCTAATTGTAGCGAGCGGGGGCTACTCTTCGTTGTGGTACGCGGGCTTCTCGTTGCGGTGGCTTCTCTTGTTGCAGGGCACAGGCTCTGGGTGTGTGGGCTTCAGTAGTTGTGGCTCGCAGGCTCTAGAGCGCAGGCTCAGTAGTTGTGGCACACGGGCTTAGTTGCTCCACGGCATGAGGGATCTTCCTGGACCAGGGCTCGAACCTGTGTCCCCTGCATTGGCAGGCGGATTCTTAACCACTGCACCACCAGGGAAGTCCCACTCCTTTCTCTTATATTCCTCTCTTCCCTAACTCTGAGCCCCTTGTCCAGCCAACTCCTACTTATTCTACAATTTCTCAGCTCAGACATTACATTTTCTAGAAGACCTTCCTAGATATCTTCTCCTCCTATAAGATAAAGGTCAAATGGAAGAACTTAACTGTATTTTTATTATCTGTTTACACGGCGTAAAAGACATAAGGTTCTCAAGGACTGAGACTACATCTTGCTCGGATCTATGGTTCCCAGGGCTAAGACAGGGCATGGCACACAGTCAGTGCTCATTAAACATTTGTTGAATAAATGAACTTACAGATCAATACAATCTATCCCAACTTCAGAATAAACAATTCAAAGAACATGGACACAAAGGACATTTCAAGGTTACTTAGGAAGTGATATAATTTAAATAAAATTATCTAATAGTTCAAAATTACACAGAATTGATATAGCCAAAGTTATGTAAAAATTTACAAAATGCTAAGTTAACCTTTTCATTTGTAAACTGGTTTACTTGTCAAAGAGTTGGTGTCCTTTAAATAAGAGTGAAAAAATCTGTAAAAGTCATCTGGCTGGCCAACTAAAACAGATGCTGTGAGCAAACGGCCTCCCTACTGGAGTCTAGAAGCATCTGTGTTTTTATGGTAAGCCAAGCACGGTATCTCATTTTCTCATCAAAATATGAGACCCTATAAATAGTAGCTGTTTACTTATCACAATAATGCCAAGGGAACATTCTACAATTTTTCTAACACTGACCTTGCCTCTAGGAAACAATGATAAAAGCCCAGCCACGACGGCCACATAGCTATTATGAAATAAAAATACGAAACTGACAGGCAAATTTATGTAAGTTTAGTTATCTGAGGTACTAGAATATTTAACTGTCTGAAGGCTATAAAATGTTTTCATTAACAACTTGAAATGTAAAAAATTATTAACTCATTGCTACGCAAAAGAATGAAAATCTCAACAAATCTTTAATGAAAACTTCAGCAGAAGTAATTATATCATTACTTTGAACCCTCTTGCACTGTTGGTGGGAATGTAAATTGATACAGCCATTATGCAGGTTCCTTAAAACACTAAAAATAGAACTACCATATGACCCAGCAATCCCACTACTGGGCATATACCCAGAGAAAACCATAATTCAAAAGACACATGCACCCCAATGTTCATTACAGCACTATTTCCAATAGCCAGGACATGGAAGCAACCTAAATGTCCATCAACAGAGGAATGGATAAAGAAGATGTGGTCCATATATACAATGGAATATTACTCAACCATAAAAAGGAATGAGGGCTTCCCTGGTGGCGCAGTGGTTGAGAGTCCGCCTGCCAATGCAGGGGACACGATTCATGCCCCAGTCCGGGAAGATCCCACGTGCTGCGGAGCGGCTGGGCCCGTGAGCCATGGCCGCTGGGCCTGCGCGTCCAGAGCCTGTGCTCCGCAGCGGGAGAGGCCACAACAGTGAGAGGCCCGCGTACCGCAACAAAAAAAAAAAAAAAAAGGAATGAAATTGGGTCATCTGCAGAGACGTGGATGGACCTAGAGTGTCATACAGAGTGAAGTAAGTTACAAAGAGAAAAAAAAATATCGTATTAACACATATATGTGGAATCTAGAAAAATGGTAGAGATGATTTTGTTTTTTTTTAAATAAATTTATTTATTTATTTTTGGCTGCTTTGGTTCTTCGTTGCTGTGTGCGGCCGTCTCTAGCTGCAGTGAGCAGGGGTTACTCTCCGTTGCGGTGCATGGGCTTCTAACTGCAGTGGCTTCTCTTGTTGCAGAGCACGGGCTTTAGGTGCACAAGCTTCAGTAGTTGTGGCACGTGGGCTCCGTAGTTGTGGTGCACGGGCTTAGTTACTCCGCGGCATATGGGCTCTTCCCAGACCAGGGCTTGAACCCATGTCCCCTGCACTGGCAAGCGGACTCTTTAACTACTGCACCACCAGGGAAGCCCGATATAGATGATCTTATTTGCAAAGTAGAAACAGAGACACAGACATAGAGAACAAACGTATGGATACCAAGGGGGAAAGGGGGTTGGGTGGGATGAATTGGAAGATTAGGACTGACATATATACACTATTGATACTATGTATAAAATAGATTACTAATGAGAAACTACTGTTTAGCACAGGGAACTCTATTCAATGCTCTTTGGTGACCTAAATGGGAAGGAAATCCAAAAAAGAGGGGATATATGTGTACATATAGCTGATTCACTTTGCTGTACAGCAGAAACTAAAACATTGTAAAGCAACTATACTCCAGTGTAAATTTTAAAAATACTCCTTTCTTTTCCAATTACATATCTGCATGAGACAACAGATTGAATGCAGATGCAGATGTGTGAGAATTACAGCTGTCTTCTAAGTCAGAGATTTGCAAAAATGTAAAACAGTGCCACTCACTATTTTTTTTTTTGCCTTGTAAACTATAGTTATCTTTTCATAAAGATAGGTTCTTTTTTTTAAACATCTTTATTGGAGTATACTTGCTTTAAAATGGTGTGTCAGCCTCTGCTTAAAGATAGGTTCTTTATGATAACCTGTAATGGGCTTTAATGTTATTTTTAAATGACTCCATCAATAAATATTAAAAATTTTTTAAAATATATAATCCTTATGCCAAAGGAAAAAAAAAGTTATATCATTACTTACGTGAGAGCCTTTAAAGTGCAGAAAGAGAACTGGCTTCTTCCCATCAAAAAGAAAAAAATTGGGCGGGGGGGGGCAGGTAATCAGGACTCCTCTGGGCATCACTGCATAGTTTTCAAATTTAAATAACATACTTTCATCCAAAGGTCCACTTTAAAAATTGGATTTTTAAAATATATGCTTTATTGTTTACCAAAGAACTCAGTAGGGCAAAATAAATAGAAAAACCCAAAGCGTGTAGTACCTGATTATAAGACCTCATTACAGATAACTGCAACACTCATGAATCCATTGGTCTTCTCTGTGGTGCTTAGGCCTAGGTTACATCTGTCTAGAGACACAAATTCCCCCACAGGAAAGGGAAGTAGGACAGAATATACGAACTTGCCCCAGAGCCAGCTCAGCTAACAAGTCTCACTCAATTTTGTGCTTCCTGAAAAATAACATTTTATAACTGCACTATTCAATAAAGTAACCACTAGACACATACGGTTATTAAAATTAAAACTAATTAAAATTTTAAAATTCAGGTGCACTAGTCACATTTCAAGTGCCACATGTGGCTATTAACTGTCACTGAAGAAAGTTTCATTAGATGGTGCTAGTCTAGAGCAGTGTGAGAAAGGCCATCAGTAATCCGTGTCTTCAGGCCTATGGAACCACTCTGCTATAAACTCCTGAAATAATAATTTCTATTAAAATTGTGAAGTCCTGTGGGACTAGAAGTGATGGACAGAAATAAGCTAAATTTGTGTGTCCTATAGTAATCTTGCAAAGAGCATGGAGGGATACCCTTCACATTATCCATCTCAAATCAGTAACTATTCACATAGGTGACATCCCTTAGGGCCTTAAAATTCCTTTACAAACTTATATTGAAAAAGAAAAAAAAACCTGAGCTCCCATTTTGGTTTTTTGAGGGGAAAAAAAAAAAAACACAAAGGAAAATATAAAAGGCTGACAGCACTAAATAGTGGCAAAGATGTAATGCAGTTTCTTATAAGGTTAACGTGACCCAGCAGATCTACCCCTAGGTTTTAAGCAAAGAGAAATGAAAACATACAGCCACACAACGACTAGTACACAAACGGTCACAGCAACTTTATTCATAATAGTCAAAAGGTGAAATAACACGAAGATCTAGCAACAGTTGAATGGATAAACAAATTGTGGCACAGCCATACAATGGAACACTACCCAGCAATTAAAAAGAAACTACCTACTGATATATGCAACAACATGAGTAAACCTCAAAAACATAATGCCAAGTAAAGCCAGATGCTTATATAATATAGGATGAACTCTTTTGCATCACCTTGTAATTACATGAAATCATAGAAGAAGCAAAATTAATCTAGAGTAACAACCACACACACACACACAATCAGTGATTGCCTGGGGCCGGGGTGAAATGAACAGCAGAAAAGCATGAAGTAATTTTTTGAGATAACAGAAATGTTCTATATCTTGATTGTATTTTATTGTATATAGGTTATACCTCAATAAAGTTGAGAAGTGATGGTCTGATTTTTTAATGGCTGGGCAATCACCAATAATTCCCATGTAAAGACAGTATAAATGTTCAAACTAGAAAACATAGTTTAGGTACAAGGTACATACACACATGCAACAAAGACCTAGACCTTGGTACATCTGTACTCAGGTAGGCCTACTGGAAAAGAAAGCCAACTAGGTCTGCAGAACAGATTCAGTTCTCTCCCCAACCAGTCCTCATCCAAGCTGTAGG
Organism: Orcinus orca; assembly: GCF_937001465.1. Classification (NCBI taxonomy): domain Eukaryota; kingdom Metazoa; phylum Chordata; class Mammalia; order Artiodactyla; family Delphinidae; genus Orcinus; species Orcinus orca. The sequence continues at coordinate 38,034,830 of NC_064577.1, read as the reverse complement.
AATAAACAGAACTAGGAGAATGGCCAGATCTACATCTAAAGGCCAGTCTAAGGTTGCTGACCATATTGGCCTGCTAGTCCTGGGCACAGGATGTGAAAAGAGGAAGTATAAAACCTACAACTCCTGGCATGAATGTCCCATACTAACCATCAGATTGGCAATTCTTCCTCCTGAGAAAAGTAAGATTGTTTGTTTTCCCTGTAATAATTCTTCCACTAAGACGCAAGGGAATTTGATCTAAAGTTCTACTCTCCCTATGGGCAGGAATGGAAACAGGAGGACATAGGAATAAATGCACAACCACCCAAACATACACAAGAGAATTAAATGAAGTATTCTTATTCACTTGATATAGAGTAAATAATAAATCTCAGCTATTATTATGACCATCATAGAGATATTCAGTAAATAATTATTTGTAATAGAAAAAAAAATCACAGTCTAAAGCTAAATAAATGCCGTGAATAGGCGCATGGTTAAAAGTATCACAACTATGCAGCCATTTAAAAGGTCAAGGTACCTCTGTATGTACTGACAAGGGAAATGTCCACAATATAGAATTAAGTTTTAAAAAAGAAATAAAATAGCATGTAGAGTAAGTTTTTAATAAAAAAGATACACACTAAATTAGTTACCACTGAGGTGAAACAAGAAGGTATAAATGAAACACCTTCGCTTTTCACAATTCTGAATGGTTGGAACTGTTTTTTACAATAAATTGTTTTTTACAATAAATAACCCTTATCTTAGGAAAATAATTTTAAATATAGAGAACTTTTATGTACAAAGTTGTCCTCTACAGGATTACTTTAACGGTGATGAATTAGAAGCAAACTAAAAGTCCTATTTCAAAGTGATGGTCAATGAAAACTAAAACATATCCACTTAATTAAATATCATATCCTCATAATATTCAAATCACAGGATAGTATATGTATACATGTATATATATACATATATATATAAAAATTTTACTTTATAGTTTTATTTTTTTAAGTATAGCAAAGAAATTAAATAAAAACACACCAGGGCTTCCCTGGTGGTGCAGTGGTTGAGAGTCCGCCTGCCGATCCAGGGGACGCCAGTTCGTGCCCCGGTCCGGGAGGATCCCACATGCCGCGGAGTGGCTAGGGCCGTGAGCCTGTGCTCCGAAACGGGAGAGGCCACAACAGTGAGAGGCCCGCGTACCGCAAAAATAAATAAATAAATTAAAAATAAAAACACACCAAAATGTAAAAAACAATTGTGATTGGACAATGGGACTATGAGTGATTTATTTTCTTCCTTTCTGCATTTTCCAAGTTAAAAAATATAGATAGCTGCTATTTTACTACCCAAATTAAAATTTTTGTATTAAAGTTAATTGATGGTATATTTCATTTCAGACCTCTGTTTCTGCATAGACAGTGATGACCTCACACATTAGGAAAATAACTGGAAGGACATGCTTAATAAAAGGACACTGTCATTATTCATGAAATATAAGACATGGTCTCATAATTTGCTTATGTGTGTTTTTTCTTCATAATTAAACCATGTAGGTTAAATCTAATTCTCTTTGACTACAGTGTGGCAAAGATTTTTGTATATAAATTAAGAAAACATACTTTTTAATAAACTCTGTAAGAAATTACAAGATATGGTCTGAAACACAGAATCTTTTGATAGATATACAAAGAGTTAAAATTTTATTTATACTGGGCAGATTAACCAATGACTGAGCATCAAAATGAACACCAAGTCATAAGCCAGTTAACTAAATCCTTGGCTCTGTGAATAAATAATATCCTCTCCAAGACTGCATTAACTTGGGAACATTCATTAATGCCTCAAAATACATTACTTTAAAATTTGGAGAAGTACTTGGTACAATAGTTAGCACATAATAGACACTCAATAAATATTTGTGGAATTAAAAAATTGGTAGGGCTTCCCTGGTGGCGCATTGGTTGAGAGTCCGCCTGCCGATGCAGGGGACACAGGTTCGTGCCCCGGTCTGGGAAGATCCCACATGCCGTGGAGCGGCTGGGCCCGTGAGCCATGGCCGCTGAGCCCGCGCGTCCAGAGCCTGTGCTCCGCAACGGGAGAGGCCACAACAGTGAGAGGCCCGCGTACCGCAAAAAAAAAAAAAAAAAAAGAATATCCAAGTAAATGTAGAGATATATGATGTCATTCTATGCAATGACTCAATACTGTAAGGATATCATCAACTCCAAATTAACCTATAAACTTAATGTAATTATAAGAAAATCCAATGGGACTTCAGCAAATTCAATCTAAACTGTAACTGGCAAAGTTTTATAAATGTAATAGGCAAAATGAGAAGGGAACAAAATTTTTTTTTAATTTGTGAAAGTAGCCAAGAAAAATTTCACAAAGAATGAGACTGGCCCTACTAGACATCAAAACATGCCGTACACAGTAATTAAAACAATTTAGTGGAATTCCCTGGTAGTCCAGTGGTTAGGCTCCACGCTTTCACTGCCGAGGGCCAGGGTTCAATCCTTGGTTGGGGAACTAAGATCCCGTGGCCAAAAAAAAAACTAAAAATAAAATAAAAATAAATAAAATAAAACAATGTATTGTAGTATTAGTACAGAAACAGACAGTTCAATGGAGTAGAACAAACAATCCAGAAATAGAACCAGGTGAGAACTTGATATGTGAGATTTAGAATCAGTAGAGGAAAGCTGAACTATTCAATAAATGGCACTGAGGCGAATGATTATCCACTTGGTGGCTGGACTGGAGGAGAGTCAATAATAATAGCTAATATGTTTTGAGAGCTTATTACACGCCAGGCACTGTTTTAAAAGCTTTACACACCTGCAAACACCCGGCCCTCGCTCTAGCTAACATTTTTGTTTTCTCATAGGAAAATTACTTCTCTCTAAATGATTTTTAAAATATGACTCATTCTGAATTTTGTATACTTAGAAGATAAAAAAATCTAATTTTAAAGTGAATAAACTAAAGATTGTGTGTTTTAATCCTAGAGCTACCTCTAATTTGATTCAAGCTCGTACTGTAGCTCCATTTGGTCACATTCAAGGATCACAGCATTCTATTCTTAACCTTACAGAAGCATCTTAAGGCACATATCTCAAATGTATAAGGAGGTAGAATCCCTCATCTGTAGGTTTGATGGCAACCCGCCTATGCAGCCTTTGGTCTTTCGCCTCTTGGGTCACTGACAGTAAGCCTCTCTCATTCCAGAGGCAGGTCCACACCCCTCATAGTGACTTAAAAAGCAAAAGTTCCTTAATTCTCTTACCTCAAATTATCAACCTTTCTCTCTTCACTTTACAACCAAATTTCTCAAGTCTCCCTTCCTTGCCTCCCATCTTCTCATCCTCTGGCAATCTTCTTTGAAATCCTCTCCAGCAACTACTTTACTGCAATGGCTCTTCCAAGTCACCAATGCCTTTCTAATTGAGAAATTCAGTGGTATCTCCCTCTCCTCAGTATTCATTTTAATTTGTTTCTCTGGCTGTCCTAACGTCATCATTAACCTTTCAATTCATTCCAATTCACAATTTCAAGGTCATTCTCCCCTTCACCATCCAATACACTCACGCACGTGCACACACATACATAAATTGGGGCCAAGACCTATTAATTCTACTTCTGCACTGTAACTTGCATTTGATTCCTCCCTTCCATCCTCACAACTGTTGATCTATTTCAGCCAACATCACCTCTCTCCTAAAAAAACTGCGATAACCTGATTGGTTTCCCTGACTCTAATTTCTCTTCTCCAATTCAATCTTCTGTCTGCCACCAGACATGACCTAAAACTAAAAATGTGATTCCTAAATAATAAAGCCCATGTATTGATACTTCATATTCCTAACTCCATACCTTTGTTTTATACTACCCCTTTTGCCTGAATTTCCTATTCCAAACCCCTTGGAATCTTACCCATCTATGGGTATGGAATCTTACCCATCTTACAAAGCCAAGTCTATACAACTCTTTGTTTGGTTCCTAGTAAGACTGGGTATCTCCCATATATCTATTATTTGTGCTTCTCCAACAGTCTTATCACTACTTATCACCAGCTGCCTTAAACTACTTAGTTGAGTACCACTATTCTAAGCTCTGGCATGCCTGTGCCACCCAGTATATGCAACGTTAGTTGAAGTGTTTATTAGCATTTTTTGAGATACAATTCTGCTATGGTTTGATGTTTGTCTTCCCAAAATCCATACGTTGACAACCTAATGCCCAAGGCGATGGTATTAGAAGGTGAGGCCTTTGGAAGGTGAGTAGGTCAAGAACCCCCATGAATGGAATTAGTACCTTTATAAAAGAGGGCCCAGAGAACTAGCTTGTCCCTTCCAGCAGGTGAGGATACAATGAGAAGTCTGTGACCCAGAAGAGGGCCCTCACTCAACCATGCTGGCACCCTGATCTTGGACTTCCAGTCTCTAAAACTGTGAGAAATAAATTTCTGTTGTTTATAAGCTACCCAGTCTCTGGTATTTTGTTACAGCAGCCCAAACAGACTAAGACAAGTTCATATAACATAAAATTCATCACTTTAAAGTGTACACTTCGGTGATTTTTAGTATATTCACTACATTGTGCAATTATCACCACTATCTAATTCCAGAACATTTCTAGCACTCCAGAAAGAAACCCTGTACCTATTAGCTATTTAATCCCCATTCTCCCCTCCCTCATCCCTTGGCAACCACTAATCTACATTCTCTTTCTATGGATTTGCCTATTCTGAACATTTCATATAAATGGAATCATACAATCTGTCATCTTTGTGATTGCTTCTTTCAATTAGCATAATATTTTCAAGATCATCTATGTTGTAGCAAGTGACAGCACTCCATTCCTTTTTGTGATCATATTCCACTGTATGGATAACCCACATTTGTTTTATCTATTCATTAGCTGATGGACATTGGGTTATTTCCACGTTTTGGCTATTATGAATAATGCTGCTATGAACATTCATGTACAAGTTTATGTATGAACATATATTTTCAACTCACTTGGTTATATAGCTAGGAGAATTGCTGGATCATTCTATGTTTAACTTTTTGAAGAACTGCCGAACTGTTTCCCACAATGGCTGCTCCATTTTACATTTCCACCAACAGTGTATGAGGGTCCCAAATTCTCTACACTGTCACCAACACTTTTTTTTTTTTTAACTATAGCCATCCTAGTGGGTGTGAGGTAGTATCCCATTGTGGGATTTGATTTATATTTCTCTAATGACTATGATGCTGAACATCTTTTCATGTGCTTATTGGTCATTTTCACATCTTTTTTGGAGAAATATCTATTCAAATCCTCTGCCCATTTTAAAATAGAGTTTCTTTTTATTGTTGAGTTATAACGGTTCTTTATACATTCTGGATACTAGACCATTATCAGACATATGATTTATAAATATTTTCTCCCATTCTGTGGGTTGTCTCTTCACTTTCTTGATGCATGATAATTTTAAATTTTGATGAAGTCTAATTTATCTATTTTTCCCTTTGGTGCTTGTGCTTTTTGTGTCGTATCTTTTTTAAAAAAATCACTGTTTAATGCAAGGTCATGCAGATTTTCACCTGTTTCCTTCTAAGAATTTTATAGATTTAGATCTTTGACCCATTCTGAGTTCATGTTTGTATGTGGTGTGGGGTAAGGGTCCAGGTTCATTCTTTTGCATGTAGATATCCAGTTGTCTCAGCATCACTTGTTAAAAAGACTATTCTTTCCCCACTGAATGGTCTTGGCCCTCTGTTGAAAATCAATTAACCATAAATGTATGGTTTTCTTCTGGACTCTCAATTCTATTCCACTGGTTTACATGACTATGTGACTATCCTTAGGCCAGTGCCATATCATCTTGATTACTGTACTTTATAGTAAGTTTTGAAATCAGGAAGTGTGTCCTCCAACTTTACTCTTCTTTTTCTTTTTCAAATTGTTGTGGCTAAAATGGCTTTGCAACTCCATATGAATTTTAGGATCAGCTTGTCCACTTCTGGGAACAAAGCAGTTGGAATTTTGAAAGAGGCTGCACTGAATTTATAGATCAATTTGGGGAGTATTCCGATCCATGAACAGATTTTCATCTACGTTTCCTTCTAAGAAGATGTCTTTCCATGTATTTAGATCTTTAATTTCTTTCAATGTGTTTTATAGTTTTCAGTGTACAAATCTTACAATTCTTTGGTTAAACTTAGTCATAGGTATTTTGTTCTTTTTGATGCTATTGTAAATGGAACTGTTTTCTTAATTTTATTTTCAAATTGTTCATTGCTAGTGTATAGAAATGCAACTGATTTTTGTACATTGATCTTGTATCCTGCAACTTTATGGGATTCATTTTTTAGCTCTACGTTTTTTTCTTGTAAATTCTTTCATCTGTATATAGATATAATTTTCTTTCTTTCTAATTTGAATGCCTTTTTTACTCTTTTACTTGCTTAACTGCCCTATCTAGAACCTCCAAAATAGTGTTGAATAGAAGTGTAAGACAGGAGACATCCTTATCTTGTTCCTGATCTTAAAGGGGAAAGCTTTCAGTGTTCACCAGTAAGTATGATGTTGGCTGAGGGTTTCTGTGTTAGTTGAAATATATTTGTTGAACTGAATTTTGAGAGTGCCAACTCATAAGGTTGCTCTGAGAGTCTAACAAGAAAGGATCTGTGAAGGTGTTTTCAAAACTGTAAAATACCATTCATTCAATTTAAGATATTCTTATTTAGTAACTTAGTGTTCTTACTCTGAAAAGTTTACTCCAAATGTTCTTAAAGAAATCAAAACAATATTTGTGAAGCTTTTTTTTTTTTTTTTATTCCCAACATCCTGATGAAAGTTTGGCACCTACGTTCTTTTGAAGGGTGAAGAAGGAGAGAAGAATTTTTGGAGACGGAATCAGAACAAGGATCCCAGGCCTTAGAGCCTCTCCCCAGTCCCAACCCCTAAGTCCCATAGCTCTGGGCTCTTCCCTTAGCGAGACACAGGGCATTCAGGAAAGTAGAAAGTTAGAGATGCAAGACAGGCAAGAAGCAAGAGGCAGCATGGTACAGAAGGTGGAACACAAGTTTCAGTAGAAAAAGTTAGCTGTGATTTCAGTTGTTCAGAAAAAAAAAAGAAAGAAAAAAAGTGAGATACCCGAAAATATTAGAAAGTCTACTAAATTTCACATCTTCAAAGCTGCAAAATCTATTGATTTACATCCATATTAATCTAAATTGCTGATGTTAATCTGAGTCACTATAATTAAACATGCTAATAATTCATGATGCAAGTGCCTGTAATACTGAGAGGTTTCTCTGTTTAATAAACTCAGCTTGATAGTATAAGAATAATATAATGGTATTATTTATATTTTTTGGTTATTTAGAAATAATTATTTATAAATAATTGAGTAAAAGATTGGCTGTCGGAAGGCAAAAAGGAATTACTACCCTACGTTTGTTCAATGGAACAAATATTTAATGAATACCTATAATGTTCCAGGCACTGTGCTCTGTGCAGGAGATGTTCAATTAACAATGAAGTAGTGACTACTTTTTATATTTTTTGAATACTGAATAAAAATAAAATATTTATTAAAAACGTAAGATATAAAATACCAAGAAACAATCACCATGTTCCTACCACCTAGTTTAAGGAAAAAAACATTACCACTTCTTTAAATCAACTTTTTATTAAAGAAAACACAGATACAGAAAAGTACACACATTGTGTTTGGCTCAAAGAATTTCTGCAAAGTGAACACACCCAGGGTAACCAACACCCAGTTAAAGAAAGAGAACATTACCAACATCCCATACTGCCCCCTCCTTACCACTAGCTCTTCACCCCCAACCACAGATAACTGCTATCTTGTTTCTACCACCAGAGATAGAAATCAGAGTTTAGCCTGTTGAAAACTTTATATAAATGGAATCATATAGCTTGTATTATTTTGTGTGTGACTTCTACCCATCAATATTATGATTGTTAACACTCATCCATTTTGTTGCATGTAGCAATAGTTCATTTTCCTTGCTTTTTACAATATACAATTATATGAATATACCACCATTATTTATCCATGAGTTGTTTCCAGTTTTTAATTATGAATACTGTCGCTAATAACATTACATGTCTTTTGAATAATATATGTATGCATTTCAATTGGATAGCTATACTCCCACCCCCACCCCCACATACACCCACTCCAGAAGAACTGCTGGATCACAAGCGTACATGCACACGCTCAGCCTTAGGGAATTTTGCCTAAGGTATACAAAGTGATGTTTTGATATAAGTATACCTTGTGTAATGATTACCACAACAAGCTAATAAACATATCCATCACCTCACAAAGTTACTTCTGTGTGTGTGTGTGTGTGGTAAGAACACTTAAGATCTACTGTCTTAGCACACTTCTTTGGCGGTCCAGTGGTTAAGACTCCGCGCTTCCAACACAGGCAGCGCAGGTTCGATCCCTTGTCAGGAACTAAGACCCCACAAGCCACCCAGCACGGCCAAAAAAAAAAGAAAGAAAAAGAAAGATCTGCTGTCTTAGCAAATTTCAAGAATACAACATCTTTTAATTAACTGTAATTACCATGCTATCTAGCATTGCAAATGTTTTCCATGGAAAGGTCTGTCAAGGTACCTAATTCTCCATACTGCACAAAATAACTTACGCTTTCTTAAACGTCTGAAAATTGGATACAGGTGAAGAAGGTATTAAAGGAAAGGTAAGACAATAACGCTGAAATCTAGAAATAACAAGGTTGAGTATACATTTGGAAAGAAATCTGGAGAAAAAAATCTCAAACAATTTGTTAAAGTAAATTGGAGAGCTCAAAATCCTAAGTCAATGGTCCTCAACTTTAGCATACACCACCTTCAGAACTGTTAAGGGATTGCAGGGGCCCCACCTCCAGTATTTCTAGTTTAATCAACCTCTGTGGGGTAAGAGAATCTGCACTTTTAACAAGTTCTCAGGTGATGCTGATTAGCTGGTCTGCAGATTCCACTTTGGGAATCATTGCACTAAGAGAAATAAAATTCATAAAAACAGAAATAATGGCAGGTTCATTTCCTTCTATAATAGAAGAAAAGAAAATACGGAAAATAGACTTCAATAATGCTCTTGGTCCATTTCATCCTTTAACTTGGTAAAACTTTACAGTTAAGTTTATTTTGATGCTTTATAAGTAGTAAATTGATTGGAAGTCTATATAAACAAAAAAGTTATCAGACTCAATATTTGCAGATCGAGAAAAGGACTGTATCGGAGGCCAGCAGCTATTTAAAGTTAGATCTATGCTATATTAATGACTTGGATAACAGAATAAACAACAGTATTCAATAGCTGGCAGAGAACATAACATTAAAATCCAACTACAGACACTGTCCAAAATGATAATTTACTAAGGTATACAGAAATAAACATTCCCCCGTTCAACAATCATTTACTAAATAACACTTTCATGCCAGGCTTTGTTCTAAACAGTGGGATCTAAGTCTGCTATCATCTCAAAAAATTTTGTCAATATTATTCTCTAGGAGAAAAGTAACTAGGATAACTAAATCGTTTTAATCTCCGCACTCAGATTTTTTTTGGAAGACCCAGAATTAGTGATAAGTTTTACTTTCATTGCTTGTCAAACCAAGTAAGAAAATGTTTGCTCATATGCCCATAACACTAAAAACACTTTACACTTTTAAAAAATCCACCAGCGATGGGAATTCCCTGGCGCTCCAGTGGTTAGGACTCTGCGCTTTCACTGCCGAGGACCCGGGTTCAATCCCTCATGGGGGAACTAAGATCCCATAAGCCACTTGGTCAAAAATAAATTAATAACAAATTAAAAAATAATAATCCATCAGTGAAATCCTAAAATTCTCTTTAATATTTAGTGATTTTATAAAGAAGTGAATGTTGGGTTTCAAAAATGACAACTTATTTCTTACTTAAATAATTTTCCTATTTTCTCCGTTACCAAAGATCTACATAGCTAGTGCAAAATACATCAGAATTTTAGCACTTCATTCCGAATTTAGCGAAGGACCAAGACACTCTGCATTACTCATAAACAGCTAATGCTAATTCATCTGATTGCAAATCTATAGGGCACAAAGTTGCAATAAATTATTAGCACTTTTTGCTTAATGGCAAAAAAAAACAGGAAAGAAAGGAGGGAGGGAAGAAAATCAGCTTATCAGCTTCCTAGAGTAATTCAGCTAAATTTTATTGAAATGATCTTTGTATCTGCCCGTATAAAATACTATAAAGAAAAATGTAAATCAATGGCAAAAGATAAATATAAAATTTTTTTTAAAGGAGGGATTAAGTTGCTCATAAACTTCATATGGAAAGGGCAAGAAATGCCAAATGAAGAAAAATGAGGGGGACTAACACTACCAGATAGCAAGAATAATTTTAAAGCTATGGTAATTAAAACAGTGGTATTGGTGCACATATAGACAAACAGAATAATGAAACAGAATAGAGTCTAGACTTACAGTGGATATAAAACAGAGGTAGCATTACAAATCAGTGGGAAAAAGGATGGAGTCAATACATGACATTGGGACAACTGGTTATACATATGGAAAAGATAAAATTAGCTTCCTAATTCACACCAAACACAAAAATAAATTCCAGATGAATCAAACACCAAAACCTTTTAAAAGAAAATCTTTCTAATTTCAAAGTGGGAAACGATCTGTTTTAAAACATACAAGTACACTACTTATAGAGGTTTAAAAAAATGGGTAGTTATAACTAAAATAAAATTTAAATCTAAAACACTGCAAACATGAAAAGATCACCACTGAACAGCCCAAAAGAAAAAAAATGGGCAAAGGATATGCAAACGTAATTCACAGAAGAGGAAACTCCGAAGACCAATATGAAGAATGCTCAATCTCACTAGTAATCAGGAAAAAAATGCAAATTTAAACAATATTATTTTACCCCTATCATATTGTAAAAATTAAAATGTCTGCAATATTAAGTGCTGGAGAGGACATGAGTATCAGGTACTCATATACTGCTGGTAAGACTGCAAACTGTTATAACTAGGTAAAGATAAAGGTCACTGATCACCCAGCAATTCTATGTAGCTATTCTACATAGGGTACATGTCCACGTCTCTAGACATATACCTTAAAGAAACTGTTACACTCATATGTAAGGAGACATATACAAGAATGTGTGCACCAGGAGAAATAAAATTGAAAACCACCTAAATTGTCCTCTGATAAGAAAACAGATAATTGTGGTATATTTACAAAATAGAATACTACACAATAAACAGAATTAACTAGCTCTATGTAATTTCAACATGACTAAATCTCAATCACAATTTTAAATGAAAAAATGCACGGTGTAGAAGGAAATATACATTATGACACCACTATATACATTTTTAAAACACAAAAAGCAATATATTAGTTATGGGCACAAACATACGTAGATGTGAACAGAAAGGATTTATACCAACTTTAGGGTAGTGGTTACTTCTGGAAAAGGTCAGTGGAATCAAGAAGGGATACAAAGGGGATTCAATTGAATCTATAAGGTTTTATTTCTAAAAGTTAAAAGATATAGAGCAAATTTCACAGTATGTAAACTTCCCTGGTGGTGCAGTGGTTAAGAATCCGCCTGCCAATGCAGGGGACATGGATTCAATCCCTGGTCCGGGAAGATCCCACATACCGCGGAGCAACTAAGCCCAGGCGCCACAACTACTGAGCCTGCACTCTAGAGCCCGCGAGCCACAACTACTGAGCCCTCGTGCCACAACTATGGAAGCCCATGCGCCTAAAGCCTGTGCTCTGCAACAAGAGAAGCCACCGCAATGAGAAGCACGTGCACCGCAACGAAGAGTAGCCCCTGCTGGCCGCAACTAGAAAAAGCCCGCGCACAGCAACGAAGACCCAACGTAGCCAAAACTAAATAAATAAAATAAATTTTTTATAAAAAGAAGGGATACAAAGGGGATTCAACTGGATCTATAAGGTTTTATTTCTAAAAGATACAAAGCAAATATCACAATATGTAGACACAATCTGGATGATGGGCACATAGATATATGTATGTTATACTATTTTCTGTACTTTTCATCATGCTTGAAATCTCTTAAGGCGCATATGAATTATTCTTGTTTAAAGTGCATAGAGCTAGAAATAGTTATAGTCACACAAGGAATATTTAGTTTGCATCATAAAAAAAATAAGTTGAAAATGAGTTTAAATCACTAGGAAATTGAAGGCAGTGTAAGGTAGGTCTCAGAGCCCATTCAAGGGCATTAATACTGAAGTAGGATAAAGGACCTCATTAAGAGATTTTACCTATACACATACCCAGAGTATGGACCCTTAAGAACAGCCTTATAGCAAGTGACTAGTGTATTGCCAATGTAGCTGTTTCCAAGGATTCACTGCTCTAACAATTCAAGAATTTTCAATAGTAAAATAATATACTTTCACCTTACACCTTTGCACCCTTACTTAAATACCTGAAAAAAGAATACATCCATCTTAAGCATAAATTCCTCTGGGTTTCAGAAAGGAGCTAGTTGATAGTGCTTAAAGAGTTCAATTTTATTTTCTAAAATGTATTGCATTTGAACATACTTTATAAAATCTCCACTAGAGTGATACACAAAAGCAGTAACTACCGCATACAAGATTGCAGAGAGCTGATATGTTCCGGACAGTAAAACTCTGATTTAGGAAATGGGACTACAAAACATTTTATATTATTTGTTTTGACTTGTGGTACTGCCCATGAGCTGTCCCCAATCTAGGACTTGTGTTCCAATCTGAAGGTTGGTTATTTGGTAAAGATGTCATTCACCCATAAAAATGTTATAAATGGTTAGGTTTCTGGACTAGGTTACAAAAACTTTTTCAATATACTGATACTAAATATACTAGCCTGACCTAGACAAACAGCCAGATTAGGTAAAACTTACCTCTAACATCCTTCTAAACCCCCTTCAACAGCTAAGAGAGTTCCCTCTCTTAGATTCCTATTTAACATAATCTTACTCCTAGTTCTTAAAACAAATTACCTCCACTAGATGTAAGAATTTATGAAGAAAACAATCCCTTGGTTTTATTTTCATTAATGTATGTGTATTTTCAGAAAGGGACTGCTAAATTTCCAGTAAGTGAGATTTCTGGCAATTTTAAAAGAGAGAGTACAAAAAAGTTCAGGCACTGTGGAAAGCCTATCTTCTTCTCTTTCCTTTTTCTTCAGGAGTGGGGTGACAGTGGTAGTCTAAGGGGTCTGGAAAGCAACACCAAACAGAGAAGCTTTACTAAGGAGCTTCTCCCTGCCTAGAGTCAGTTCTCCTCAGCTATTAAGGCTACATTTCAGATTCTTTCCTCTGCTTCTGATTCCCTGATTCCAGAGCAAATGCAGCACGAGAGTTCTGAAAGACGGTGTGGAGGCCTAGGGCAGTGGCAGCCATCTGTACGTGGAGGTCTTTTACAAATAAGAGTCTATAGTCAATGTAAGTAATAAGAATTATAACTTTAGAATCTGATTTATTACTAGCAAAAATTTAAAACAGCTGAGAAAAACCTATTACCTAATTAAATCTTTTGAAAGGCCAAAAGGAACCAGATACGTTTAAATTAATTGATCGTGTTATAAAATGTATCCAACTTGTCATTCCATATTTTTCTCATATAATAAATACACTAAAACAATAATGACAAAAATTATTTTCTTTTAGGTTCTTTAGTTTTGAGATTAGGGGCTTCAAAGTATTTTAGGGATTAACCAATTTCTGATGACCTAGATGCTATATTGAATAACATCACACAGTTTATTCTTCAGTTTCCCAGATGGACTAAATATGATGCTTTCTTTTTTGGTCAGGAAAAGCAAAGGCCAAGATACACAGGTTACTAATGCTATCATCAGCAACACTGATACAAATCTTCAATAACAGAGTGAACATAAATACCGTTTACAAGCTGATGTCAGAATGCCAAAATTAACTAAACCAATCAAAAGCAGTAAAAACTCAAAATAGCTTTTCTCCCATAAAGAGAATTACAACAAGGCTGACTGTATTTGTTAAACATGGATAGGTAGTTGTTAGACAATTATGGCTATAGGAAGAAAAGATAAGACCACTCAAGATGGGCCAAAGGTGCTTAAATTTTCCGAAAGATAGAAGGTAGTTTTTCAAAATTAAACTCTGACAGCAGGCAAGTTCTAGGTAAAGTAAATCTACTCTTCTTTATACCCTTGCAACTAAGTTGATGAACTGACCTGAATTCAAATGCTAACCCTGCTTCTTGCTGGCTGTGAACCTGGCAAGTTACTAAGTCCCTCTCTCTGAGTAAAACAAAGTTAATACTACCTATCTTGCAGGGTGGTTTTGTCATGATTAAATGAGATACATTTGTAGCTAAGCAATGGTACCCAAAGCACTAACCCTAGGCCCCAGGCAGGTGCAAAGCACTGATGATAGTAAGTAAAAAACTAACATGGTCTCTGCTTTCATGGAAAGCAAAGTCTAGTGGTAGAGGCAATCATACTAATAAATTTTAAATGACAGACATAAATATCTAAGGAAAGGAATTCAGTTCTTCAAGAGCATATTAACAAAGGATCCTGACTTAGTGGGGGATCAGAACAGGCCTCCCTTGAGGAGCTGAGTGATCTATGAGTAAGAGGTAAATGGTTGGGAGCAGAACATCACAAAGAAAGGAAACGCACATGCAAAGACCCTGTGGTAAGAGGTTCAAGGAACTGAAAGGCTTATATAACCTGAGCATAGAGAGTAAGGCAGTGAGTAGAGATGCAGGAGCAGAACCACAAAGGGCCTTCAAGGCCCAGTTAAGGATTTAGTCTTCTCCCAAAAGTAATGACTGTTACTGAGGGAGGGGTTTAAGTAGCAATGGGCACGGGAGGGAATAATCAATGTGGTGAATGGCATAAGGAGGCCACTCGGGAGCTTCCCGAAGTAGTCCAGGCCAGAAATGATAGTAGTTTGGGAAAAGGGGGTGGAAATGAAGTTGTAGAGAGGTTGACAGATTGGAGAGATTTTTAGGATGTTAAAATGACAGAACCCATGTGACTAGTCCAGTGGGTGTTTTGGATACAGTTTAAAGCAGTAATGCCCAACCCAGATTCTTTGGCCCTAATAATTAATAATACCCTTTTCTGAGGGGGGAAACAGAACTCAGTGATGAATTTTCCTTGAGGGCAGAGGATATGGTAAGAGACATAAGTATAAAGAATGACCCACTCACCCCCTCCTCAGGTTTCCAGCTTATATAAGTGGAATGCATTGTGATGCCATTCACTGAAATAAGAAACCCTGTAAAAATACTAATTAGGTGGGCTAAGACCATGGGTTTGAATTTGAACAAGTTGAGTTTGAGGTGCCTTGATTTTAAATAGTCAGTTTGACATACTGATCTGAAACTTAAATGATTGGTCTGCACTGGGAGTAAGATACTGAGAATCGTTGGCATCTAGATAGTAGTTGAAGCTGGGCTTAGAAGAGATTGCCTGGGGAGAAAACAGAGTGAGGAGACAGCCTTGAGGAACATCTGCACTGAATAACAGAGTAGAGGAGGGTGAGTCTGCAAAAGAGCAGTCTGACTAAAAACAGGAGGGAGGCTGAAGCCAAGGGAAGAGCATTTTCCATGAAGGAGGCAACGGTCAACAATGTCCAACGCTGTTGAGGCATCAAGTAAGACAAGGAATGAAAAATGTCAGTTAAGTTTAGGGGCACGTTTCAGTGGGATGATAGGGCCAGAAATCAGGCTGCAGTGGGTTGAGGCGTGGGTAGGTGGCAAGCAAATGGGAGACAAATAAATGGAGACAAGATTTCTAGCTATAAAGTGGGAAGAGAAAAGGTGACAGCTGTGGGAGTGGAGGGAGGGTTTACGATGGGAGAAGCCTGAGTTTGTTAATAGGGAGCAGGTGAATATAGAGGAATGGGGCTCCTTAGAAGCGGGGGAAAGAGAATCTGAAGCACATTTGGAGCAGCTGTAGATAAAAGGAGAGGCTGCGGGGAAAAGAAGAGAAACAGGCCTAATTATATGACCTTTAAGGTCTCTTCTCACTCTAGAATCTCCCGACTTAACAATTTCCTTTAGGGAGAACATTTGCGTGTATGCATAATCTATGCAAATTTATTCAAATATTCCAGTAGAAATAAATCAGTCAAGCACATCCTTATCCCCTAATGACGCAGTTAACGTCCCCAGGTTTATGACCAGTGTAATCTCTGGGCAGGATCCATCCCTCAGAGAGGTTTTTGCTCAACGCACACTGCAGTACACGCCAGAACAGGCCTTATCTCCCCTCGCCAAACCCATACTACCCCGCGATCTCAGAGGCTAAAGGAGGAAGTAAAATTTAAAACCCTGAAACTACAACATATCCTGCTGCATTCGAAACGGCTGTCATTCATAAAAGGAAAACGCGACACTCCAAATCCATCCCCACTCCAAGCTCAAGGCATTTCTGCCTGAGCCGGCAGTGACACGTCCCCCAGATGGCCGGGGTTCAACACTAAAAGTCATTTGCACCCCCTCCTCCTTTCTCAAGACCTTTTATTGTGAAGAACCAGAAATGGGTTCCTTCTGGTCCCTGTCATAGCCCTCGCCCCAATGCAGCAGACGGATCCCCCGCAGTTTTTCCGGAGGCGGCACCTAATAAGCCCTCGCAAGAGGGTGCGGAGAAACCCCTAGAGCCCTCAGACCGGCCTGGGACGGCCACGAGCCTGCCGCTAGCTTGAGAAGAGAGGGGGACAAGCCCCAAGGGATGTAAAGGGAGGATTAAGGGAGACCTAGGAGACCCGGGTAGCGAGGTGGTCTCCTCCCTCGAGCTTCTAACGGGGACGGAGTTTCTGAGGAGGGCTAATCCCCTGCCACCGCTCCCTCTTCCCAGCTTCTCTGGCCTGCCACCCCCCTTCACCGCCCCGTTTGCTCAGGCTCATTCCCCTCCCCTGGGGCTGTCTGGACCTCCAGTTACCCGTGAGCCAGGCACCCCCGCCTCGAACCGCGGCTCCTCGAACTGTACTCACCCGGCCCGCCATCTTCGCGGACACGTCCGGCTCCGCCGCTGCAGCCCGGCGCTCTGAAGAGCCCGCCCCCGCCGCGCGCGCACTCGCTGCCCGCTCTCGCGCAGGCGCGCAGCCGTCTAGACGCCGCGCACGCGCCCCGCCGCCCCCGCCCTGCAGTGCACGCGCGGGCTCGACGGCAGCCCGGGGCGGGCGGGGCGGTGGCGCCATTTTGAACGCGAGCTTCCGGGGCGGAGGGGCTTCTGGGTCTTTTACGTGTCTGCTGCCGACTTTGTCCAGGGCTCGTTTTGCGAATCTCATCACAACTGGCCGTTGGCGCCGGACTTTATAGGAAGTATAGGACGTTGATGCTTTTAATCACTGAGTCCCTGCTTATCTCTGCCCTTTAATGGCCTTTTAACTTTATGCTTCCAGGCCCACTTAAGTGTGAAAATGTACGTAAGAGCACCCAGCGCGGTTACTGGCCTTCGCCCCTGGGAAGATCAGTAATGTGTAGTTGGTTCTGAATTCAAATTCTGCGTGAATTCAGGCTTTTGTTTGTAGGCGGACGTGTTTCCTAGCTCCTGAAAGTGATGAGCCTTGGCATTTACATTTAGCTTATGTGTAGCCTGGAGAACTCAGGTTAAGATTTTCTTCAGGGGCTTCCCTGGTGGCGTAGTGGTTGCGAGTCCGCCTGCCGATGCGGGGGATGCGGGTTCGTGCCCCGGTCCGGGAGAATCCCACATGCCGCGGAGCGGCTAGGCCTGTGAGCCATGGCCGCTGGGCCTGCGCGTCCAGAGCCGGAGCCTGTGCTCCGCAGCGGGAGGGGCCGAAGCGGTGAGAGGCCCGTGTACCAAAAAAAAAAAAAAAAAAGATTTTCCTCAAATGTGTAAGTGAATTGTGACTGTTTGTATATCTTTATATATTAGTTTATTATTAAATATATTTATTAATAAAGGTAATTTGTGTCTAACAACTTTTGTCAATTCCCAGTGTTCATTTTAGACAATATATACACGGTGGAATTTGAATAAACTGTGCCCTAAATTCGGCCTTTTTTTTTTGACCTTGATGTTTCCTTTCTACCATACCATTTCCTCAGAATAGATAATAATAACAGCTCTCTACAAGGGAGAGGTTCTCCCAAATAGGGTCTCTGATGATCTTATTGCTTCTACTATCTTATATTTCTCTTTATATTTACACAAGACAATAAAAATTGATCAGATGTGTTACCTTTTCAACAGTTAATTAGAAAAAAATAGTTTTTTCCAATATGAGGAAAGGAAAGAAAGAATTAGAAGAGCTGGGCAGGCTTTAGCAATTTAAAAATGGAAAACTAATAACAATAAGTGACCTGAAGATGGGCAGGGGGACAGAAGAAAAAGGTCAGGTAAGTTTCGTAAACTCTCACACTGTACCTGAGAACCAGAGTGTGCTGTTGGACAAATCAGATGTTAACTAAATCATCGATGGATCAGAGAGTTTATCAGGAAGGACAGGGAACTAGTTGAACTCTGATCTATTAACTTGGAAACGCTATAAAAATAATTTAAATAGATTGGGGAGTTGGAAGATTCTCATCCTTTTCCTTTCTCTGCCACTAACTCCCCACCTCCCTTCACCTCTCTGAGCCCCAGTTTCCTTACTTGGAAAGTGAGAGGTGTAATTTGATGAGCTTAACAGGTTGTCTTACATTTTTTGATACTTTGAATCTATAAATCAAGAGATTTTGCCCAAATAATTACCAGATCCAGAAGATGACATTGGCTCTCAGTACAATGATCTGACGTTATTTTCAAGGCCAGAGAATAAGCAAACGTATTTACCACTGCTTTGTTGTCTTGTTTTGCTAGGTAAACTAGATTGCAGGTGAAAATGTCTTCAATCTCTACACCGAGGAGGAGTGTTTATCATGTAGGAAAGACAGGTTTGCTGGATGCTGGAGAGGTTCCACTGTGTCAGCTTACAAGCATATCTCTGCACGATAAGGGACTCTTTGTATCCTCTCACAAGTGGTATAAATTCATTAGAATCATGTGCACAGCCCTCTGCAGGGTCTACCAAAGAAATCATAAGAAGACATGAGCTGCTGCACTTGAGGTGCTTAGCATCCAGCTGGAGGGGAGACATTACCCCAGGTTGTCACATGCCTGTGCGTCCCATCTGTGCCTTGCTCTAATATTCAAGGTTGTCTTAGAAAGAGAGTGGAAGTGATTCTGCATCCCCTTCTGAGCAATCCTTGCAGTTATGGTTGATAGATAACAAATATTTTTGCTGCCCCAAATTCATTCCCCTTTTTTTCTGGTCACAGCTACCCTGGTTCATGCAGCCTTGAAAGCATTGTCAGTCAATGCACCCTGCCGTCCCCTGGCCTAGGAGGGAGCACAGAACCCAGGCTCAGTCAATCAGATGCTCTCTCCCAAGCAACTACAATCTGGACCATCCTGAGGAAGAAAGACATAAAATAGCAAGAGCTGATTTACCCCAATGGTGATATTCTGAAAGGCCATCCACTAATTATCTAGACCTGGAATTTACCTGATTTCTGTCTTTGGCAAAATCTGGTTGTCTCTCTTTGTCTTGATTTCTGTGACTTAATCAGTCTTTCCTTTCCTCAAAAAACAAAAAGCAAAACTAAACGAAACTCCTTCAGTTTGTCATTGATCCCTGAAATCCTTAATATACTTTCCTCTCACGGTGATGAGAAAATAGGTAAGACAGCCTTACAATGATTTAAATTTAACCTAAAGTGCAAATGTCTAAGGTCATTTTCTAAGGTCTGGAGGGATTTTTCGGGGTAGAGGAGGTTGGTGAGGTGAGACTAGGGATAGACTAAGAGAGGAAAAGGGGACTAGGTACCTGAAAGGTGAGGAGAGAAGATGACGACATGATGAAATGGAGATAACAGTGCCCAGGATAAAGAACAGTGAGGCACGTGGGGAGAGGGGTAAGGGTTTGACCAAGGTCAGCTCTTGCTGATTACAGCTACTCTGTGACCCATTGTGATGGTTAATTTTATGTGTTAACTTGGCTGGGCCCCGGTGCCCAGATACTTGGTCAAATGTTATTCTGGATGTTTCCATGCGGGTATTTTGGGATGAGATTTACATTTAAATCAATGGACTTTGAGGAAAGCAGATTGCTCTCCATGAGGCCTCATCTAATCCACTGAAGGCCTGAATTGAACAAAAGTCTCATCTCCCCAGAGCAAGAGAGAATTCTCCAGCAGACTGCCTTTGGACTTGGACTGTAGCTCTTTCCTGAATCTCCAGCTTGCCAGCGTCCCCCATCAGATTTTTGGACTTGCCAAGCCTCCACAATCACATGAGTCAATTTCTTAAAATAAATCTCTCTATATATACACATCCTGTTGGTTCTGTTTCTCTGGAGAACCCTGACTAATACACTATGTTTCCTGTCAGTGACAAGGAAGTGATTCCAGACTTTTATGTAGTGAAACTTGGTATCACCTGTTGCTCCCTGTTAGGTATCGGGCATCTATAGGTGGAGGCCCAATTCAAAGTCTTGGAAACCCCATGGATATAATTCTATTGATATGTTCAAATTACGTCCAGTTAAACATCACTTAACAAGTGCTCCATTAGAATGGGGCTGAGTAACTTTGGGACATTCTGGTTGTAACAGTGATGCTTAACTAGGGGGAAGTAGATTTCTTCTGTGTTTTGAGGAGTGAGAGCAATAGTAAGCTACATAAAAGTGAACTGATTCACTGTTATCCAGTTTATTTAACAAAGCAATGTGATGTTTTGCTGATTTCCACAGTAGTCAAAGGAAAACTAACTTTAGTCTGTGGAAGCCTAGGGTTAAACAAATGGCACTGGGGATAGAAAGGAGTTTTAATCACTTCAAGGTATAGGTTTCAAAGATCTTCCAACAGGACTGCATGCAGGAGTTTCGGGGAACAGCGCTGTGCATTGAATTCACCACTGCATTGTGACTGTCAGAGGGTATCCTCCAGGGTGTGTGTGTGTGTGTGTGTGACAAGGACCTGCACTGACCCCTTGCAGAAGATATCCCTGTGAAGCAGACAAAGGTGGTCTTAATAAATCCTTTGATACCCTCCTCCTCTTTCCCAAGTTCTTTCAGCAATAATAACCTAATATATTACTCTTTCCAGGAGTGTATGCAATTTAAGAGAACATTGCTGGGGAGCAATAAAAAAACAAATCTCTAAGGGCAAAATTTCAGAGACTGGGACATCTCTATGTGGACAGCGATCCTTATCCTTGCCCTTCCAATCATAACCCACAGGCCAGCCACCCATGTCCTCAGCCCAGGCTTTCAGAGAGCCCTGTTGAAAACTTGATATTATGGCCCCATCATAGCCAGTTTTAGGAAGATGCAGCTGCCATCTGTTTGTTTTCTGTCAGAGAAAACTAGTTCCCAAAAGGATGGATAAGGCTGGAGAACAGAGCATAATGGAGAAAGAATATAGAGTTCTTTTAAAAGAAGGAAGACCAGCTGATGCAATGCAGCCTTTTAGCTGCAGTTAGGTATTTTATTGTTGGGTTATTTATTTATTTATTTTGATGAGTATGTCTTTTCTCTTTGGAGGATCAAGGACAAACACCTATACTCACAAAAATCAATTCATTCTGGAAAGTCTCAGTGGGCAGAAGAGATGATAGAATCCTACGTGGAAAGGAATGAATGTTGCTATGGAAACCAGCTGATCCTTTAGTGCAAGCCCCAATGCACTTGCCAGGCTGCATAACCCTGCATAATAAACATCGTGGGTCCAGAGAGCTGCCTGCATCTCTTTGAAAAAGAATCATTCAGATACTGGTCTGATGAGCTTTTATGCATCGTGAGAGAAGGAAGTCACAGTCTCCTGGGAGTGGCTGAGTTGCCTAGAACTTCAAGACACCAGAGGCCCACAAACCACATTGGGGGTGACTGTATTTTCACCAGAGGACTCCTGAGAAAAAGTGAAGGGTGTCTTACGGTTTCTCCTAAGGGCAAATTTACTGGAGAGGTTTGTTTCTAGGGCAAGGAGTATGTACAGCAGGACTTTCCAAGGGAGGAAAAATACATCTCTCCAGCAGGAGCATGACCAGAATAGAAGGATAAGTTTAGTGATACTTGAGGGGAGGTGGTCCCGGTATACTGTGTTGCATTTAAACTCTCTAAACTTAAATGTATTCATGTGAGAACTGGATGAGGTAATTATCATACAGTACCTAATACATTAAGCACCTGACCCAGCAATTATAAGGCAAATACTAACTACCACTACCAAGAGTGCTAAAACTAATAATACTATTAACCAATTTTAAAGTCGAACTCAGAGGCAGGGAGCTATCTCCAAATAATATGCTTCTCAGGATGAAATTATCTCTCTGCTTCTCCCAAGAGCACTTTGTACTTTCCGTGCTGCACAAATAACATTATATTGATGAGAAGTGTTTTCTATTAAGAAAAAAAAAAACCCCACTCAATCAATATCACCATAAGCAATTTGTATTTATAGAGTTGCCAGAGTTTGAGCTTGTTAAATTTCCCCTGAGTACCAATCATGATTTCTATTATTCTATTACACTTCCTTCATAATTATCAAAATTTTATATTTTTAAAAAAATAAGTTGTTTTGCCTTATAAAGTTAGTACAACATTTTCTCACAATCACTTAAAAAAAAAATCACAACCTCAACTCCTGAATACAATCACTAGTAAGTTAGGTCTCTTTTCCTTCCAGCCTCCTCCCATGCATGCCCCATGGATATTCTGGGTGTTTTTTTTGGCCAAACCAGCGGCATGCGAGATCTCAGTTCCCTAACGAGGGATTGAACCCGGGCCCCTGGCAGTGAAAGCATGAATCCTAACCAATAGACCACCAGGGAACTACCCCCATGCATGTTCTTATTAAAAAAATAAGCTCTTCCTCAGCTAACAATGTGGTTATGTCCCTATAAACCATCATAAGTTGAAAATATCGTTATGTGGAAAATGCATTTAACACACCTTACCTACCTAGGCTGAGCCTAGCCTATTTTAAATATACTCAGAACACTTACATTAGCCTACATTTGGGCAAAATCATCTGACACGAAGCCTATTTTGAAATAAGGTGTTGAATATCTCATGTAATTTATTGGATACTGTACTGGAAGTGGAAAACAGAATGATTGTAAGGGTACAGAATGATTTTAAGTATATCAGTTGTTTACCATTGTGAACGTGTGCATCACCCACAGACCTTGTGGGAGCTGTGTGGCTTCGTGTTAGATGATTTTGCCCAAATGTATGGCATATCACTGGCCCAGAAAAAGATCAAAATCCAAAATTTGAACTATGGTTTCTACTGAATGTGTACTGCTTCCCCACCATTGTAAAGTCGAAAAATCATAAGTCAAAACTGTAAGTTGGGGGACTTCCCTGCTGGTGCAGTGGTTAAGAATCCGCCTGCCAATGCAGGGGACACGGGTTCGATCCCTGGTCCGGGAAGATCTCACATGCTGCGGAACAACTAAGTCCGTGCACCACAACTGCAGAGTCTGCACTCTAGAGCCCGCGAGCCACAACTACTGAAGCCCGCGCGCCTAGAGCCCGTGCTCCGGAACAAGAGAAACCACCGCAATAAGAAGCTCGCGCACCATAACGAAGAGTAGCCCCTGCTCGCAGCAACTGGAGAAAGCCCGCGCGCAACAACAAAGACCCAACGCAGCCATAAATAAATAAATAAATAAATGGACCCTATTTTTTTTTTTAAAATTGTAAGTTGGGGATCATCTGTTTATATGTATGAAATATATATGTATGTATGAAACATATATATGTGTATGTATGTACTTACATAGTTGTAATCCTTTAGCAATTGAGTGCCATATGGACTGGGACTTTGTTTTATTCACAGGCTTGATGCAGCTCATGTGAAAATAATGCATATTCTCAGGCTGTGAAGGTTGGAGGCAAAAAGCTCTATTGTTATCAGCCTAAATATTGCTTCTGTAGGCACAAACAATGGTAGGTAAAAAAAAAAATCTTATCTTTGCTGTTTCACCTTTTTTTCAGGTTATGATGACTCCATTCGAGCAAACAAACTTCATAGTTGCTGGCAAAACTTCTTTACGTCTTTTCTTGCAAGTCATCAGGACATAAATAGATCATTCATAGTACAGGAAATAAAAATACTAGTAAACATTTGGGGAAAAATAAACCAAGTAATCAAAGAATTGAAAATTAAACCAACATAAGATACTTTTTTTTTTTTTTTGGTTATCAAGTTAGTAAACAAAACAAAAACACTAAAAACCCTCTTTTTAAAAAGAGCTTACCTAATGATGAAGTAAGTAAATTTGGCTTTCACTTGGTTGATGGGAATGGAAATTTTTATAATATACTCAGAAAATAGTTTGGCACGTAATATGTATCAAGAACCTTAACAATTTTAATGTTTTGACTGAGTGATTGAACTTTTGGAATTCTTTTTTTTTAATTAGCAAGGAATGCAGGAAGGGAAAAAAATGTTAGCTGCAGTATAATTCATAAGAGAAAAAAAATTTTTTTAATCTAAATATTGAACTATGATGAAATACAAATTTGTACTCTAAAGCAAGTCAAGGAAAATTTAAACTTAAAGTATTTTCTCAGGAATTCCCTGGCGGTCCAGCGGTTAGGACTCCGAGCTTTCACTGCCGAGGGCCCAGGTTTGATCCCTGGTTGGGGAACTGAGATCCCACAACCTGCGTGGCGCGGCCAAAAAAAATTGTCTTTTTCTCTGCCCTTGGGCCTCCTCTCTCCCCTCTACTAGGGATTGTGTATCTGCGTTACACATTCACCAAACCTCCTTATCAGCAGAAATACCTGCTCAACCATAAATAGCAACATTCTCCTAGCATCACCAAGACAACTCCCCTCTCTGCTTAATTTTATAAGGGGCCACCGTGACCCATGACCCACTACTCGCTTTGTCCACGTAGATCTGGATTCTGTAAACTGTCAATAATATGTCATTTAGGGACTTCCCTGGTGGCACAGTGGTTAAGAATCCACCTGCCAATGCAGGGGACACGGGTTCGATCCCTGGTCCGGGAAGATCCCAAATGCCTCGGAGCAACTAAGCCCTGGCGCCACAGCTACTGAGCTTGCGCTCTAGAGGCCGCAAGCCACAACTACTGAGTCCTCGTGCTGCAACTACTGAAGCCCGTGTGCCTAGAGCCCACGTTCAGCAGCAAGAGAAGCCACCGCAATGAGAAGCCCGGGCACCGCAACAAAGAGTAGCCCCCAATCCCTGCAACTAGAGAAAGGCTGCACGCAGCAACAAAGACCTAATGCAGCCAAAAATAAATAAATAAATTTATTTTAAAAACCTATAAAAAATAATACGTCATTTAATGTACAGCCCCCTCTGTCTCAAAAAATTTATATAACTGTGCTTTGAACTTTAACGGGCAGAACAGTTCTTGGAGCTTTCTGAGGGGCTGTTCCTGGGTTATGATCCTTAATTTGGCTTTAATAAAATTGTCCATGTCTTTCTTAGATCAACCGATTAATTTTTTTCTTCGACAACTACATGAAAATGATTAAATAAATCAGTATATCCATATGATGGAATATCACACAGCTATCAAAAACATTTGTAAGAAAAATGTTAAACAATCTGGAAAATGCTCAAATTAAAATATTAAGTGAAAAAGACAAAATTGTACATATTCATAATCTGAACTATGTAAAAATTTCATGGAAAAATGACTGGAAAGGAATAAACCAAAATGGTAGCAGTGATTGCCTCTGGATGATAGGATGATGGGCAATTTTTTTCCTCCTCCTCCTCTTTTTCCTCTCTCTCCCTGGTGGGAAGTGTCTTTTTTTTTCCATTATATTTTTTAAAATGACTTTTTTTATAGTTAGGAAAAAATATTATAATTTTAAAGGAGTCATGTAGAAAAACCTCTCATATGTACTTATATTTACCCTCATATATACAGTCATTGTGATCAGGAAAGCATTTGATTAAAAAGATTAAGGTATCAGACAGACCTAGGCTTAAAACTCTGCCCGGTCACTTAATTTTCCCCTTTGTAAAATGGGAATAATAGTAGATTCCAACTAACGGGGCTTTGTGGTCACGCAGGTTAAGTCCTTAACATATTTCCTGGCACATATCACGTTCAATAGATGTTAGTTTCTCTGTTTATGTACCATTAGGAACAGTTATGTACCATTTACGGGCGTTTGTAAACTTTTTAGTGAACCAAGTTGGCATTAGGGGGCTGAGTGATTGAGAGTATTTCTCAGGAATTGAGGACTGTGGTTCTGTGCTCCTGAACGCAGGTGCAGGTGGCTAGTATTTTCCCCAACTGTTGAAAACCTGTTCAAAAGCAGGGCGGCTGTCTAGCTTCAGACTGAACAGGAAACCTTCCTTATGCCTAATTTCGGTGTCTTGTCTGGATGTTTCCCTCACAAAACAACGCCCCAAACTAGTTTCTACTTTTAGCTCAACCTCAGCAAATTTCCTTAAATAGCACTATGAGCTTGGCCCCGCCCACATGCCCCTACCCAATTGGTCCGAATGGGGTTAGTTCAATCCTTTGAAATTTTCCGAGTTGATTGGCGGAGCAAACCGGAAATCTTTTTACTTTTTTGATTGGTCGTGCACAGCCTAGGGGCGGGGCATATGGGCGTGTCTCGCCAGGACCCGGTGAGCTGTCATTGGAAGATTAAGCCGGCATTTCCAGAGCTTCGTGCCGTCGCCTAGGTCGCGAGGGGCGGGTGTCCTCCCTCCCCGGCTCCTATTGTCCTTTGCATTGGCAAGATTTGTTGTCACTCACGGAACCTCGCGCTCACTGGTACAAAAGCTCCAAGAGGCGACGGGTGATTGGTTGGTTACTGTTCCCGCCCCAAGCCTGTCGCCATTTCGCAGAGAGGATCAGAAATCCTTTAAAGGCCGCGGTATTGGTACCCGTGGTCAGTTTGGGGACCGGTGAGTCGCGGAGTGGGGAGAGCGGGTTGCGGCACTCAAGGCCTGGCTGGATTTCCGCACCATCAGAGGTCGGGAAGCTAGAGAGCAGCGGGTGGCTTGCAGAAAAGGATCTTGTCCCTTCTCCGTCCTCGTGTAGGCCAGGGGCTGCGGGGATCGAGAGAGGCTTGGCTCGTCCGTCGCTGGGCCCTCCGCTCTCCCCGGAGCCCGGAGGCCGAGAGGAAGCGGCCTGGCGGCTGGGCAGAAAGGACACTCGGACGCCTTCCCCGGGGACCCAGCGCGCGTGCCTGTCCGCTGCGCACGCCCACTTGGCCACCCGCTCTGGTTCGTGTCCTGGAGATCTCCACGCAGTTCTCCCTGATGGACAGCTGGTTCTTGTGGTAGGGGAGGTGAGCGTGCCAAAGAGGCGCCAGGGTCGCCGGCGTCTTCCAGAGGGTCTCTAGCAGCGCAGCGGGCTCTGGCCGCCTCTGGCAGATGAGTAGGAAAAAGAGGAAAAGAGAAGCAGGAGGGAAAACCTTGGAGGTGTGCTGTAGTTGGGAGGAGGAATCAAGTATTTGCTTCATAGGACATCTAAGTGGGAAGTACCTTCCCTCCCCCAGAATGTTCCTCACTGTTTTTTTCTAATCTGTGAGATTTATGTTTTTTCGGAAACGAAGATAAGGAATCTTTAGTTTTGTCGCCCAACAAGGTTTTGAGTGCCATAGTGCATTGGACTTCTATATACTTTCTGTATGGCCCTTCTATGAATGATTAAAACATTCATCATTATTCTTTGGTTGTAGCAGTTCCCCTGTACCTAATTTATGTACAGGATAAATGCTCTGCTCTTTTTCTCAGGTCGTAGAATAAAATGGTGTGTGCTTAGACATCATCCATGAAGTTAAGCTACTGTAGGACACAGTTGAATTTCAGAGGTGGGTCTCTGGAACTTGGTGACCTCCCCTCTGAGGTCCCTAGGGTCCCAATGAATGGGAGATGGGCTGTCCTTATTCTGTCTTAACCCTGCTCTGCCCAGGAATAAAGTTTTCCTATGGTTAGCAGTTTAAAGGGAAACGAGGATTTTTTACTTCTCTTTGAAGGATCTTTGTAGACTTCCAGGAGCAAGGTTAGAGTTGTAGACAGTACAACTGGGAAGGGGCACAAGGTGATCTGGGTCGCTGGTAATCATCTTTTTTTGATTTGGTTCATGACATTTCACTGAACTGTATGTTATCATTTATGTTTATATGTGCGTGAATTGTTTCCAAAAAAGCTAAAAATAATTAAGAGTAAGGTGATGGTCGACACTGGATGCTATGGTATCTCCTCTACTCTTTGCCTAGTTAATTTCTCTGTTAGCAGTGCAGTTTCCCAGTGCTGTATTTCCTCACCTCTGAAGTTTTTTAGGTTCTTTTCTGGGTCTTGATACTGTCTACTAGCCAAAGGCAGCTACTGAATTTCTAAAAGGTGCTGATATTTAACCGGCCTGAAAGACTTTGCTTCACATCGGGTAAAATAAACTGGTTCTCTGCGTCCTGAGTTCTCCTTTCAGAAGTGTTAGTTGTGTCTGTTGTGACATTGCTTTCATACTTAAGACGACTAAAGCACTTAAGACTGTGCTTCACGTATCCCACTTGGATGCTGCAGTGGAAAAGAGAATTTTTTGGCAAGGCATCAAAAGGCTTAGTTGAGTTTCCCTGTGAAAACAAGATACTCTACTCCTTACTGGCCAAACTATACTTAAAATTGTTCAGTATTTACTAGGAGCCACCTCTAATGGAGACTTGTATTTCATGTATATATCTTGTATTTATGTTTCTATATCTCTGCAAAGAACAATTACTTGATTTGCCTTTCTTTTCCTTCAGGTCACAGAATTCAGTTACAATGGGGAACGTTTTTGAAAAACTGTTTAAAAGTCTATTTGGGAAAAAAGAGATGCGGATTCTTATGGTGGGTTTGGATGCCGCTGGAAAAACCACCATCTTGTATAAATTGAAGCTGGGAGAGATTGTGACTACCATCCCTACGATAGGTATGTTAACGACCTATGACAAGACCAGTTTACACTTTAGTATGTTATACTTTTACATACTTCTTGCATTATTGAATTTTTTTGGGGAAAATCTTGTCCGCCCTAAGAGCGGTTTTGAGGCCAAAACCAGGTAATATACAATTTCCTAATTGCTCCCTGGCATCTCTGGCACATTGCTAGGTTTACAGGGGAGTCATACAAACACATTTAGGTGGAACAAGTTTAACCCTATCTGCTTGGCCAAAAAAAAAAAAAGATAACGATTATTAAAATCCATCTTTCTTCCAGCTGGCCTTTCTAAGTGGAAGCATCTCTCCATACCAAGTATGTTCCTAGTGTTTAAAGATGTAGTATGATTTTTTTTGAGCTGGTGGTCAAGTGAAGAATCTGATTTGTTCAAATGCTGGAGGACTGACTATCTGGCGGTGTAGTTATTCCTGCAAACCAGCACTGTGTTTTGTCAGCTATTTAAGACTTTTGCAAAGGCAGGGATTTTTTTTGTTGTTTTTTTACAAATTTATTTATTTTATTTTATTTATTTTTGGCTGCATTGGGTCTTCGTTGCTGTGCGAGGGCTTTCTCTAGTTATAGTGAGCGGGGGCTACTCTTCATTGTGGTGCACAGCCTTATCATTGCGGTGGCTTCTTTTGTTGCAGAGCACAGGCTCTAGGCGCTCAGGCTTCAGCAGTTGTGGCTTGCGGGCTCTAGAGCACAGGTTCAGTAGTTGTGGCGCACGGGCTTAGTTGCTCTGCAGCATGTGGGATCTTCCCGGACCAGGGCTCAAACCCATGTCCCCTGAATTGGCAAGCGGACTCTTAACCGCTGTGCCACCAGAGAAGCCCCTCAAAGGCAGTTTTGACAGAACTTAGTCTGTGCCTCATCAGCTGCCTCCAGATCCAAACTCCTGAGCGAGAATAGCCTCCCCAGGATGGCATGTGAATGTCAGTAGTGTTCCGAATGTTGGATTAGGCACAGGAACCAAACGATCGACTTCCAACTTGGGCAGTTAGCTGCAGAGATTGCAGCACTTAAAGGAACAGGAAACCAGATGGAGAAAGTGTTCATACCCATAATTTTAAAAATGTTATTAGTCCAAAATGAAATAGCATAATTACTTGGTTTTCTCCAATTATAAAAATAATTCATGCTTCCATAATGTCATACATACAAAAAAAATCTAAACGAGTGTTAAAAAACACTGTGACTTTGGTGAATATCTTTGTGAAGTCATATGCATGCTGTCTTCCAACTTACTCTGCGTTAAACAATGTGTTTGGATCTCTTTCTATGTCATTTCCTCTCTGTGGAATGCTTTCCTGCCTTCTTTTTTACCCCCCTCCCCCCCTTTACGTAGCTAATGCCAGCTCATTCTTTCCGTCTCAGTTTAAGCATCATTTCTCAGGGTCGCCTTTCCTGGTCCCTTGGACGGGTTTTCCCCTGTTGTAAGTTTCCATAGCAACCTGAACTTCTTAGTAACTCTGAGCACATTTGTCATTGCTTGCTCACTGTCTCTCTTCCAAAAGTGTGAATAAGAGCAAGAATCATGTCTGTGTTGTTCACCACTGTCCCCAGGCGCCTAGCAAAATGAGTGACACATAATAGATGTCCAGGAAATATTTGGTGAATGAATTGGATACTGATTTTGTGGTAGATTGTTAAACTAATGGTGCCCAATGAATCATGCCACTCAGTAGCCATACCCCTGTGCAGTCCCCTTCCACAGTGGTGCTGAGCTTGGTTGGCCGTGTGACTTGCTTTGGCCAAGGGCACATCAGCAAATGTGATTCACACAAAGATTTGATAAGTGCTGTGTCTTGGGGTTTGTTCTTTCGGAATACTACCACCACCACGTGAGGAAGCTCAGTGCTCCTTGGGAATAAAAAGACCACCTGGAGAGAGAGAAGTCCAGCCTAGCCCCCAAAGGACTCAATAGTTGAATGCATCTACAGGAGGAAGCCCAGGCAACCCACAGAATTGGGTAGGGGGGAAAATCATTGTTCTAAGCCACTATGTTTGGGGGCTTAATAATCAGTACAGATCAACATGAAATTTTAGTAACTAGATAGTATTCCATTATGTGGCTATATGTTTAACAAATTTCCAGTGATGGATGTTTAGGTTATGTGCAACAGTTCTATGTAAATGATTTTGAACTAAGCATCATTTAAAGATCAATCAGATGTGGCTGAGCTCACTAAAGAGACTGAGAAGGTACAGCCATGGAAACAGAAGAAAAATGGGAAGCCAGGGAAGAGTTTCAAGGAGGGAGTGAGCAGTAGTGTCAGATATAAAATCAAATCACATAAAAACTGGAAAGCATTTGTCAGATTTATTGACATGGTGACCTTGCTGACCTTGGCAAAACCAGCGAAACATGGTAAAGTAGAACTAAGGTGTATTGGGTGAGAGCTGACAAAGTTGGCACAGTGAAGGTAGCTAAACGTCTTAGAGAAGTTTGACTTTAAAAGGGAAAATAGAGGGTGGTAGCGCGTGAAGGTGTGGAGTCATCTTTTTTGAAAGATGCAAAAGACTTAAACAGGTTGGAGATTTTGAAGGTTCCGGACAGCGTGGGTGAATTGGATCCAGCACGTGGGGGGATGGGATTGGCATTAGCTAGTTGCCCCCTTCCATTGCTCCAAGAGGGAGGGAGAAAAGGGTGGGTGAAGATGTAGTTGGGTTTCTACAGTGTGTGGTGGGAAGTGGAAGCAGTCCCATTGATGGCTCCTGTTTGCTCTGAAGTATGCAGGAAGAGCTGCTGGGAGGGGAGGGGAGGGGAGGTGTGAGGAGGGAGGCCGGAGGGAGTGGAGAAGGTGGGAGACACCTGTCACAATGTATGGGGGAGAAAGCTGACTAACACATTCTGTTTTGTAAGCTATGGATCTTTGACCGGCAAGCTGCGTTGTAAATGAAAAGTACTGTCCAAATGTTAGCTGAAATTATTTCGAATTGTTGAACCAGGAGAAGTCTTCATTAAACACTTTCTCCACCTTCCCAATTTAGGTTTCAACGTGGAGACGGTAGAATATAAAAACATCAGCTTCACGGTCTGGGATGTTGGTGGCCAGGACAAGATCAGACCTTTGTGGCGACATTATTTCCAGAACACACAAGGTAGAGATTATCCAATTCTAGCCTTGCAACCATTTCTGTTAAACGCACCTAAAGGTCGATGCTTGAAGCAAAACCTTGTGGCGCGCTGCTTTATTTGGACTGTCAGTCATTCCTTCTTTTCTGCTGACCCACTTACACTTACTGGGGAGGTTTCTTTTTGAGAAGTGGTCCCTGCCTTCCTTGAAAAAGTACTTGGGCGTTAATGCCTTATATAGGAATCTCCTCTTAATCCAGAACAGTTAGAAAATGGTTGTTCTAATGAATTTCATCTTTTGGTTAATTGAAAGTTGTATGTGCCTTTGATGAAGTACCAATTTTTGAAGAACTTGAATTCAGTACACTCTTTTAAACCTGTGGAGAATATTTGAAAATCATCCCTATGGAGAGAAAGAAGTGAACAGGGATGGCTGGAATCCCAAATCCCAGCATCCTCTGTGGCCACAGTGCCTCCCTACTGCGCTGTTATTCTACAAGTGCTGGAATAAGCATGAATATCCCAGATCATTACCTTATTTCCTTATCACTGGTTTCTTAAAATTTGGGGTTTTAACGTGTCCCAGTCCCCTATCAATCTATTTGAGTTTTTTTCATTGATTATATTTTGGATAAATGATATACCTTACAGAGTATCACCTGTCAAGATATCTGTAAGCTGTTCATATGGTTTTTACACCCTGATTCTCACGTAGAATCATAACCACCTGGCATCTACATACTTATTTTAGAATTTATTTGGACTCTTTTAATTTTGAAGATTCTACTACCTATGGTGTTTTCATTGCATGTGTTTCATAGTAAAGACCCATATTTGTTGATATTTTCAGACCGAATACCCGAGTCGACAGTCCCTTTATATTTTGTATCATTATTTTAGCTATTACCTTTAACACTTAACTCTATTTGTACTTATTTCCTTAGCCTATAGATTTAGAATGTCTTTCCTCAAAATAGAGCGTTTATCTTTTCTTTTTTCAGTTTTGTTAGTGGAAAATTTAAAGCAAAAAAGGAAGAGGATACTTAACAAATCCCCACGTACTCATCACCCAGCTTCAACAGTTCTCAGCGTTTTGCCCAGAGTGTGTTACAGCAAATGCCAGACATGATGCCTTTTACTCATACATCCTTCAGTGTTTATTTCAAACTGATAAAGACATTTTTAAAAGATAATCTCCATGCATTATCACACTTCCAAAATTAACATTCTTTCTTTAATATCTGGTACCCAGTCCTTATTCAGATTTTTCCAGTTGTATCAAATACGTCCTTTTCACATTTGATTTGTTTGCGAAGGAATCAAAGTTTACACGTTGCCTTTCATTGTTATGTCTCTTTAGTCGTCTGCTACTCTCCAACAGTTTATCCCTCCATTTTTTTCTGTCATTCCATCTGAGTCTATTAAGCTGAAATCCTTCTAAACCAAGAATCCCTTCATCAGATATTTGCTTTCTCTGAAATATAGTTTATATGAGAAAGGCAGGAAAAATATTTAATTCTTTCTCTTTATTGATTTTTAGAGAAACAACTCGATACCCTAGCAACCTTCCATGATGACGCTTAGATTTTTATGTCTTTGTGTTTCAATCCGTTGCAGACAATACGCTTTTTGATACTCAGAGTGTCCATTTAACCTGGATTGGCACTTGCCATATTGGTCAAACTATTGTAATTCCTCACCAGTGATAAAAGTAGAAAATGTGGGTTTGAACCACAGCTCTGCTATGAAACCTTGGGAAAGTTAGGTAATCTTTCCTGTCTCGATTTCCTCATCTATAAAATGGAGGTGAATACCTACTGTGCCGGGTCATTTGGCTTGAATGAGATTAATTTTATAAAATGCTTAGTTCTGTGGTTGGAAGGTAGTGGGCACTCAGGAGCCTGTATTAGTCTGGGTTCTCCAGAAAAACAGAATCAGTATGATGGATAGCTATCCATACATGTTTGCACATATGTTTTTGTATATACATATGTGTGCTTGTATGTGATTTCTTATAAGGAATTGGCTTACATGGTTGTGGAGGCCAAGGAGTCCCGGGATCTGCAGTTGGCAGAGGCTGGAGACCCGGGAGAGCTGATGATTAAGTTCCATTCCAAAAGGCAGAAGATGCATATCCCAGCTCCAAGACAAGTGAATTCTTTCGTCCTCTCTTTTGTTCTAATCAGGCCTTCATTGGATTGGACTAGAGCACACTGAGGAGTGCAATCTGCTGTACTCAGTGTCCTGATTCAAATGTTCATCTCATCCAGAAACACCCTGCCACACACACCCAGAATACTGTTTGACCAAATGTCTGGGCACCCTGTGGCCCAGTCAAGTTGACACATAAAATTAACTGTCACCGAGTCCAAATTACTGGAGGTTTTTTGTCCTCATTCTCAGGCAGGGTTCCCTTTACCCACCTTATTAAGAGTTGTCACACTCAGTCACCAAGTAGAAATGCCTGTTTGTTTTCAATCTTCTATTTATAACAAGCCTAATTTTTTTTTTTTTTTTGCTGTTCCTGAAAATTGCATAATACTAAAGTGCTGCCCACATTTTTCTGTGGATGTATAGTTCCCTGGGCTTGTGGTCATAATTAATGTGGATGAGAAGGATTACTACATTTCTCTTCTCCATGCCCCTTCCCTACGCCAAAGGGAAGGGGATTTTTATTACGGATAAATTCATATTTTTTCCTTTCGTTTTTATTTTATTTATTAATTGGCCTACAATATTATGTTAGGTTCAGGTTACTACATAGTGATTCAATATTTTTGTGCATTACAAAATGATCACCATGACCCTCTAGGTCCGTCCTATTGCTGCAAATGGCAAGATTCTTTTTTATTTAATGGCTGAGTAATATTTCTTCCTTTTACTCTTCACATATTAGAAAATCCTGTTGGCTTCTCTCCAAACTATATTCAAAATTGACCACATCTCCACCACTGCCCCTCCAGTCCCCTGGACCCCA
The DNA here is from genome assembly GCF_937001465.1 of Orcinus orca. Classification (NCBI taxonomy): domain Eukaryota; kingdom Metazoa; phylum Chordata; class Mammalia; order Artiodactyla; family Delphinidae; genus Orcinus; species Orcinus orca. The sequence goes on along the minus strand of NC_064577.1, from coordinate 37,999,799 downwards.
GCAGAGCTGCCTAAATGAGCTCCTTTTCACTCCATTGACCCTTTAAGGTCTTCCTCACAAAGGAGTCAGAGTGATCCAGTTAGAATGTGAGTTATATTACATCAAAGGAGTCCTATAACAAGCCTAATTTTATTGAGTTTCAGTAACTCCTGCTGTGACGGTGGAGAACTAACTGGCTGTATTCTAGGACCTTGTGGTGGGCGGTTTAGACTCTTCATGAAATTAGCAAGTGGTGACTTTTGAAGAATGGATTTGCTGTCTGGTGGGTCCAAACATTTCAGCCATTAGTAATCTTGCATGTTGCCCCTATTTATCCTGCCAACTTCCCAATGGTCAGGCTGTCCTTTTTATTTTTTAATTTATTTTTATTTTTTTTTTTTGCGGTACGCGGGCCTCTCACTGTTGTGGCCTCTCCCATTGCGGAGCACAGGCTCCGGATGCGCAGGCTCAGCAGCCATGGCTCATGGGCCCAGCCGCTCCGCGGCATGTGGGATCTTCCCAGACCGGGGCATGAACCCGTGTCCCCTGCATCGGCAGGCAGGCAGGCAGGCGGACTCTCAACCACTGTGCCACTAGGGAAGCCCCAGGCTGTCCTTTTTAATTTAAATTTTCTTCTCCCCACTTCTAAAAACAAATTACAGCATACTATTCATTTGTAAATTTACCTTTTCTAGGTTTTCTTAGTTCAGAAGTGTAGTCAGTCTGATGGCTAGGTTCTTTTGTTTCTCACATAAGGATCTAAATAAAAACAGTATAAAATGGGACCTAATATTTATAAACCTTTCTTTCTATTAGGAATGGCAAAGCGATAATATGTCAGCTTCCACCCTGTCAGTTTTGCATTGGAGACTAAGGATCTCCTCAAATTGCAGGATAACCTCGTTTGCTTAGTTATGATCAGAGTCCAGAGCTTACTGGCAGCCTGTCAAATCTTTGGGGGGGAGTTTTGAATGTTCTTCATTTTTTTGGTCTGATGTGATGTAACAGACATGACTTTGAGTCTCATGTAAGCCCCAGACATTCAGAAGCTGTGGGCACTCCTGTCTGCCAGAGTGGGCTGCTCCAGACAGCTGGTCAGGCAGCTGTTGGGTGGGCCTGGGAAGCACAGAGGGAAAGGGCCGAGGGCCAGCACAGATTTTCCCTCCTAGACATGGTGGTGCGATCTCAGTGTCAGAAGGAACCCAGAGGTCCTCTCATTCCACTGCCCTTCCCGTCAGCAGAATCCCTTCTGCAGTGTCCCCACAAGTTGCCACTTAAGCAGGGCACAAGCATCTTCAGTGACAGGCACGCTCCTGAGGCAGCCCATTGCACCTGCATTTCTCTTGACTCCGTATCACCTTGACCTCCTGTAGTTTTACCCACTGATCTTCCATCTACTTACAAGTTGAACCTCTCTTTATGTCACAGCTTCTAGATATTTGAAGACAGCTGTCAGTCCCCTCAATGAATCTTTTCTCCAGGCAAAATATTTCCAGTTATATAAATTTGTTTTTCATATGTCATGGTATCTAATTCCTTTGCCGTCCTAGTCATTCTTTGTCCCTCCAGTTCGCTTGTGTCTTAGAGTGTGGGGTCCAGCACCAACCACGTAACATTCCCAGGATGTTCTGACTGACGCACTGTAGCATCGGCTTTTTGTTGCCCGTATTTTAGAAACTGAGCTGCTGTCACTACTGTTGATACAGCCTAGGATCAAGTTAGTTCTTTTGGCAGCCACTTCCCATTTTTGTCTCACAGAAGGCTTATTGTCAGCTAACCATCCAGTTGTTATTACGACTAATGTCACGTGGACTACTGCTAAGAGAGTCTTTTGCATCCTGTGTCTGGAGTGTGTGCTGGATCCCTCCTGGGCACCTCCTCTGAGATCCTGTTGGCCCCGCCTCTGCCTCCAGCCAATGTGGCAGTGACCAGATCTGTGCAGGTTTCAGCCACCTTTCCTGAGATACAGTGTGGTGGTCCCTTTCTCTGACCTGTCTTTTGCTTCCTGGGATTCCTCTGCTGCTGTATAGTGTGGGATGCTGGGAAGACTTCTGATACCACTGCCTGGGGTTGGGCCATACGTCACAGGTTAAGGGCACAAGACTCCCTCACTTCAGACACCAGCTGGAAATTCGGGACTCCCCAGACCACCCTCACTTCTTTCCAGCTGTCTGCAAATTTGGCAGTTCCAAATATCCCCTCAGGTTCAATATTCATTAAAACAACTCACAGGACTCAGGGGAGCGCTATACTTACAATTACAGTTCTGTTATGGCAAAAGGATACAAATGAACCAGCCAAAGGAAGAGATGCATAGGGCGAGATCTGAGAGGTACCACCCACAAAGCTTGCATCGTCCTCTTCCCATGGGGTCAGAATGCATTACCCTTCTGGCACATCGCTGTGTGACATACGCAGAGCATTGCCAACCAGGGAAGCTTATCTGAACTTGGATGTCCATAGATTTTTATTGGGTCTTCATCATGTAGGCATGATGTAGAAATGAAGTGATTAAAAATAAGCCTAGGGCTTCCCTGGTGGCGCAGTGGTTGAGAGTCCGCCTGCCGATGCAGGGGACGCGGGTTCGTGCCCCGGTCTGGGAAGATCCCACATGCCGCGGAGCGGCTGGGCCCATGAGCCATGGCCGCTGAGCCTGTGCATCCGGAGCCTGTGCTCCGCAACGGGAGAGGCCACAGCAGTGAGAGGCCCCCGTACCGCAAAAAAAAAAAAAAGCCTAACCTTTTCTCTCTCTATTCTTATTATTGTTAATCTGGTGAAGGGCTATGATGCCTCTGAAAAAGGCTAGTTGGGTGTACAGGAGGCTTCCCAACTCTAAAGATTATATATCCTTCTGTATTGATTGCTTTCGGTGAAACCACATGTGTAAGCAGGGAGACGCTGTAAGGATATAAACAGCTGCCTTCCCAGGTTCAGATTACTAACACACTTGTGCTTTCTTTCTAGGTCTGATTTTTGTGGTCGACAGTAATGACAGAGAGCGCGTCAATGAAGCCCGAGAAGAACTAACCAGAATGTTAGCCGAAGATGAGCTCAGAGATGCAGTTTTATTGGTGTTTGTGAATAAACAGGTATGTCGCTGGCTTTCCGAATCCTGGGACTGAAAGGTACCGCCAGCTGCTCACTTAAAAACAGAGATATCTAATTAGCTGCCTGCCTTCCTCTCTCCTGTCCTTAGCCTTTCTCTCCACCTCTTTGTTAGCATGTCTTAGATTCATTCACTCGCTCAGCAAATATCGACTGAGCATTTACTAAGATCTAGGCATTGTTTTAGGTATTGGTGATATAGATGTAGCAGTAAACCAGACAGACAAAAATCCCTGTGTTCATGGAGTTTATGTTCTGGTGGGAGGAGAGTCAGTCAATAAACCACAGGTAATATGTCTGGGGGGAGTGTCGTGGAGGAGGGGGCAGATGCGGGGAAGGACTAGAATGCCTCTCTGATAAGATGACATCTGATAAGATGACACCTGAAGGCCGGCAGGAAGGCAGCCAGTGCAGCTGGGACGGGATTGGGGATGGGGGGAAGCAAAGGAGGAGATGAGATTGGATCATCTGGGGTCTATCCTTGGGGCAACTCGGCTTCTGTGTAAATATAACCAAAAGCAGTGAAAGAGGAGTAGGAGGAGGGTGTAGAAACATCCAGCCTCAGGAAGCTGAACTAAGCGTGGAAAAGAAGGCAGAATCCTGTGGAATGTACCAGCCTGAGATAAACCAGGGGCACGTTTTGATGTGTGTCCCCGCACTTTCTCCTCCATGCGTACATTCGTTATGTAATCGAGAGCGTACTCTTTGGACAGTGTTGCATCCTGTTTTGTCCCTTTATTGAAGGCATTTTCTCTTGTCATCTAGCCCTTTGTAAACATGGTTTTAAATGGTGGGTGGATCATCATTCACTCGGCCATTAGATTCGATGTCAGTTTGAAGTTCGCTAGTGAGCACAACGGACTTTCATAAAAGAAAATGACATTTGTTCTTTTTAATTATAAAAGCAGAACATGCTCATGGTATAAATATGCAGGCAGTTCACAATATCAAGTGAAACATTCTAGCCCCACTCTTCAGGGTAAAACATTGTTAAATGTCTTATATTCCTTTCCAGAGATAAAACTTTCTGTGCCTATATGAGCAGTTATATGATTGTATTCATATTTAAATTCTGGAGATCATATTCTGCATTCTGGTTTTTTTTAATATAACTTTTTTTCCCCCCCAAATGTATTTATTTATTTATTTACTTATGGCTGTGTTGGGTCTTCGTTTCTGTGCATGGGCTTTCTCTAGTTGTGGCAAGCGGGGGTCACTCTTCATCGTGGTGCGCAGGCATCTCACTATCGCGGCCTCTGTTGTTGCGGAGCACAGGCTCCAGATGCTCAGGCTCAGTAGTTGTGGCTCACGGGCACAGTTGCTCTGCGGCATGTGGGATCTTCCCAGACCAGGGCTCGAACCCTTGTCCCCTGCATTGGCAGGCAGATTCTCAACCACTGCGCCACCAGGGAAGCCCTCTGCATTCTGTTTTGTAACTGCTTCTTCACTTAGCATATCTTTGATGTCCTTCCAAATCATTGCGTCTAGATCTACCTTGTTCTTTAATGCTAATTTATTCAAATTTGGTTTGAGCTTACTACGTGCTAGGCGTAGTTCTAGGCACTTGGAACACATCAGAGAACAAGATAGAGATTCCTGCCCTTGTAAAGTTTGCATTCTAGTTACGAGAGGCAGATAATAAACACACTAAGTAAGTCAATTTTATAATATAGTAACTTGTGGTGAGGGCTGTAGGTAGAGCAGGACAGTTAGGAGGGGTCACGGGGCTCAGGTCACGAAGGCCTTGCAGAGCATCCTGAGGACTCGGGCTGTTACCCCGAGAGAGACGGAGATGTCACAGGGTTTTGATAGAAGAATGACTTTCACTGACTTTCACTGACTGCTGGGTTGTGTTTCGACTTTCTGGGAGCAAGAGCAGAAGCTTGGAGACCAATTTGGAAGTAATTTCAGTAAAACCCAAGTGAGAAGTGATGGTGGTAGGATCCGGGTATAGCTGTGCAGGTGGTGAGAAGTGGCCAGATTCTGGATATATTTTGAGGGTAGAGCTGGTAGGATTTCCTCATGTGGAGTTTGTGAGAGGAGAGAGAGAAAAAAAAAAAATTAAGGATGATTTCAAGGTTTGGAGCCTGAGCCACTGGAAGGCTAGAGATAAGACTGTGGCTTAAGGGCAGATGTTGGGGGAAGAGCATAATGTTCCATTATGAGGATATAACATTTGTCAACTGACTTTTGAATATTCTCTCTCAAGGATCTTCCCAGTGCTATGAACGCAGCAGAGATAACGGACAAGCTTGGTTTACATTCCCTCCGCCAGAGAAACTGGTACATTCAGGCTACTTGTGCTACCAGTGGAGATGGGCTTTACGAAGGCCTGGACTGGCTCTCCAACCAGCTCAAAACCCAGAAGTGACGGGCAGCGCTGCGTTCCCTGTGCGTCGTGGCAAAGTCAGCTGGCCTCTGCTGTGTGCGTGTGTGCGTGTGAGGAGCTGAGCGTGGGCGCGTGGCCAGGCGTGGGAGCAGCTTCCCACATGGTGCCTTATACCCCCTCTAAGGAAACCAGTCCTACATGGTACAAACAGCCAGCGTTACATTTTATATGCCACCTTCCATTTCCATAGCTTTGGTGACCAGTTTTGCAGTCGATGGAGGAGTCCCGAGGGCTCCCTGGTGCCCGATAGCCAGAGTGGTCTTCGTGGTGGGAAGAAGGGGGAGGGTGGGCCGTGGACTGACTTCCTTTGTGTGGTTCTCGTCCAGGTGTGGGCTCTCTGCATACCTGGGGGTCCTGTCAGACTTGGCATCCTTTCGTAAAAAGGAAGGAACTGTCATTCTTTCCCATCACTGCCAGAGCTAGCAGCTCACTTCTCAGTGCTTTAAAGCAAATGATCCTCAAAGACAAAAAGGCCCTTGCTTACCGCAGATGTTAAGTTGTTAAGATGTTAAGATCTGAGCTTAAGTTATTTTCCAGCCCAGACACCCTGGTTTAATGTACTTCATTGGGAGGAATCAGTGATCTTTTTTCATTAGAAAAAAACCCCGTAACACTAGACCCCGTAACAGTAGAAATCATCTAGCCCTGCCCTTCCTTGCCTCGTATTTGCCAAATGGAGACCCTTTGGGGGTGGGAACCCAGTGCACGGCCAAGGCTTTTGCTCGCAGGGCCGCTTTAAGGAGGGGAGGCGCCGTCGTGTTTGTGTCCCTACATGCCTGTGTCCTGAGGCTGCTGCCGCCACGCCGCTGCGGTGAGTGTTCTCGCTCCCGGGCTGGAATCGTCACCGTGTACAGTATCTTAGCCCAACTTGCAGTTTAGGTTAGCTGTGTTCCCAGAACCACACACCTGTGAGTTCTGAGAGTTTGTGAGAGAATCAAGAGGTTCATTCGGGGAACGAGACTCCCAGCAGCCGAGCTGGTTGGTGCTAAATTTCACTATGAAGAATGTCTCGTCCAGACCACTCTCCGTGGCACTGACTCCTTCTTCTGGTTGGCAGCAATGTCTTCCATGGAAACGTGCTTTATGTTATCCTCAAAATTGTAACAATGGCCTGGAAATGAGCTGGATTCACTCACTAGTCTAGAGCTCTTTTGCTCAGACACCTGTTGGCCACATTTGTACCTAAGCTGTTCCACGACTACCTTTTAAACTTCCTTTTTCAAAAAAAATCTTCATTTCAGATTACAGAGGAGGAGAATGTAAGATGAATTTTAACAAAAGTAAACCTTGTTTACTGATAACAATGAAGTTGCTCTTACTAGGAAGAAATTTCGTGCCATGATAAATGTGGAGTTTTTTTCCTTAAAACATTGACTTTAAAGAATGTTCCTTGCAATACTGGCAATGAAGTCCAGATTTGATTTTTAACCATGGAGTTAAGTCCTGAGAAAGATTTAGATTGTACGCCTCAAATTGGCAGGGACTGTGTCTTAGACGTTTGTGTTTATGCTTAGTACCGTGTATGTGGTACGGTGCCTCATTAAACACTTGTTGATTGGTTGGACAGTAAAGAACTTGCTCTGGAGGAGGAGAGGACAACCATGTGCTGGATGTCTCGAGCTACTACTTTAAAATCCCTTTCCCTCTCCATCTTAGCAGACTTGCTGTTGAAAACTCCCAGGGCACTTGGTACAAAAGGCAGAGCCCACAGAGGTGCTGTCCCGGCGCTTCTGCTTTCAGCAGTGCTCCCCATTCTTACCTTACATGACACTTTCAACTACTGTCTTTCTCTTTCTGTGAATTTGCAGTTGGTCATTTGGGGTTTATGGAGGGGGGCACTTCAGTGTACTGGGTTTGAGCAAAGACTTGGGTCCCTGAAAGCCATGTTCACATCCCAGCTGTGTCCTCACTAGCTGCTTGGCCTCAGGCCTGTTACTCTTTGACTCCATATCTCTGAGCCTCAGTTTGCTTAACTGTTAAATGAGGATAATACCTACCTCATAGGGTTGTGAGACCTTTGTATGCCTTGCCTGGTGTTTCCCTGGGGATATCTTGATGTCTAAGGTGTGAATAGCAGTGCTGGCCACAAACTGATCAGTATTATTTACAGGAACAGTTAAGTGGGGTGGGATGGGGGGCTATGTTTAATTTTTCCCACTCTATTCACCTAATCCTGCTGAATCCTCTGTCCTTTTCTAACCATGGGAAGTGCTAATAAGACCATTTGGGATGCTTGTTTAAAAAACCATATTGCTGTGTCCCACACTCACTGTTTTTCTTTTTTTTTTTTAAAGTGTGATTTTTAGCATATTCAGAGAGTTGTGCGACCACCCTACTCATTGTTCATCACCCCCAAAAGAAACCCTGGATCCATGAGCATCCAGTGCCTATTCCTCCCTTCCCCACGGCCCCCCGGCCACCACTAATTTGCTTCCTGTTTCTATGGATTCACCTGTTCTGGGCAGGTGAGGGGTCTGGGGAGCTGGGGGGTGCTTTGGGAAGTGCTGAGGTGCTGTTGGCCTGAACACAGCTTCAGTCCTGAGGCATCAGCCTGATGACAGATGAGGCAGAGCCCCAGGGACTGCCCCAGAGTTAGGTGACTGGAATTTATTACCTTGAGAGAGAAAGAGGTGCTTCTAATAATTATGCAGGGACATGGGGCATAAAAGGGGATGTATGGTTGTCCTATCAGAATGGCGAGAGCTCTGAATCTGGAATCAAAGGCCAAGGCTGAAATTCGAGCTCTGCTTGTTCATTAGCTGGGTTCAACTGGACTCAACCTCTGACTCCCAGTTTCCTTGCCTGGAAAGGAAGTTCCCAGGCTTACCTGGGGTACAGCTCTGTGTGAATACTAAGAATATGGGGGTAATGGTGGGGAGGTCCATGAGTCAATTCTGTATATTGTGGGTCATGTACTTTGATCTATTTAAAATGCCTTAACAGGGCTGAGAATATTTGCATGTGAGTTTCTGAAGACAGGTAGCTTATACTCCTGTGGAGGTCGATTTCAGGTGAAAGGAAGCATGACATCTTGAAGTGACCTGAGTCCTTTGTCCACGGGTATCTGGAGGTTGTCAAACAGTACACAGAAAATCTGACAATATGCTCTGAGGACCCTTTTTTCTTTTGAAATTTTTGATATTCTTTTCACCCTTTCTGGCAGCAGCCTTACTGAGATACATTTCCATAAAGTTCCCCCATTACACTTCACTGGTTTTATTCGATAGTATCCTCCCAGATTTGTACAATCACTGCAGTCAATTTTAGGACATTTTCATCACCTTGAAATGGAACCCTGTAGCCTGTAGCAGTCACTCCCCATTTCTTTCATACCTCTCGGCCATAGGCCTTTACTAACCACTGGTCTGCGTTCTATCTAGATTTGGTGGGGACTTTTTTTTTTTTTTTTAGTGGTACACAGGCCTCTCACTGCTGTGGCCTCTCCCATTGCGGAGCACAGGCTCCGGACGCGCAGGCTCAGCGGCCATGGCTCACGGGCCCAGCCGCTCTGCGGCATGTTAGATATTCCCGGACCGGGGCATGAACCTGTGTCCCCTGCATCGGCAGGCGAACTCTCAACCACTGCGCCACCAGGGAAGGCCGGTGGGGACACTTTTTAAACTTTGCTTTTTACCACCAGGTGAACTTGGAGGAGTATCACAGTTAAGAACTTTTCTCCTATTTTGATTTTCATTCTTTTACTCTAATGCACGGCATGGGAAGGCTTCTAGGAGGATGCTGTGACCAACACGCAAGCCTTGGAGGGACCCCTGAACTAGGTGACTTCCAAGGTGTGTCCAAATCCTTAGACCAGATACTAATTTGGTCAGTAAATAGCTTGCTGCAGCTCACTGCCACTAGGTGGTGCTGCTGCGCCACCCCACTGACACGCAGCCCTTGCCGGGGTGGGTCGCCGGGTTCCCAAGTGTGGGAGAATCCATCCTCTTGCTTGGACAGCAAGAGTGACCCAGAAAACTACAGCCAGGGATATGCCTGGAAGAGAAAGACAAAGTAGGCACCCAGAGCACCCAGGAATTGACTGCCAATAATTATAAAGGTGGCCCCGACAATTGTAATCGTGAAGCAGTAATCTCTGCTATTTACTGAGCACACTGGGTACTCTTCTGGGCACTTTGCGCACATCATGTCTAATCATCACACCCAGCAAGGCACTTGTATTATATCTGCTTTGCAAAGGGGAAAACCAAGGTTCAAGGGTACAAAGTGATTTGCTGGTGGCCACGTGATCATGATTCAAATGCAGGTCTGGGGCACCAGGGCCCATGTCCTTCCAGTACATACTACTGCCGTGGGCTCTGGCCTCCAGAGGTTGCCAGAGGTGGAGGGAAGGCAGCAAAAGTGCCCAGTGGAGACGTCTGGGGAGGGACACAGCAGCACGCGCAGAACTGTGTCAGCTGACACGCCAGGGGAATGAGCAGTGGATGAAGGGGAAGAGCCAGGGCACCGACATGCGCTGAGGCCAGTGGAGACCCAGACCTACGCTGGATGCTGATAATGTTCTTGGGAAGCAAAAGTGATAATCACAGTGTTCTAAAGCTGGATTGTGGCGATGGTTGTGTAACTATAAATTTACTAAGAACCATCAAATTGTTTGCTTACCGTGGGTGAATTGTATGATACATGAATATTCAGTAAAGCCGTACGAAGTTTATAATCAGGAAACCAATAGCGATGAGGGTGCCAACTCGGCAGGTCTCAGCAGTGCTGTAGGCACTTTGAGAAGAGAGGGAGAGTAGCATCTCAGAGTAGAAAGCCTGACCAATGGCTGTCCAGCATCTGCTTGAACGCTTTCAGTGTCAGGGAGCTTAGTACCTCATAAAGCAGCCCATTCTAGCTTGAGATAACTCTCTCTAATCCTTAGAAAATTGAAATCTATCTCTTAGCCTGTTGTGCAGAATAAACCTCTTTGCGTTGCCATATACCATCTCTTTCAGCGCTTGAGGACAGTCGTTGCATTCCCCCCAAGTCATTTTTATCCTGTATAGAAGTCCCCAAGGTTTTTCATAGGACAAGATTTCCAGCCTCTCCTGTTCTCCTAGTGGCTCTCCCTGCCATACTTGCTTTGATCTGTCAGCATCCTTCCTAAAATGCGGGGCCAGTGGTAGGCCCGATATTCTGCAGATGCCAGCCCAGTACTATGGTTAACAGATTGGATCCTAGAGTTAAGGCTCTCTGGATTCAAATCCTCACTCCACTACAGGCCAGCTGTATGACCATGGTTAAAAGTACAAACTTCTCTGAGCCTCAATGTCTCCGTCTGAATTATTGTCAGGGTGGTGCTGACTCTCATTTTCTGAGGGGTTCTGCTGTCCAACCCCTTTAGGTGGGCTTGGCCTGGCTTGGTGATGGCTAGAGTAAAGGACAGCAATCCAAAATAGCAAGCTGTCACAACTGCTAATCAGCCCAGTGGATACACGCAAACCAATAGGGGAAGGGGATCTGCCATCTCTGCCTACAGGGCTTTCCTCCCAAGGAGCTTTGGTCCCTGGTAGAGGGGGTGTGGCGATGGGGAAGGAGTGGCAACCAACATCAGCTGATGGGCCTGACTCAGAGGCTCAAGGAGTTACTTCCTTACATATTTGTAACTCCCTTCTTTTTCTTTCCTCAACATTTTTATTTGAAAATTTTCAAACATACAGTTGAAAGCAGGATTTAGAAAATCTTCACCTAGATGCAACAATTGTTCACTTTGTTCCATTGGTTCTTTAGATCTCTGTTTATATACACTTCTTTTGCTGATTCATTTGAAAATAACATGCAAACACCACGACTCTTTACCCCTAAAAATTTCAGCCCAGATCTCCTAAACGTGAAGATATTCTGAACATAAACACAAGAGAATTATCACACCTGAGAAAAGCTGTACTCATTTCGTAATATCTCATTTCCAGTTCATATTTAAATTTCCTCAATTGTCTACCAGTTGTCATTTATAGCAGGTTTTTTTTTCCCAAACCAGAATCCAATCACGTTTTATCCATTACATTTGTTTATTTTTTTTTAGTTTTTATTTATTTATTTATTTTTGGCTGCGCTGGGTCTTCGTTGCTGCGCGCGGGCTTTCTCTAGTTGTCGCGAGCGGGGGCTACTCTTCGTTGCGGTGCGCGGGCTTCTCACTGTGGTGGCTTCTCTTGTTGCACAGGCTCTAGGCACATGGGCTTCAGTAGTTGTGGCGCACGGGCTTACTTGCTCCGCGGCAAGTGGGATCTTCCCGGACCAGGGCTCGAACCCGTGTTGCCTGCATTGGCAGGCAGATTCTTAACCACTGAGCCACCAGGGAAGTCCCTGTTTATGTTTCTTTAATCTTTCTTAAGCTGTAGCAGGCTGTCCACCTATTTCTTTTTTCTTGGCTTTTTTTTTTTTTTTTTTTTTGGCTATGCTGTGCGACCTGCGGGATCTTAGTTCCCCAACTAGGGATCGAACCTATGCCCCCTGCAGTAGAAGCATGGAGTCCTAACCACTGGACCGCCAGGGAAGTCCGCATGGCATTGTTTTCAAGAGAGTGTCTTCTTAATCTCACCCTTTATCCACTGCACAAACCCCTCTCCCAAACAACCCCCAGGGTGGGGCTCACTGGACAATGTGTTGCTCCACAATTTAGTTATTGTTATTCCAGCCCTTTCTCTTTGCAATGCATTCACTTGAGGAAGAGGACACCACACTGAGACCCCTAGGCTGGGCCTACATAATTCAGCCTTAGTCAGGTCAATGGCTCCATTTGGTTGAAATCTAACTTGATTCACTGCTCACCTCCCCCTGAGGGTCCCAGGAATGTAAACACCCTAATTCTCCCACCACCACTGTTTGTCTCTTATGATGTTGCCCTCAATTCACGGACTCCACACATTATATTTCTGCTCAGTCTTACATACAAACAGACTTTTCCCTCTGCCAGGATGATTGACATCCTTTTTGATCAAAACGATACAAGAAGTATCAAGAAATCACTCATGTAGGCACAGCACAGTACTGGCATACAGTAAGCACTCAATAAATACGAGCTGTTGTTGCTGGAGCAGTGTGCGCTGGGACCGTTCTTCCTCGAAACTCCTGTATAGCCGAAGGTTGCCATTGTGCTTTGGCAGATACTTCATGCTAATGTAACACATTAGCTTCTGATCATTTCCAATCTCTTTGTCAGATCTCTTCCATGAACTGCCGTGAAGCCACATCCCTCTTCTACATTTGTTCAGCTGCTTTCAGGAACCTCATTAATGACACTTGTCTCTTTTCATTTCTTCTAGGCCCTGGCCCATCATCCCAATCTGTTGGCTTCATTTTTTTTTTTTTGAATATTATTTTATTTATTTTTTTATACAGCAGGTTCTTATTAGTTATCCATTTTATACATATTAGTATATATATGTCAATCCCAATCTCCCAATTCATCACACCACCACCACCCTGCCACTTTCCCCCCTTGGTGTCCATACGTTTGTTATCTACATCTGTGTCTCTATTTCTGCCCTGCAAACTGGTTCATCTGTACCATTTTCTCAGTTCCACATATATGCGTTAATATACGATACTTGTTTTTCTCTTTCTGACTTACTTCACTCTGTATGACAGTCTCTAGATCCATCCACATCTCTACACTTGACCCAATTTCGTTCCTTTTTATGGCTGAGTAATATTCCATTGTATATATGTACCACTTCTTCTTTATCCATTCATCTGTCGATGGGCATTTAGGTTGCTTCCATGACCTGTATATTGTAAATAGTGCTGCAAAGAATACTGGGGTGCGTGTGTCTTTTTGAATTATGGTTTTCTCTGGGTATATGCCCAGTAGTGGGATTGCTGGGTCATATGGTAATTCTATTTTTAGTTTTTTAAGGAACCTCCATACTGTTCTCCATAGTGGCTGTATCAATTTACATTCCCACCAACAGTGCAAGAGGGTTCCCTTTTCTCCACACCCTCTCCAGCATTTGTTGTTTGTAGATTTTCTTATGATGCCCATTCTAACTGGTGTGAGGTGATACCTCATTGTAGTTTTGATTTGCATTTCTCTAATAATTAGCAATGTTGAGCAGCTTTTCATGTGCTTCCTGGCCATCTGTATGTCTTCTTTGGAGAAATGTCTATTTAGGTCTTCTGCCCATTTTTGGATTGGGTTGTTTGTTTTTTTAATGTTGAGCTGCATGAGCTGTTTATATATTTTGGAGATTAATTCTTTGTCCATCCATTTGTTTGCAAATATTTTCTCCCATTCTGAGCATTGTCTTTTCGTCTTGTTTGTAGTTTTCTTTGCTGTGCAAAAGCTTTTAAGTTTCATTAGGTCCCATTTGTTTATTTTTATTTCCATTCCTCTAGGAGGTGGATCAAAAAAGATCTTGCTGTGATTTATGTCAAAGAGTGTTCTTCCTATATTTTCCTCTAAGAGTTTTACAGTGTCCGGTCTTACATTTAGGTGTCTAATCCATTTTGAGTTTATTTTTGTGTATGGTGTTAGGGAGTGTTCTAATTTCATTCTTTTACATGTAGCTGTCCAGTTTTCCCAGCACCACTTATTGAAGAGACTGTCTTTTCTCCATTGTATATCCTTGCCTCCTTTGTCATAGATTAGCTGGCCATAGGTGTGTGCGTTTATCTCTGGGCTTTCTATCTTGTTCCATTGATCTATGTTTCTGTTTTTGTGCCAGTACCATATTATCTTGATTACTGTAGCTTTGTAGTGTAGTCTGAAGTCAGGGAGTCTGATTCCTCCAGCTCTGTGTTTTTCCCTCAAGACTGCTTTGGCTGTTTGGGGTCTTTTGTGTCTCCATACAAATTTTAAGATTTTTTGTACTAGTTCTGTAAAAGATGCCACTGATAATTTGATAGAGATTGCATTGAATCTGTAGATTGCTTGGGATAGTATAGTCATTTTCACAATATTGATTCTTCCAGTCCAAGAACATGGTATATCTCTCCATCTGTTGGTATCATCTTTAATTTCTTTCATCAGTGTCTTATAGTTTTCTGCATACAGGTCTTTTGTCTCCCTAGGTAGGTTTATTCCTAGGTATTTTATTCTTTTTGTCGCAATGGTAAATGGGAGGGTTTCCTTAATTTCTCTTTCTGACCTTTTGTTGTCAGTGTATAGGAATGCAAGAGATTTCTGTGCATTAATTTTGTGTCCTGCAACTTTACCAAATTCATTGATTAGCTCTAGTAGTTTTCTGGTGGCATCTTTAGGATGCTGTATGTATAGTATCATGTCAAGTGCACACAGTGACAGTTTTACTTCTTCTTTTCCAATTTGTATTCCTTTTATTTCTTTTTCTTCTCTGATTGCCGTAGCTAGGACTTCCAAAACTATGTTGAATAATAGTGGCGAGAGTGGACATCCTTGTCTTGTTCCTGATCTTAGAGGAAAAGCTTTCAGTTTTTCACCATTGAGAATGATGTTTGCTGTGGGTTTGTCGTATATGGCCTTTATTATGTTGAGGTAGGTTCCCTCTATGCCCACTTTCTGGAGAGTTTTTATCATAAATGGGTGTTGAATTTTGTCAAAAGCTTTTTCTGCATCTATTGAGATGATCATATGTTTTTTCTTCCATTTGTTAATATGGTGTATCACATTGATTGGTTTGTGTATATTGAAGAATCCTTGTTTCTCTGGGATAAATCCCACTTCATCATGGTGTATGATGTTTTTAATATGTTGTTGGATTCTGTTTGCTAGTATTTTGTTGAGGATTTTTGCATCTATATTCATCAGTGATACTGGTCTGTAATTTTCTTTTTTTTTAGTATATTTGTCTGGTTTTGGTATCAGGGTGATGGTGGCCTCACAGAATGAGTTTGGGAGTTTTCTTTCCTCTGCAACTTTTTGGAAGAGTTTGAGTAGGATGGGTGTTAGCTCTCCTCTAAGTGTTTGATAGAATTCATCTGTGAAGCCATCTGGTCCTGGACTTTTGTTTGTTGGAAGATTTTTATTTTATTTTATTTTATTTTTAAAATTTATTTATTTATTTAGGCTGCGTTGGGTCTTCGTTGCTCTACATGGGCTTTCTCTAGTTGTGGTGAGTAGGGGCTACTCTTCACTGCGGTGTGCGGGCTTCTTATCGCGGTGGCTCCTCTTGTTGCGGAGCACGGGCTCCAGGCGCATGGACTTCAGTAGTTGTGGCACGTGGGCTCAGTAGTTGTGGTGCATGGGCTTAGGTGCTCCACGGCACGTGGGATCTTCCCGGACCAGGGATAGAACTCCTGTCCCCTTCATTAGCAGGCAGATTCTTAACCACTGTGCCACCAGGGAAGTCCTGGAAGATTTTTAATCACAGTTTCAATTTCATTACTTGTGATTGGTCTGTTCATATTTTCTATTTCTTCCTGATTCAGTTTTGGAAGTTTATACTTTTCTAAGAATTTGTCCATTTCTTCCAGGTTGTCCATTTTATTGGCATAGAGTTTCTTTGTATGGTCTCTTAGGGTGCTTTGTATTTTTGCGGTGTCTGTTGTAACTTCTCCTTTTTCATTTCTAATTTTATTGATTTGAGTCCTCTCCCTCTTTTTCTTGATGAGTCTGGCTAATGGTTTATCAATTTTGTTAATCTTCTCAAAGAACCGGTTTTAGTTTTATTGATCTTTGCTATTGTTTTCTTTGTTTCTATTTCATTTATTTCTGCTC
This sequence comes from Orcinus orca, assembly GCF_937001465.1. Lineage (NCBI taxonomy): Eukaryota > Metazoa > Chordata > Mammalia > Artiodactyla > Delphinidae > Orcinus > Orcinus orca. Next base: position 37,983,690 of record NC_064577.1, on the reverse strand, counting down.
TGATCTTTATGATTTCTTTCATTCTGCTAACTTTGGGTTTTGTTTGTTTTTCTTTCTCTAGTTCCTTTAGGTGTAAGGTTAGATTGTTTATTTGAGATTTTTCTTGTTTCTTGAGGTAGGCTTGTATTGCTATAAACTTCCCTCTTAGAACTGCTTTTGCTGCATCCCATAGGTTTTGGATTGTTGTATTTTCATTTGTATTTCAATTTGTCTCTAGGTATTTTTTGATTTCCTCTTTGATTTCTTCAGTGATCTCTTGGTTGTTTAGTAACGTATTGTTTAGCCTCCATGTGTTTGTGTTTTTTTTATTTCCCTGTAATTGATTTCTAATCTCATAGTGTTGTGGTTAGAAAAGATGCTTGATGTGATTTCAATTTTCTTAAATTTACTGAGACTTGATTTGTGACCCAAGATGTGATCTACCCTGGAGAATGTCCCATGTGTACTTGAGAAGAAAGAGTAATCTGCTGTTTTTGGAAGGCATGTCCTATAAATATCAATTAAATCTATCTGGTCTATTGTGTCATTTAAAGCTTGTGTTTCCTTGTTAATTTTATGTCTGGATGATCTGTCCATTGGTGTAAGTGAGGTGTTAAAGTCCCCCACTGTTATTGTGTTACTGTCGATTTCCTCTTTTATAGCTGTTAGCAGTTGCCTTATGTATTGAGGTTCTCCTATGTTGGGTGCATATATATTTATAATCGTTATATCTTCTTCTTGGATTGATCCCTTGATCATTATGTAGTGTCCTTCCTTGTCTCTTGTAACATTCTGTATTTTAAAGTCTATTTTATCTGATATGAGTATTGCTACTCCAGCTTTCTTTTGATTTCCATTTGCATGGAATATCTTTTTCCATCCCCTCACTTTCAGTCTGTATGTGTCCCTGGGTCTGAAGTGGTTCTCTTGTAGACAGCATATATATGGGTCTTGTTTTTGTATCCATCCAGCAAGCCTGTGTCTTTTGGTTGGAGCATTTAGTCCATTCACGTTGAAGGTAATTATCAATATGTATGTTCCTGTTAACATTTTTAAAATTGTTACGGGTTTGTTTTTGTAGGTCCTTTTCTTCTCTTGTGTTTCCCACTTAGAGAAGTTCCTTTAGCATTTGTTGTAGAGCTGGTTTGGTGGTGCTGAATTCTCTTAGCGTTTGCTGTCTGTAAAGCTTTTGATTTCTCCATCGAATCTGAATGAGATCCTTGCCAGGTGGAGTAATCTTGGTTGTAGGTTCTTCCCTTTCATCACTTTAAATATATCATGCCACTCCCTTCTGGCTTGTAGAGTTTCTGCTAAGAAATCTGCTGTTAACCTTATGGGGATTCTCTTGTATGTTATTTGTCGTTTTTCCCTTGCTGCTTTCAATAATTTTTCTTTGTCTTTAATTTTTGCCAGTTTGATTACTGTGTGTCCCGGTGTGTTTCTCCTTGGGTTTATCCTGTATGGGACTCTCTGTGCTTCCTGGACTTGGGTGGCTATTTCCTTTCCCATATTAGGGAGGTTTTCGACTATAATCCCCTCAAATATTTTCTCTGGTTCTTTCTCTCTTCTCCTTCTGGGACCCCTATAATGCAAATGTTGTTGTGTTTAATGTTGTCCCAGAGGTCTCTTAGCCTGTCTTTATTTCTTTTCATTCTTTTTTCTTTATTCTGTTCCACAGCAGTGAATTCCACCATTCTGTCTTCCAGGTCACTTATCTGTTCTTCTGCCTCAGTTATTCTGCTATTGATTCCTTCTAGTGTAGTTTTCATTTCAGTTATTGTGTTGTTCATCTCTGTTTGTTTGTTCTTTATTTCTTCTAAGTCTTTGTTAAACATTTCTTGCATCTTCTCGATCTTTGCCTCCATTCTTTTTCCGAGGTCCTGGATCATCTTCACTATCATTATTCTGAATTCTTTTTCTGGAAGGTTGCCTATCTGCACTTCATTTAGTTGTTTTTCTGGGGTTTTATCTTGTTCCTTCATCTGGTACATAGCCCTCTGCCTTTTCATCTTGTTTATCTTTCTGTGAATGTGATTTTTGTTCCACAGGCTGCAGAATTGTAGTTCTTGCTTCTGCTGTCTGCCCTCTAGTGGATGAGGCTATCTTAGAGGTTTGTGGAAGTTTCCTGATGGGAGGGACTGGTGGTGGGTAGAGCTGGGTGTTGCTCTGGTGGGCAGAGCTCAGTAACACTTTAATCTGCTTGTCTGCTGATGGGTGGGGCTGGGTTCCCTCCCTGTTGGTTGTTTGGCTGAGGCAACCCAACACTGGAGCCTACCTGGCTCTTTGGTGGGGCTAATGGTGGACCCTGGGAGGGCTCACGCCAAGGAGTACTTCCCAGAACTTCTGCTGCCAGTGTCCTTGTCCTCACGGTGAGCCACAGCCATCCCCTGCCTCTGCAGGAGACCCTCCAACACTAGCAGGTAGGTCTGGTTCAGTCTCCCCTGGGGTCACTGCTCCTTCCCCTGGGTCCTGATGTGCACACTACTTTGTGTGTGTCCTCCAAGGGTAGAGTCTCTGTTTCCCCGAGTCCTGTCAAAGTCCTGCAGTTAAATCCCACTAGCCTTCAAAGTCTGATTCTCTAGGAATTCCTTCTCCCGTTGCCGGACCCCCAGGTTGTGAAGCCTGATGTGGGGCTCAGAACCTTCAGTCCAGTGGGTGGACTTCTGTGGTATAAGTGTTCTCCAGTTTGTGAGTCACCCACCCAGCGGTTATGGGATTTGAATTTATTGTGATTGCGCCCCTCCTACCGTCTCATTGTGGCGTCTCCTCTGTCTTTGCACGTGGGGTATCTTTTTTGGTGCGTTCCAGTGTCTTCCTGTCGATGATTGTTCAGCAGCTAGCTGTGATTCCGGTGCTCTCATGAGAGGGAGTATGTTGGCTTCATTTTGAATCTTGGATTTTGCCATTGAATGTATCAGTTCTCCCTCCAAGTTTGACTTTCTGCAAATTTGATATCATGACTCATAAGTCATCATCTCAATCACTGATAAGACATATTGAACGAGATTAGGGCATGCCATCAGAAACCTCCCTCTAGCTTGATTCATTCATGTATTTGTATAAATAAATAAATAAACAAATATTTACTGAGCACCTAGAATGTGCTCTGGATTGGGCACTCTTTGATTATTATTTTTTTTAATTTATTCTTTGGCTGTGTTTGGTCTTCGTTGCTGTGCGTGGGCTTTCTCTAGTTGCGGCAAGCTGGAGCTACTCTTTGCAGTGTGCAGGCTTCTCATTGTGGTGGCTTCTCATTGCAGAGCACGGGCTCTAGGTGCGAGGGCCTCAGTAGGTGTGGTGCGTGGGCTCAGTAGTTGCGGCGCGTGGGCTCTAGAGTGCAGGATCAGTAGTTGTGGCACACAGACTTAGTTACTCGGCGGCATGTAGGATCTTTCCGAACCAGGGCTCGAACCTGTGTCCCCTGCGTTGGCAGGCGGATTCTTAACCACTACACCACCAGGGAAGCCCCTGTTTAATTCTTCAGATGTGGATACTCAGCCACCTACAATTTGGTAGTCACACTTTAAACCTAGCCCTTATTCTTCATCTTGCCCATCAGAAATCCTGAAAAATTCTGTCAGGTGCTTTGCTAAAATTAAGTATACAATTTGTATAGCAGTGCCTCCATGTACCAATCTATTAATAAGGAAATGAGGTCAATTTGACCAATTACCCTTAATAAGCCACCTTGGCCACCAGTAACACCTGCCATCTTTGATAAGGGCTCAAAACCTAGCTGACTACAGATCAACAGCAGACATACCAATCTGTAATTTCTAGAATCCATTTTCTCCGTCAAATCTGGGCATCTCCAATTTATCCCCACCCCTCTCAGCCTCCTGATTTCTCAAGATTTACCAGTAGGGGTTCTATAGCATACTGGAAATTTTTCAGATATATTTAGTTGGAATCAAGAGCTCGTGCAAAGCAGCAAGGCTCTCCTTGAGTGCTGCATTGTCTGTCTTGGGTCCCCATTATTCCATAATCATGTTTGTTAACCTTTCCAGGTTGAATATTATTTTCTTTAACAAAGGAAGTGGAAGAAAATCAGGAGAAATAAGGCTTTAACTTTTTTCAGTGTTTTATTAACATCACATCGTCTGCCTTGGACTGTTATTCTTGCTCTGAAAAAAATTTTAGCTTTTAAAGGCTGCTTTTGTTACATTTACATTTTATTATAAGCTCTCATCATTCTGAGATTCAATACTACTACTAATATGAATACCACTTAATATTTATTGAATACTTACTGCGTTCTAGGCACTGTGCTAAATGACTTAACACATATTCATCTCATTAGTAAACATTTCTGAAACTATCCATTCTTATAATTTGTCCTTTAGTTTTTCTCATTCGCAGCCTCTTAAAATCTGGGTTTAGCCGTGAGCTCCTGGTGCAACCACTTGTGTTTCTTTTCTTTTTCTTTTTTTTTCACTTATTTATTTTGGCCACACTGCACAGGTTGTGGGATTTTAGTTCCTCAACCAGGGATCGAACCCAGGCCCTTGGCAGTGCGAGTGCGGAGTCCTAACCACTAGACCACCAAGGAATTCCCCACTTGCATTTCTTTAAAAGCTGCGTCTCATTACCCTCTCGTGGATGGGTGGGTCCTGCCTCTGAAGCCAGAATGATCCGGGTTTGGGAGGAGTCCTGCCTTCCAAGACCTGCAGGAGGGGTGGTTCCCTGGGGCTGAAGGGATGATGCAAGGTCACGACTCAGGCTAAATGTTGGCTTTGTAAGAGAAGCGAGAAGCTAAAAATTAACCAAGGAAGGATGCAGAAGATGGAGAAGTAGGTTGAGCATCGAGACCTAGGCCCTAGGATGCAGGGAAAAGGAGTCCAAAGGTTAAAGTTTGGGAAGCTGGGCGTGGTCAGGAAGTGGAGGGACATCATTCCAGATGGGGGCTGTACCGCTGTGAGCCCATCTGTGAAAGTTCATTTTACTAGTCAGCTTGACTGGGCTAGGGGATGCCCAGCTGGTTGGTAAAACGGTATTTCTGGGTATGTCTGTTGAGGGTATTTCCAGAAGGGATTAGCATTTGACTCCGTAGACTGAGTGAAGAAGATTCATCCTCACCGGTGTGGGCTGGCATCATCCATTCTATTGAGGGCTAGAACAGAATAAAAACGTGGCGGAAAGGCGAATTCTTTCTCTTCTTGAGCTAAGACATCCATCTCTCCTGGCCTCGGACATCGGAATCGGAGGTCCTGGTTCTTGGCCTTGGTCTCCAGGACTTACACCAGGCTGACCCTCCTTTGGCCTTCTTTATGCCACCAGCTTTCCTGGTCCTCCAGCTTGCAGACAGCAGATCACAGCACATCTCAGCCTCCATAATTGTGTAAGTCAATTCCCATAATAAATTTCCTCTCATATATCACTCTATATCCTACTGGTTCTATTTCTTTGGAGAACCCCACTGCACCATCATTTCTTCTTTTCAACAATGAGGGTCAGAAATGAGTCCAGAGGAGTGGCTCTCTCTACTATTTTCTTGCTGAGGACTGAGGCCGGCCATAAACAGGTAGAAACTTACAGGACGCTGTACTTTTAGCAGAATGAGTCTTTCTTATGACTTCCCCAGAGCCGAATTTCCTCACCACTCCTGAATCTTGACTCTGTTCCATGCTGTGATTTGCATTAAAAAAATCCTAAAGATATAGCCTCCTCGCTGTGCTGTCAACTCTTGGAGATAAGGGCTCGTTTTTGCAATCCCTTTGTTTTTGTGAAATTGCCTCCTACGACCTGGCACTGGGTAGGTGTTTAACAAATATTTGGTGAGTTAGTGAATGAAATCAAAGTTCTCTCCTTATGCTCTTCTGGCTGGGTCATGTAGAGAAAAGTCCCAGGGCGATATCATTTCTAGTTCTTTCTCCTTTAATGACCTTAGAAATTCTCCACAACGGATCCATTCTCAGATGTGAGGATTTCCAGGCAAGTGATTTGCACACAAAGACTGCTCAATATATGTTACTTGTTCATCTAACTAAAGACCCCAGAAGAGGCTAACGCCCCAAAGGAGCAAATATTTCTCTTTTAGGGCTTCCATTCCAAAGCAAACATCATAGGGATGAGCAGGCAGAAGGCAACCAATAAATACTTGGTGACTAATTAGGGAGTATAAATGTGCAACAGTGGAAATTAGAAAGAAAAAGAGCTGCATTATAGATAATCAGATGACAAAGTTATCCAGAACAGTAGAATCTACCTCTGTGAGCTCTGGGTGTAGGAGAGGAAGCGTTGGCTGGCGAGGCCGATCTTCCTTGTAATTGGCTTCCATTAGGATAATATTGCAATTAGCCTGGGATATTATAGCAGCTACCTTCTAGTCTTGGGACAAACTCCTGGGGGATTTAAGTTGGGTGGTAAAAGCAGGTTGTCCCAGGAATAAATAAATTCACTGTGAACCACTTCTGAGTCAACCCTTCCCATGTGGCTAACGGATGCACAGCTGTCATTGTAAACTTGACTGGGTCGCTTTGTTTTGTATCAATGACACTTAAACACAAGCTCGAGAATCTGGATGGCCAATTAACAGAACATGGCTCAGGAAATTCGAAGTTTCAAATTTCAGAAAAATCAGTGAGTTTAGACAACTTGAGTATTTTCTCCTCATTAGGGCAGACAGCCTCAGCCTCCAAGTTCTGGCTGACGAGGACTTGCTGTGAAGACAGGCACCAAAGAGAGTAAAAAAGAGTGTTCTCAATTATCTTGTCAGTTATTGAGGTGTTTAAAAACTCCGCCTCACCCCCCTCAACAATCCCACTTAAACAGCTCAATTTCATGTGTTTAATCTGCTGACAGACCCAGGAGAATGGGCTGTCTGGGGATGTCTGGTCTCCCTGGCTGGGGTGGGTATGGTTTGGCAGGTTCAAGGTCCTCTCTGCCCGTGACAGAACCAAGCCACCAATTCTTGCTCTCTGACCCCTCCAACCAGCAGATTTTCACTTCATTCATCCCATCTCATCCACCACACTTCTTCTCTTTCTTCTGTGACAAGAGAGACAGCTGTAGTGCACAGAGTTTTTTTTTTGTCAAAGGGTCTGAGCTGGAATCCCTGCCTGGCTCCACTGCCAACTAGTTAGGTTCTAGCTTTCTGAGACTCAGTTTCTCCATCCATAAAATGGGTACAATAATACCCTCCCGAATTACTCAGAAGGTTGCTGGAAAGGAGTGGTGACTATGTGACTGCCCTAAGCTTTAGACAGCTGCCTGGGCGCTGGTTTGTAGCCCACAATCATTACCAGACACTGACTGATGATCAGCAACCCTTAAGATCAGCCCCAGTAGCCTCCGTGTTGATGCAGGGTTCCCTGTAGATGGCACTCTGGCCCTGAGAGTGGTGCTAGTGATAAACCAGGGCAGGTGGGACCACACCCGGGAGTTTGGCAATCCGTGAGTCCAGCCTGGGTTTCCACTTCCTGTACATCCTGAATCTGTGCCCGCACGAAATGTCTCCCACTGCCACCTTTGTTTTCTTGTAGGGCCAGTTATCTGCTAAAATCAGCAGTCCTCTATTTCTCGTTTTCTGCCCTCTCCAGTGGATGGAGCAGTGGGTGTCCCCGGCCTCCTCTGCCCCCGCCTCTCCTACTTGGCCATGCCCTTTGACCCCTGTGAACCCCTGCAGCCCATGATGTGTCTGCAGCTCCTTCGATCCCTTTGGGGCATCTTAGCACTTAGATGACTCCCGTGGGCTTCCTTCCCCTGTGACAGAGGCTGCCATCTCTGCTCTTGGAAACATCCTTGTTCGGACTTCATTTCTCATCTCAGATGAAGCTATGTAGTCTGAGAAGGTATCTAATCCAGTGCTAAAAGAGAGGGGCCCCAGGACCCCTTGCGTCACTAAGAAGACAAAGGCTGAAGGGCATGGCTTGGCTCCAACAGGTAGGTTAGGTTGGAATCCCAGCCCACCAGGGGATGCCCTACACCTCCCTTCCCTCCTGCACGGAGAAAAGAATGATACCTGCCCTCTAGGATGCAGTAACAAAGACTCAACGAGGTGAGTCACGCAGTGGGCTCGACAGAGTGCCAGGCACAAGGTGATATTCAGATGAGGGTGATTACTATTCAGTGAGGAGTAGAGGTGATGGCTTGGGACATCAGACCAGGGATTCAAATAAGGGTGATTACTATTCAGTGAGGAGTAGAGGTGATGGCTTGGGACATCAGACCAGGGAGAATACAAGGCCCAGGTAGTGAGGGAGGACCGTGGGAGGGAAGTGATAGTGGGTTCTGGAGAGGAGGGTTTCTTGGTGGCCTTTGAAAGCCACTGTGGGAACCCACCCTCACTCAGCTGACCCCCTGGGGGCAGCCCGGCTGGCTGGGATCTGGGCACTGGGCAAAGTGAGCTGACCGTCTGGCCAGCTGTTTTTGTAAAGAGATGGTGTCCGAGGCTTTGAGAGCCGAGCTCCTTCGACCCACAACTGGCAGTGGAGGCCAAGGCCCCCTGGGGACCACCACACTCCTGATCGGGAATGCTCAGGCCAGCAGACTGCAGGAGCCAGTGGGCGCAGGAGCGGGTCTGCAGGAAGCCTGTGCAGAGACCTGAGGGCCAGAGCCTGCGCTGAGCAAACCGCGAGGGCACTGTCTCACCCTCCTGGTCAGTGATCCCCGTCCCCCAGGGGCGCCATCTCCTCTGTGTCCCATGAAGATCCTTCCCTTTCCCGGCTGCGGCATTTCTCACACTGCGCGGTTAGAAGAGCGGGTTCTGAGGCCAGGCGGCTCCCCTGTGCATTAGCAAGTTGACCTTGAGCGAGTTACCTAGCCCTTTTGGCTTCAATTTCCTCAACTGCAAAATGGAATTGTTGTGAGGGTCTATGGAGTTAATTCGTGTAAGGTGTTGCAATAGGGCCTGGAGTTTAACACGTGCCCCGTATGTGTGATCCGGAACCACTGTGTGCCCGGGGTCCTCGGTGCTCCCAACACCTCACCTCGTTCTCTCCCATCTGAAAATCAATCTTTCTGTCTGTCTCTCTCTCTTACTCTCCTCTTCCCTTTCCTAGCACAGTTTTCCTTCAACAAACACGTATGAAGGGCCTGCCACATGCCAGGCACTGGGGAGGGGAGGGTTTTGGGCCACAGAGATGGAATACACAGTGAGTCCTGGACAAGACTCTCCAAAGCTGTGATCTGTCCGCCCTGCTGCTGTTTTTACCATTGCTACCATGGAGCCGGTCACCGCGGCCCTGAAGACTGGTCCAGCCCAGCCCCCACAGAGACAGGGCTGCCCCCGCCCTTAGCCTCCCGGGAGAGCTGGCGATTCTGCGGAGGGGCAGGGGCCAGCGGAGGTAAGCGTCTGGCTGGGAATGAATGGGGCTGGTGGCTGACAGCATGGCCGTCAGATCCTGAGCTCCTCATCCAGGGACAGCGTGCCTCTGCCCTGCTAATGACAGAGCTGTCACTCACAGGACACCATGGAATCATGCAGGACCAGACACGGCTGTCTCTCCCCTGACAGGGTGACACATGTCACGGGGGCCTGGGGAGCTCCGAGGGGAGAGTTGGGATACCCTCTCCCCAATTGGGTCACACAGAAATGTCCTTACACACCTCAGTGCCTTTGCACAGGCCGTTCGCTCTGCCAAGCCTGCCCTCCCCTACCTTGGGCCTTCTCCATCCGATGGTGACTCACGTGTCCTTCAAGACTCGGTTCCCGGGTCACCTCCTCTGGGAAGCCTTCTTCAGTACCCCAGGATGGAGGGAATCCCTACCTTCTCCGCGCTGCTCTGGCGTCCACAGTGGTCATGGTGAGTGATGGTTATTTGTTTAGGTGTTTGTTCCCCTGCCACACACAGTGAGTTCTTGAGAATAAGGGCCAAGTCTCGGGTGTCTCTGTATCCCAGGGCCGAGCACATAGTTGGCACTCCACAAATGTGTGCTGAGGAGTGGATTGTTCTTGCTGCCGGTCTCGACACTAAGCAGGATCCAGTCCCTGCCTGATGCCTGGCCTAGAGCCACAGAACCGCTTTAGTGAGGGCTTGGGGTTTGGAAGGCCAGCTGGGTAGAAGGATCAAGATCAAGGGGATCTCTTCCTATTGAGGACCAAATTTAAGCTCTTTTTTCCTAATGAACTAGGAGAGACCCGTTTGGAATTGTCTCCAAATGTACACGATGAATTTGAGCTCAGAGCTAGCTCTTATTCTCATCTGAGGTGATCCACAAAACGTGAACTGCACCCACCAAAGGTGGAAATGAGACAGGATCTCCCAGGCAGAAACCCAGGGAGAGTCCTCCCACAGACTACAGAGGGAAAAAACAAAAAGCAGCTTTATTTCAATTTTGTAATCAAAAACATAAAGTGTTCCGTATGTTTGATCTTAAGATGGAGAAGAGAGAAGAGAAAATGACAACAAATGAAGGAAGCAATTAGGAAAAAAATTCCTCCCGTTCTTTGTGATGGTCAGTTAAGGAAGAAAGACAAGGAGGAGGAGAGAACAGGAAGGGGAGAGGAAGGAGGGCAGTGTGCAGATAAAATGACATGAAAGAAGAGAGAGGCCCTGAGAGAGAGGGTCTTTGAGAAAGCCAGAAGAGATGAACGTAGAAACACGCATCCCCACAGACACACAGACACAGACTCACATACACACCCCCACAGACACAGACTCATACACACAGACACACACAAACACACACAGACACACATGCACACAAATAGACACACAGACACACACATAAACACACAGACACATACACACAAACACACACACGTTTGATCTCATCCAAGAGTTACTTTCTAAAATTAGTTTTGTTTGTTGTTTTTACCATTGAAGGGGGCAATTCTGGATGTATTCCTCTGTTGTTTTCTGACCTCTAGAATGAAAAGTTGCCGATGAGAAGTCTGATGCCATTCTTAGTATTGATCTCTTTGTTTTACAGTCTGATATTATCCCCCCCTCTGGAAACTTAATATCTTCTTTTATCTTCATACACATCACCATGAAAGAAGTCTGGGCCTCCATTCATTCATGTGTTGGATGCTCAATGGACTTTCAAAATCTGGAAATGCAGGTCCTTCAGTCCTGGGAAATTTTCTAGTGTTATTTCTTTGATAATACATTCCCTTCCATTTTCTCTATTTCCTTTCTTTTGTTGGGCCTCCCAGGTAGATCTTCTGCTTTCCCTATTTTTTCTCTCTCTTATTTTCCATACTTTTATTTTTTTCCACTTTCAAAGATTTTCTTGCCTTTATCTTCCAAACCCTTCTATTGACTGTTTTATTTCTGCTATCATATTTTCAATATCTAAGGGTTTGCTCCTTTTTTTTTTCTGATTATTCCCTTTTATACAACAGTATTTTGAGGGTTCAATTTACATACCATAAAATTCATCCATTTTAAGTGTATGATTCAATGATTTTTAGTAAATTTACAGAAATGTGCAACATCACCACAATCCAGTTTGGATTATTCCTTCTCGTGTAGTTTTTTGTTCTAGTTTCATGGGTGAAATATGTCCTTTTATCTCTCTGAAGATATTCATGACCACTTCTTTTTTTTTTTTTTTTTTTTTTTTGCGGTACGTGGGCCTCTCACTGTTGTGGCCTCTCCCGTTGCGGAGCACAGGCTCCAGACGCGCAGGCTCAGCGGCCGTGGCTCACGGGCCCAACCACTCCGCGGCACGTGGGATTTTCCCGGACCGGGGCATGAACCCGTGTCCCCTGCATCGGCAGGTGGACTCCCAACCACTGCGCCACCAGGGAAGCCCGTGACCACTTCTTTGATGTTTTCTTTCCTCCAGGTTCCTCTCTTTGGTTGGTGATCAGCTGGTTTCAGCTCGTGTCCATATTGCCGATGTTTCTCAAGTTCTTGGTTATCCTTTGCAGTCCACTAATATTTAAGAGTAAAGTATTAAGAAGCATCTGGACATTCTCTGCACGGGTGTCATTTGTCAGTTGATGAGCTTCACCATAGGAGCTCTATAGAGGCCATTTCTTTGGGGTTCCCCAAATGTCAGTAGCAGGTCTTTTTTAGGGGCCATTCAATTTCTCCAAAGAAGAATCCAGCAGCTACCTCTCTGGGGTGGGGGTGGATGAATGGGGTGGCGTTGCAGATCAGTTGCCAATATCCTCAGAGCTGTGTGGCCCTGGGGGCACAACCATTTGTAGATAGGGTTTCATTTAGTCCTCCTATTTTCCCTCTGGGGCCTCTCTCTACTGTTCCTGTTCTTTTTTTTTTTTTTAAGAGGTATTTAATTTTTTAAAATTAATTAATTAATTAATTTCTGGCTGTGTTGGGTCTTTGTTGCTGCGTGCAGGCTTTCTCTAGCTGCAGCGAGCGGGGGCTACTCTTCATTGAGGTGCACGGGCTTCCCACTGCGGTGGCTTCTCTTGTTGCAGAGCACGGGCTCTAGGCATGTGGGCTTCAGTAGTTGTGGCACGCGGGCTCAGTAGTTGTGGTTCACGGGCTCTAGAACTCAGGCTCAGTAGTTGTGGCGCACGGGCTTAGTTGCTCCGCAGCATGTGGGAATCTTCCCGGACCAGGGATCAAACCCGTGTCCCCTGAATTGGCAGGTGGATTCTTAACCACTGTGCCACCAGGGAAGTCCCGATTTGGGCTTTAGACTCTCAATTTCTCCACTGAATAAACCCCCTGCTGGGGTAGGGAAAGGTGATCACCTAGCTGTACCAAATGGGTGTGGGGACCTTGGGCATCTTTCTGCTGATCCCCCAGTTTCCAGTTGGGCTGAACTTGTCCAGTTTCCATTTCTACAACTCATCCTTGTCTTTTGTGGTCCCCGGTCGGTACCTGCAATCCCTTTGTCTTGCCAAGATTCCACAGCTTGAACTGGCTCCATTCTCATTAGCATCCCCCCTGTGTAGGCACATGGTATTCAGATTTCTCAGCTCTGATAATTCCTCCACCTGCTTTCCATCTTCCAAAAATCTGTTGACATCTTTTGTCTTCTGCTAGTTTTTTTTCTCTTATTCTTTTCATTCCTGTGGGCTTATACCTTTTTTATACCTTGACGCACATTTTAGTGGACTTTCAGAAAGAAACAATGATAAATCCATGTGCTTGATTTGCCAGGTTTAACCTGTGGGATTAAAGATTTTTCATGCTATATTGTGTTTTTGCAGCTATAGACATAAGAAAAAACAAGAGGAGGTCTCCTGTATTCTATACCAAATATGTTACAGAGTCTCTTCTTATCAGAGCGATCTTTCTAATCTGGGTCACTGGTTCTTAAAAAAGATGTGGGAAACTGAGGGAAATCCTGAAAAAGGAGCCTTAGATGATCAAAGGGATGGACTTTGGATCCAGGGGAATGTTTGAAGGTGTTGGTGATGTTTAACTGGGAGAGGAGGCTCAGGGATGGTTTAGTGATTCATTTGAATTCATTTTCCTTAAAGTGATTTCTGTCGTGATGCATCGCCCGCTCTCCTACTTTGTGTTCGTGTGAACTTCTAAGTTGCCATGGAAGAGGCAACCTAAACTTGAGAGAGTGGGGGCTGGGGGGAGAGACCACGACTGTATTAATCAGGATAGGTTAGGCTACACTGCGGTAATAATTCAATGCTGGAATTTCAGTGTCTTAACACAGTAAAAGTTCATTCCTCCCTAATTTCTCCAACTTGTCCCTGCTTGGTAGCTCCCTCCAAGAGGTGGCTCAGGGACCCGGGCTACATCCATCTCACAGCTGTATCGTCTGGAATACACATTTTTCCCAAGGTTCTGCAGAAGGGGAGAAAGAACTGGAAGTTCAAGCAAGATGTTTTTAAGGGCTGAGACTGGAAGGGGTTTATATCACTTTTACCCATGACCATTGGCCAGAACTCTGTCATATGGCCCCACGTTACCTGTAAGGAAGGATGGGAAGGGAGGTCTTCCTGTGTGCTCTGGAGGAGGACGCAGTGTGGTAAGGACGTTGCATTGTCTTTGCCATCTGTCTACTAGGTTTTCTGAGGGAGATGCCAATATTCTTAGGGGAAGGGGAAGTATGGTCTCTGTATCCACAAAGCCTGAATGGAGGAAATGATGTTCCATTAAAGTAGGAGGCAGCAGTCAGACTTAAAGAGAACTTTCTTGATTTTAAGGGAATCAAACCTTAGAAAGGCAATTGGGAGGTGACATCTACCCTTGCAGATTCCTGAGAAAAGAGGTCCTGGGAGTTGATGGATCTACCTGCTTGCGGGATGAACCAGATAATCTTTTGGAATTCCACCTAATGCTGGGATTCTGCTTTCAAATATGCAGGCCTCAGAGTTTGTAAAGCTGGAGCACAAGGACCAGGGGTGATCCAGGTTTTGTGAAGCCTGAAGTTTATACCACTTTGGGTGCAAGTAGAGGGCCTCAAGCATAAACTCCTCTGGCCAGGAGAGGCCCATTGTTCACTGGAACCAATCGATTCCCACACACCCGCCCCCAACAGACTTGCTCTTCCAGATTCTAGATCACCCTCATGATTTTTTCCCAGCTCTTTAACTCAGCAAAAAGTTGTTGAATGCATACCGTGTACAAGGCACTGGGCTGGGCCCTTCAGTATCTGCCTCTGTCGCAGGGCTGAGTTGGGCATCAGCCCAGGGGGTGTCGGTCCTGATCTGAGAGGCTCCTGGGTCTGTGCAGGCAGCATCAGGGCAAAGGAGGAGGGGGAGGACGGGCACAGAAAGCCAGAAGGGAGAGCAGGGCCACGTGTGACCTGGGGACAAGGGCATTCTTCTGTGGACGTCAAGGCCCTGTGCTTGGAGGAGAAATCCATGCTGCTCTCTGTCTTGCTTCTAAAAGGAAATGTTCCTGCAGAAGCCTGCTGTGGATTGGGAGGCTCGGCTGTTTCCTGCGGCGCCCCCGTCAGACACATCACTCCTCTCCAGGGGCTGGAGTAGAATGTCACCGCAAAGAGTCAGCAGTCTGCGCTCAGACGCTTGGTCTGGAGCCCAGCTGTCAGCCCTGTCCCCACTGCTGTCCCCAGCACTGTCTGGGCCTTTTTGAGCTGATCAAACTGCGGTGTCTGGGAAACTCCAGAGCAATGCTAAGTCCTGTATACAACCTCCAAGTGTTTTCTTTTCTCTTAGAATTTTTAACCAACAGAGTCACAAGCCAGCAGTGGTTTCTGAGGCCCCCTCTCTAGTCAGAAGACCAGGCCACTGATTTGCTGGACAACTTGACAGACACTTTCATCTCCCGGGGCCTCTTTTTCCTCACCTGTAAAATTGAGAAAATAACCCCTGTGAAGGGTGATTTTGGTCACGGTGGCCAATGTCACTATGGGTCTGGGGGACAGGAGGGGACATTGACATCTCATAGTTTATCCTTTGGTCCAGCCGCACAGGTGCTAGCCAGGGGTCCCAATCAGTTAGGTAGAATGGAGATAATTGGGCAGGTAGGGTTCTTGGAAGCCCCAAATTTGCTTTATGGTTTGTGATGTTCTCACATGGTTTGCACTGGGCCGTGGCCTGGCAAGGTTGGACGGAAGGAATAAAAACAATCAACTTCCTTGAAGTGACTTGCTTGGAAATTTTTACATGGAGACACACTGTACTGAACAGACCCGAAAATGCATTTTTAAAGCCTTCCTGATGAAGCAAATGCAAAACTACTCACGTTAGCTATACCTCCATGGAAGAGGACTCTTAGGGAAAGAAGAGAGGTTTTCTCAGCCAGAGAAGGTGGGCAGAGGAAGAGGCGGGGGAGATGTCAGGGTGGCCAGAGAAGGCGTGGGGAGGCTGATTTGGGGTCTCCTCCAGGGTTCACTATGACACCGATTTCTACCCAGAAGCCTCAGAGCCCTGCCCTCTGCTGTTTACACTAGTTGCTTCCCAAACTTCTTGGGTGGACGTCTAATTTGGGGTCTAAATGACTTTGGGGCTTCATTGATGGACTTTGGGAGATGCCAAACCATTGATATATGCAAATTTCCTGTACGTGAAAAAGTTTCACGTGGCTGGGCTTCGAATTTTTTCTGCAAAGAGGGGCCTGACTTCTCTCCCGATTCTCCCACGGGTCAGGACCCAGGACAGAAACCCTCACTCTAGACCAGTGGTCTCCAACCTTTTTGGCACCAGGGACCGGTTTCGTGGAAGATAATTTTTACACGGACTGGGGAGGGGTGGGAGAATGGTTCAGGCAGTAATACGAGCCATGGGGAGCGGCAGATGAAGCTTCGCTTGCCGTCTGCTCACCTGCTGCCGCATGGCCCGGTTCCTAACAAGCTGCGGTACCAGTACTGGGGGTTGGGGACCCTTGCTCTAGACCATGCTGGGGGCCAGAGAAAGCAGGCAGCTGGGTCACTGGGAGGGTGGGAAATATAGGCCACTCCCAACTTTAGAGGGAGATGGGGTACCCAAAAGAAGATGGAAACTTGAACCTCAGAATGCATTTTCCTCTAAGAGGCCTGCCCCTGTGGCAGTGACGCTCCCTGGCAAGTAGCAAGAGCCTCCAATGTATGGACCCATTCAGAGCCCCTGACTGGGACCCAATGTGAGCCTGGGACTGTATTGGGTGTGGGGCACAAGAGGAAGATTAGACATGGTTTTTGTCTGCCCGTGTGGGACTCTCAAGTCTAGGGGCCTAGGTGCCCAGAGAAATGACAATGCGATGTGGTAAGTGCTATAAAGGAAGGTAAAGAAAGGTCAGGCCACACCGAGGGAGGAAAGGTTAGCTCAGTCTGGAAGCTGGAAGGCCACCTAGAAGTGGGAGCGCCATGGGCCTTAGGGCCAAAAAGACTGGGGTGTGAGACCAGGCTGTGTGACCTCTGAGAACCTCAGTTTCATTTTCAGTGGGATGTAATGAGAACTATTTAGAGTTGTTGGGAGAGTCAGATGAAGTCGTGGTCACGCAGCACCTCCCTGGATTGGACCTTAGAGTGGGATTTGGCTTTTGGAAAGACCTAGGAGCAGCAAGGGCAGCATGGGTAGAGGCATGGCTCAGGAGGGTACATTGCACTGACTCAGCAATGCTTCCCACTTGGAGAGACTGCTCCCTTTTGATGGTCCTGCCTGCTGTGGATTCAATGACTCAGCAATTCTTGATTCGATGATGCAGCAATTCAAACATTTGTGCATACTGGTGATTAAGCAAGAGGACTGTTTATAAGATAGGGCTACCGGCAATCATAATAGTTGTCGGTTACAATGAATGAGAGCTTCCTACGTGCCAGGCCCTGCATGGTGTCTGTGGATTAACTCACGATCATTTGATCATGTGAAGCGAAGAGATTGGGACAACCCCCTCACCAGAGGCCTCCGGTCACCTTCGGTTCCAGTTCATTCCTGCCCCACCCCCATCCTCACCCAAGCCTCCCCACCCCTGCCCCGCATAAGCCATGATCCTCTCCTGAAAGTCCTAGGTCAAAGCCAGGAGGGACTCTGGAGATATGCCTCATTTTATAGAGCAGGAAACTAAAGCCCTTGAAAGGAAAGGATGTGTTTTCTAGACCACAGAAAAAAGCCTCAGAGCCTAGCAGGTGCTGGATGGATCTAGGCAGGGGGCGGGGGTTAGCTTGAATTTAAAGCCCACATGATCTGGGGTGGAGGTCTTCTGGGTAAGGTCAGACCGGTGATACGCTGGGCATCCATGTGTTCCCCAGATTCACATCCGGGCCACTCCTTCCGAGCAGCCCTTGTCTTCAGTGACCCAGGCCACCTGGTTTCCCCTCAGGTCAAGCAGCTGAGGTGGGAGGCCCAGGCCTGTCCAGGGCTCCATCTCGGGCCTTGTGGACGCAGGAGACATGGTCTGGGTGCCGTGGACATGGTGAAGTGTGAGGTGATGGGAGCTGCTCACTGCAACACTGTGTGAGGGACCAAACTCTCACCCACCTTGCGTCCAGCCTCGGTTCTTTTGGGGATATACCTAGGAGCGGAATTGCTAGGTCAAATGGTAACTCTGGGTTTACCTTTTGAGAAACTACTAAGCTGTTTTCCACAGAGGGTGCACCATCTTACATTCTCACCAGCAAAGTACAAGGGTTCCAGTTTCTTCACATCCTGGCCAAATTTTGTGATTTTTAAAACAAGATTCTTTTTCCTCTCTAACAGCGGCCCCTGCAGGGTCACCCCCAGCACGTTTTGTTCTCTTTAGGGCCTGATCTCAAATGGCCCCATTCTCACTCCCGAGTCTCCTCAGCCCAAGTGTCGCTGCAGTAACTCAGGAACAAGGTGCTAAGGCAGCAGTTCTCAAATTTTGCACAAGATCCCCTGGAGGGCTGTTAAAACACAGGCCGCTGGGCCACACCCCTACAGTTTCTGATTCAGTAGGTCTGGGCTGCGGCCCTGGAAAATGCATTTCTAACAAATTCCCAACTGGTGCTGACGCTACTGCCAGGGGACCGATCTGAGAACTAGGCTTCAAGGTAGTACTTCGTACATTTTGTCCTAGGAGGTCCCTGCTTTGTCCTTTCCCTTCCTTATTTATATAACAGTAGCACCCCCATACCTCAATTATACTTTAAACTCCCCCTCCCCCAGATCTTGTGAGGCTGGGGGTGGGGAGGGGAGGGGACAGGAGGGCAGTGATTCTTCCTCTTCTCAGTTCTCAGACCCTCAGCCCAGCCGCGCTGCTCCATCTAGAAAGCGAGTGTCCCCTGGCTGCCAGCATCACAAACATTGAGGTCCCAGTGTGGCCTTGGACCAGCTTCAGTTGGCTTTCCACTTTGGATCTATTCTTGGTGAGAGACTGATGTCTCATTTAGTGTGTTAAATGGATGTTGGGAGTTGAGTGTGATGAAGATTGCCCTGGGAATACTCCCCCGAGGCCTGGTGTGAGGGAAGAAGACCAAAAGCCTAGCCTCTCTTCTGGGGTGAAGGGCCTCTCATCTGGGCTCCCCTCCCCCCAACTCTAGCATGGAGACCTTGACCAACTGTTGGCTCCTGGATTTGGCAAACAGATTCCGGCATCTCAGCTCCAGCCTGGCTGCCCACTTTGCACGACAAATCACTTCCTTTATTTGGGCCTCTGTTTCCCCATTGGTAAAACGAAAGACTCGACTACAGCAATCGTTTTCAAAGCGTGTCCCACAGAACCCAGGGTTCTGCTGAGGGTCAAGGTATGTGTCAAATCCATCACCTCTGCTTAATTAGAGTGGCCTCACTTGCCTTTATGTCTTCGGGTTCTATATAAACATCTTGATCTCCAGTGGCCTCGGCCTGCAGCATCTTGAAGCAGGATTTCGGTTCCCTGGCCAGAGACTGAAGTCAGGCTGCAGCAGCGAGGGCGCTGAATTCTAGCCACCAGATCACCAGGGACCAGTGGCCAGTGATGATAACCTGACCTGTCGGCTTTGTAGAAATGAATTCCCACAAAGAGACAGAAAGTAGTGAAACAAGTAAAGTGTTTATTAGAAGGAAAATGGGTATGTGTGAATAGACACACAGGGGCGACTCAGAGAGAGAGTTGCGCCCTCGTGGTAGTTTGAATCACTTATATGGGGCATTTCTTCTGGGTTTCCTTTGGCCAATCATCTTGCTTTGCCTGGTTCTGAGTCCATATTTGGTTTATCTCAGGATCCTCCCCTGTGTACGTGCGCATCTCTCAGCCAAGATGGATTCTAACGAAGAGGCCTATGGGTAGGTTGACATCACTTACTATGGGGGAGGTTGACGTCCCCTCCCGTTTTGACCTCCAAGGAGCCTTTCTGCTCATGTGGAGTCGGGGAGGTCTCCTTGACTTTGAGAATGAGAAATATGTGGTCTCTTATCCGGGCAGGGCTCAGCTCCTCTCTCACTCTTGCTATTATCTTCATCTTGGAGTATCTGGGGCCCACCTATCTCCTGCCTCAATCTCATTTGGAAGACCAAATTTCTGCTGCTGAAAAGTAGTTTGAAAATCACCGGCTTAGATGGTCTTGAAGCTTCTCCCCATTCTGGTTTTATCTTCTATATTCTGTAGTTCTCTGGCCTCTGTATCTTTTTTCAAGTCCAACCTGTGTGTGACTCAACCTTGAGATGTTTCCTTGAGCTTCTGAAATTCGGTGCTCAGGAAGTGTGTTTCTTCCAGGACAGATGTGGGGGGCAGGCCTGGCAGGTTGGCCTCTGTTCCAGTCGACTGATCTGTTTAGGGGGGCGTCTCCAGGCCAGGTGGGAGGGGCTGGGGTGGGGAAGGAGGTTTGAGTGGACACCAAGAGCCTGTCAGTGTGTGTGTGTGTGTGTGTGTGTGTGTGTGTGTGTGTGTGTGTGTTTTCTACTAAGAAGAAGCCATTTGCAAAGGAGTAGGAACCCATTTCACAGCCCCTGTGACAGGCCTATGTGAAACCAGCAGACTCCCAGGGCCAGGGATGGTGAGAGGGTGAGAGTGAAGGTCGAGGGGGAGCCATCCATGAGGGTGTTTTCTGGATATCAAACTGACCTCCCTCGAGTGAAATTGGTACAGGGCAGCCAGTAAGCATGATTAAAGAGCTGTCATCAGGACAGAAAAAGGCATCCATGGAATACTTCTTTGAGAGCCAGAAAGGTGGTAGGAAGATGGTAAACGTCACTGAATTGAAGGAGCTGAGGCCATTTCTCCTGGAGAAGAGTAGGCAGGGGGTTGGGGCAGTCAGGGGGAGCTATCTATTACCAGGCTCAGGTACATAAGGTTGAGTATCCTTATTCCTGGGAATGTGATGCACAGTCTTCTGGAGTGACCGTGAGAGAGAGGTAGGGCTAAATCATTTTACAGACCCTGAAGCCGCAACTGAAGGCTTCTCAGGCTGGAATATATTATGCGTGGGAGCACCTCCTGTGATTCGCCATAAATCGTGGCACCATGGCCACTCTGAAGACACTGAAAATATTCAAAGGGGAGAAGGAGCAAGGGAGTTGGATGACAGGAATGTGTGTATGAAGGGAGTGCCCAGGCAAGGGAGAAACAGGCAGCTGTGGTGAGAATAACGCTCCCAGCCAGGACCCAGGTTCTAGCCCTGCCCTGGCATTCCTTAACTGCGGAAATTTGGTCAAAGGCCCTTACCATGTAGAAGAAAGGGCTTTGCAGCCAGACAGAGCTGGATTTGAATCTTAGCTCTACCAATTCTCAGCTGGATGACATCGGGCAACTTATTTGAACTCCCAAGTCTCAGTTTCATTATCTGTAAAGTGGGAAATAATAATACCTGTGGATGTCACCATGTTTGTTGCCCATCCAAAACCTAATCTCTCCTTTTTCCTTAGATTTTGTTTAGATGGAACATGCTCTGGGAAGGAGGGTCCCTCCTGAAATTTCAGTGGATAAAGTACAATTGGTCTACTCCAAGCATGGTCATGTCATTTTCTTTTTGTTATTGATTAGTTTCAGGGTGGGCATGTGACCCAGTTTTAGGCAATGAGATATAAAGGGGAGGCTACTGGGGGACTTCTGGGGAGGATTTTTCTTCTTCACATGCCAAGAAGTCCTGCTCCCATTTTCCTGCCATGAATGAGATTGGGTGCTGATGTGATGCTTGGAGCTGTGGCAGCCATCCTGCAACCATAAAGTAATAAGCCTGAGAAAGAAAAGCTAACACAGCAAGGATGGTGGGGCAGAAAGAGAGGGGGCTGGGTTGTTTTTTATTGTTTTTTTTAAACTTTTTATTTTATATTGAAGTATAGCCAGCTAACAATGTTGTGATAGTTCCAGGTGCACAGCAAAGGGACTCAGCCATACATATACATGTATCCATTCTCCCCCAAACTCCCCTCTCATCCAGGCTGCCACATAACATTGAGCAGAGTTCCCTGTGCTACACAGTAGGTCCTTGTTGGTTATCCATGGAGACTTTGTTGATGACTTTGTTGAGATGTTGCATCAACCCTGGGATCTCTCCAGACTTCTTTTCTGATCTGGTGAAGAAGCTTTATTCCATAAGACATTAGCAGACACACTGTAATCTACAGCCACAGCATTCCTTCCAGTAACACAGCGATCTCGGGTTCGTTGTGAGAATCGAATGAGATAATAATATATGGGAAAATTCCAAGCCCAGGACTTGGCTCAGAGTAGATGTTCAATGTGTGCTGGTTTCCTCCCTCTTCTGTATTTTCATGTCTTAATTTTAGATTTTATTTTTCTACTCTACCAGCCTCACAGGATTGTGATAAGAAACAAATGAGATAATTGTTTTTTATTGCCACAATAATGCTGTAGTAAAAGATAACCACAAAACCTCAGCGGCACACGACAATAAACATTTCTTTAGCTCGCAAGTTTGTGCCTTCGTGATGTAGGCTGGCTTCCTCACAGGGCTGGTGGTTGGCTGGCTGTTGCTGAGGTGATGGGGCAGCTGGACCACGTATCTCTCTTTCTCCACAGGGCAGCCCAGGTATGTTTACAGGGAGATAGCAGAGGAGCAGGAGAGGAAGTGGAAACTTGCAGCACTTTCTCGAGCCTCTGCTTCCTTCTTGTTGGCTAACATCCCACTGGCCAAAGCAAGCAGGAGCCTATTTGAATAACAAAGGGAGGGAGGAAAAATTGGGCTAGTTTTTGTCTTTGTTTTTGTGTTTTTTGCAATTAGTCTACAACAATAATATATATGAAAGGACTTTGCAAGTTGTAAGGGGCTTTACAAAAGATAGTGATGATGAGGATGATGATTTAGACAATGGCCAAAAAAAAGAGGAATGTTACATGAAATGTCCAGAATAGGGAAATCAATAGAGACAAAAAATAGGTTAGTGGTTACCTAGGGCTGGGGGAGGGGGTGGGGAGTTTTGGGGGTTGATGGCTAAAGGGTGCAGGGTTTCTTCTGGGGGGTCATGAAAATGTTCTTAAAAAAACTTTTTTTTTTTTGGCCATGTGGCTTGTGGGATTTCAGTTCCCTGACCAGGGACTGAACCCAGGCCACAGCAGTGAAAGCACTGAATCCACCAGGGAACTCCCTGAAAATGTTCTAAAATTGATTGTGTTGATGGGTACACAACTTTCTAAATACACTAAAGGCCATTGAATTATACAGTTTAAATGGGTGCATTGTATGGTATGTGAATTATAGCTCAATAAAGCTGTTTCAAAAAAGGAAAAAAAAAAGGAGGGATGGGGCTTCCCGGGTGGCGCAGTGGTTGAGAGTCCGCCTGCCGATGCAGGGGACACGGGTTCGTGCTCCGGTCCGGGAAGACCCCACATGCCGCGGAGCGGCTGGGCCCGTGAGCCATGGCCACTGAGCCTGCGCATCCGGAGCCTGTGCTCCACAACAGGAGAGGCCACAACGGTGAGAGGGCCACATACCGCAAAAAAAAAAAAAGAAAAATGAGGGATGATCCTGGATTAAGGAGAGGCGCTGTGACTCACTAGGTGGTGGCAATATCTCCCATTTCCTATAAAGCTGCCAGGGCACCATGATGGGAGACCATTGAAAAACCAACTTGTTAAGGTTTTCTCCACCTCCCTTGGAAATAATCTCTGACTTTATAATGGATTCTGTGCAGAAAATAAGATTCTGTTTGCAGCAATTCACTGCATGGCCAACTTTAGGACAGCAAGCCCCCTAAGCCTGGAGAGGGACCCGGGGTCTCAGGCATGTGGAATGTGGAGGCTTTTTACAGGCACCACGTGAGGTGTGGGAACATTAGCCCCAGGCCTGTGGAGGGAGGAAAAAGTCTTCTACACTCTTAGAGTCCCTGGCTGGGTCTGAAAACAAAACTGACAAAGACAGAACAACAGGAGAAAAGCATAAAAATTTATTTAACCTAAGTTTTACATGATTCCAGCACCTTCGTATGGAAATGAAGACCCAAAGAAACGTTAAGCCTGGGTGTTTTCATGCTAGGTTTGCTGAAGAGTGGACAGTCATGTTGAAATATGATAGGTCAAAGAGTATGAACAAGTGTAGTAAACTGAGGGAGACTTAGCAAGGCCCATTCGTCCAGATTCTTCTCAGTGTCCCTCTGTCTTGGAGATAAGGATGCTCCTTTCCTCTGGGTATAGGGAGGGCACCTCTCATGGGAGGATCTTAGGACCTGATTCAGGGGAGAAAGATGGGGGAAGGTTAGAGATACTTTCCTGCTTCTGATGTTTTCTCAAACTTTCAGCTTAAAATATTTGATATGCCAAGGTGCTGTATTTTGGAGCAGAGTGTCCAGAACCCGTCACCTGCCACCCCAGCTGGAAGGAGCATTAAGGACTTCTGTTCTGTTGCGTGTTTGCAGAGGTAGGGTGTGTGGAAAGGGGACAGGCTAGAGCATGAGGACCTACAGGGAGAGATGAAAGCCATTGAGTTATGAGTTGAAGAAGGCAAGCTCAAAGGGTGACTTAACACCATCTTCAGGAAACAAGTGGGCCATGTCCAAAGGCAACTCTGCCGACTCTTTGAACTTGAGTCCTGACCCTGCAAGAGGCCCTGTGCTTTGTCTGGAGATCCACAGCTGGCTGCCCTGGGCGGGAGGGGAGGCTCCAAGACTGACAGCATCCCAGCAAGTGCATGGGTACCTGGTTCAGGCTGATGTGAGCTTCCCCTTTTCTCTAGAACATCTCCCTCCACCCTCTTTGGCTGCCCAGCTCCTACCTGCCCTTCAGGACTTAAGGAAGACATCTCCTTCTCCGGAAAGCCTCCCCTGATGCTCTGGGTGCCCCTTTGAGCATCCGTGGCACCCTCTAGCTGAATGCTTATCAGGCTGAATTGAATTGTTTTCATGTTAGACTGTAAGCTCCCTGCCCTAATAATCCCAGAGCCCTTACATCTGGCATAATGCCTGGTCAGAGAGGGAGGAAAGGGAGGAAGGAAGGAGGGAAGAAGGGGAAAGAGAGGGAGGGAGGGAGGAAGGAAAGGAGAAGGAGGGAGAGAGGGAAGGAAGGGCTCCACTGAACTCCGGTGAGGGGCTGCTTAATCTGGCATGTGGTGCCCATTTCTGAGGCAGGCAATGACCATCTGATCAACCACTGGCATTGCCTTGGTCCCCACGGCCCCAGCACTGTGGTTTGCAGACATCTTGGACCTGCTGGGATAACCCAGGGAAACTGGGAGCTGTGGCAAAGTCTGGACCCAGGGCCTATTGCACTGGTTATATTAGCACAGAATAATGACATATGTCATGGGTTGGGTTCTCCAGAAGCAGAGGCTGGGACAGAGTTTACTGGGGATCAACCATAGAGGGAAGGGGAAGCAGCAGGGCCAGGCAGAGGGAGAATCGGGACTGTGAGGCCCGACAAAGTTTCAGCCAACCCGGGGTGGGGTGGGGCTCTGAAGCAAGCAGTCAGCGTGCCCTGCACCCCAAAACATGATGGCGCCCCTTCTTGCTCAGCTACCCGATGAGGGCTGCCCTGGGAGGGGCTTGACCTGGGGCAAAGCCGCTCTCTGTAGCTGAAGCTGTGTGCTTACCCGGCACACCCCGCCTCCCAGCCCCCTGAAGCTGGCCAGCCACCCCTTCCTTGAAGGGGTTTCTGGGTGGCAAGTCTCCGTGTCTCCCACGGTAAGAGAGTCACTGAAGCTACAATTCATCGAGCCCTTCTGCCAAGCTGTACAATAATCATCCTTTACAGGTGAGGAAAGTGAGGCTCAGAGAGGTAAAGTAACTTGCCTGAGGTCACACAGCTAGGCCAGAAAGTGGGGGAGCTGGACAACCAGACAGGCTGATTTCAGAAAGTCCACTTTTAACCACTGATCTTAATTGCTGAGATGAAGGGGCATAGTTATACAGGGACAAAATGGATACTTTTTCACAGTGAGTTCTTAAAATAGAAGAACTCTTAAGGGTATATACGGGTGGGGTGTTGTTCACAGGAGAGCCCTTCACCTGTTTACCTCACTGCATGCTTCTCACTGTCCCCAGCGGGAGTGGAAAAAACTTGGTGCCCTTCCCCCATCGCTATCATCAGCTGATCCCACTGACGGAAGGGACAGCCTTCCGGTACGGCCCCCTTTCAAAGCCCCATTCTGCCCACTGAGCTGGGGCTCGGGAAGCACATTCAGTGAAGAAAAAGCCTGCAGTGCAGTTCCGAAGATGTGGAGGGGCCGAGGGAAATTGCCTTGCTGAGAGAATTGCTCACATTTTCACACTTTTGCAGAGAGGGCGGCTCAAGGCGAGGGGGGCTGGGGGCTGGAGGGAGGCGGACCTGGGGGCCAAAGCACCTTTCTTTGTCCTGGGTCTCACTGGGGGTTGAGGCAGTCTTGCCTGAGAACCACTGCCCCAATCCAACGGCATCATCTTATATTGCAGGAAACCAGAGCCCAGGGAGAATAAACACGTTGTCCAAGTTGACACCATCAGTCTGAGTTGGAGGACTCATCCAAGGTGGCAAAGTAGCATTAGGATCCGGTTTTTGACTCTAGTCAACCCTCTGTCCGTGACCCGAGGAGACTCTCAGGGCTGGAAAGAGGGCACCTGCTGTCTGTCTGTAACTGCTATGATTTAGATGGCCTGTCTATGAACTGGGTTGAAGATGTGATGTAGGGGACACCCTGAGGTGTCTCTGGAGAAGTGGAGTTTCAAGCTTACCCAGTTTGGGAGGCAGCACAGGCGGCAGTTGTAAATGCAGGCTTTAGCGGGAAACAGAACTCCACTGACTAGCTGTGTGACTTTGAGCAAGCTACTTTACCTCTCTGAGACACACTTTCTCCATTTATAGGATGGGGACAAAAATACCTTCCTTGTGAGACTGTTGTAGGACTAGAAGAGATTATGCATGTAAATGTTTAGCGTTATTCCTGGCACAGAACTAGTGCTAAACAACAGGCACTATTACAGTATTTTTATCTCCTCTTGGTATTAGATGCACTTCTGAGCCGTTCATAGCGTCATGTGGGGTATTCTTAGCAAAGCGAGAGGCAGGAACCCAATAGGAAGATAGAGGGCATTCCAGGCACGGGGAATGGTTAAGGAAAGGCCCCAAGGTGGGAGTGACTGAGCTGTGATGAGATCTGGCTCTGAGGGGCCATTCAGATACCACCAGCCCTGCCCACCTCCAGACTTTGCCTCCCAGAACCTCTCCCCTGTCCCAGTTGCTGAGCTCTGTTCAGCTGCGGGTGGAGTTCTCGCTGCCTTCTGTTACTTTGGGGAAATGGCCTCTGTGTGAGGGCAGGCGTGCCGTTTACATTGGTAGCACCCTAGGTGCCTAGGCCCCTGCGTGGCACACAGTAGGTACAGCCAGTCTGCCTGAAAAGAAAGTGACTTCTGATAAACATCAAAGAGACAGGGCAGGGAGGGCCGTGGCGAGAAGGCTAGAGAGCTCGCATCCGACGCTGTGGGGAACAGGAAGCCGTGGTTGGCCAAGCTGAGACTTGTCAACAGGAGCCCTCCAGGGGTTCCTGGGGACCCTGTACTTCTCTGCCCCTAAGGCCAGCTGCCCTGGGCGGAAATGTGCCTTGGCCCCAGGCTGGGCTGGGAACGCTCCCTGCCCATCATGGTCACACGCTTCCGCGTGTGTCTGATGCAGCAGCTCCTACCCCAGAGCTTGCAATCCGTCCCCTCGCTCACTGCCAAGGCTGGGCCCAGGGTGTCTGAGCCCACAGCAGCCACCCTGCCTGATAGTGCTGGGCAGCCTGCCCACGGCCCAGGGAGGCGGGGAGGAGAAGGAGGGGACCGGCTAGGGAGAGGCAAGGGCTCCCCTGTGTCCTCACAGGCAGGTCTCAGCAGTGGGAGAGCTAGTGGGTCTGGAGGGGGAGCAGCTATGGGTGATTTGGGGTCCACCCAAGCCAAAGCGGTTATAGCTGCATTCAGAATCCCGATGTCACCCTGTGCATCTGTAATAACAGCGTAATAGTGTTGACAAAATGCTTTCCCATGACTTTCTCATTTAGGCTTCTCAAGCCGTGTCTTAGCCTCTCTACTTGCTTTCTCGGGTCTCGGAGATGTTTTGCCAGGTGGGCCACCGGGGGAAAAGTGTTGGCTTTTCACCTTTTGCTTATGATCCCTAATCTACCTGTGCCTGACCTACCCCATCCAAATAAAGGGGCACAAGGACCCCTGCCGCGGCTCTCCCATGCTCCTCCTGGGATCAGGGTGTCATGGGGCTGGTACAGGGAGCACACTGTGATTTTCCTCCAAGGCCATAGACCCAGCCTGGGGGTGCCACTCATTCTCTGAGCTCCCAGGTTTGTCCTCCCCCAGGGACCCCTCCCCAGGCTAGTGTCTGCCCCACCTCCAGCCCCCTCAGGGCAGAGAGGCTTCGGAATCCATCTGGAGACAGAGAGCATGGGGTAGATGTGCTGTTTTTAGTTCCATGGGAGAAGTCACAGCTGGGGTGGTAGTTTCTCTGCGGTTTCTCCCCTCCACGGGACATCTGTTGGCACGCTTTGAGGAGACTCCCATCAGAGCTGGCAGAGCCTGTATTTGGAGCCAGCCCCACAGGTGACTGAGCCTCACGGCCCCTTCTACCCTTCTGAGGCACTTGGCTTTGCTCTGAATCAGGGGAGCCCTTTCGGGGCCTGTGGTCTTTCCCTGCCTCTCCGGCTGATTCCCGCGCAGCCTTCAGGCCTCTCTGCCCTGAATGGCACCTGCCTGTGTCTTGGTCACAATCTTGTTTCATGCTCTGAGCCAGGCGTCTCCTCGATACAACCCCTGACCCCCGCTCAGTCACCTCTCTGAGCCTGCGCCAGGCCCTGTGCTTTGTCTGGAGACCCACAGCTGGCTGCCCTGGGCGGGAGGGGAGGCTCCGAGACTGAGACGGGATGCTTGGGCTCACAGGGGGCCTCAGAGCTCATAGAGGGAAACCCTCATTTCTCGTGGGGAGTGATTGCCAGGGCTGGAATCCCAGACTCGTCAAATAGAGAGACTGGGCTTCCCTGGTGGCACAGTGGTTGAGAGTCCGCCTGCCGATGCAGGGGACACGGGTTCGTGACCCAGTCCGGAAAGATCCCACATGCCGCGGAGCGGCTGGGCCCGTGAGCCATGGCCGCTGAGCCTGCGCGTCCGGAGCCTGTGCTCCGCAACGGGAGAGGCCACAACAGTGAGAGGCCTGTGTACCGCAAAAAAAAAAAAAGAGAGAGACTGTGATATTTGGGGAAAAAATGATTTTAGATTTTGTAATGAAAAATGTTACTATATTTACCTGATGACAGGACATGCCTCCTACACAGCGAGACACTTGGTAGGAAGAATGGTAATTTAAAATAGGCAGCTTCCAGGTGCATATACTTAATAATACCCTGCTCCCCACCCCTGAGCCATATCCGGGGCTACCAAGCTGGTCTTTGTTCTTGCCCTGGGCACCAAGGTTGCCAGTTACGGTTCCGGTGGTTGAGGATGCACCAGAGAGCAGGTGTTGCTTGAGCTGAGTCCTGAAGGGGGCCAGACCTGGCCAGGGAATGCGGGATTGGGGGTGGGGGATTCCGGGTGGGGGATGGAGGTGCGAAGGCTCACACCGTATTCAGAAGATAAACATGGTTTGGCTGGGCAAAGGCTTAAAGGAGAGAGGGCAAGAGATGGTCCTCAAACGGTAGATGGGGCGAAATCCCGAGGGCCTTGAATGCCACGCTAAGGAGGTCACAGCGTCCCACCTTCAGACCTTTGCTCATCCTGAACTATGAGTCCCCCAGGAGGAGGGCCGGGAATGGGGTGAGATGGGCAAGGTACCCAGGGAGCAAGCTTCCAGGAGGCTCTCATTCTCAGTCATGAGCGGGCAGGGCTGGCCCCTGAGAGTAAGTGATTCCTTGTTTTGCCCTCTCACTGCCTACTTGCCTCACCCTAAACCTGGCCCGCTCAGGAGACAGGTCCCATTCTGTAAACCTTTGTATCCCACGGACCTAAAACAGTGCCCGACCATAGTAGGTCAATAAGTGCTCACTGAATGGATGAATGAACTTTTTTTTTTCTCTGTCTGGATTGTGTTTGCCTTCCTCATGGCCAAAGTGTCATTTCTTTCATGGCTTACTTCTTCCCTGCAGCCCCTCCAGAGAGCCCTTCCCTGAGTCCTCAGCTCTTATGTTGAATACACGTCTCGCCTCCCAGCCAGATGGTGTTGTTCTGCCTTGGACAAAGATGTAGACACGTAGGTGCTCATGCTAGGGGCATCATCAACCTCCAAACCTTTCCTGGGCAGGCTCAGTAGTTCTAGAATATCCTGGCCCCTTGGATGGGAGGGACCAGCTGCAGCTGCTGCTGAGACTTGAGGTCTCCCTTCTTCCCCTCTCCTTCTCTACTCTTCCTAGGGCCAGACTCAGAGAAGGTTCTGGAGGCAGTGGCTCCAAACTGCCCCTCCACAGTATCACCCTCTTATCCAGCCTGCTTCCTTTGTTCAGCCCCCTTGGACCACTCCCAGCTGGCTGCTACTCATGCAATTATGAAGGTGCCAGAGGTCTTCTGATATACCCACCCCCCCCTGCCTTTCTGACTGATGGCGCTCCTCGCCAGGCTAAGAAAGGACGTTCTTGGGCTGTTGAACGTTCCTGGACTATTGAATCTGAGGGATGATTAATGATGCTACTTGGGAAAGGTTGAGGCAGTCGCCTTTCTGTCCAGTGGAGGGTCTGTTTCAATCAGGGAGTTACTCTTGCTGCCCGAAGGAGCCGATCATCCATCCCCTCCCACGATTACTGACTGCTGAAGGGAGGACAGGCATGTGGCATCGAGTGGGCACCAGGAAGGGGGCCACCGCTTTGGCATCCTTCAGGAGCTGGCATCCTGTAGATTTATCTCAGAAGGCACCAACCTCTCAGGAACGTTGGTACTAGAGGATCTGTTGCACAGGTGAACTTTGAGCAGCTGCAGACAGAGGACGAGACCATCTGTAAATAGCAACAAAGGGCTGGAGACAATGCCAAACCCCAAATCTCCTGTATGGTGAAAACAGCTTGGGGGTCCCAGAGGAGTTCCAAGGTCTGCAATACAAAGAACAAATTCTACTTCAATCAAGGAAGGAACTGGAGTACCCTCTGCCAATCCTGACCATAATAGGTACCTACAAGCTGCTCTGGTTGTTCATCATGCTTGAGCTGGGAGGCAGGGCAGAGTCCTGGTGACGAGCTCTGCCAGTTTTCTAGCTGTGCACCCTCAGGCAGGTTGCTTAACCTTGCTGGAACATAGTTTCCTCATCTGTAAAATGGAGACAATAATTGTACCTACCACAGAAAGTTGTGATGATTAAATAAGCCCTTCGAAGAGGGCCTGGCCCATCGCAGATGCTGTGTGCAGATATCAGTCTGTGGTTTGTCTCTTCATTTTCATAATAGTATCTATTATGAAAATAATAATAGAAATAATAATAATAATTGAATGGTAGAAGTTTTAAAAAAAATTTATATAGCTCAACTCATCACTTTTTTCTATTATGCTTGGTCTTTTTTGTGTGCCTTGGACGCAGAATTTGAACCCAGATCTGTGGGCATCAACGTGCTCCTTCCTATTACATTTAGTGTAGTGTTTCCTCAAAATCTATCCTCAGACCAGTGCTATGCTGGTACCACCAGAATCACCCAGGGAGTGTGTTAAAACGAAAGAGTCCTGGGTCCTCACCCCAGGGAATCTGCCTCGTTGGACCAGGGTAGACTTGGGAATCTGTATATTTAACAACTCCCCAAGTGACTAGGTGAGCAGCCAGGTGTGGAATGGACTTTACTCAGGGCCCCAGGCATCCCTGAGTATTCCCATTTGGCTACTTCTTGGCTTCTAGCTGGCTCCTGCAAAGCGCTGCTGACAGTGGTGCTTCTTGGTCTGTTTCTTACTGTATCCCCGCTTCTTTCTTCCTCCTCAGTTCCTTGGCACTGTAGCCAACAATCAGCAGATGATCAAAGCATGCTTTTGAACTAACCAACCTACTCTCCACCAGTAGTGGGGAAAGGCAACCCCACTCCATGACTGGCACTAAGTGGGACCAAGTAGAAATTGTGTAATTACTGACCTTGGTATGAAGTGTTCCCATGCAGCCCCCTCCGGAGCTGTGGGTGGCCGCTTAAGCCAGTTTCCTCAACCTCTAGCCCAGTCAGAGGGTCTCCCACCTGGAGAGACTGTTATGTTAAAGTAGCTCCAAGGTCGGCTCATTGGAGCGGAGCAGGACACTTCTGCAAGTGAACAGCTGTGCCAGCCTCCAAGTAAAAGAAAACTGTATGCATTTGCAGCAGGGAGTGGGGAAGTGGAGTGTGTTCTGGTTTAAGAGCGAAACAAGCACGTAGAGGTTTTAACAATTTTTCTCTGACGTGTCAGATTGTGACCTGCTTTCCCCAAGCACACTGGGTAGTGGATAAGGGAACTAGGATCTGTTGAGCCCCTTCTATGAGCCAGGGATTCATATTTTTAATTCTTCCAATAACCCATAAGGTTGATATTATTATTCGTATTTTACAGATGAGGAAACTGAGGCTCAGAGAGGCTATAGAACAGCCAGGAAGTGCTGGAACCAGTGGTTAGAGTATAGCTGACAGGACTTCCCTGGTGGCGCAGTGGTTAAGAATCCGCCTGCCAATGCAGCAGACACGGGTTCGAGCCCTGGTCCGGGAAGATCCCACATGCCGCGGAGCAACTAAGCCCGTGCACCACAACTACTGAACCTGCGCTCTAGAGCCCGCGAGCCACAGCTATTGAGCCCATGTGCTGCAGCTACGGAAGCCCACGCTCCTAGAGCCCGTGCTCCGCAACAAGAGAAGCCACCGCAATAAGAAGCCCACGCACCACAACGAAGAGTAGCCCCCACTTGCCGCAACTAGAGAAAGCCTGCGTGCAGCAACAGAGACCCAACACAGACAAAAATAAATAAATTTATTTAAAAAAAGAATGTAGCTGAAGCTAAGCTACTGTAAAAAGAGACCTCAACATACCATGGCTTAAACAATGTTGGTTGATATTCTTTCTTCCTCATATAACAGCCCAAGGTTAGTAAGAAAGCTCTTCTCCAGGCAGTCACTCAGGGACCCAGGATCCCACCACCTGTGGCTTCTACAACTGGAGTGGCAAATGTTTTTCCGTAAAGAGATAGGTAATGAACATTTGGGGCTATGCAAGGCATATGGAGTCTGTCCTTACTACTCAACTCTGTTGTATCATGAAAGCAGCCACAGACAATATGTGGATGAGTGGGTGTGGCTGTGTTTCAATAAAACTTTATTTATAACAAACAGGCCACAGGGTGGATTTGGCCCAAGAGGCTTAGTTTGCTGACCCCTGCCCTAGAATAGCGGTTCTCAAAATGTAGTCCCAGGGACCCAGCAGCATCAGCAGCATCTGGAAACTTGTTAAAAATGCACCTTCTTAAGCCACTCCTGAGACCTACAGAATTAGAAACTCTAGGGGTGGGGCCCAGCAGTCTGTATTTTAAAAAGCCCTATGGATGATTTTTTTTTTTTTTTTTTTTGGTGGTACGCAGGCTTCTCACTGTTGTGGCCTCTCCCGTTGCGGAGCACAGGCTCCGGACGCGCAGGCTCAGCGGCCATGGCTCACGGGCCCAGCCGCTCCGCGGCATGTGGGATCTTCCCAGACCGGGGCAGGAACCCGTGTCCGCTGCATCGGCAGGCTGACTCTCAACCACTGCGCCACCAGGGAAGCCCACCTCTGGATGATTTTTATACATGTTGAAGTTTAAGAACCACTGTTCCAGAGCCCTGGCTGCACGAGAGCATCACCTGGGGAGCTTTCAAAGTTCTCAATGCCCAGGCACATCCCAGGGTAATTACATTAGACCCTATGGAGTAGGACCCAGGCATCAGCATTTTTAAAGCTCCCCAGCTGAGGCTAAGGTGCAGCCAGCATGGAGAAGCACTGCCTTAGAGCACTGTCACCATCTGCATGGTCACTGGCTTGCCACCTGGCCTACTGCCACACCTGCCTCTCCAAGGATGATGTCCTTTGCTCCCTGAGATCTGGGTTTTGATCTCTTCCTTCATCTTACCTCCCAAGCCCCCAGCACCCTGGCCCTTTCCTGGGGACTCTACATGGGGCTTCATGATATGAGAGGACCTTGGTTCAAGTTTGTCAAAGTAACCCATCTCTGGCAGGAGGTGGGCAGGAGGAGGGGACGACTTCATGGGGGGTGAGTAGTGGAATGGAAAGCAACCAGAAGAGGAGGGAGGTGACAGCAGGAGGAAGACTTGGATGTGGAAACACCTAGCACAGTGGCCTGTCGCTGGGGCTCAGTCAAGTCCAGTTTTCTTCCCCATCCATGCTCTAGGGTGACCGAGAGCAGTTTCCATGTATCCCGGAGCCTTCCTTTATACGGAGAGCACGTACGTGGCGCTTAGTGTGTGCCTGTACTCTGAGTGCTTCACATAACTGAACTCATATCCTCACAGCAACCATCTGGAATAGGAACTATCATTACTCCCATCTTATAGTTAGTGAGACTGAGGCTTTAAGAGGTTAGGTACAATAAAGATGTTTAAAAAAAAAAAGAGGTTAGGTGACCTGCACAAGATTACACAGGTAGTAAGTAGCAGAGCTGGGATTCAACCCAGGAAGTCTGGCTTCAGAGCTGAGCTATTGGCCACTATGCTCTGTTACCTCTCTTCGTAACAGTCACAATGATATTATTATTCCCATTTCACAGAGGAAGAAACTGAGACCATGAAACTGGCCCAAGGTCACAGAGCCTGGAGGTGGTAGAGGTAGGATTTGAACCCAGGTCTCTCTGCCACCAAAGTCCTTGGATTTGCCAGTTTGCCCCACAGGCTGGTTTGGGTTCCCTCCCATCTTCCCTCCATCTGTCCACCCAGAATATTCTGGGTTTGCATGTGTGTGGCTGACTCACGGGGGAGAGGAGGGTGCATCCTCTGGAGTGAAAAGGCAGATTTCATTTCTGTTCAGAGCCTTCTTGGGTTGGTGCTGGGAGAGCTGCCAAACCCAGCTGACAGATTTCCCCTGCCAGAGCTGCGGAGTGGGTGGGCAGCCCCCAGGGACCCCAGGAGGCCCTGTGACACCAACTCCTCAGATGAGTCGCAGCACTCAAGAGAAAGACGGGCATGCCTGCTTCACCTGCCTTAACTACAGTCTCTTTCCCTGAGGGAGTTTACTGGTTCCAGTTGCCAAAATCTCTCCACACTTCCTCTCTGCTCTGGTCCAGAGCTGAAAGGAACCCCAAGAAACCATTTGTTCCAGGCTTGCCTTTAGGCAATTGACGTAATCCTGGTTATTCCCATTTTACAGATTCAGTAACTGAAGTTAGCTGTGGCTCCTCATTGGATTGTCCTCTTTCCATCAGCCCTATAATTTCCCAAACATCCCTGATGGTAAGAGTCACCTGGGGTACTTTGTCAACTCTCTAGATCACTGTTCTTCTGCTCTGAAAATTCTGATGCAGTAGGTTAGAGCTGGGGCACACGTGATTCTCATCATCAGGGATGATGGGAAATACTGACTAGAGGGACCCCTACTGGGTGCAAGGATTCTCCCACATTTCAGGTGCAGCCCTGACTGGCTGCCTCAGCTATGCCCCAAATAGTAGTAATTTGCCCCTTGAAACATGGATGAGCAACATTTCACCCCCAGTCTGACTCAGGAAATCAGGAAGGGGCTGGAAGGATGGTGTGGGTGGAGCCTTCACCCACTCTGGCCAGTTCTGCTGTGTCCTCCAGGGGATGTTTGCTGAGGGCTATTAGAGACCTTCCAAATGTCCTCAGATTTTGGATATCTTATCCCCACTCCAACCAAGTCCTCCAGATGCTGAGGGGCTCCTACTGGCTGGAGGGTCCCTAGCTCATTTGTTTGTGTTCTGTGTAGGGAAAGCCAAGATGTGGTGGTTTTAAGATATGTATGCAAATTCTTTGATACTTCATCCTGTAGGTGTGGAGTTTGATTCCCTTCCCCTTGAGTGTGGGTGGACTTAGTGACTTCTCTCTAATGTGTAGAAGAAAGTGGAAACAGCAGCATGTAACTTCTGGGACTAGTCATCAAAGGTGCCATGGTTGCCTTCTCTTTCTTGGGGAGAAAGCTGACTGCCATGTGGTGAGAACACTCAAGCCACCCAATGGAGAGATGGTCAGAAACTCTCACCTGGTGAGAAACAGGGGCCTCCTGCCACAGCAAGTAAGAACGGAGGCCTTTGGCCAATAGCCACGTGAATAAGCCATTTGGAGCAGAACCACCAGCCCTGGTCAAACCTTCAGATGACGGCAGCCCAGACCAATGTTTTGTCTGCAGCCTCATCAGAGACCCTGAGCCAGAACCCCCCAGCCAAGCTGCTTCTGAACTCTGATTCACAGAAGCTATGAGATAAGAAATATTTGTTGTGAAATAATAGGAAAAAATATATCTTGGTCTTAGTCTCTGGTTCCTGACACAGAGCTTCTAAATCCCTTGGACATTCCTGGATGATAGGAAAGTCTTTTGTTCTAATGAGGCAACTCTTGGTGGGCTCCTGGAAGCCTTCAGGATGGTGGCTGGTCACTGGAAAAACCAAGGCACGATTAGATGTTTGGAACTTGCAGCCCCATCTCCCCATCCTTCAGGAAGGGGAGAGGGGCTGGAGATTGACCTAGTGATCGATCGTGTCTACATGAAGAACACTCCATAAAAATCCCCCAAATCTGGGGTTCGGAGAGCTTTCCAGTTGGTGAACAAATCCACGTGCTGGGAGAGTGATACACCCGAACTCCATGGGGACAGAAGCTCCTGCACTCTGAACACTTCCAGACCTTGCCCTGTATATCTCTTCATCTGGCTGTGTATCTGTACCCTTACCATATCCTTTACTATGTAATAAACCAGTGAATGCAAGTAAGTGTTTCCTTGAGTTCTGTGAGCCATTCTAGCGAATTATTGAAGATGGGGACCAAGAAGGAGATCCTAGGAGCCCTGATTTATGACCAGTTTGTCAGAAGTACAGGAGACAACTTGGGGTTTGCAATCGGTCTCTGGAGGTGTGTGTGTGGGAGGGGTCAGTCTTGTGGGACTGAGGCCTTTATCTGTGGGATCTGATGGTCTTTCCAGGTAGATCCTGTCAGAATTGAGTGAAATTGTAGGACACCAGCTGGTGTCAGACACTTGCTTGATGTGTGTTTTTCCTGTACAGTTGTTTTAAGTTTGGGGTAATTTTTTTTTTTTCCGCCATGGGACGCGGCTTGCAGGGTCCTAGTTCCCCGACCTGGGATCGAATCCATGCCCCCTGCAGTGGAAGCTTGGAGTCCTAACCACTGGACCCCCAGGGAATTCCCTTGGGTAATTTTTTTTCATACAACAATAGATAACTAATACACAAAACAAAAGCAGAAAGACCCTCTACAAGCTGAGAGGGTAGTGAGAGAACTGAGGCAGGTGTGATACCGAAAGACCTGCCACCGCTTGGTGGACAGGGAACCAGCATTTGCAGGGCTGGAGATCAGCGCTTTTAGGTGCGCCCTTTCCTTTGCTGTTAGGGCTCTTATCCTGCCTGCTGTGCACGTGAGGCTCAGAGAGGTCAAATCACTTAACCAAGGCTGCTCAGCTGGTCGGTGGAGGCGCCAGGACTTGAGAGCAGTCTGTCTGCCCTTGGCCGTGCTTTTTCATCCTCCACGCTGCTTCCGTGATCTTGGTGACCTTGGGCAAGTCTTTCTGAGAGCTTTGCACAGAATTTGAGCAGGCGGCTTACACATCCATGAGAAGATTGAAGCTACCGCTCCCTGGCCCTCAATGCTCTGATACAAGGTGCGTGCACAAGGCTCACACAGCCTTCGCTCTGTAGGGTGCCCCGGAGTAGGGTGGCCCTGTGTGCTAGAGATCTAGTGACCCAAGGATGAGTTTCAGCAGCTTGGCTTTGGGGGCCCCGTGCAAACTCGCAGCAGCCCTCGAGAGCACCCTCTACCCCACCCTTGCCTCCCCCTGCTGGACACACAGACACCCGCACCCAGGCATCATCCCCTGCCCTTGGCCTAGCTCCTCTGGTCACCTTTATCCACACAGAGGCCAACAGCGGGCACTTGTTCAAGAAACATGTGCTTGGGGTGATGAACCTTGAGGCCATCCTGTCACCTGGACCCTCAGGTGTGAGGCTCTCACCACTTACGGGGACACGACGCGGGAAGCATTGGCCGAGGGGCAAACCCAGCCTTCAGGGGTGGGTTCTCTCCTGGAGAGTCAGGTCAGGAGCACAGGGATCTGGGGCAGTCTCGGGAAGTAGGTTGCTTAGCAGTTGCTGGAAGTTTCCGTCCATCTCCTGGGGCCTTGGCCATCACCCTTGGCATCTGACTTCTTTCTTCCACACCTCTTTCTGCAGGCCAGGACAGATGCCACTCCAGGACCCCTCCCCACAGCTCCATGCAGGCCTTCGATGGGCCACTCCTCAGCCATGTCTCTCTGATCCACAGCTTGCATCCTGGCCGCGACCCCCGCTCCCATCTCAGCGCCCCCCTGCCCGCCCCAGCGCACATTCTCACCCCCTCGGCTGACAGCCCCCATTAGCTCCACGCTCACAAGTAGTGGAGCTCCCCCAGGGAGCTTCCTGCAGCCCCACCCCACCTTGCCCCCCACCCTCTTCCTGAAGAGCCCCCACGGGCCCCTACGCCTACTCTTCCAAGCCCTCCGCTCTTCCCCAGTCCACGTACTGCGTCGTCCTCTTCACCAGCCTCTCTCCAAGTGGGTTGAGTCCGGGGTCGCTCCCAGGGCTGAAACCCCTTCTGTAGACAGCCCCACTCCCCTGCACCCACTCCCACACTAGGAGTAGAAGAAAGGCAGATGGATAGGGATGTCTGCACAGCTTGTGTGGGGGGGGTGACGTGTGGAGACAGGCAGGTAGGGCAGGCCCCAGGATGGACAGATGGACAAGGCATCCAGCTTTCACCTCTCCCCGAATGGCCACAGGAGGAATGAGGCTGCCGCCCCATGCCTCTCGCAAGATGCTGAGAGTGTGAATGAGAACAGCTTGTGAGGGGCTCTGACGGGCAGGGCCTGGTGAGGAGACCTTTTGTAACCTTCCGGACCTGGCGTTGAACCAGCGGACAGGTCACGTGACCCAAGTTGCTCTGTCCCTTTAGCCTTCCCAGCTCACATCCCAAATGCCCCTTCTCTCTGCAAGGACTCTTCAGTCTGGGGAGGGGACATGGATTTGTCTGGGGAGGGAGTGGTGGTTCTGGGATGCATGGTGTATGTGAAACCTTATGCGTATGTGCGCACGTACGTTTTTTTTCCCCAGAGTGTCTGCAGCTTCTCGAAGGGCGTCTGTGACCCATGAAAGGGCCCACCTTGGTACCAGGCTATCCAGACTGGGCTCCCATGTATGTTTAGTCCCAGCAAATCTGGTTTCCAAGTTTAAGGACTGTCAGCATTCACCCTGAAGAAGCGCTCACCTCTTCACGTTGAAACCCTAACACTTAACCTGCTTTGGGAGATTTGAGATCAGACCTGCCCGGCAGGTGCATCCTCTATCCTTCTCACCCTCCCAGGCACACAGGTTTCCCTGCATTTCAAAGTGGACCAGCCTCGCGTTCCAGCCACATCCCAGGCTACAGGAAGTGTTCCCAGCAACAGGGAAGTCATCTGCCCCCTGCAGACATCCTGCATCTCAGCAGCCCCTTCTCAAAGGCTTTTTTAGAAATCTAATGGCCATGGGTTCTGCGTTGTGTAGGAGTTTTTGTATGTTTCCTGGACCTGAACTCAGCTCCCTAACATGAAGTACAAAGAGGATTGCTCTTTGGCTAATGGCCTTGATCACGGCAGAAATGACTTTTGTCTTGATCTTTTCTAAATTCTTCCTCGATTCTGCTTTGATATGAGGTCTGAAAGTTGACCACAGCGCGCTCATGAAAGCCAAGTACAGCAAAGAGGGAGCTTTCCTCAAGGACTGCCCTGTCCCAGTAGAACTTTATCTTATTTCTTTTACATGTAACAAATTCCTGAAAGCGTCTATGAGTATCAAATGTATCAAAGTTGGGTGATGCCCTTATTCTATACAAGAGGCAATGCGGTCTAGTGGTTCAGAATGTGGACAGCCACCTGGTTGCATGGGCATAAATCAGCCACTTCCTGGTGTTTGGCCGAGAGCTCTCTGTGCCTCAGTTTTCTGAAACTGAGAATGATTATAGTAACGACCTTGAAGGATTCTTGTGCAAACTAAGTGACTGAATACACTTAAAGCCTTAGAACAGAATCTTATTGCACTCTGTGCGTTAATGATTGTTGTTGTATGTTTTAAGGTGGATTCTTTACTCAGAGAGCTGAAAAGAATGATCGACTCCCTAATTATATGTTGCCTCTAAGACACAATTAATGACTATTTATTTCTAAGACTTTTTTGGAGGGCTGCTGCCATGCGGCTTACAGGATCTTAGTTCCCCAACCAGGGAAGGAACCCGGGCCCTGGCAGTGAAAGTGCTGAGACCTCACCCCTGGACCAAAGTCAGGGAATTCCCAAGACTTTGTTTTCTTTCCCTCACGTGTGAATCCAATCAATAGGCTCAGGACCAATGAACACTCATTGAACCTAAAGATTTGATGCTTTCAGCATCCTGATGATTTTCATCTTAGTTTCAAAATTATATTAAGTTTGTGAAAACTTTTGTTTTTTATTACTAATACTTGCACTTTCAATTTCCTGGTTTTGCTCATTTTTTGCATCAATAAACACAACAACATATTCAAACACTTGCACCAACATGTCATATGGCACAGGTCAAATGGAATGGGGATGCTTTAAGAATGGGATTGTTGGCTGGTGGTTTGTGTCACCTTATAACAGCTCAACATGTTTGCCAATATACGTGCAAAACCAAATCTGGAGAAGGAAAATCAATTTAGGGATGTTAAAGTCCAATGTAATATGATGATGGCAATGGCTCGAGAGGCAAAGACCACTGAGGCTGGCACATGTTTCTGGGTTCAGGTCATGATCTGTTTGTTGAAAGCACAATTTGTTACCATGAACTTGGAGACAGGTAGCCTTCCCCTTAATAGAAGACCCATTCCAAGAGAGCTGGCTATAAAGCAACCATTTATAAAATGTCATATTTTTTTAAAAATTCACTTTAAAATTAAGATGGTCTTCAAAGGAAAATGGGCTACTTTGAAAAGTTTTGGTGATGGGCCAGGTCTATGTCATGCTGGATTGCGGGGAGAGAGATTTGAGAGTGCTTTTCATAATTGCTGTTCCTTCCTGTAGCAGAAGCTTCAAA
This sequence comes from Orcinus orca, assembly GCF_937001465.1. Taxonomy (NCBI): domain Eukaryota; kingdom Metazoa; phylum Chordata; class Mammalia; order Artiodactyla; family Delphinidae; genus Orcinus; species Orcinus orca. Next base: position 37,942,905 of record NC_064577.1, on the reverse strand, counting down.
GGAGGTGATTCTTAAGGGGAATTGTGGTGAGTTCTGCTGTGCACCCTGCTTAAGAAGTTACAGGGGACAGCAGATACTCAAGGCTGCTTCCTCACTGTGGCCTGGACCCCTCCCTTCTTTTGTTCCCCTGGAGAGTGTCTTGCATCATAGCTGATAACTCTCACTAACATCTCTAATTCTTTTATCCCTCATTTCTTTGACGTCTCCTGTGATTGTGGTTAGTTAGGTCGAGTTGGAGTTCTTCATTCTCCTCACAATTAGGGTTTATGTGATCTTGGTATTCTCCTTACTTTGTTGGCTAGATTCTAGAAGCTGGAGAAGACACATGTGACGTTGAGCGGCATGAGTGGCAATGAAACATCAAGAGAGTCCTGATGGAGACTTTCACATAATAATGGGATGGCTTTGTATATAGAAGCAACCACTGGGCCCAGAGACGGAGTACCATCACCAGAGAGCGCTTCATAAGGACAAAACACAGAATTCCTTCCTTCCCCTCTTGTGGTAATGCCCCGTACTTTTTTTTTTTATAAATTTATTTATTTGTTTATTTATTTATAGCTGTGTTGAGTCTTCGTTTCTGTGCGAGGGCTTTCTCTAGTTGTGGCGAGCGGGGGCCACTCTTCATCGCGGTGTACGGGCCTCTCACTGTCGCGGCCTCTCCCGTTGCGGAGCACAGGCTCCAGACGCGCAGGCTCAGTAGTTGTGGCTCACGGGCTTAGTTGTCCCGCGGCATGTGGGATCTTCCCAGACCAGGGCTCGAACCCGTGTCCCCTGCATTGGCAGGCAGATTCCCAACCACTGCACCACCAGGGAAGCCCGCCCCCTACTTTTAAATTCTGGGATGTGAGTTGTTTTAGTGACGGGGGCTTGCTAAATTGACAAGGGATGGCAGCTGTCATAATGTCAAGTGGTGTTTGGATCATATGAACATTTGTGAATTTTTTTTCTATTTCCATCCCCTATGCCTGTCTTGCCAGTAGGCATGTGAGGTCAATCATACCTTCTCAGCTTCTACAGGTCAGCCTGGCTACCACTGTCCCTACATAATTCTGGGGACTCCAAGGAGGTTCCAGAGACCAAGGAGAGTCCAGTATTATGGTCCTGGCCAGACTGGGATTTCACCCTTGACCTTCTTCTCATCCTTATGCTTCTCCAGACCATAAAGATTTCTCCTACTCGGAACACCTCAGCTGTATGCTTGCCAACCTCGTTAGTCCCAAGGCCTCAAGTCCTTAGATTAGGTGGTTCCAGGAACTCCTGCCTACCTCCTCTCCCCCAGACCCCTGGGCATTTGTCAGAGCTGACAGAGCCAGACGCCATGTCATATTCCTTCCACCAGTGGGAATGGGCAATTAACATGTGCAGTGCTGCCCGTTGAAAGCACCTGCCCTCGAGAGTTCTAGAAAATAAACTCTTACCCAGCTTTATCGATCCTGGAATCTCACATTTTAGTAAAGTTCATTGACTTCAAAGGAGGTGTGAAAAATTGTTCAGGCCCACTCGGAAATCCATTATAAGTGGTTCTGGCATTTACAAAATTTTATTATTTTCCCGACTATGAGAGTAATACATGCTCATTGCAAAGAATTAAGAAAATACAGAAAGGTGCTCATGGAAAGAAGCAAAAGCTCCCAGAATCTTCTCTCTCAAAAATAATCATTATTAGCATTTAACGTGCCACCCCTTTTTTTTTTCCTGTGCACAACTATTTATAAGATTAGGTGGTACGTTATATACAATTCTGCATCTTGCTCTTTTCATTTTATACAACCAGAGCTTTTCCCTGTGTCATTATCTAGTTTTCAAAAACGCCATCTTAATGACTACATGATATTTCATTGTCTGGTTGTATCAGAATTTACGTAGCCAGTTCTCTATTTGCGGGTGTCTAGGCGGTTTCCTATTTTTCGTGATTATAAATGGTGCTGTGGCAAATATTCTCGTCCAGGAAATCTTTGTCTGGGTTTCTGATAATGGCCTTAGAAGAAATTCTCCGAAAGGAAATTATGGAGTCCCAGCTCTGCTGTTTGGTACCTCTCTCTTTACAAATGCCCTGGGGAAGTGAGTGACTCCTGTCACCCCCTGAACTGGTGGCCTTTGCTGTTGCCTCTGAGGCCTAGACAGGAGGACCTTTTATTCATGTCGGAGAGAGATGCAAAGGGGGCCCCTGCAGCCTCCCCAGGCTACTTACCTGAACCCACTCCATGCAAAGCAGAGTTCCCCCTGCAGGAACCATTTCATAATTAACTTAGAGGCTAAAGCATATTTAATTAGCCATGAAAACCCTCCCAGCCATCTGCCTCTGTTTTTATTTTGAGGAAAATGGCAGATCTTTTTTTCCCTTGCACTCTCTTTTTGGGGATGGAGCTCATTTCCAGCATCTTGGTTCTTTTTTTTAACGTCTTTATTGGAGTATAATTGCTTTACAGTGGTGTGTTAGTTTCTGCTTTATCTGAATCAGCTATACATATACATGTATCCCCATATCTCCTCCCTCCCACCCTCCCTATCCCACCCCCTGGGTGGACACAAAACACGGAGCTGATCTCCCTCTGCTATGCGGCTGCTTCCCACTAGCTCTCTATTTTACATTTGGTAGTGTATATATGTCCATGCCACTCTCTCACTTCGTCCCAGCTTACCCTTCCCCCTCCCCATGTCCTCAAGTCCATTCTCTACATCTGCGTCTTTATTCCTGTCCTGCCCCTACGTTCTTCAGAACCATTTTTTTTTTTTTTTTTAGATTCCATATATATGTGTTAGCATACGGTGTTTGTTTTTCTCTTTCTGACTTACTACACCCTGTATGACAGACTCTAGGTCCATCCACCTCGCTACAAATAACTCGATTTCGTTTCTTTTTATGGCTGAGTAATATTCTATTGTATATACGTAGCATCTTGGTTCCTGTATGGAGCAGAGCCCCTGCTCTGCTGTGGTGCACCAGAGTGGCAGAGCTAGGGGCTTAGCCTGAAGTGGCAGTCAGGGTCAGAGGTCACGCAGGCGTCTGCGTGCAGGAAGGCACTTTAAAGGAAAAGACCAACACCCTCATTTCTCAGGTGAGGAAACGGAGGCCAGGAGAGGCTCAGGGTGAGTCCGAGGACACTGGGTCTGAGGCCCTACTTCTTTGCTCCTTTGTTGTGCCCTCCAGGGAAGGGGTATGGCTTTGCTTTCAGCTGCACTCCAAGGCCAGAGGATTTAAATGGAATCCTAAGGGCTATAATGGCCCACAGTGTCGGAGCACTTTAAAATGTGCAAGTTGCATTCCCAGATCGCATCTTGCTGGACACTCACCCCAGCCCCAGAGCACTCAAGGGAGACTCAGGAGGTCATGTGACTTGCCTGTAGCCACACAGCTTGTGAGTGAGTCTGGAGACTGAGATGGAAACATTAAGTGCTTTGATCTGAATTGCTAATATGTCAAAATGCCTTTCATTTCCATGGTATTCCTTAGAAGGCCCTGACCAGGAGCTCACGGAGGAAGGGTCCAATGGAACGTTAGTCCAGTTACTTCTCGTGACATCACCTCCTCCAGGAAGCCTTCCTGGAGTCACCCCCCTAACCAACTGAGTTGGGAGAGAGGACTGATTCTCTGCCCCTTTGTCACCTCACATGTACCTCAGTATTACAGCTTAAAGCTCTCAACTTCCTATTGTCCCCAGTTCTAGCAAAGAGCCTGGCTTACACTAATACATCAATAAATGAAATTGAATTCAATGAGACTGAAAGTGGACATAGGAGTGATTGCTTCAGTAGTTTCCCCTCCTCCTTCCCCTTCACTTTGGCAGGGGGTCATCTGTGATCCTTCTGGGGGGTGAACATCATGTATGCATGGGGATGGTCCCTGAGGGCTGCCATATGGACCCACTCATGCTGCCAGGCTGGCTGTGTGCCCCAGATCCTGGAACTGTCAGCAGAGATGGAGATCTAGTCCACAGACTCCAGCCAGGTAGGGGGTACTGGAGACATCCACCACCAGGTAGCCTTGTGCTTTTTGGGCAAATCATTTCCATCCTCTGAGACTCGTTTTCTCCTTTATCAGGCGAGGCAATTAGCCTGGACCCTTTCATCCCCGATATTCCATGTCCTGTGACTCTATTTATCATGACCCCTGGGAGAGTCCAGGAGTGACAGGATGAGGGCCAGGACAGAAAGATGGAGAAGTCAATTCCAGCAAGAGGTCGAACGGAGCGCTGGACCCGATAACCTAGCAAAAAAGGCATCCTGCATATCGAAGTTCTGAGCCAAAGAGGAAAGTGCAAACCTTCGAAGAGTTCCTGGATCTAGTTCAATGTTCCTGCCAGGCTGAAAATCTCTCTCCTTTTTTTTTTTTCCTGTGGTACGCGGGCCCCTCACTGCTGTGGCCTCTCCCGTTGCGGAGCACAGGCTCCGGACGCGCAGGCCCAGCGGCCATGGCTCACGGGCCCAGCCGCTCCGCGGCATGTGGGATCCTCCCGGACCGGGGCATGAACCCGTGTCCCCTGCATCGGCAGGCGGACTCTCAACCACTGTGCCACCAGGGAAGCCCCTCTCTCCTTTTAAGATGTAAAAGATTTGCTCCCTGAGACTATCTTCAATCATGTTCTATCCCTCTCCAGCCACTACAGGCAACACTGAAGAAGGGGGAGTCTGTGGTGATGAATTAGGAATCCGTAGATACTCCTCCAGAGCTGCCTGTTAAACTCAAAGCACGTTTTGGCTCCGATAAAATCAGATCAACCAAGAAAATCCCTCAGTGGCAGCGCACTGGGGCACCCCCAACCCAGAGCCTCACTGCTGTCTCCCCAGCGTTACGCGCCCCGGTGCCTCCACACCCCCTGGGCCTGGGCCAGCTCGTCGCTGAAATACAGCGAAAGGACAGTGGAGAACTTATATTTTTTTCCTCTCAAGGGATGACCCACAGAATAGAAAAATAAATCAATGGAGGAAGATGAAAGTAAAATGCAGCTTCCTTCAGGGAACATTAGGGTGAGAGAAATAGAAAACGTTTCCATCAGTTGCTTTAAAAAATCAAGTATGGGGAGGATGTAACTCTAGTCGGTAGATACAACCAGTAATAGAAATACACTTCAGTTATCTACTGTGGTCAGTTATTGAGAGAGGCTAAAGACAGAGGAGGAGAAAGAGGTTCAAGGAATGGGGAAGGGGGAGAGAAGCAGACTCAGAAACAGGTGACTAGAAATAAGAAAAATATTGAAACCCAGAGAGAGAGAGAGAGAGAGAATGCGAGCAACAGATTCAAAGAAACAAAAATGCAGACAAAAAAAGAGAAGCGTGTACACACAATGCACACGCACAGGCACTCAATGTGAAGAGAGACAGAGGTGGAGAAGCCAAAGCAAGAGAGAGAGACACCTGAAGAGAGGTATGAGAGGAGATGGCAAAGTTGAGCTCATCAAGGAAAACACCTATTTAAAATAAACAGGGCCATCTACAGTTGGTTATTTTTTTTTTTAAAGAGTCAAACATTACCAGAATTACTTCTTTTTTTTTCAGAATTCCTTTGTAATGTGTTTTCATTCCTATCTAACTTTGAGAAGCACGTACACTCTTTCAAACCCATTTTCCTCACGTGCCACAGCAGGAAACCCCTCGTTCATTGTTCTGGGAAGGAAGACATCAACCTCAGATGGCAGCCTTTTAAGATGATGCCACTGCTATGTTTTCACAGCTGCAGACCTAGGGGGTCTCACCTTTCACTGCAGCTCAACGGCCACATTCAGCTCAACCCTGTACACCTGTTGAAGTAAACCTTGTTTGCTCAGAGATCACTAATTCGGAATCGGGGATGATTCCAGCAGGGCCAGAGCTGCCCGTGCCACTCTGTCAGAGTTTGCTGATCAAATGAGTGAGGGAATAAGATGGCAGCAGATGTGCTGGGTGGCGAGCGCCAGGCACTCTGGCCACATTGTACTCAGCAACAGCTTCCCAAACCTGCCAGCCACTCTGACACCTCGCAGCCAGGAACACCCTCTCCTTCCTCCCTGCCTCTGCCTGGTAAAATCTTCCTATCCATCGCTCATCAGTCAGTTCATATGTACTGAGCATCTCCTCTGCGATCCGTCTCCAACACCCCTATACTCCCTGGGAGTTAATCGTTCCTTCCTCTGGGTTCTCATTAATAACATCGGTCGTTGCTATGCTGCAGGTTTGGCATACTCTGTTAGAGCAGACTTTCTCAACCTCGGAACTGTTATTTGGAGCTGGGGGCTGCTTTGTTGTAGGGCTGTCCTGTGCGTTGTAAGATGTTTAACAGCATCCCTCGCCTCTACCCACTAGATGTCAGTAGCCCGACCACGCCAGTTGTCACAACTGAAAATGTCTCCAGTCACTGCCAGATGTCCCCAGGGGGCAAAATTGCACCCAAAGATGCAGTATTAGAATGAGCTGTTTGGTTGTGTCAGCCCTCAGAGAGGGTGCATCCTCTGGACCCGCAGTGCTAGAATGGTGCCTGGCGTGGAGAAATCACCTGGATCCCGTGGAGGAAGGATCCAGACCCTTGGACTGGGACCCTGGGCAGGCAGACGTTGAACTGGCCAGCTGTGCACATTGGTCATGCTAATCATTGCAATAGGAGCGTATTGGCACTTGAGGTCTGTAACCAAATCCACAGGTCTCTACTGAATGCTAACCTACTATGAGCTGTGGGGGACACATACAAGGAAAATAAAAGCTTCTACATTTAAGGCACATGCAATGATCTAGTTCATCAGAAAAAGCCTGTAGCCACGGGATGCTGAGGTAGGAATATCAGGCAGCTTAGAATGAGGTTCTGAAGCAGTGCGGGTTCCTCTATAAGGGGTTAAGGACTTAGACCAGAGTGGTCTGCTACTCCTGTGGAGGGTGTAGGACACTATGTAGAACTCGACCTGGGCCTTTAAAGGTGGGTAGGACTTGGATGAGGGCAGTGGAGTTGGGATAAGTGTGGCGTTGCCTCAACAGGGAGTGTCCACCTCGTGGGGCAGACCTAGCCAGCCTGGCCCAAAAGTTGGTTCTTGATTCAGGGAGGTCAAGTGTCTCCAAGTATGTCCGGAACAGCTTTCATTGGGGTCACCTGGGATACTGGTCACAAATGCAGATTCCTGGTCTGCCAGGCTCAGTGAATCAGTTTCGCTGGGGTGGGCCCAGGACTCTGTATTTTTCACACACACACACCCAGATGATTCTGATGCTTGGTTAAGTTTGAGACCTACTTCCTTGAGGGGAGGGCCATTGAACAGGCTTAGTAATAACCTTGGTCTTCCATTGTGTGCAGCCTATAGGGTTTACACAGCCTAACAGAGCATATGAGTAAACAGGAAGTAGAGCCAGGCTACCAGGGTTCAAATCCTGGTTCTGTCATTTCTAGCTGTGCAATCTTGGGCAGTTCACTTGAAACTTCTGTGCCTCAATCTTCTCTTCTATAAACTGGAATCAACAATGTCCCTGCCTCGTAAGGTCTTTGTGATGATTACATACATGTGTATTTGCTTGGCATGGTACCTGGCAGTTAGCAAATGCTCACGTGGTAACTATTAGTCATCGTCATCATTATTTTAGCATTTGATGCTTGCTAAAGGTTTCAGAGGGCTGAAGCCACCTTTCTTTAAACTATGGTCTGTCGGGAATTTCCTGGAGGTCCAGTGGTCAGGACTCTGTGTTCTCACTGCCGAGGGTCTGGGTTCAATCCCTGGTCGGGGAGCTAAGGTCCCACAAGCCTCTCGGCACAGCCAACAACAACAACAAAGTATGGTTACCCACAGCTCTCCTCTTCTCCCCTACCTTGCTCCTAGTTACTCCCAGATCTGAAGTTACACGGGCCCCTTCCTCCTCCGGTAGAAAGCTGAGCTCTGAGGCTTTCTGATGAGGTGAGAGGCAGCCTTGGGACACAAAAGAGTGTCCTGATGGGGTCAGGTCCCTCCCAGTTTGCAGTGTGAGAGGACTGTGAGGCAGTGAGAGGCACTTCTTGCCTCCCCGGCTCTGGGGTGGATGGACATATTGGAGGCCCAGAACCTCCTCTTGTCATTGCCAGATGGCAGTGTCACTCCTTAGCAACTCTCACCCTGGGGGGTCCCAAGTCAGAGCAGAAAAGAAGGGAGGGCAGCAAACTGCTCCACTGTATGAAGAGCCATGGCCCCAGCCTTCCTATTTGTACTAACATGACACGGTGTCTAAGACCTGCACAATGTCCTCCTCTGAGCCTCACAAGAACCCTGAGAGCTGGGTGGGGAGGTCTTGCCCACCCCATTTAAAAAATAATGGCTTTGTTGGGCTAAAATTCACAGACTATGCGATTCACCATTTTGAAGTGTACAATCCAATGGTTTATATTCTATTCCCAGAGTTGTGCAGCTGTCACTACTATATAATTTTAGAACATTCCATCACCCACCAAAAAAGCACATTTTCCTCACTCTTAGCCCCCAGCCTTCCCCCAGCTCTTGGCAACCACTTATCTACTCTCTGTCTCTATGGATTTGCGTACTCTGGACATTGCATGTGAAGAGATTCATACAAGATGTGGCCTTTGTGTCTGGCTTCTTTCACTTAGCGGAATGTTTTCAAGGCTCGTCCATGTTGTAGCAGGTAGGGAACTCCCTGGCGGTCCAGCGGTTAGGATTCCATACTTCCGCTGCAGGCGGCATGGGTTTGATCCCTGGTGGGGGAACTAAGATCCCACAAGCCTCGCGGTGCGGCCAAAAAAAAAAAAAAAACCCAAACATATTGTAGTACGTATTAGTACTTCATTCCTTTTTCTGGCTAAATAATATTCCATTATATGGGTATACCACATTTTGTTTATTTATCAGTTGATGGACATTTGAATTGTTTCCATGTTTTTGGCTATTATGAATAACACTGCTAATAAGCATTTGTGTACAAGTCTTTGTGTGATCATATGTTTTTATTTCTTTGGGTAGAGCCCTGGGAATACAACTGCTGGGTCATATGGTAACTCTGTGTTTAAACTTTTGAGCGATGGCCAGATGGTTTTCCAAAGTGGTTGCACCATTTCCCATTCAAAGTGTATAGGGTTCCGGTTTCTCCATATTCTCACCAACATGTGTTATTACCTGTCTTTTTGATTATAGCCATCCTAGTGGGTGTAAATAGGCATCTCAGTGTAGACTGATCCCACTTTATAGATAAAGAAATCAAGGCTCAAAGAGGTGACGCAACTTGTCCAAGTACACTCAGACAGACAGAGGTGAAGCCAAAATTCAAACCAGACATGTCTCACTTCCAAATCCACATGTTTTTCTATTACATCAGGCAGCCCTCCAACTGGACAACTTTGTCTGCGCCTGGCCCAGTCCCTAAGTCCAAGTGGTTCTTGGGATTCACACCTGTCACGGGACAGGGACACTCTGGCCACGAGCTGGTCGTTGTCTGCTCTCCTGGCCAGGCTACAGCCAATGCTCATTGAACCCCTACTATGGGCCCAGCTCCAGAGATGTAAGTAGAATAAGAAAGGCATAATCCCTGCTTTCAAAACGGACGAATTCCTCAAGATGCTACGTCAAATAAAAGATGGATTTTTTAGCTTCTAGGTTTACAATGTGCCAGCAAAGGGCAAAAAGGTGGCCTGGACAACAGGCAGGAAAAGAAGAATGGAGAGACCCCTGGCAGGAGGCGTGGAGGATGAGGGTCTGAGCCAGCTTAAGGAAGATTTGGTGCCAAGGCTGGGGGCATGGCCAGAAAGGAGAGGGCCAAGTTAGAGAGGTAGGTTGGACTGCTTTCCAGGATGGGGTTTCGCATGTAACTGAGGAGTGGTTAAGAGGGAGAAATAAAGAAGAGGGTTGGAAGACGGAGGGGAGAAAGAGTGAGGGCTGGTCAGTGTAATAATGTCACATACATACCTTCCATTTAGTGGGCACTCCAGGGCTAGGTACTCTGTTGAGTGCTTTGCATATCCTACTAGGTAAATGTGAATATTATTTTACAGATGAGGAAACCAAGGCTCAGAGAGGTTAAGTGCTCCAGCTAAGGCCACACAGCTGGTAAAAATCGTCTGACTTCAAACCCTGTTCACTTAACCACTGAAACATCTACTGAGTGAATAACTGAGGGATCTGATGGGGGACATGCTGCCAGGGGTACTGGAAATGGCAACCTCGTTCAGCCTCCTTTCTAGAGGGCTGGTAGTTTTGGAAATAGAAATGCGGTGGAGCTGAAGGTTTTTCCTGTGATGGTTTCAGCCTGTTTGGGCTTTCACACTTCAGTTTATAGCCTCAGCCACGGAGGTTTGCTTATTTATTCTTTTTACAGGAAAAAAGCCAATGAATTTTCAATAAATTGGGCTTGAGTATTTGACCAGTGAATCAGAAAGGTTTCCAAGTCTTAGGGTGGTTGAGGGGGATAGAACATTCATCCCCATCTATCCCGAAGGAGGTGGTGCTGCAGAGAGTGAGAGGGCCTGGGGGTTCCGTCCGGGGCCGGCACAAGAGGGCTGAAGATCAATCCCACAGGCTCTCTGTGTGGGATCTCCAAGCTCTCTGGGCATCGTGTCTCTCAGGGGACAGCAGCTGGTGAAGGCGCTGCTAGTGGATAAAACCTCTAGCTGCACGAGGATGGAGTAGCCCAGGGGCAGCAAAATTTTCCTGTAAAGGGCCAGATAACTTTAAGCTTTGCAGGATGTCTGTGGTCTCTGTTACATGTTCCTGTCCTCTTCCTTCCCCTGCCCCTGCCCCCTTTTCTTCTTCTCCTTCTCCTTTTTCCATAACCATTTAAAAATATAAAAACCATTCTTAGCTCATGGGCTTTACAAAAACAGACTGTGGGCCAGATTTGCCTGCAGGCCAGTTTGCCAGCCCCTGGTTGAGATATATCTCGGAAACTCGCTTGGATGCATTACTTAACTTCTTGGGGTTTCATATAATATATTTATTGAACACCTACTGTGTGCATACCAGAGAATGTTCACATTCATTGTAATGGAAAAAACATGACAATAAATCAAGAAGCTTAGTTCTAGTGGCTGTAGGGATGAGGTAGGAGGAACAGCAGTGGACCTGGAGAGAGCAGACCTGGGTCCCTGACCTGCTTCAGTTCCCCTGGAGCCAGCAGAACCACATCTGTAAGATATGTTAAAAGTAATGTATTCTTTGAAGGATTAAAGAAGCTCGGGAGGAAAATAACTTTGAAAAGCACTATATAATAGGAGGTATATTTAGACAGTTGGAGATACACAAACCTATGCATAGTTGATTGACAGTATAAAGACTGTGTAAATCTATGATATCAGAGATGTCACAGGTTAGGAGAGAAAAGAGATTGACTGAGATGCTGTCATATGGGACTTACTATTTTGGGTCCTTTCACCCGTGTTAGCTTGTGTGTAATTTAGGCAGTATCTCAATTAGGATTGGGTTTGGCTGCTGCCTATAAGAAACTGAAAATAATAGTGGCCTAAACAGGATAGAAGTATGTCTCTCTCTCTTTTAAAATGCATAGGTAGGCAGTCCAGAACTTGTAGTATAGCCCCATAGTGTCAAGAACCCATACTTCTCCTTTTGCTCCATCATCCTTGCATGTAGCTCCCGTTCCCCAAGGTCATCTCATGGTCCAAAATGGTTGCTAAGCTCCCTACCTTACATCTGCATTCCAGGCATGTTAAAGGATAAAGGAACAAAGAAGAACAGGGCTAAAGGACACACACCGGCAGACTTTTAAGGAAGTTTCTTAGAAGCTGGCTCTAAATACTGCTGTTTATATCTAATTGGCTATACCTAGCAGCAAAGGAGGCTACGAAAATCAGTCTTTATCCTGAGTGGCCATGTGCCCAGTTAAAACTAAGAGGTTTTGTTTTTAAATAAGAAGACAGCGGATACTGGCATAGGCAACTAGCTATGGCTACTGTAAGTAGCAAATTCAAAGAAAGGACAGGTGTCTAGGTGGCCAGATCAGCGAGGGCTTCATCAGGGGAGCAAGACTGCACCTGGCCTTGAAGAAACTGATTGTATTTTAAGTGGTAGACATGAGTGGAATGGGCATTCCAGGCAGGGGAAAGAATATAAGCAAAGGGAAACGCACTCTGTGTGGGATATTAGTCTAACCTGGAGCACTCCTCTAGAGGAGGTTTGAGAATTAGTGCTGGAAAAGATAATATAAATAAACAGTAACCAGCGATCCTACCACCCTGGGTGAGGTATGGTCCTTGACCACTCTGTGACTCCCCAGAAGCTCCTCCCCTCGTCACTCACATAGCCTCCTCCTGCCAGGGCCGCCTCCCCGCCCCAGGAGATGGTCCTTGGGGCCTCTTGGGTGCGCCGTCTCAACACAGGTCCTGTCCATCCACCTCCCCCTGCATCCACCTGGTCCTCGGAGAAACTTGGCATCTTTGCCCCACTAAACCCGGCAGGTGGGGATTGTTCCCTGCTCAATGGTCTCTCTTAATCGACACGGTCTGCTCCAGTTGGTCTCTTGACTTTAGACTTTTTCAGGGGCGAGTTGGGCCCTAGTCTCTATATTTTCTCAGCTCTGGAGGGGAGGGGAGGTCACAGGTCAAGTTTTTCCAAGATATCTTTGATTCCAGGTCCACAGTCGTGTCTGGCCAATGGAGTGCCCTCACTTGGCTTGGGGAGATGGAGACAGGTGGGTCCGTGGTTACCCCAGCTCTCACCATTAGCCAAGGAGTCTAAAAAAACCCACCTCCCTCCCATCACCTCCATCTCTAGCCTTCTCTTCCACATGGGCCGAAATGTATAAGGGGCAAGCGTTGTAGAACCAGCATGGGGCCAGTCTTAACGAGTCCTACCCAGGTGGCTCGGCAACTCCCTTCGGAACGTGTGGGCACTTCACACCTGAAGTCCTCAGCCTTGGGGCCTCAGGCGAGATTCCAAGACAGCAGAGCAAGCCCTCACTGAACATCTTGATTACATTTATTGAGCGCTAACCATGTGTCAGGCACCGTTAGCTCATTACCTATGATGTTATTACAGGTGAAGAAACTGACAGTAGAAGCGAGTGAGGACTGGAATATCCTGGAAAAGAGTCTTGAGAAACAAGGCCAAGAAAGAGAGGTGGGGCCCGACTGCAGAGGCTCAGAAGCTCAGACTTTCTCCTCGGAGCACTTTGGATTTTGAGCAGGTTGTGATGGGGTCTCAGTTGTACTTTTGAAAATTTGGTCTCAAAGCAAAGCGTGGGATGGATTGGAAAGAGAGGGCAGATGTCTTCCCATTGTAATGTGAATACTGGGCCGGGCTGGGGTTTGGGGAGGAGAAAAAGGAGGAGGAGGAAGGAAGGGGAAGGGGAAGAGAGGAAGGAGAGGGGAGAGGGGACCGGGGGGTCAGGAGGCAGAGGAAGGAGAGGCAGGAGGAGGAAGGAGAGAGGATTTGGGTGTTCTGTTTCTTTCTTCATTTGCTCAACAGGAAGCATACAATTCCTGAGCGCCCACCACATGTGAGAGGGGCTCAGATAAGCCATGCAAGGATCATCCATGGTCGTGGCAGGAGCTCACGAAGTGGAAGTGGACAAACGCAAGGCCCTTGGGGGCTTACATAGAGCCTTCACAAATATAATCTCACTCGATCCCTGCGCCTGTACTGTGCAGTAAGCGGGATGTGTATTCTCATACCCATTTCACAGATGAGAAAGCTGAGGCACAAGCAGGTTAACTGGCTCACAGTTGCACAGCTGGGTGGGGGCAGAGCTGGGGCTCAAATTGAATGCTCTTTCTGTTACATCAGGCACATCTGGGTACAGGAAATGTACCCAGAGCTCTGGGGGATGTGGAATTGGGCAGAATGATTAAGGGCTAGGTTCTAGAGTCAGATTGCCTGGCTCCAAAGCCTGGCTCCATCTCGAACTAGCTGTGTGAACCCTGGGCACGTTTCTTAACCTCTCTGTGCTTTAGCTCCTTCACCTGTAAAATGGGAAGAATGGTGTCTACCTCGTAGGGCTTCTTGAGCGTCACTCGTGATAGCACACGTAAAGTGCTCAGCACAGGCCTGGCCCAGAGTAAGCACTCTTATGTGATTCCACCATTATAGAATCACTATAAAATATAATTCTTTTGAGGTGAGTGACACAGGGAAGACAGTCCAGGCAGAAACAACGAGCCAACTCAGGGGGATGTGGCAGAGACCCAGGCCACTGTTAGGACATGTTTTCTATGCCCAGACCCCCTATAACACCCTGTATCTAACCTTTGCTTCCTCTCTTGCATCCTTCTCCCATCCTTCTCTTCCTATCCCTTTCTTTGTCCCATAGATTTTTCCCTTTCTTCCCTGCTGCTCCTTGCTCAGTTCTGCTGGGAGCCCTGAGGGCTAAAGACCTTGCTGACACCTCCGCACCCGCTCCATGTGACTGTGGGCCAGGAGCCAGCCTTCCCAATTGCTTTGACATCTACTGAGGGGCACTCTCCAGAAACATCAGCCGTTCACCAGGTCTGCTAAAGGACATGGCCGAAGCATCTGGTTTTCCCGAGGGGAGAGCCTTCTGCAGGCAAACGTCTCCCTTCCTTGTGCTATTTCTCCTGATCCTCAGCCTATATGATCTCCTTTTTATTAAAAGGAGGAAATGAGAGAGAGGGAGAGGGAAAGGGGAGGGAGAGGTGGAGAGAGAGAGAGAAATATTCTTACCGTCTGCTCTGTGGTTTCACAGAAGGTAATCAGGAAAGAGAGGAGGGTAGGACCGGGCTCTGTGGTTATCACAGCTATTAGCAGGAGCTCATCTGTTCATCAGCCTGTAAAGAGTTCCCAGCTTTGGCCAAGGTAATTACCAGCCTAGGTGGCTGGCCAGGTTGGGGCATGGGGGAGGTGAGGCTGTCATTTCCAGTTCACCAGCCTCCATTTGCTTCTTGGTCAAGGGGTTCAAATGAAAAGGTTAATTAAGAATCAGAGGATTTGTTCTTCAGGTTAAGTCACGTATACACAGCACAAAGGTCATATCCATACATGATAACTGCTTTTAAAAACCAATCCAATTCCACATGCACGTATTGACATACGCACCTCCTCTCGCACCTCCACCTGCCAACCACATCTCCATCTTCTCTGGACCAGGTGTCTGCTAGGCTTTTATCATTACAGAGGCTGAGTAGCAGGTGCGGCATGGGTGCCGCTTTTTTGGTGCTCACTTGGGAAATGCGGCTCATACCCCAATGGCAGCCCACAAATACCTGGGCTCCTTTCACGCTAGCCGCTTACCTGCTGTGTGTCCCTGGGCAAATCACCTCCTTTGTCTCAGGGCAGGTGGGAGTAGATCAGCAGTTCCTAATCATGATGGCCTCTGTGTGTGTGGGGGTAAGGTTGTAACAGAACATCTTGGACAACTCTTTATGCCTCCTCCTGGGATTCTGATATGTGCCCTCCACCCAGTGTGGTCCAAACCATTGGTCCATGTAGTGGATGATGTGAGGTGTCACCCTGATCTCTTCTTCAGGACCAAGGTCTTCATTCCTCTAGCTGTTGGGAGTGCTGGCAGATGCCTGTCAGCTGAGTCCCTCTCCAGGACTTGCCCTCAGCCAAAACAGCCATCTCACTCAAGGTCATGCCACCTTCCTGCTTCCTGGGGGCAGCCGGCATCCAACTCTGAATGTGGGGATGTAAATACCCATCGCTTTTGCCTCAGCACAGGACAACTCAGAAGTGTCATCCCAGCTCCAGAGCTCCCTGTAGAACTGGCTGAGAATTTTGTTGACGCTTCAGCCCAGTTCAACTCCTCTCTCTGCCCAGTCCCACTTTGTTCGCTCTCCTCCCCAGCCCTCACTCCCAGGTGTTGCTGCCAAAAGTACTTTCAATAAGTTTCCTATGTGTAAATTTATTGAAATTTACAAATCTCCATTTCAGAGTCTGTTTCCCAGGTAACCTATTATAAGACAATACAAAAAAATTGAGAATCACCAGATTCGATGCTCACCAGGGCCATCCACTCATCCATTCAGCAAACAAATGCTTGGCACCTAGGCTAACTCTAGCCCTAGAAGTCTTCCTGAATGAGGAAGGATTCCAAGTGGGCCTTGAAGGGCAGGCAGAATGTGAAAGGAGGAGGAGAGGCAATAAATTTAATGGAGTTGGTGTGTGTGTTGTGCTGGTTGTATTTGTTTTATCTCAGCCTGTGGAGCATCCACCACAGTGGAGATGCCGTAAGCAAACGGATTTTTGAAATGATCATGGATTACCAAATTTACTAATTCCAGCTTTAGAATGGTAGTATCTGACCTCTACTGGGTGCTGGATTATTGCCCACTGAAAATTCTTTCTCCTGCCATGTGATGTGTCACACTGGCACCCCTCCTTTTTTTTTTTTTTTTTTTTTTTTTGTGTGGTACGCGGGCCTCTCACTGTTGTGGCCTCTCCCGTTGCGGAGCACAGGCTCCGGACGCACAGGCTCAGCGGCCATGGCTCACTGTCCTAGCCGCTCCGCGGCATGTGGGATCTTCCCGGACCGGGGCACGAACCCGCGTCCCCTGCATCGGCAGGCGGACTCTCAACCACTGCGCCACCAGGGAAGCCCTTTTTGTTTGTTTTTTTGCGGTACGCGGGCCTCTCACTGTTGTGGCCTCTCCCATTGCGGAGCACAGGCTCCGGACGCGCAGGCTCAGCAGCCATGGCTCATGGGCCCAGCCGCTCCGCGGCATGGGGATCTTCCCGGACCGGGGCACGAACCCGCGTCCCCTGCATCGGCAGGCGGACTCTCAACCACTGCGCCACCAGGGAAGCCTGGCACCCCTTCTTTAAAGTGGTGACCCATCTCCACCCCACAGCTAATATCAAAAAGCCAGAGGAAACTCCCAGCCCCATAGTATTATTTGCAACCTTTGTCTTGAACCTGCCAGCACTTTCCACTTTGAATCTTCTCTGAATTGTCCCTGCAGGCCTCAGCTGCTGGCCCCTTGTCTTGTCCCCTGCCCAGGGCTTTGCCGACTTTAATGACTGAGGTTGCCTTCCCAATCAGCCTTTGACTCTCTCCTTATCTGCATTCCAAATGTGTTCTTCATCCCGTCCGTCTTCTGCCAAGCCAAGGGTCTCCCCAGCTCAGGCCAGCCCAGGATCTATCCCAGCGTCACCCCAGGTGGCCAGGTGTTCTGTTGGCCTATAACCCCGTGACTACAGACCATGTTGGGCACTATTGAGATGCGTATCTGCAGCTCTTGGGGGTGCTTGGGGACTGTGGCTCTGGCTGGGACACAAAATTCAGGTGGTCTTCTCATTCTAAGCACAGCAAGAAATGTAGTGAAATCCCTTCCTTTCCAGGGTCCTTCTCCCACGTTTTCTTCTCCCACCTGGCATGGTGTGGCTTCTGGCTCCCGGTGCAGTCCCCCCAGGAGAAAGGCGTGTTTGAGGGGAGCTGAGCCCTCAAGGAGGCAGCTGGAGGCTTTGTCTTGAAAGAAATCAAACAGCCTGGGAAAAGGAGGAAGAGAGGAGAGGTTCTGTCCATGGTGCTGAACAACAATCACAGAAATAATTAGCCGCTGAGCTTCTATTCACGGATTGGCACTCAGCTGTGCACTATGAACAACCCAAGGGACACAGGGAACCCAGTTCCTGCCATAAACAGTCTTTTAATCAAGCTGGAGACAA
Source organism: Orcinus orca (assembly GCF_937001465.1). Classification (NCBI taxonomy): domain Eukaryota; kingdom Metazoa; phylum Chordata; class Mammalia; order Artiodactyla; family Delphinidae; genus Orcinus; species Orcinus orca. The sequence goes on along the minus strand of NC_064577.1, from coordinate 37,925,398 downwards.
TAAAACACGCATGTGAGAACACACAGGATTAATCCTAAACAGTCCATATAATGATGGGTCTCAGAAAACTGCACAGGGGGAAGGACTCTGGCCATCTTGTTAAAGGGATCCCTGAGATAAGCCCTGTTTTAGGAACTATGCCCTTTAAGGGGGGGGAACCCCACTTTATAATGAAATGTTCTTTAGTCACCATATCATTCCCTAGAGTATTTAAAGCCTAAAGGTCTTGGATATAAAATCAGTTGATCTAACTGCAGCAGTGCAGTTTAAATTTAAGTGCTAATGCTACGTTTGAAATGTAAACATATGATTGGTTTCTTAGTTATGTCTTTAAAAAGGATTGAAGAGAGTGTGAGATGTGTCTGGTGAGGTGCAGGACTGTGGGGTGGGCAGACGACCAGGGCCTTGCATGCTGGAATCTAGAGTTGCTCCAATAAGAATGAGAGAGATGTTGGTCCTGATGCCATGTCTCTGTGGGTTGGGTTTTTGTCCTGGGACTCCCAAATTTGGGGAGACTTTAGGGCTCAGACATAAGTTGGTGTGAGTGTGTGAATATGTGTGGAGGAGACCATGGAGATGGAATTCATTTGAGTCATTTTGGTTTGATCCAAATTAGTTTTAATTTGGTCCAGAGTATTAGTTCAATGTTTATTAGTAATTAGCTCCAACTCAGCCCAGGCCCCAGGGACTGGCTGTCAGGCTGTGTAATTGCTTCCCTGCCAGGAAAAAAGAGAATGGGGCTTCAATGTTTGGTAAATACTGGGTTGGGGAAGAGAAATGGAATATTTTTCTCTTCAGTCCATCAGTTTCATTATTCTCAACTGCTGTCCCAGTGGATTCTGCGTCCCCTAGACATCCCTGAAAATTCTGCCACATTTGGTATGGCTAGGGACAGGAGAAGAAATGCTGGGAGGGGTACCTGGGAGAGAGTCTAAGCCCTTCTCAGAGGAAAGTCAGCCATATCTGGATGGGCAGCGGGACTGCACCAGTCATGTAAATCCAGCCATCTCTGACGTACTGCCTCCGGCCCCAGTTTCTACCCTACTTTCCCCCTACTTTCTGCCTTTAGCAGAAATCCATGAGCCTTCCTTTTCGGGGGCTCCAGAGACTTCATTTCCAGGTCTCCCTCTTGCTCCCTGCCCAGCAGCATCAACACTGGAGCCAATGCTGAATCTCCCCACTCCCTGCCCCCTCCAGCCCCATATGCACCAGGGGCCAGTCTTGGGAACTGCAGGAAGGGTAGGGAAAGCATGCAGGGTCTGTTGACATGAGTGAGTCACTCTGAGTGGGAGTAGATGACAAAGAGAATATGACTCAGGGAAGGGAATACAGTGTGGGTGAAGGCAAGGGGTTTGCACATTCTTACCTGCTCAAGGAAATATGGAAACTCAGGGGTGTTGGAGTGGGGGTACCCACTGATGGCTTGACATTCTCAGGTCTCTCTTGAGGTCACTCGTGTATATGGCATTGTCTTCCTGATCTTGTCCCATCTGCATTCTTTGGCGCTTCCCTGTGTATTTTGTCTTCATCTCTTTAGTCCTTCTTAGTCAGTGAGGTTGGTGAACAGAAGTCTCAGGGAATCTGTAGCCAATGACCCCCAAGCTACTGAACTGGGTGCACATCCATCAGAAGAAGATGGAGCTAGTGGCCAGTGTCCTGGCCTGAGTTTTGGAGCAGAGTCTGCCATGGAAAAAGACTCTTAAGGGTCTGTCTTAGTCACTGGACATAGCAATAGCCTGTCTGGGCCTCTCTTTTTGGAAAATAGGGCTAGGAATATTATCTTGGCTGCTATAAGATGTTGCCTTCCTTCTGTGGCCAGCACCTTGAAAGGAGCAGCAGGACAAAATAAACTGAAGAGGCCAAACTATACAAGGAAAAAGAGCAGGGGGTATTGCCACAAGCCACGCAGGACTGGCAATCACCTGCCTCAGGGCCTTTGCACATGCCATTCCCTTCAAATGGAAGGCTCCCCTCCCACCCCCAATATATCTGGGTGGCCAATTCCCTTACCTCTTTTAAATATTTGTTCATATTTCACCTTCTCAGTAAAGCTTCACTGATCACACTATTTTAAAATGTCACCCCACACCCAGCATTTTCTATCCTCCTTTTCTATTTTATTTTTTCCCCATTATTACTTATCACCATCTAACGTGCTGTATCTTATACTTATTTCTTATGTTTATTGGATACCTCCTTCCACTAGAATGCAGGGTTCACAAGGGTAGGGATTTTTGTCGGTTTTAGTCATGGCAGTATCTCCTGTATCTAGAAAAGCACCTGGCATGAAGAAAGTGCTCCATAAATCTTAGTTGAATTAGTGAATTAACAAAGACAATTCTGAGTGCTCTTAGGACAAGTTATATGCCCAGCAGTGAGTTACCCACTGTAGGAGATGAAGTGGACAAGGTCTCAGAATGGGATTTGGGAGAGCTGGGCTTGAGCCCCAGCCCTGTTCCCCACCAGCAGTAAAGAGAAGATAAGGCAGCTCCCCGCATCCTCCCAAGTAGTTGTGAAACTCAGGCCCTGCGATGGAAGTAAAAGCATGTTGTAAATTATAAAGGGCTGCCTCTCACGGCCCCTCTCATTCTGGCGCTACCATTTTGTCTGGGGCTTAGTGATGGTGTCGTCAGGTGAGGATGGTGTAATTAGAGATTTCTTGGGGGAAGTGAGTCTTGAGCTGGGCTCTAAATGTACAGGGAACAACAGTGGCAAAGGCCAAGGGGAACAAGCCATTTGGGGTGGGAGAGCAGCAGGGCCTCTATGGAGATCGTTTCTTTTAAAGTCTTTTTTTAAAAAATATTTATTTATTTATTATTTTATTTATTTATTTTGGCTGCGCTGGGTCTTCGTTGTGGCATCTGAACTTCTTAGTTGCGGCATGCGGACTCTTAGTTGTGGCATGCGGACTCTTAGTTGTGGCATGCATGTGGGATCTAGTTCCCCGACCAGGGATCAAACCCGGACCCCCTGCATTGGGAGCGCGGAGTCTTACCCACTGGACCACTGATGCTAATTCAAGATGCAGGGGACTAAGGTAGCTTCTGCTGGGGCCACAACTTCTAAGGCTGGTTGCCCTGGCTGAGCTGTGTTCTACTTAAGGCATGCTTGTTACCAGGAACTGTAACTCACTGACTGCCTGGGTGTGTTGCTGTTTGGCAAAGAAAACAGGCAACCTCAGGGCAGCAGAGATGGGCCTCAGAGGCTGAGCTGGAAGGTCTGAGACTCCAGCCCTTCTCCTGGGGCCCAGCAGACTATTCACTTTGCACAGAGCTATTTTAACTGCCCCTGCCTTCTCCCTACGTTACAGCTTTTTGGTTGCGGTCCCCATTCCTGACCATGGTTTCTGTGTGTCTCAGTGATGTTCTCAAGAGAGCGCATTTCTGGTGCCCTTGAATCAGACTACGGATGAAGCAGTCACTCGTCCACCTCTCATCCAAGCCCCTGTGGCCTGGAGGGGGGCAAAGTCACATGGCACATGGCTGGCGGGTGTATGGCTTCCCCTTTCATGTCAGGGGGCAGGGAGAATTGATTTAGAAAGGCAGTCGGGCAGAGAAGGCCAAGTGGCTGGGGCTGAGTACAAGTCCTCAATACCACTTTGCAGGCAGGGCTCCCAGGGTAGATCCTGGGAAAAGGAAACAGGGCCCTTCCCAGAGTGACCCTGCCTGAACCTTAAGCTTTACCTTCATTGTCGCATTACTCACTCACGACCCCTCAATGTCTACCTCTGCCCTGCCCACTTCTGCCCATGCCGTCTCCCCACCGGGCTCTTCTCCACTGATTGAAATCCACCCGTCCTTCAAAGCTCAGTTCTGCCCCATCTCCTGCCAGAATACTTCCTTAGTCTCTCCGTCCCCTTGATCCCAGCCCTCCTCTCCTTCTCTCTTACGGCTCTTCAAGAATGATGAAGCAGAAGAGGAATTGGATAGGAATTTGGGTCCTAACTTGCTGCAACGATTTCTTGCTGTTTGGACATGATTTTGTCCAAACATTTTACCTTGTCTGGGTTTCTTCACTCAACTGGGGAGGTTGAACCAGATCAATGACTTTCAGTCTATCTTTTTCCACCCATGAGTGCACATGCTTGCCTCTCCGTCTGGCTACTCCAGGACTACTCCAGGGGCTGTAGTAACACAAACCCTTATCCCCCTCTCCAAAAAGCTCATCAGAACGATGACCAAAAATGGCATTGCAGGGATACCCTCGCATCTGTCCTAATTTACATCACAACATTCAAAGCTTTTGCACCTGATATTTAGGAATGATTTACTGAGCACCTGGGTCACTGTCTTGAGAAACTCCAGGCTTCCCAGGTCTCTCCACGCAGGGGCTAAGATGCTCTGATTCTGGCTTTCTGGGTGTGCCCAAGCACTGGTCTACTCAGGGAGAAGCAAAGCTGGGCCAGGGCCTGGTGTCCAGTGTGCATGCCCTTCACTGCCAGGGACCCCATTGCCACCCATTTCCCCCATTGCCACCTCCCCCTGCCTGAACCCCAGACTATGGCCAATGGCAGGGAAAGTGGGTCAAATGCCCAGATTCCTCCTCTGGGCTCAAGCAGATCCAGCTCAACGTGCTCCCCAGCCCTGCTCCCTGGGGCTCTGAGCTGCCTTTTTCCATATCTCCACGTCCCTTTCTCTGGTCTCCAGTGAATACTGCCATACAGGGAGACTGATTTACCACGCCTTGCAAAAGTTGAGAGATGCTAATAGACCCCCTGCGGATGACAGGATGGGGCAAAGGCTGGCATGGAGAAGGCAGACTGCACAGAGGCTCCCACCCTGGCACTGAGCACTGCGGGCTGCGCTGGCTCCCACACTTCAGAGACACCCTCATCAAGGTCATTCCTACCTCTGGGTGAACAAGCCAGGCTCAAGGGCACTGCTGGCTTGCGCTGCGGGGGCCTCTAGGCAGCACAGAGAGCCTCCCTGGCGAACCCAGGTTGGAAATTTTTCCTGCTCTAGGCACAGTCCAGCACTGATTTCAGAGCCTGCATGTGGTGCCTGCAGGTGCAGGGTGCCCTGTTCCGATGGAACTTAAAGCCCCAGGAAGGAGGAAGAAAAGTACACTTACTAGGACCTGGGGGGTAATGGTGACTCCTTCAGGCATCATCTCATTTGTTCCTCACTTCCCTACAGCCCTGAGCTGCAGGCAGCACTATTCTCTATATTTACAGGGACATTGCCTACAACCCAGAGACACCAAGCAGCTGGCCCAGGGTAACACAGCTGGCCAGAGGCAGTGCAGGAATTCTGCCAGGCCCATTGCCCAAACCAGGGTGAGAAAAGCCAGGAACTGGAACCCCGTTTAGGGTGGACAGAACGGGGCATGTTTCTTCCTTCCCTTGCCCTGGGTGGGGGTGAAGAGCCTCTTCCTGCACCAGCTCCCACTTGCCTCTCTTGAGACCCCAGCCAGGGCAATATCTTTTCTGTTCAAGAAGGAAGAGAATCCTCATCTCCTGAAGGCAGAAATCAATAATTTACGAACTACGGCTCCAGCCAGAGCAGAGAACGATTTCTTTTAAATGTTTCTTAAAAACACAATATTAACAAGTCTTCTAATGGGTGAAAAAATTTGAATTAGGGGAAATGAATGTTTTACGAGTTGGCTGGGGAGCAATCCCGGAGATGGGCACGTGGGGAGGCAGGAGATAGTCTTGGATCGGGACTGGCTGAGCTATCCTGGGGCTCCAGGCCTGAAGCCACAACTCAAAGGGCAGAGCAGGTTCAGAATCAGGCCCAGCAAAGGGCCCCAAATGGCCTCCATCCCTGACATTTGTTAGGTGATGGCCACGGGTGTCCAGGTCTAAAACTACTGCAGATTTTAAATTCTGGCTTCTTGGGACCTGCTCCCCTAGAATGGTCCTCCAGACCTTCCCGCCCAGGTGGCTGTAGGCAGAGTCACGCTTTATGGAATACTGTGTTACGTTCAACATATATCACTCTCCCGGCGTCACTGTGCAGCCGAGGATACTGCCCTGCCCTGCCGACTGTGGCTTTGCCGATAGATTGCAGCTCATCCAAGCAGAGGTCTTAACTGTGCTTGCTTGGATGGCTTGGCCTCTTGGGCTCCAGCCCTGCACCCTGAGAAGAGCATGCCTCATGCAGCCACTGCTCCTTCAACCTGGGTCCCGGGAGGAGAGACAGGTGGGGCAGAGCTGAATCCCACCACAACCGGCCTGCAGACTCATGAGCTCATCATTATAAGACGCTGAGATCTGGGGGGTGGTTTGTCACAGAATCAGCATCATCACAGAAAAGTGAATACACCTTCCCAGCCCCTCTGCCTCCACCCCCTTGTCTCCTTGCCCCTTTGCCCAGGCCCCCCATTGTCAGATGCATTCCCTTGGAAGAGTACCCGCTTTCCTCCCAGACATGCTCCTACCAAAGAGGGCAAAGCAAGTTCCCCCAACTTTTTCCATTATGAAAGCCCTTTTACATCATCAACCCATGTCTCAGACCCCCAAGGTTCAGCAGTTTTATTCTGGTCACCATCGACTGGGACCAGATTGGGGGGAGGGACACGGTGTTAAAAAAGCAACTCTGAATTTGTTACCCTTTAAAATTGATTTGTTTTTATCCAATATAGCAGCAGTTTACAGACATTTGAAAATCAGTACACAAACAGAAAAGCTGTAGTACTTATTCTGTCGTTGTTTGATACACTACAGATTTGTGGATTCTTTGCAATCTGAGACTCCGAGGTACCGGGAAAAAACGTGAATTTTACTGTAACATAGACCACTCACCAGCAAGCCCCTTAAACACTCTGGTTTTCAGTTTTCTCTTCTGTAAAATGGTGAGAAGCACACCCGTGCTGTAGGGTTTTCCTAAATATTACGTTTGTGAAAACATTAGTGGCAAAGCACTTGGCGGACATGGGAGGCGCTTGGCTAATCTTCTTTCTGTTCCATCTTTGCTGCTTATTTAGCCCTGTGACCTCGGGCCAGATTTAGAGCCAGCTGTGGGCCTCAGTTTTCTCATCTGCAGAATGGGGAGCACATACTTATCTCCAAGTATTATTGGGAGGATGATCCAGAGTTCTGAATGTAAATGAACCTGGTGCACAGTAGGCACTAAACTAGTTTTCCTCTTTCTTTCTTCTTTGCCATCCCCACATATCTTTTTTCATGACTGTGTGCAAGTCACACCTTCTCCAAACAGCTTTCCCAAGACCCCCACTCTGCCCCGGAGCCTCCTTTAGGACAAAGCTCTTCTCCAGGAATGCATTCATCACAAGCTAAAGACCCAATAGCTGATGTCAGTAACAGAGAAGTCCTAATCACAAATTGATTTAAGACCCTGTTTACACCCCTTAACCATGATCATGTGTTCCTTTGACCTGCAGTCCTGAACCTTAATTAAAGCAATTAAGCGCTGGGCAGTGAGTGACAGTCTGGATTTCTCAGCCCTCTGCCAATTTCACACTTGCCTTCGCTACCCGAGGCCAGACTGGGTCAGCCCAGCTACACCTGGTGTTCATAACGTGGCCAGGCTCTCACCTAAGTGACTTGATCACTCTTCAAAAGGGAACTGGAAATAGAATCTCACCAGGCAGGGACAAAACAAGGCAAGAGGAGTGTTTTGCTGAAGCAGGGACCACGCGACTTTTTTTTTTTTTTTTTTAGCACAGACCTCCTATTTTCACATCAGTAACTGGGCCACAGTGACCTACATCAGCCTCCTAGGGGCTAAGATATGTTCTCCTCTCCCACATGTCCTCACTAATATCCTCTTACCCCGAACTTTGCTCTCTGTTCTGAGGACAGAGGCAGGATATTAATATTACTAATAGTTAGGATTGGCTCCGCATTCATTTGTGCCAGGCATGGCACTGAAATGTAGTTCAAAGTGTGGTGGCTAAGAGCTCCATTTCTGGGCTTGAGTCCCAACTCTGCTGTGTGACCTTGGACAAATTACTTAACCTCTCTGAGTCTCGGTTTTCTCATAAATCAAATGAGGCAGTAATAGCACTGGCATTTAGGGCTGTTGTGGGGGCAAAAGGAAGTAATGCTTATAAAGTGCTCGGTGCAGTGACTGGCACATCAGAAGAGCTCAAGAATTGTCAGATATCATTATACTTTGATGACGAAATGACTTCTCCCAATAACCTATGGACTAGCTGAACTTATACCTCTTTTACACACGAGGAAATGGAGACTCAGGGACGTTAAGTAACCTGCCCAAAGTCACACAGCAAATAAGAGGCGCTGAGCCCAGCTCTGTGTGGCTTCAACCCTTGCTCACAGCCCTGGGAAGCCACTCTGTGTCAACGAAGGAACAAATGCCTCCTGGGTGTCCAAGGTGGGATCCCATCTGAGAGCCCCATCTGGGGAAAAGCAGTCGGGCCGTGAAAAGACTGAGTTCAGAGCCACAGACCTCGGGGTTGACAACAAGCTCCATGCCTCACTGGCTCCGGGCCTTCACAAGTTCTTGGCATTACTCAGCCCTCAACTTCCTCCTCTGTACAATGGGTGTGAACGCCTGCCTGTGGTGGTGATCGGTACACGAACACTGGGGGCAAGGTGGTGCAGCACAGTGCGTGGCACAGAGTGGATGCTCATGAAATGTGAACTCCTCTTTCTGCTCCTCTAAGGGTTTTGGAGTTGAGAGTCCCTGCAGTCACACCTCAGCCAGGCCACCTCCCACCCTGCTGATACATGGTGCTGGTCTTAAGTGAGACTGCAGTCCATCAGTTCCCGGACACTTCTGTGCTGAACGTTCACACAGCACAAGCTCGACTGTGGGTGACGCTCTACCAGCTCTCTGGGTGACCTTGGCGAATTACTACTCTATGTGACTCAGTTTCCCCACCTGTCCCATAAATGGTTTGGCCTAGATTGGGGGCCCAGTCAGCACATCTTGGACGGTGGGCTGCATCGGAATCATCTAGAAAAATATTTTAAAATACAAATTCCTGGCCCCATCCTCTGGAAGATCTGCTTCACTAGGGGGGGAGGGGGCCTGGGAAACTGTATTTTACTTTTTAAAAATTTTATTTATTTACTTTATTTATTGGCTGCATTGGGTCTTCGTTGCTGCACGCAGGCTTTTCTCTCCAGTTGCGGCGAGCAAGGGCTACTCTTCATTGCAGTGCGTGGGCTTCTCACTGCAGTGGCTTCTCTTGCTGTGGAGCACGGGCTCTAGGCGCGCGAGCTTCAGTAGTTGTGGCGCACGGTCTCTAGAAAACAGACTCAGTAGTTGTGGCTCGCGGGCTCTAGAGCACAGGCTCAGTAGTTGTGGTGCACGGGCTTAGTTGCTCCGCGGCATGTGGGATCTTCCCAGACCAGGGATCGAACCCGTGTCCCCTGCATTGGCAGGCAGATTCTTAACCACTGCGCCACCAGAGAAGTCCCTATTTTTTTACTTTTTATTTTATTTTTTAAAGATGAAAGGGTGTTTTTTTTAATGAAGTATAGCTGATTTACAATGTTGTGTTAGTTTCAGGTGTACAGCAGGTGATTCAGTTATACATACCTATGTATCTTTTTTTTTCAGATTCTTTTCCCTCATAGATTATTATAAAATATTGAGTATAGTTCCCGGGAATCTGTATTTTTGAATGTTTCCCCCCAGTGATTCTGTTGCTCAGTCAGGCATGGGAACCATCAGCCGTTTCTAAACTCCTTGTGGCTCCCCCAGGCTGCTGTTCCAAGCAGGGCCACGCTGCCTCTCTGTGTGCTCCCCTCCCTCTGGTGCCACCCTGCACCCCAGCCTGGGCTGGCTGGTGAAGCAAGGGATTAGGACATGATGGTTGGAAGGAGGAATGACTTTCCAGGTCAAACAGGAACTTTGCCAGATGCCTTGGGGCAATCACATGCTCCCTGGGAAATGTTCCCATTTTCTACTGGGGATGAGGTACTTCTCAGCTGGGAAAATTCACGCCCATGTGGTTAGATTCCCTTCATTCCCCGCAGACCATCCCACCCCAGACACACATACCAAGGAATCGAATCTGTCCAGGCCTTGGCTTTGCCCATGCTTTGAAACAGCTGGGGGTTTGGAATTTGCTAGGGCTGGGGTGGTGGGAGGGGCAGCTAGACTTTTTCATTAATTTCCGAGAGGTGGGTGGGGTCCCACGGGAAATGTTTTGGTTTTTTTTGCTTTTGCTGTTGAGAGTAATGGGCACCAACCATCAGAGTGGGGGTTTTTTTTGTTTTTTTTTTTTTAATATTTATTTATTTGGCTGCGCCAGGTCTTAGCTGCCTCATGGTAACGTAGGATCTTTAGTTGGCATGCGGGCTCTTTTAGTTGTGGCATGAGGGATCTAGTTCCCTGACCAAGAATCGAACCCACGCCCCCTGCTTTGGGAGTGCGGAGTCTTAACCACTCGACCACCAGGGAAGACCCCAGAGTGGCCTTTGAAATAAGAAGACCAACACATGGTGAGCAAGAAATAAGGGTCAATCATGACAGGAAAGCTGTTAGACTATGGAAAGAACTGGGTTTGGTTTTGTTTTCAATGATTTTATTTGTTAGAATCAGAACAAAATCCAAAACTTACAAAAACGGTTTCCTCTGAAAAGTGCCACCTTCAGTTCACACACTTAGGCCCGCCCCACAGGCAGCCACCACTCCACTTTCTTACAGATCCTTCCAGAGACGGTCTATGTCAATCAGTGCACGTAGGAGGAAATTACTCTTGTTCCCCCAGAAAAGGTAACACATTATACACGTTCTTTTGCCCCTTGATTTTTCTAGTTTACTTGTCTTGAAAATCTTTCCAGTTTGGCACAGAGTAGCCACATTTTTTAAACAGTTTTGAGACAGTTGCTGGTATTCCATATTATGGACAATTCATTTAGTAAATCCTCTATTAACAATTTAAATCATTTTCTAACCTTTTGTTTTACAAGAGGTGCTTCAACACAACAGCCCTGCAAGTACCCACTTCTATGCTTAATCTGTGAGATAAATATTTGGGAGCAGAATTTCTGGGTCAGAGGGCATATGAATTTTTAATTTTGTTAGGGTCAAATTGCCTTCTTCAGAGATTGTACCAATTTACACTCTTTTATATAGCAATATAAAAGTGTGTTAACAAATATTTTTTATCTTTGCTGATTTGATAGGTGAAAAAAAGTGCTGTCTCCTTCTAGCCTAATTTGCTTTTCTTTCATGAGCAAAGTTGAGCATCTTTTCATGTGTCTGAGAGCTGTTTGTTCTTCCTTCCTTGTGAACTGTCTGTTTATACTCTTCACTTGCTAACTTTGCATCTGGAGTGCTGTTCCTTTTTCTTATGGATTTGGAGGAATCTTTACATATTAAGAAAACGACCCCTTTGCCTGGTGCTAAGAGATGCCAGCTTGTTGTTTGCTTGTGGTATTCTTTCCCATGGCAGAAATTCTTGACTTTTATGTAGTCCAACTTATCAACCTTCTCTTTATGACTTCTAGGTATTGTATCACATTTTAAAGGTCTTCCTACCTCCAAGTTAACGTTTAAAATCTCAATATTATTTTTCTGGTGTCATTTTCTTTTTTTCTGTTTACGCCTTTGATGGATATGACATTTATTTTAGTATAAGGTGTGAGACAGGGATCTAAATTTTTTTCCAGTTGTTCCATGCTATATAATGAACAATCCATCTCATCTCCAGTAATTTGAAACACGATCTTCACCACATACAAAATTGCTGCTGCTGTCTGTTTTCCTGATAGAGTTGGGTTATTTTTTCCTGTTCCATTGATCTGTTTGTCTATTTGTGTTGTTTTACTCACCATAGCTTTACACTGTTTTAAATATCCCGTCGGTATGAGCCCCCTCACTATTCTCTTTTAGGTTTCTGCCTATTCTTGCTTGGTGATTTTTCTGTATAAACTTTAGAAAGAGCTTGACTGATTCGCAAAAGGAAGATGTTTCAGTGGTGGTGTGGGTGGTACGCTGCTTGCCCCCTCTGGTCCTGACGTGGAGCGCCCAGCAGAGAAGATGCGATGGTGCCGGGCAGTTACATGTGACTCCTTTTTCCTTTCTCTCCCTTACTCAGGTAAGGCTTTCTGGAGGAAGAGGAGGGGTAGCAGAGAATCTCAGAGCAAGGGATAAAAGAGGCCTCCTGGCACCACTTTCTGGGGAAGAAGAGACAGACCCAGAAGAGGCTTCTTGGAAGAGGAACCAAAATCAAAGCTGCAGAGAGGGTTCCTTGTGGAGATTGGAAAGGAGTGGGTGGGTGAGGAGCTCAAGGCCAGCTGGGAGGCCCTTGCCTGGCCGGGGCTGGCCTGGAATTGATGAAAGGTGTGGTCAGAGAGAGGCAGTCAGCCTATGAGTTGAGAGGCTGGCCTTCAGTGAGCCAGCTGCCCAGGCTGCCTGGAAGATGGGCAAAAATGGAACGGAAGCCAGAAACCCCAATGGCCTCTCCAGGCCTGTTGGCTCCCAGAGGCCCTGTCTCATGTTCCTTCTGGTGACACAGGGCCCCTGCCTCCAGGGGAACCATGACATGGGGTTTTGACTTGACTGCTGTAACCAGGTGGGTACATTTACTCATGGAGAGGGATCAGAAGCTGGATTTTGAGAGCCTGTGATGGGGTTGTGTGTCCTGGGCTACAACAGAAGCACCTCGAGGGGATGTTGCAGTTTTATGAGAAGCTGTGATTCTCTAGACCAAAGAAGGCAGCAGGAGCTCAGTCCTGGGGGCAGAGGGTGTGGAGTCGGAATGCACCACGATGGGGAGATGGCTAGCACCGGGGAGAGAAGGGAGGCTGGATGAGCCTGAGCTTGGGTCCCAATCACAGCCCTATCTTCTTCCGGGAAAGGATGGATGAGGAAGGAAATGAGTGCATGGGTGGAAATGAGCCCAGATGTTTCTCTGTCTGCCCAAGGCTTCACTCATTCCCAACCAGAGGAATTCTCACTCCGGGAAGTCCTCCCAGGTAAGGACCCCCTCTGCCCCGAGCAGGCTGGTATACACTGCTGTAGACATGTGCAATGAGCTGCTTTTGCCCCGCTGCAGCGGCCTCCTTCATAGCCCCTGTCCAGAGTGGCTGGGACCATCTCCTGCCTCTATCCATCCTAAAGCTGGCTCTTCTCTCTGCTCGCTTCTGGGCTAGCCTGGGCTGGGAGTAGAGTCCTGCTTTCCTGCCTGAGGATCTAACAAGGTTTCTTTCCTCAGCAGCTCAGATCACAGAATGTCATCAGGTCCAACAGCCACCCACCCCCGAAACTTACCACCTAGAACAGTGACACCCAGAGAAGGCAGATGAGGGTCCCGCAGTCACACGGCAAGGTCATCATCGATGAGACCAGAATCCAGGCTGCTGGCTTCTAGCTGCAGGTCTCCCACCTACTCTCGGCCCCCCACTCCCCGTGCGCTGTGGTGCACAAGCTGCATCCCATCCCTGGGAGCATCTGCCAGCTAGATATGGGGGATCCAATGAGGACTCTGAGAAGTTGATAGAGCCCCAAGATAGGAGGCACCTGGATCCCTGGGCGTGTGGAACAAACACCCTCTACTCCAACTCTGAAGACAATAACTGAGCTGTTGCCCAAGCCATAAAAAATGAACCTTTATTGTGTTTAGCCATGAAAACTTGGGTTACTATGTGTTACAGCAGCTGGCTTACCCTGACTCGCACAAGACCCGACACGGTCTGGCCCCCCTCTGCACTCACCCGCTTCTCTCCCTCTCCCTCACTCTGTCCTGGCCACCGGCCTTCCTGCTGCTCCTCAGACACTCCAAGCTCATGCCCACTGCAGTGCCTTTGCCATGCATTGTTCCCTCCTCCTGGAATGTTCTTCTCCCAAAGGTTTTTTTTAATAAATTTATTTTTATTTATTTAGTTTTGGCTGCGTTGGGTCTTTGTTGTTGCATGCAGGCTTTCTCTAGTTGCGGCGAGCGGGGGCTACTCTTCATTCCGGTGCACAGGCTTCTCATTGCGGTGGCTTCTCTCGTTGTGGAGCACGGGCTCTAGGTGCGTGGGCTTCAGTTGTTGTTTCTGAACAAATATCACCTCCTCAGAGAGAGACAACCCCTGGTTACCCTTTTAAAGCAGCTCCGCCATCACTCTGCATCCCCTGACTCTGCTCTATTTTTCTCCAGAGCAGTTATCGTTACTTGACATTCATTATCTATCTCCTCCTGTGTCTGTCTGTCCCTGGTGCCTAGAACAGTGACTGGCACATGGTTAAGTACTTAATCAATAGTCTTTGAGTGGAGAAATGAACAGTCTTCTCTCTGATTCTTTATGTATTTCATTCTCCGTTTTCTCATCCATAGAATGGGGGGTGCATGTTGAGGAGGACGATGCAGGTTAAGTGTGCGGCACAGAGACTACACACGGATGCCCCAGGAAGTGCAGTTTCTAGTGTCCTTAGGGATATAGAAGGCAGAGGCTGCAGAAAGAAAAGTTTGAATGGTGTGATGGCACCTGCCCTCCCAAGAGAGGGGGTGGGGCTGAGCCAGCAAGCTCGGGATCCTCGGCTCGGCCGCCAGCTGCCAACACTGACAGGCACGTGGAGCTTCACCGGTGCAGGTAACTGAACTAATGGAGTGAGCTGATGGGAAGGAGGGAGGTTTAGGCTGCACTTTAGGTGATAAACCACAGAGTTGGCATCTGAGAGGCTGTAGCCACAGGTGGAAGGAGTTCACCTGCCAGCCTTTCCAGCCTGCAGGGTGGCGACCCAGGGGCTCCTGCACTTGTGGCCTGAGGGAGATGGACAACTTCAAGATTGCCCTCTGGTTGTTGGAGATGGAGATGGGCTTTCAAAGAGAGAATAGCACAGGTGAAGGCATGGAGTTGTGAAATAACAGAATAACGGAGTGCTTGCCAGTTAGGATGGTGAGAGGAAGGTGTCATTGGTGGCCCTAGGATGGTGGGTGGAGTCAGGAACTGACCTCAGAAAAGCCATGTGGGGAGGGCTGAGCGCTAGACTAGGAGCCAGGAGACCTGCCTTTCAAATCCCAGGTCCGCCATGAACCATGGATCCTTGAGCAGGTCATTTACTTCCTCTGTGCTTCAGTTTCCTCATCTGTTGAACTGAAGATAGAGCCCCTTACATGAGGCGAGGTGGAGAAGGAGGGGGTGCCTGTGCAGCTTGAAAATTGCAGAGTGTTTGGTTACTTGGACTGAGAGGTAGACAGGAACAGCTGAGACATTCTCCTGGGGCGGCTGTGATGGGAGGGCTAAGGGTCAACCGGGAAATGACTTTGCTGAGAAGAGAGAGGGAGAGAACAGAGAGAGGAAACCCAAAATGGGCTGCAGGGGGGAGGAGAGGAGCTGGAAGCAGTTCCAGCAGGCGACCAGATGTGGCCAGTGGACAAGATTGCTGGTGTCTCATGACAGAGTCCGTCCAGCCGCTTTCTGTGGAAGCAGTGAGAGTGCAGACTGGGTCCCTGTGGCTGTCGGTAGGCTGTGCACCAACACCCTGGTGTCCCACCATCTAGGTACATGGTAGGACTGCGTCCTCCATGCCTTTGAAGCGCAGCATGACCACGTGACTGGCTTTGGCCAATGACAAGTGTGTGGAAACGATAGCATCACTTCCAGGTGGAAGCTGGAAGAGCTAAGTATGACTCCCCACGGAGGCGGACTCCATCAGCCCCCCACCCATACCCCCTGGACCTTTCTTTTACCTGCAGCGTCTGCATCTCGGTGCCTGAGCACTTTCTCTAGACCCCAAAAGACAGTCTGCCTGCATTCTCAACAGGCCCGAGCGCCCGGAAGTTACAAACCACCCCCCCCATCAGCCCCCATCAGTGACTGGGGAGCTGAGATGTAAATACCCCAGCTCGCTCACCCCTCAGGTGGGCTCGCCCTTAGCAGGCAGGTTCCTCATCACATGCTTGGGATTTCCCATTGGGATTAAGTTCGTTCACCCACAGTGGCAGCTGGCTTCCTGTCCCTGTTGCGTTTTCCCACTCCACACCAGTGCTCCGTGCACCTCCCAAATAAACTCTTTCTGTGCACGTCTTTGTTCCTGGGTCTGTTTCTGGAAGGCCATGTTCCTCTTTCCTGCTGTCATGACAACCCCCTGAACAAGGAGAGAGTGGCTGCTTTGTCATGCCAGGCCTCGGGGTGCAGATAACTAGAAGCAGAGCCCCCAGTGGACTGACCGTGGACAGGCTTCAGGAGTAAGAAACCCAGGGGCCGACATTTGTGCCTCTCACCCACTATCCTCTCGGGTAAAAAGTTCAAATTCCTGGCAGGAAGAATCTGGCTGGCTAGCTCCAGTCAGATGTCCTCCTTTGCTCCAATTAGCTAAATCCAGGAGTGGGGAAGAAGCTGGGGCACGCTGGGGCCAGGCCCGAGGGTGGCCAGTTCCTGGAGGATGGGGAGGTGTGAGTCTGCCATCCACTCACACCTCCTCTCCGAAGGTCTTGCTGTTCATTTCTCCAGAGAGCAGGGGTCTCTGTCACTGAATTCAACCCTCACTGAGGTTCTAATTGATGTGTCCTGGGCACCAGGTGCCATAGAGACAATCCTCACACCCCTTGTTAAGACAAGGGGGTCCACCAACCACAGCATTGATCTGACTGAGCTAATCAGCACAGTTGCACGTGGACAGAAAGTGCTAGAATTTCCTTCATCTGCTCCCCAGGTTCCTACATGGAAGGCTCAGGTTTGTCAAAAAGTCCAGAGCTGATTTTCATTGACTCATCATATTAAGATTCTGTCAGTGGAGGGGATTCCCTGGCGGTCCAGTGGCTAGAACTCGGCGCTTTCACTGCTGGGGCCCAGGTTCAATCCCTGGTCAGGGAACTAAGATCCCGCAAGCTGCGCAGTGAGGCCAAAAAAAAAAAGAAAAAAGAGATTCCATCAGTGGAGTTTTTCCTGGAGACGGAGGCCTGCCCTTTGACTCAGCTGTGGAGCTGCCCACAGTGTTCCCTCAGCTCAGTCTCTCCCCCCACCACCCCTCCTCTCCCTGGGGACTCTCTCTGGGTGCCTCCAGGCCCAAATATCCTCCTGCTCTTGGAGGGAGCCTGGCCAGAGGCCCTGTTGTTATTTTCACTCCTGTTCTCATAACAGTCCCTGTGGAAGGAAAGAAAAATGTCACTTAGATAAAGACACAGAGCATAAAGAAGAAAAAGACCGAAGAGCGACATGACATTTGGGAAAGTTTAGATAAGAATGGCCTGGGCAGGGCTGAGCTTGAGGGGAGGAAGGTCAGAGCCTGGGGGAATGGGGACGTCAGACGAATGACAGGGTGACAGGAGCTGTCTGGCCCTGGGTTCCTCTTTCATAATGATCAGAGATTGCTCCCTGAGCTCTGCCAGAGCGCTTGCTATATGCTAAGAAGCTTCCATTCATTGTCACATTTAATCCACATGACGACCCTAGGAGGGCGTTACTATTATTCATTCAGTGGATGATGGGGAAACTGAGGCCCAGGGAGGTAAAGGAACTTTCCCAGGGTCCCCTATCCAGCCTGGACACTGTCTGACATCCATCTGACACCAAATCTTACCCACCAAGGCCCTGGGCTACCAGGACCCCTCTGGTTTTCAGGTTCAGAGTAACTGAGATGTCTGAGATAGTAAAAAGCTTAACCTAAGCAGGTGAGACTTGCTTAGCGAGCAGTCCTCGTGCTCCTGGAGAATAGGGTGGCAAACTGGAAAGAAACTAGCTTGCAAGTCAGAAATAACAGTGTCCACCCTGGCTCTGCCTCTTACTATCATGTTACCTTGAGTAACTTACTGTACTATTGTGAGCCTCAGTTTTCTCATCTGTGAATGGACTAATAATACCTACTCTGTAGGGTGTGCTATCTGGCCCAGCTCAGGTACTCAGTAAGTGGGAAGATTGCCCCTACGTTATGGCTTCCCCGGCATCTTCTTCTCCAGCGTGCAGGGTTTCAGAGCCTCAGTACAGCCCCGATGACTTTTTCGCAGAACTTTCTGGTGGGGAGCCAGCTGCACACACACACAAGCCACCCCCTCCCCCTGGTACAGACCCATCTCTGCTCCAGCTTCTAGAAAAGGGGAGGGAGGGGACTTAACGGCTCAAGTAGCCAAACCACTGGCCGGGCAGAAATGCAGCCGGCCTCAGCGGTGACTAGAACCAGGGCCTCTGGGGCCACCAGGCCTCACTCCTACTGTCTTATCTCTGATCCCCTGGGTGTCGCCTCCTGCTCAGACACCTTGCTGTTGTTCCAAGGCCTAATACTCCACTGAGGACCAAAGCTCTTCTCTCCAATTCCAGTTACAAACACACAAACAAGGAAAGACTCCAACTGGCCAGACTTGGGTTGCCCATCACCTTCTCGACCAATCATTGAGACCCAGAAGCAGAAAAGGACCATGAATGGCCAGGCTTTGATCAGGTGATCACACCCAGACCAATCATTTTTAGCAAGATGGCCACTCCCATGCAGATCCCCTAACTAGAGCAGGAATGGACAGTTCTCTGTCCAGAAAAAAAAGGGGATGAAAGGTTCTGGACAAGTTAACACATGTCTTGTATTTTTCAAATCCCAGTTATCTCTGCTTCTAATCATTTCCATCCACTACTGAAATTTACATCCTGCCACCTCCTGTCCCCTACCCAGGTGCTCAGGTCTCTGCTTTCTGCTCGCTGGGCACAGCTAGCCTGAATCAGCCTGGCTGAAAAACCTGACAGGTTTTCCTGAGTTCAAAGAAGTCCTCCCTTCCTTTCAAGTGTCTTCAACGCCTTCCCTCCTCCGCTGCTTTAGCAATTTCACTATTGGAGATTCAACGCCTTCCCTCCTCCGCTGCTTTAGCAATTTCACTATTGGAGATTCACTTTTTAGCTTAATAGGGCTTGTTCCCATTAAAATGCACATCCTCTGTGAGCAGGCACTCGCTGTCTGAACAATTATCTCTGATTTAGTGCTAGAGGTTTTTTTCGCCTCTCCCTATTTGGGCAGGGGAAAGGAGAGAGAGAGCGTGAGAGGACTTGCCTGAGGCTGGAGAAGGGAAGAGATCGGATGCAGAATGAGGAAGCTGACCACTCTCCTGATTCAACGAGTCTATCCTAGGTGAGTCCAGGTGCCTGTCTGGAAGCCTTGGCCATTCCTATTTCATCTTGGAGAAGTAGCAGCTATTTTTCCTTTTTCCCCCCTCTCTCCCAAGTTTAAATTTATTTATTTACACCTTTCAGTCTTGAGATCATTGTACCTTCACATGCAATTGTAAGAATTAATACAGAGGAATCCCACGTGCCCTTTGCTCAGTTCTCCCCAATGGTAACATCTTGCAAAACCATACAAGAATATCACAACCAGGATACTGACATTGCTACAGGCAAGACACTGAACATCTCCATCACCACGAGGATCTTCATGTTGTTATTTTATAGCCACATCTACTTCCCTTTCCACCCTACTCTCTTTAATGGGTGTCAACCACTATTCTGTATCCATCTCTATAATTTTGTCATTTCAAGAATGTTATATAAATGGACTCATACAGTGTGTAACCTTTGGGGACTGGCTTTTTTTCACTGAGCATAATTCTCTGCAGATTCACCCAGGTTGTTGTGTGTATCAATAGTTCATTCCTTTTGATTGCCTAGTATTTCATGGTAGGATATGCCACAGTTTAACCATTTCCCTTTGAAGGACAACTAGGTGGTTTCCAGTTTGGGGCTATTATAATTAAAGTTGCTATGAACATTTGTGTACCCGTTTTTGTGTGAACATGTCTTCATTTCTCTATGCAAAGGAGCTAGGACTAATTATTCCAAAATGATTTTTTAAATTACATATATACAATATACATTATTTACATTGGATATATTATTTATATTATGCAATTATTTTGGAAGAATTTTAGATTTACAGGAAAGTTGCAAGGATAATATAAACAGTTCCCAGAGCCAGAGAAACAGAGGACTGGCTCTCAGAATTCCCCTGGACACTAGAAAGTTCAGGACTGCAGTTTTTAGGAAGGCATGACCATCAGCAAGTATGTCAAGGAGAATCAGGACAAGGGCTAAGGTGGGAGGGGCACTAGGGCACAAGGCTGGCAGTGAAGGGCCTGGGAGCATCAGTACAGAGTGGCAGGACCTGGAAGACCTAGCCTGTCCACTCAGGGCTTGCTGGTAGAGGGAAAGGGTCTCCTGGGGCCCAGGGTAGGCCCCACGGTCTCAGCACCCTCCCACTGCCCTCCGAGCCTCCCAGCCATTTCCTACAGAGAGAACTGAAATCTCCTGGGATCCCAACCGGCTTGAGAGGGAGAGGGAGGGAGCCTGGGAACCAGAAGCCTGGCTTGGGGCCCAGTTGTGTGACACCTGAATCTTGGGGAAGGTGGCTGAGGGGCCAGGCCACTGGAGCCTCCCAGGACAGCTGGGGACAGGGAGGGGCAGCTCAAGTTTCATCACTGCTTGGTGTGTTACCTGGGCCCTGACTGGGCAACAGAATAATGCCAGGTCCTGGCCCCTGAGGGGTGATACCTTTCACCAAGAAACTGCCGTCCTTCCACGCTCCACAGGGACTACTCTGGCCCCGACTTTGGGTCCTGTGGCCTAGAAGTAAAGAGACCAGATTTAAGTCAGGTCCCAGGACATAAGCCTAGACACTCAGCTCTGGAGGGGATATGTGGGGTGTATACGCGCCTCTGTGCCACATGTGTCTGCAGCATGCAGAGGGTGTCATGTGGGGGATGAGTAGCCTCCAAATATTTGCTTTCAGTTTATTAGCTGTGTGACCTTGGACAAGCAACTTAACCTCTTTGGGTCTAGGTTTCCCTAACTTTTGACTCAAAGGTTTGGTGATTTTCAAATTTCACTGAATATCAGCGTCACCTGGGATTTTTAAATTAACTACAGATTTCTGGGCTCCACCACAGACTTAATGACTCAGCATCTCTGGGTGTTTAACAGGTTCCTCAGGTGGGTTTTTCTGTGGCCAGCGAGGCACTGATATCTCTAGAAGCACAGCCCAGTAGTCCAGTAAGTTCAGCCTCGGGCAACCTCTGTCGAGAAAAAAAAAAAAGTGGTCATGAAGAACCTAGGGGCAGGACGACAATAAAGACGCAGACCTACTAGAGAATGGACTTGAGGACACGGGGAGGGGGAAGGGTAAGCTGGGACGAAGTGAGAGAGTGGCATGGACATATATACACTACCAAATGTAAAATAGATAGCTAGTGGGAAGCAGCCGCATAGCACAGGGAGATCAGCTCGGTGCTTTGTGACCCCCTAGAGGGGTGGGATAGGGAGGGTGGGAGGGAAGGAGACGCAAGAGGGAAGAGATATGGGGACATATGTATATGTATAACTGATTTACTTTGTTGTAAAGCACAAACTAACACACCATTGTAAAGCAATTTTACTCCAATAAAGATGTTAAAAAAAAAGAAGAAGTTATGGAGGCCGGTCCAGAGAGAGAGAGGAGCCAGAGAAGGGGAGCCAGTCAGAGACCAGGAAGGAGGAGGAGCCAGAGGGGGAGCCAATCAGAGACCAGGAAGGAGGAGGAGCCAGAGGGGGAGCCAGTCAGGAGAAGCAGATGCTTCAGGACTGGGTTTTGATGGGGAAGGAAGATTTAGTCTGTACAGAGAGACAGCTGGGCTGGGAGCCCAGGAAGAGAAGTTTCTGAGAAGAGAAGCCAAAGTAGTTTGGCTGTTACTGTCTGGGTGTGGCTTCTCGCCTCACGAGACAGTAAGAAGGGGACCACCTCTGGGTTTCAGGAGGAGAAGGACAGGGAAGGGCAGGCAAGGGGGCACCTTCCTTGTCTGCTTGGAGACTCTGAGCAAGTCTAGGAGAAGCTGCCTCTGCCTGGAAGGACACTGTAAACCCTGCAAACCCCGAATAGCTCCTGGGGCATAAATGGCTGCTTGGACCCTGGCCAGGCCACCCCCTCTGTACCTGACTCGGTTTGGAGGGCCCAAGAGTCCTGGTTTGCTGCTTCCTGGCTCTGTGACTATGGGCAAGTCCCTCAAGCTTTCTGACTCCGTTGCCTCATGTGTAAAATGGGGATAATAATTACAACTGCCCTACCCCTCATGGCATTACTGCGGGCATCACCTACGATGAGGGAGGTAGTAGCGCTGTGGGACCGGCAGCCTGGGAGTGGGCACTATTGGAACCCTGGGAAGGAAAGGATTGGCCTCGCTCCTGTGCCCCGTAGTTGGAATGTCCGTGCTTAAAATAAAATCACACAGGCCAACTCCTTGTAAATTGTTATACAGTTACAGATCATCTCCCCTTTGATGCCCCACTTTCAGGGGTAACAATTACTGTATGAATTTGGTGTGATCCTTCCACTTAAAAATATTTGGGCCCATGGAAAATAGACAGTATTTTGTGAGTGTGTGTGTATGTGTGTGGTTCATTTCACATAAAGAGTGTCACAATGTCGTATCATTCAGCAAAATGCTTCTTTTAACTCAAGATTTTATGTCTGAGATCTAATTAGGTCACATCCTTTTATCCGACGTGTAGCATTTCACTGCGTTTCTCTCCCACATGCTGTTTGGCCTGATCTCAGAGCTTTCTTGTGCCTTTTCTTGTCTCAGGGCAGCCAGATGGGCTGCCTTTAGCCAAGCCCAGCAGGGTCAGTAAGAAGCCGGAGGCTGTCGAGGAAGCCTGAGGGTGAGTCGTCACCTCCGAGCCTGGAGAGAGCATCCTCTGTGCCTGACCCTGCTGGTTCATCCACAGCCAGCGGGAAGGAGAGCGAGAGTGAGCCAGAGAGAGAGAAAGAGAGAGGGAGGGAAATAAAGCTGAGGCCCCTGCTGCCAGAGAAGACCTTGGGTGGCCATCCTCCCATTGTAATAGCACTGCCCCCTACCCCTTCAGACGAAGGTCAGGGACCTTTGTCCGGAATCAGGGCAGGGGACATACTTTGTAAGACCCAGTGCAAAATAAAAATGCAGGACACCTGTTTAAAAAGTATGAAGACTGCATTGACCCAAAGGCAGCCTCCTTCTAAGTGTGGAGCCCTGTGTGACCCTATGGAAGTGCTGCCTGAAACTGTCCCCCGGGGTGTTGGGAAGAGGGAAATTACTGTCATTTCTGAAGTGCTCGGGGACTTCGAGCGCGATCACACGGAACCATGGCGGTCACTGCTCCGAACAGGTTGGGAAGAAGCTCTGATTTGCTGGAACAAATAGACGCCTCAACAAAAAAGAGGCCTCCATCCCTGGGACGGAGGCTGGGGAGCAGAGAGGGTGCAGAGCCAGCTGGTAAGTCAGAAGGCCCGGGCACAGATCCTCCCTCTGTCCCTGTTGCGCTGAATGACTGTGGGTTTGTTGCTCAGCTTCTCTGTGCCTCAGTTTCTCTATCTGTGATATGGTGTCAATTAGGCAGGATTGCTTTGAGGATTAATCCTAACACTCTACAGAGAGCCTTAGAAGAGTGCCCGGCATGTGGTGAGTACCCAGTCAGTGTTAGGCACTCTTTCCTAGAAAAACAGAATTGGGGGTGGGGTGGACAAAGACGGAGGGAGCCCTGGATCTGGAGTGAGCAGCCCTGGGTTCCACCCTCAGCTCTACTACTGACCACTGTTGACCAAAGGCAGGCCACCCTCCCTTCTGAGTCTCACTAAAATCCAAGGGGTGTGTGTGTGTGTGTGTGTGTAGGGGCGTGACATGTCCCTTCCAGCTTTATCATTCTGTTTCCAAGGGAGCCTACCCCTCCCTCTCATTGGCTTATTCAGTTATTTATTTTTCTTCTAGATTTAAGAAGTTCTTCCTCTTATCTGACTGCAAATCTTTCTGCTTTGGTTAAAGTCCGTTTCTCCTTGTTGCCCTTCATGTGAAAACAACTGGTCAGTGACCCATTTTATAGACTAAGAAACTGAGGCACATGAGCCATCTGCTCTCCAGATGGAATAATCCCAGTCCCTGTCTTTGATTTCTCCTTTCATTGACCCTTCACTGTATCCCCTCCCCAGGAACCTCCACCTCGTCCCACATTTAGAGACGCACACAGGCCGCTCCTGTGAGCCAGGCACCGAGCTACATCCCTCCCTGCGTCTTCCTGTTCAGTCCCTCGTCTGTAAGGAAGCAGATCTTGTTCTCATGTTTATAGCTAGAGAAGCAGGCTCCTGGAGCCTGGACTGAGAGGGTCCTTTGTGGATGACTTCTAAGACCCCCTAATGCTGTGAGGCTGAACCCCGTCCTGTGGGGCCCATCCTTCCCTGGAGAAAGTCTTCCCCTCAGCAGTCATGATGGAAGTTGTCCCTGCTAAACCCACCCTTGGGCATGCGCAGCTCTGGGCATGCCAGCTGCAGCTGTGGCCCCTTCGCTGACACTCAGGAAGACCCATGAGAATGCAGACATCTGTGAGAGACCTTGTCGGGGGAAATCCTCAAATCCGGGCTTCTCGCCACAAACCAGGTCAGGGTCCCCATCAGCTCCAGCACTATTACAATGCAGTTTGAATACTTATCTGTGGGGATTGTTTAACGTACATCTCCCCCTAAAATACAACTCTTGGTTGTATTGGGTCGGGGGCTTGGCTCGTTCACAGATGCCTGGCGTGTGGAAGTGCTCAGTAAGTGTTCACGGGTGAGCAAACCATCCACTGTGATTTCTTTAAACTTCTGGTAAATGTTGGCTTTTCACTCTTACTAACAAACTCCTAGAGGCACAGCTCTGACAGGATCCCTACGACCTCCTACCAATTTAGAAAAGCGCTGTTTCTGTATCACGTTGTGATGATACATTCATTCGGTCAGTAGGTCCTGAGCACCTACTAAGAGCCAGGGCCCCGGGGAGAGAGCAGGAAACTAGCCAATGTCCCTGACCACATGGAGGTCACATCCTAGTGGGGAGACTTTTAAAAAGCAAACACCACTCACGGCTATGCGATAGGGTTAGGCAATGCTTTATGCTATGGAGAAAAATGAAACTGGGAAAGAGGACAGGAGAGGGGTAGGGTGGATGGGGTCCTATTTTAGACCGAAGGGTCCATGAAACCCTGCAGAAGAGCTGGTATTTGAATCAAAGCTGCCACTGAGAGTGAATCAGGGGATTTGGAGCCTCCCAGGTGGCCAGGAGGATTCCAAAAGAATTCCTTGAAGTCTCAGGCTCCTGCATGAGCCAGTGGGGACACACTCTGCTCACCATCAAAGTGAATTAGAAGCTCATCCGGCTCAGAGCCTGTGCCAGAGTCATCCAGACAGCAGTGGCCTCTTTCAAAGAAAAGCGTTTACCGAAAAAGAGGGCAGCATGGCATCCTGATGAGGACCGGGGGCTTTAGAGTGTTAGGCAGAGACATGTTGAAATCCCAGCTCCAACAAGATTAAGTTTCATGTCTTAATCACCCTGTGCCTCGATTTCTTCATCTGCGAATGGGGCTAACACTAGTGTCCCCCACCACAGGGTTGCTTGTTCAGAGAACTAACCTGTGTAAAGCGCTTAGCATTCTCTTCGCTCCCAGTGAGTCTCTTCTCACTCATTCATTCCACAATTCTCCCACCTCCTAGTTGCCAGGTACTAGGCTACCCAGAGGAGAGACACTTGAGCTGTCCAAAGGTGGGACAGAGGAAACACCCATCCAAGAGGCAGAGCCCTGGGCTTTAGGCTGCCATTCCTACCTGAATGAACTTGGCCACGTTGCTTTGTCTCATTGGGCCTTAGTTTCCCCAACTTGGCAATCACTAGGTAGTCAGTGGTGAGGCCTGCCACCTCCAAGGATCCACCCCATTGGCCAAGGCCCCTCATGGGGAGATGGAGGGAGCAGCCTACACAGGGGGCAGAGGGTCTGAACATACCTTCACAGGAATAGGGCATCTGGGGCATGCTCAGCAGCACTGAAGGTGTCGGGAGTTTCGAGGGAGGCTCCTGAAGGAGAAAGCCCCCCGGGGAGGTAGCCAGCGGGGTCAGATTGAGGAAGAGGACCTCAAGGGGGAGAAGGGACTTGTCTCATTTCTTCCCAAGTCCTGTTTTCCCTTCTGGTTCTGGGAGTACTTATCAAGCGTATTTTGGGGCTCCCATACTTTGGGCACGCCCTCTCCTCCTTTCCAGCCCCCTCTCCTCGGAGTGCCTCATTCCCTGGTACTGTCCCCTTCTGATTCCTCCTCCTTCCCTCCACATCAAAACTTACCCATCCTGTGTACCTATCCCTCAGGGCTATGGGGAACTAGGCTCTAAATAGTGTTCATTCACTTATTCAAAAATCTTCCCAGGAGTTTTGTGCCAGGAACTCTTTGGGCACTGATAACATAGTAGTGAACAAAACGAACAAAACCCCTGCCCTCTGGGAGCTTGCATTCTAAAAAGTTAAGGGACAATAATGATTTAGTGCAGCATCTTGTTAAAATTCGGTCTCATTCAGTAGCTCTGGGGTGGGGCCTGAGAGTGGTCCAGTGTTGCTGGACCACAATTTGAGTGGCAAGGGTTTATATGTTATCCCTTGCAGGGGGATTAAAAACTGGAAGAGAACTCCCTGAGATGAAATGATGGCATTCTCCCTGGAAGAGAATTCCCTTATCCAAAGGAATGGCTATCTAATAGTGGAGCCCTGGATTTGTATATGTGGTGGTAGGCAGGTACCTGAGGACATATGGCGGCCATTGGCCTGACCTTATGGGTGGCTGCTTTCTTTGCCTGTGTAAAAGGCTGGCTCAGCTTTCCAGCTCTGGCTCTTTAGGTCCCCACTGCTCTTGTTCAGCGAGGTTGTGGGTGAGAACATCTGGAAGGGATTCCCTGGAACTGGAGGGAATTTCCAGGCAAATGAGGCTCCGTCACCCCAGCTGGGAACACCCACCCCTGCCATCTGCTCCAGACATCATTACAGAGTCTTTGTGAGAGGAATCCGGCCGTTTCCAGCTCCTCCAAGGGAACATGCATGTCCTGCCTGGGGCACATCAGCAGACTGCCCCTGCTGCTGCTGCGGCCCTGCTGGGAGCCCGGGTTCCTGAGCGCATGAAGCAGGTCCCTTTCCTTTCTCCCTTTCTCTGCAGGGAAATAAGGTGCCTTGGAATTCCAGAGATGCTCTGATTGTCTTTCCAAGAATAGTGATGGAGGGAGAGGCTGCCCTGGTTGTCAGAAGCAGTGCCGTCAGGCCAGAATTTTCTCACCCTCACGAGGCAATGTTGGTCCGATACCCTCTGTGCTCTGCCTTATGCGACATCTCGGTAATACCCACTTCTGTGTGCGGGTGGCCCTGTGTAGCAGGGGCTTTACAGCTTGACCTCATTTGATCTGCTGGAAGCTCTGTGCAACTGTTCTTATTCTCATCTTCATACAGATAGGGACGTGGCAGCTCAGAGAGATCAGGTTACCCACAGGAAGCGGCAGAGCCAAGATGTGAACCCAAAGTCATCCAATGCCAAGGCCCAGTGTTAACCCCTCGGCCGTATTGTCTCCCTACATGTTCCGAGAGCAGGTGCTGCCCAAGAGGGACAGCAGGGCTGGGTGGGAGCTCACCGAGCTGAGAGTCTAGCCTCTCCCTCTCCTCCAGCCCCACGGGCAGCTCCTTGCCCAGGGCTATGGGTGGCTGTATCCGCCACATTTGTCACGCATCTGCAAGAGATGAGGCAGCACTTGTTAATGAGAGTGACAAATGACTGTCCTCAAGCCCGGGAGTTACTCAGCACCAGAGATGCATCTCCAATTGTGACGTCCTCATTAATAGCACATATTAGAGCAGAACGCCTAACCCAAACCAGGAGGCCCAGGTACGCATTCGGGAACTCCCAGGGGACTCCAGGGACGCTTGCCCGGTCACAGGGCAGCAGGGTGGGGGAGCCAGGGCTTGGGGTCTGCTCTCATGGAGGGGGTCTGAGACTGCAGTGTCTCTACCCTCCATCCCCAAGCCCCACCGCCATCAGAGGATATGGGGGGCAGTGAGTACCATATTGATGCTAAAGTTGTTATTTTCTTATATTCCCCTCCCACCACCACCACTGTCTTCCACTCCTTCCTCCTAGCATGGATGCCCCTGGCCCGGGAGCCCTGTGCTGAGCCGGCAGGTGGATTAACAAGCCTTGATGTGTAGAACTTGTGCCCAACCACGGTGAAACAGAACCTCCTGCCCCTCCCAGCTGGCTGGGACCATAAGACTAAACAGGCAACACAATCGCTCTGTCTTCACCTGCTCCGCTGCCCTCTTTGTCTGCTGTGCCCTCAGCTTTAAACCCGAGCCGGGCAAGTGTGATCAGGGAGAGAGGGCTCCGTGACCACGATTGGCCGGAGATTAGGGGCCCCTGAGGAAGGGCCTTTGTTTCTGTATTTTGGTTTCACAGCTTGGGGAGATTGGAGATAGAGTGCATTCCCTTGAGCAGACTGGCTGTGAAGGTTCTATAAAAGCCAGGCAGCGCTCTTGCCTATAAATGGAGGACAGACATTGTCATTTTATGGGGCTGAATCATCTCCCCTGTGGGGGAGGGAAAAGAAGACAGGCCTAAACTCCCCCCTCCGAATGAGGCAGCTGTTGGGGTAGGGAACAGGGTCTCGAGATGCTTGGAGATGGGTCCTGGCAGTGGACTGGCTGTGTGTCTCCAGGCCGGTGAGCCACCTCTCTGGGCCTCAGATCCCAGAGGGAGGAAGGAGGGAGTGATTTCAGAAGATGAGGGTGCAGGGTGTTGGTGAGAGACGTAAGAGTGACTGGGGAGGCGGCTGCAGGTTGAAGGGAAGAAGGAAGGGGGACTGGGAAGTAGGTGGCGGGAGAGACAGGACAGGCTCAAGTGTGCTGTTCGCAGAGACTGGAGGGCCCCCTTCCACTGGCCTCCTCCTCTATCTCCTGCTTCTTCCTCGTAGCCTGGGTGCTACCGTGCTGAGTTGGCAGATGGGTTGAGTACAGGACTTGTGCCAACCACTGTGAAACAGACGCCACAGGCCTCCAAAATCCTGCCCATCTCCCTGCCCCCTCCAGCCCTCCCCCACCCCACAAGGGGGGCTACTCAACCTCCATCTGCAGGGTTGCCCCCTCTCCAGGCTTTGCTTCTGACCCTGTTCCCAGATTGAGGGTCAGAGAGTCCATAGATTCAAAATCAAGTCACCTCTTACCTTCTTTTTTCCATTGAAACCTGACCTTCATCCTGGGCCTGGTTCCAGGCATGGGTTTGGATCCCAGCTCTGCAGCCTTTAGGTCTACAACTACCTTCTGCCCTGAGTCCCATCTCCCTCTTTTGTAAAATGATTATAATAGTAATGCCTCCCTCCTAGGGCTCTTGAAGGATTAAATGAGAAAACCAGAGGTCCCAGCAAAACGCCCAGACACGGTAGGAGTTCCTCTCCCTCGCCTCTCCTGATCAGCTCCTTGGGTTATGTGGCTAAGTGTGCTTGTTTACAAAGGCCTGGCCAGGCAGCGCACAGCTAAGGTGCACGGAGAGGTTCCCCGCTGCCGCTGTCAGCAATAAGGGTGAGGGCGTGCCACGGGCTGTCATGTACTGACTGCTGTAGACGGCCAGACCCATGCCCTGCAAAACTGTAATCCTCACATCAAGCTCTCAAGGAGGGTTTTATTATCCCTGCTTTGGAGATGAGGAAACAGAAGTTCTATCTTCTTAAACACCTGCCCAGGTCCCAGGGCTAGTGAGAGGTGGAGCCTGGATTCGAATCCAGCCCCCATTTCCAAGCTGGCTGAGCTCTCTCCATCACCTCACTCTGTGAGACAGTGTCACTCAAGCGATGGGTGCCTGAAGGCTGATGGGCCCAGGTGAGGAACATCGATGGTAGAAGCAAAGTACCGAATGTCAAGGCCAGGGCTGTGAGGAATGCCCAGGTGAACAGAGACCAAGGGCAGGGCAAAGGGCCCCTGGGACCCAAGATCAGATCCTGGACTGGATCAGAAAACAAGCAGACAGAAACCCAAGCAAAACAACACCTGGGGACACAGCCGTGACCGTGGGAGCAAAGAAGCATGGGGAGGCCTCTGTGGTGGGCCGTGGTGGTCAGTGGGTGCTCAGGGTGGGGGCTTATGCGATTCCTTCTAGACACATTTGTCCAATCTGACAGCGGCCAGCAGGAAAAACTATTTAATCTACAAAAGCCCCGTGTATAGGTATGACCCACCAGTGTTTCAGGGAGCCCCCAGTCTCTTCGTGTTTCCAAACAAAGCCATTTCTCCCAGAATCCCACAAAATGGCCAGGCACTTGGGCAGACTCGCCCAAGGTCAAAGACACTATTCCAGGTATGAATTTGATCGTTAACCAGGTGGTGCTCGAAGAGGCTCAGAAATCAAGGTGGGAGGGCTTCCCTGGTGGCGCAGTGGTTGAGAGTCCGCCTGCCGATGCAGGGGACACGGGTTCGTGTCCCGGTCTGGGAAGATCCCACATGCCATGGAGCAGCTGGGCCCGTGAGCCATGGCCGCTGAGCCTGCGTGTCCGGAGCCTGTGCTCCGCAACGGGAGAGGCCACGACAGTGAGAGGCCCACATACCGCAAAAAAAAAAAAGAAATCAAGGTGAGAAAAACTCCCTGGTTGTTATTACTCAGTACAGCCCGGGAGGAAGAAAGGGCTCTTTGTGGAGCAATGAAAGGGATCCACATAGAGGCAAGCCCCTGCCCTCCTGAGCAAAAATCATCTTTTCCATCACCAGCTTCTGCTGTGCACGGCCCAACCTCATTGTTCCCCTGCATTCCGCCAGGGGCGAGAAGAATACAGTTGGATAACATTGCTTTCTCAGTGCAAGTGCAGGTATTTCTACACAAGGACCTGAATGTAGATCTATTCTAGCCATCTAAATATTATTGAGAAATATTCTGACAAATAATTTCTTTAAAGGTACTGCTGTTCCCCTCCACTCTTTTTGTTGTTTATCTTTTTTTTTTTTCTTCTCCAGGCAAGGGTATAATTCTCTACCACAATTTGCATTATAAAGCCACAACAACATTGAATTGAAATGTAGCAGTGGAGGCCTGGTAGGCAGAGGTGGCATGTGGCAAGAGCATAAATCCAGGTGGCCACCAGCACATACGGCTCCTCCAGACCTGGCCTGCCATGGTCACGGTCACGCCCCCCCACCCCCACCCCGCTCCCTGGTCGTTCTCCTCCCCCTCTGTCCACCCCAACCGTCTGTCCATCCCACCACTCTGTCCTCCTCCTCCTCTGTCTGTCTCAGCACCACAGCTATGGTGGTGAGTCAAGGAGACCTCTTTCCACGCCGGGGGTGGTGGGGCAGGATACTTAATAAGGATGTTTCTGGGAGTGCTGTGTGGCGGGCGGTATAAGGCTGATGGGACCAGTTGAGGAGCACTGATTTGGGAAGGGGAGCACCCAAATAGTCAAGGCCAGGGCTGCAAGGCAATAAAAGAGGCATCTCAACTCCTTGAGGGCTTATGTTCTGGCTAAGCAGGTAAGACGAGCTTTTCAATGTGTCACTGAGGCTGTGGCCTCCGTGCAGAAGGCAGTGACAGTAAGAGAAGCTTGTTGGGCTGATGAATGTGGGCGAGCTGGTAAGACACACAGCTGCCCTACCGCGGTGGGTGGGCCTGGTGGTGGGTAGCTTGTCCCCAAGGTGGCTGCCGCCTACACCCTCCTTTTCTATGGATATGTGCCATTCTCCCATCTGCGCCTCTTGAATCTGAGCTCTCCTTAGTGATTTGCTTGACCTGTAAAATGTGGCAGAGACGACGCTCAGGATTTCTCACCAAGATACCAAGACTCTTGCAGCTCCTGTCTGAGCCTCTAGGGACTTGGAGGCTTAAGCTGCCGTGAAAGACCAGTTTCCCTGAGGCTGCCATGCAGTGAGGAAGTCCAAGGTGCCACGTGGAGAGACTGAGCCAGGCCACCTCCATAGGTTCCAGCTCCCAGCCCTCTGAGTCACCTGAACTGCAGCCATGAACACCCTGGAGCGGCGATGAACCATTCCCTCTGTGCCCTGTCCAGCTGTCTAAATTCCTGACCCACAGAACTGTGAGACCTGATAACCATAAATTGTTTCTTCAAGCCACTGAATTTTTGGATTGTGTGTCATGCATCAGTAAATAAGAACCTGGGCAGGGGGTATGTGTGTAAGTGCCAAGTATGTCTGTCGACCCAACCATCCCTCTGTAAGACAGTACCCAGGACTTCCCTAGTGGTCCAGTGGCTAAGACTCTGCATTCCCAATGCAGGGTCCCAGGTTCCATCCCTGGTCGGGGAACTAGATCCCATGTGCCACAACTAAGAGTTCACGTGCCGCAACTAAAAAAAGATCCCGTGTGCCACAACTAAGACCCAGTGCAGCCGAATAAGTAAATAAATAAAATATTTAAAAAAAAAAAAAAGACTGTACCCATCTCCTCTGCTCCCCCAGACCTCCACTGCCATGGCCCTCATAAGCCTTGGAACTCCCACCCCCAGGACCAATCCCGATTCCTACCAAATTTCCTTCTAGAAGCCCAGTTTGAGAATTAATTTGCTGCTTGGGGAAGAGGTAGGAAACACTGGGGGAATGGCAAAGATTCCGTGTGGCCTGTCTCTAAGGTAGTCCTGATGGACTGGCCGGTGGGACGGGAAGCAGTGGGAGTCTCGTGTGCACAGTGGCTATGCGATTCCTCGATGGAAATGATTCCTCAAATGAAAGCTCGTTCCTGCCTCCCCTCCAGAACTCCTGTCCAGTGTTCCCAGCCCTCAGCTGGACTCTCCTCAGCACCTCCCTCAAGTCCCTCAGACCCAGCACACCCCAAACCAGCGCTTTCTCTAAACGCACCCTTAAGGCTATTTCCCACCCTGCCCCATTTCTGGAGGGAAGCAGACGTCACTGGGCCCATCCAGGTGTGGGCAGCCAAACCTCCAGGGATAGGACCTGCCCAGCGAGAACTGGGGCCAGCAAGAGTCTTCTCAAATGGCTGGAAGTTGGTTCTAGGGACCCCAAGGCGGGGGTGGAGGGAGGCTTCTGGCTATGGGCCAAAGTGAGAAGACTTGTGGCTAAGGAGCTGGGCAGAACCCAGACAAGGTCATAGGGTTCCTCCTGGAGAGGAAAGGGGTCCTGAGGCTGTGTCCTGGGGGCTGGGAGATGCCCACAGGAAGCTACCAAGGCCGTCTCCAGTCTTAGGATCCCCTCTGCCCTTTCGGCCTCCTTCCCTCCCACTGCTTCTGCAGCAGCCATCAGGAAACGCTGTGGCTTCCTACTTTCAGGGTTCCTCACACCCCTCCTGTCCTTTCCATCCCCCTGTCAGACCCTGGTTCAGCTTGTCATTGCCTCATCCCTCGCTCTGGTGTCCCTCTGGTCCCCTGTCCCCCACCCCCCCTCCAGCCCAGCCATCCCCACCCCGAAGTCACTCTTCTGAAGCTCCGTCTCCTCACAGCACCCCCCTGCTAAAGACCTCCAGTCGCTTCTTACTGCTGGTGGGATGAAGCCCCTCGATGGCCCAGTGGTCCCAGAGCCTTGACCACTGCCTGTCCTTCAAAGGGTCCCCACATGAGCTCCTGGCTTCTGCCACTCTGGCCTCCCTCTGGGGCTCCTGACCCCCTCTGTGCAGTAGCCCACTGCCTTTGCAGACCCTAAGCCTGCCGGGTCTTCAGGCCTGCGGTCTGGTCTGGTAGCCAGGTTCCCTGCACCCCCACGGCTGTTGAACGCTTGGAGCTGTCTAGTGCGGTTGAGGAACTAAATTTTTAATTTCATTTACATCAATTTAAGTTTTAAAAACGGATAGTGGATTCAGTTATTGGAAAACTTTTAAGTACGTTTGGAACAATTTGGGTATGTGAACCTACTTTTTCAACTGTACATTTAACGAAATCCAAACGCAGATCTAATATATCCAGTGAAACACACTTGTGTCTGAATTTAGCATCTACGTTGAGATGTGCTGTAAGTGTAATATACACGTTGGACTTTGAAGATTTTGTACAAAATTTAAAAAGAATAAAGTATCTCAATTTTAAAAATTGATTCCAAATGAGATGATCATATTTAGGGTATACTGAGTTGATACAGAGAGCAAAGAGAAAAAAATCTTTGGTTTCATCTTTTTTTTTAACTTTTAATCTGTGGCTACTAGAACACTTAAAATTATCTATGTGGCTCGAAGTCTATTTCTGTCGGACGGCACTTATGTAAGCCCCTGATCTAGCGCTTGATTGACAGTTTCAGCCCCGCCCAGTCTCATCCTCCCCTACAACCTCAGGCTCAAATGCCAGCGCCCTTGGGTTTATGGATGGCCCATACCTGGCATGCTGATCTCAGTAGGACACACACGTTTGCAAAGAACATGCGTGCATTCATGAGGTTGTGTGCACGTGTGTCCCCACCCACATGTATGTGTGTGCATGTGTGCATCCAGACCTCTCCACGTTTTCAGTGTGTAAACACCCGGGAGGGCCCCCTGCATGAAGGCGTTCTCAGGTCAGTGTCTGGATGGGAGCCCAGTGCCTATGGGGAGTTGATATGGGGACAAGGCCTTGGGCGTGAAGCCTCAGGCTGCTTGTCCACCCCCGGGGGACGCTGGAACAGACAGCATTTCCTTGGCAAGCTGATGAGAATGTCGTGTAGGAGAGAACCCAACCGCCGCCCTGAAAGCAAGATAGATGACAGCTCCTTCTCGCCCCTCGCCAATGAAGCCCGTCACTCTATCACTGGGGAGGAAATTAAATTGGTCTGGCACAGTTTGCTGTTCCCAAAGCCAATTCGGTCATTGCTGTGTAGTGCGTTATGCACTTCTGGGTGGTGTCTAATTGATCATTTGGTTTACAGAGAAATTTCCAGGGTACAGCCTGTGGCACTAACCACACCATAGGAAACCAGGAGGATGTCCTTGTTCTAAAGATATGACACAACCCCGCCCTCCATCGTCCATTCATCCTCCCATCCATTCATCCTCTGAGTCACTCAGTTATTCAGCCAATGCATATGGAGCACCCACTGTGCAGTGGGCAGCGTGTAAAATAAAAAGAACTGTGAGGTGAGAGTCTGGAAAACCGGATTCCAACACCAGCCCTTGGGTGGGTCTCCACGCTCTTGAAGCCTCAGTTCTCCTCTGTAAAATGAGGGGGTTGGACTAAAGATCTCAAGGCCCCTTCCAGCTCTGGCACGTCAGGGATCAGGGCCGATTTTCTGGGCAGAGATTCCTCACTTCCAGGTAGAGCCCAGGGGCTGCTTCGACACTATAGTGGGATGAGGGGGACACAGAAGGATACCAGGGTCATGGGCATCACTAACCCCCACAGGCTGAAAGCCTGATTTACAAGAATGGGGGGACCCAGAAATATAGAGGGTTTAGCTCCAGGGGGTATTTGTGTGTTTGGTTGTTGTACCTCAGGGATTTGCAGGCACCAGGCAGAGTAGCAGTGGCTTAGTGTGTTTGGGCTGCTATAACAAAGATACTACATTCTGGGTGACATAAACAACAAACATTTATTTCTCAGTTTTGGAGGCTGGGAAGTCCAGGATCAAGTTACCAGAAAATTCTGTGTCACAGACGATGGTCTTCTTGCTGTGTCCTCACTTGGTGGAAGGAGTGAGGGAGCTCTCTGAGGTCTCTTTGATAGGGGCACTAAACCCATTCATGAGGGTTCCACCCTCGTGACCTAATCACCTCCTAGAGGCCCCACCTCCTAATACCACCACATTGGGGACTCGGTTTCAACACATGAATTTTGCGGGGGAGGACGCATACATTCAGTCTAGAGCAAGCAGACTCTGGCATTAGTATTTTGGAGACTGTGGCTTGTCTTGTGATGTGCCTTAGCCCCTGGAGCACATAGGGTTGCTGGAAGCCCTTTCTGGTTCCTAACCACTTCCACAGGCAGCCTGTGTCTTTGGGCAATTCCAAGGCTCCCCTTTCTTGCACCAAATAAGTTTTCACCATTTCCTGCCCTGTCTTCCCTGCTTCCCTTCCACCCTGGGCTGGTTTGGTTTCAGGGTCTGCTTCTCAGTGCTCCACATGTTGGCCGGAAAGCCCAGCCCTGGCGCTCTGAGGCATCTCGTCCAGCTGGCTGTCCCCGGCTCCCAGGACCCATTCCAAGCCCTCCTAGGAATCCTTTGCCTCAGCCTGGCTGATTGGTGCAGATTAACGGAGACGTGCTGATCTGGTTACTGAGGGCGCTAAATTTTCACCACGAAAGTCAGACAAGGCAGAAGCTTTCTCAGATCCCTGTCTGCGTACCATCAGTCTTCGTAATGAAGGTGCCTGATTGCAGGCTGGCTTTTAGGAGGGCGGAAGCAGAGGGACAAGGACGGGGAGAGGCGAGATTTGTCGCTGAGCTTTGCCTGCTACGATCCTGCCCGCAAAGAGCAATTTCCTCGGGCTCCTCCTCCAACATTCAAAACCTATCAGAAAACCCCTAAACCAAAACCACAACGATGATGGCATGTTGGAACAACCCAAATTCAGAAAAAAAGATGGGAGGAAAAGCGGGTGTTGAGAGTACCCATACTCACCTCCCAGAAAAATATCTCCCCCCAGCTAACCTCCTCTCTTCTGTAATTTAGACCATGAAGGGGCTCTGATTTCTGCTGTGTCCCCTGAGCCTAGCACAGTGCCTGACATGTCATAGATGTTCAATAAATATCATTGAATAAATGGATTTCTAGCCCTAGGATTACACTGAGATTTCTTGGTCATAAACCAATTCAGAAGTGGCTGACGGCATCATCTATTCATTCAATGAGCATTTGTTAGGCAGCTCCAGGCTCCTGACACTGTGCCAGGTGCTGGAGACTGGGATGACTAGACAATAAACCAGTCAACAATAACAGTAAGCTCCCATCCTGCACCCTGCACCCTGTGCGGGGCTCTGGACATAGAGAGGTGAGCAGGACAGATATCCCCACCTCCACGGAGCTCAAATGTTCCCCTCCACAGGAGACAGACAATAAGTAAGTACATAATTAATAAGCAAGATGATCCTAGATTGTGTAGGTGCTGTAAAGGAAATCTGTAAGTGTTGTGATAGAGAGCAGCTGGACAGGGGCAATCTAGGGACGGGCTCTCTAGGACCTGAAGACTGAGGAGAAAGAACCAGGAAAGAGCATAGCAAGTGCAAAGGCCCTGGGCTGGAAACAGCTCAGTGGGTTTGAGGAACAGAAAGGAGGTCAGCAGAGTAGGAGTGCAGGACTGAGGGGACAGCAGGGCAAAATGAGGTTGGACAAGTTGTTGCTCTCCAGTGGGAAAGGCAGACAAGCAAACACTCAGAACAGAATGGTGGATGTGGCAATGGAGGGGGGGAATGTAAACAGAAGCCCTGAACTCAGCCTGGAGGAGATAACATTGGCACCAAGTCTTGAGACTTCACCCCCCAAATCTCTCTCCAGTCCAGCGTGGCCTTCCATCCTTCTATCTTCATGGACCTTGCTCCAAATCCCTCCCTTTGCTTGCTAGGAGCAGGGTGCCCTGGAGTGGTGTCAGCTGCACCCTGCTCCAGCCCAGCGGAACATCCTCTGAATGATTTCCCTGCGCTGAATCTCCTCCCAGTCTCTTCCACTGTTGCAGAAAACTGCTGGAGTTACCTGGGGCGAGCAAGTTTGGCAGATGTACTGCGTGGGGTGATATCGCCAGCATGGCGAGTCTCTTCCTTTCATCTCCCTGGTCTCCCTGGAGGTTTTACTATCATTGAGCCTAGCATCTAGCAAATAGCTCCTTTTATCTGGCTGGCTTTCAACTTGAGACACCCTCTCCAGTGGCCTTGCTTGGCAACAGCACTCTTTGGAACTACCGTCCTCAGAGTAGGGTATGCCAGGTGCTTGAGTAATGATAATAATAATAATAAAAAATGATGTAATAAAAACTGTATCATCAGCTCCCCACTTATGAGGGTCTGGGCATGCCAAGCACTCTGCTAAATACTTTTCATGTAATTCTCACTACCACCTTATAAGGCAGGTGTTGGTATGAGGCTCAGAGAGGTTAAGTAACTTGATCAGGTTGCACAGCAAACAAGAGCTGGAATTGACATTAGACCTAGGGAGGTCCAGTTCCACAAACACTTCCTATTGGTTCCCAGCTCCAGGCTGGCTGCATCGGAATCATCAGGGGAGCTTGTTGGAACTTAAGATTTCTGGTCCCTCATCCTCAGAAATTCTGATTCTGGAGGTTAGGAGTAGGGCTCAGGAATCTGGTTTTATTCGTTGGTGTTTTTTTCTTTTTTAGCAGGTTCCCTCAGGAGATTCAGATACAAGGCCAGGTGTATACAGGTACACCTCCTGTAGGTGTCCACTTAATCTTCATCTTCATGAGTAGAAGGCAGAGAGAGGAAGTGGGTTGGGGGAGGGGGGTGTCCCTGAGGGGCACATCTGACTCCGCGGCCCCTAGCTGTCCTTTCTCCAGTCAAGAGCCAGAAACCAAACCCTTCTCAAGCTCACCTCTTTCTCCCGCAGTGAGGAACAGCAGGGAAAACACTGTTGAGAACAGACCGAATAGAAGGGCTTTCAGGGATCACAGGAGGGACTTGGGGAAGGATATCTAAAGCTGGGAGCCAGGCAGGTAAAAGGCATGAGAGAAGGTGGTGAGGTGATCTGTGGGGTCACTGGTCTGCCACAGTGATGGTAGACCAGCATGACTTTTCAATCACCGAAAACATTTTTTTTTTTTGCGGTACGCGGGCCTCTCACTGTTGTGGCCTCTCCCGTTGCGGAGCAACAGGCTCCAGACGCGCAGGCTCAGCAGCCATGGCTCACGGGCCCAGCCGCTCCACGGCATGTGGGATCCTCCCGGACCGGGGCACGAACCCGCGTCCCCTGCATCGGCAGGCGGACTCTCAACCACTGCGCCACCAGGGAAGCCCCGAAAACATTTTTTTAATAATTTTTTTTTTTTTTTTTTTTGGTCGCGTGTGCGCGGCACGCAGGATCTTGGTTCCCCAACCGGGGATCAAACCCACGCCCCCTGCGGCAGAAGCGCAGAGTCTTAACCACTGACCCTCCAGGGCAGTCCCTGAACAAATTTTTATTAAGCAGCAGTATGAACTAATACGTCACTGGAAAGGTGTCGTACGGCAGAGAGGAGCATAAACGCTATCCTTGCCCCAAGCCTCCATCCCAGCGCCTAGCATTTTTTTGGTCCATATTAATCTTCCTAGACAATTTTGTCACAAGAATAGAGATCTTCAATTCTAGTGGGAGGGCAAGTGCAACATCAGGAAGAGCAGAAATGACTATCGGGACCAAATGAAATTAAGTGTTAACACATGGGACTGCATGGACGGACCTTGGGGACACTGTGCTAGGTGAAACAAGCCCGTCGCACACAAATACTCCATGAGTCGCACTTACAAGGTACTTAGTCAGATTCGCAGACAGAAAGTAGAACGGCGGCTGCCAG
The DNA here is from genome assembly GCF_937001465.1 of Orcinus orca. NCBI lineage: Eukaryota > Metazoa > Chordata > Mammalia > Artiodactyla > Delphinidae > Orcinus > Orcinus orca. The sequence continues at coordinate 37,886,381 of NC_064577.1, read as the reverse complement.
GTGCTGGGGTGGGGGAGGGAGAATGGAGAGTTGTTTAATGGGTAGAGGACCGGTTCTGCAAGATGAAAAAAGTGCTGGAGGTTGATTGTATAACAATGTGAATGTACCTAACACTACTAAACTGTACACTTCAACATGGTTAAGGTGGTAAATTTCATGTTATGTGTATTCTACCCCAATTAAAACAATTTTCAAAGATTTTTATATAAAAATAGTTGTGTTACATTGTGTGCGGGGACGGTAGAGGTTGTTAGTTTCCCTCCAATATCCATCCACCCCTTTTCTTTTTCTTTTTGGCCGCACCACGCAGCTGAGGGTCTTAGTTCCCCGACCAAGGATTGAACCCAGGCCCCCGCAGCAAAAGAACCAAGTCCTAACTGCTGGACAGCCAAGGAATTCCCTTTCTCCCCTCCCTAACGGAAAGGAATTTTAGGGACTTCCCTGGTGGCGCGGTTGAGAATCCGCCTGCCAATGCAGGGGACACCAATTCGAGCCCTGGTCCGGGAAGATCCCACATGGCGTGGAGCAACTAAGCCCGTGCGCCATGACTACTGAGCCTGCGCTCTAGAGCCCACGAGCCACAACTACTGAAGCCCGCGTGCCTAGAGCCCGCACACCACAACGAAGAGTAGTCCCTGCTCGCCACAACTAGAGAAAGCCCGCGCACAGCAACGAAGACCCAGTGCAGCCAAAAATAAAAATTAATTAATTAATTAATTTTAAAAAAAGAAAAGACATTTTAGCTGGGTGCAAGGTCACCCAGAATAAATATTACATTTCCCAACATCCTTTGCAGGCAGGTGTGGCCATGTGACTAAGTTCTGGCCAATGGATATAAGTGGAAGGGTCCTTTGGGAGAGTCTTGGACTTCTTTAAGAGATTGCACCAGTGCACCCTTTACCCCTCCTCTTTGTCCCTTCCTCCACTGGCTGCCAGGAGCATGGGGGCCGCCATATTGGAGTGTGAAGTTGGGAGTCATGAGCGCATGGAGCTCACACCTGGTAGAGCAATAGGGTGTGAGGCCCTGGAATGAAAACAGCATATCAACCCGGATCTATCGGCACCGACTTCTGCATGAGAAATAGACTTTCATCTCCTTCGAGCCACTGCTTTTTTTTTTGGTCATTTGTACTCAAACTTCATCCTAATAAAGAGAAGGGTAGAATGAAAGATGGTGGGAACAGAAAGGACCATGAGGATTAGAACATTCAAGGAAGGCTGTATGGGTGAGGTTGGACCTGAGCTTTCCTGATGGATAACGAACGGGCTGCAAGATGAGTAAGGTCTGGTCCACGTCCTCAAGGAGCTGCCTGAGCAGTGGAGGGAATGGACATTTATACCTTATCTATAGTCAGGGCCACTGCAATCAGCTGACATTCGAGGAACACTTGCCATGTGTCAGGTCACATGCATGAACTTTTATATTTAATCTTCACAACAGTCCTATGGTGTCAGTACTGTTATTATTATCTCCGTTTTTTCAGGAGGAAACAGCTGGTGGAGGTTAGGCAGCTCATGAAGGTTATACAGAGCAGTGGCAGAGCAGGGATGGTGACCCAGGCGGTTTGATCCTTAACCACGTAACTAGGCAGAGTATAAAGGAACTCAACAGAAGGAGGATTCATGGTCATTTGTAGGGATTTGGAAAACTCTACGCAGGTGGTGACATTTTTTCTGAGCCTTGAACGGGGCATGGTGGGGAGGGGCACTCTAGACTGTGGACACAGCAGAGGCAGCGGCGTGGCAGGGAGCTGGTGAGGGGTGCAGTGGGAGATGAGGCTGGAAAAGGGCTCCTCCTCCAAAGGGTTGGAAGGAAGCCGTCTCATGGGCTGAGAGTATTCCCAGCAGAACGGCTTGAGTTATAGAAGACTTGGACCTGGGATGATGGGTCTTCCCATGATTATTTTTTAAAAACCAAATTTGGGAATCCCCTGGTGGTCTGGTGGTTAACACTCCATGCTCCCAGTGCAGGGGACCCAGGTTCAATCCCTGGTCAGGGAAGTAGATCCCGCATGCCACAACCACATGCTGCAGCTAAGACCCGGTGAGCCAAATAAATAAATAAATACATATTTTTAAAAAGCCTAATTTTTCTTGTGAAGAAAGAACTGGACAGGTGCGACGGGGAGTAAAGCACGTGAATTTCTGTCTGGATAATTAGTACTCGATGGCTTGATTCGCATGGCAGGCAGAGGAACTGGGAAAGGCCTTTTTAAAAGCAGAATTGAAAACTGCTTACAAATGTCCATGGAGAGTTCCAGACCATGGATTCTGAAAACTAAAGTATTTCCAGAGAGGCTAAGGGAGGGGCCAGAGTTAATTTAAGCAGAGATTGATAATAGTTTGTTTGACAGAAGGCACCCATCTGTACTCAGGGGTGGGGGGTACTTTAAATCTTGCTCCAAATGAGATTTTATTTTAAATTTAAGGGACAAAAGAAAGGGGTTTGATAAGCCTTTGTATCATTGTTTTAATGTTGCTGCTTTATGAAAAAAAATCTAATTACAAATAGAAATGTGTGAGTTGTGGTAGCCCCTGAGGAATAACCCACCCCTCTGACTTATGCTCTTTGGGGATGTCTACTCGATTCGGGGAATGGTGGCCAAAGAGAAATTAACCAGCCCCTCCAGGGCACAGTCCTGCCTCGCCAATGCCACGCCCATATCAGGAAGAGAAAATGGGTAGGATGGGGGGTGGGGAAGAGAGTTTGAGTGAGGGAGGCGTCGGACTGGGGAGAAGCCTGCCCTGCAGATGGGTGGGAATCAACAGCCCCTCCCCCCCCACCCCGCCAGTGGGAGAAACTTTAGGTTCTGCAAAGTGCTTTTATTTTCTGTGATCACAACTTTCCTGTGGAATAGGAACAGCATCCACAAAGTGGCATTATCCTCGTTTTGCAACAACGTGAATCCCGGAGAAGTGATGTGGTCTCTCCAGGTGGTGCAGGAATGACCCCCAACGTCAGGGAGGGGGATGTGGGTGCAGGCGTCTGAGCAGAGGACTCATGACTGACAGAAATGGTATGTGATCCAACCCCATCTGGACTGTGGGAGGGAAGGGGTCAGGCAGGGACTGAAGCCTGGGGGAGCTTCCTCATCCCAGTGTCTTTCTCATGCCCCTCACCCGCCCTGGGCACACGCCTGCACCCAGTGGACAGACAACCCCCTTCCTCCAGGGGACTGTGCCCGGCTGCCCACGCAGAACCATTATATCATAGCATTTGCAGCCAAGCTCCCTGTCTCCACATGCATCGTTCTCATTTTTCTTCTTTAAAACATCAGAATGAAATTTTATTTAAAAAAAATCAATACCCATGACATAACCCGCGGCAGATAAATCAGAGAAGCTTATGTTTCACGGTCTGAGTGCCTTTTGCAAGGATTCCCCAGTGTCCCTTCCACTCCCTTGCCAGAAACTTTCTGTCATGGGGTCTCCGATGAAGCCAGCCCCACCCTCTGGTCTTGCCAGCAGCTTTGCTCAGCAAGTTTTCTCTCCTCTCATTATACCTCTGTTCCCCGACCTGGCTGATTCCCCCCAGCCCCAGGCAGGCCAGCCTCCTACAGACTCACGCCCCTCAGCCTCAGTTCACCAGCCTCTCCAGCAGTCCTGCCCATCACTTCCTTCAACACCTGCTGCGGTGTCACCTCCTCCAAGAAGCAGGCACTTTGGAGTCAACAGCCTCTGGTCTCCTCTCACTCCCTGTGTGATCTTGGGTCCACAGCATAACCTCCCTGAACCTCAGGACCTCAGTTACCTCAACGGTAAAAATGTGGATACCGGCACCTCTTTCATGGTATTTTTGAGCTAAGAAAATTACCTCGGGTATGTAACAGCCCTTAGCACGTGCTCAGCACTAGTAAGCTCTCTGTAACGCCTGATTCCTTCCTCTGGGCCTATCTGCGCCCTGCTCCTTCATCCCACCTCTCTGGGCACTTAAATGCCAGAGTTCATCCTGGGAACAAGCATCCTACCCTTTCCCCCTCGGTTTGGTGCATCCACGGTGGTGGGCATTGAGCTCCCCTCTAGATGGTCAGAGCTGGAATTCTGTCTGTCATGAGCACACAGTGCTTGCCCTAGGGAGATGGGACCAGAAAGGCAGAGGAAGGAAAGGAGGGAGAAGGGAAGGGAAAGAAGGAAGGGAGAAAGGCAAAAGAAAGGAATAGAGGGAGGAGAAAGAAAGGATTCTTTCCTTTCCTCCCTGGGAGCAGGGAGGAAAGGAAGGAATCCTTTATCAGCAATAGACGTCTGGTGAATCCCACAGTGACTGGTACAGAACAGGGGCTTGAAGCACTTTGAATTGGATGGGTAGATGGATATGGTTAGATGGAGGGAAAGAAGAGACGGAGGGAGGAGGGAGGGAGGAGGGAGGTGGGAAGGAGGAGGGAAGGAGGGAAGGAAGAGAGAAGGAGAGAATGTGGCATTAGTCTGTGTTCCCCTGGTCTGGAGCCCCCTTCCTGTCCAGCTCTGCTCTCCCTTGAGGCAAGATGGGGCTTCCAGGTACGAGACCTTCGCTCCAGAGGCCCTGTGCTGCCCAGTAGAATCAGAAATGCCCCACGGCCAGGTGCAGCAAGGGGCTGGTGAAAGACGCTTTCGCCTTCCTCCTCGGCTTTCCAACTAGCCTGCAGCTCTCCATCCTGGGACCGTACTGAGGGGCAGGCCTGTTTAGCATGCATGGGGCCTCCGGCCTGGCTGTAGGTGGGGAGGGAAGCAGGCCAAGAGCCCTCTGGAGATACTGGGCTTGTAAAGGCCTGTCTGGATGGATGGATAGTCAGCTGCAGCATGTGCATGGCAGGCAGGGGCTGGGAGCCAGCCCAGGCCTCCGTGGAGTGCCGGAGTCCGCGCTCACCTGGAAATCTCCAGGAGAACCTTCCCAACTGGATTCCATGGAACTCTTCAAGATGAGGAGAGGGAGGAAGGGAAATCCTTAGTCTCTAACCCCTCCCCAGACGTTCACAGTGAAGTGAGTACAGTAAAGGGTCTGAGGAGTCCCATAGCAAGGGAGACTGTTTAATTTGAACTCTTTGCTTCCCAAACCTTTTCCATCATGGAAACATTTTTTTCCCCCTGAGGGCACTGAATTTACATCTTGAAGATACTAGAGTTTGTAGGATGCAGTTTGGAAATGCTGAGGTGGCCTGGGGAATAGAATTTTGGCGCTAGACTTACTGAAAGGATCATTGAGGTCCCTCTGGAAAACTCCTACCTATCCATTGAAACCCACTTCAGATGCCCTCAGGTTCTCTGTGGTGTTTCTCTACTCCCCGCTCAGGGAGAATTAACCAGTGTGTGCCCCATGATGCTCACATACCACTTTACTCTGTTCCTTTTTTTTTTTTTTTTTGCGGTACGCGGGCCTCTCACTGTTGTGGCCTCTCCAGCTGCGAAGCACAGGCTCCGGACGCACAGGCTCAGCGGCCATGGCTCACGGGCCCAGCCGCTCCGCGGCACGTGGGATCCTCCCGGACCGGGGCACGAACCCGTGTCCCCTGCATCGGCAGGCGGACTCTCAACCACTGCGCCACCAGGGAAGCCCTGGAGTGGGTACTTTTTGTACTGATGCCTGGAGGTGGGAACGGGGCACAACGGAAGAGCCAGGGGTAGTTTCCTTTTAGGGAGCTTAGCATCGAGTTACCCCAGACATGCTTCTGGACCTTTTCTAGGGCTCAGCAGCTGGGAGGGATCCTGCAGGGGCAGATGATCAGGTGTCAGCCTGGGGTAGGGCAGCAGGGTGGGGTGAGGGGAGGGGTATTAAGGGAAAGAGGACTGGGCTTGCAGAAGAGCCACGTGCCTTTGGTGAAGGAGTAGGGCAACAGGACACCCATGTCTCTGGAGGAATCTCACGCTCACACCCCCACTAGGATAACGCTGAGACACGCACCCCACACAGGCTCCCCAGTTTCCTCCGTGGGATTAAGCTCCAGTCACCACTGGGGTTACGTGCTCAGCTTCCTTCCCCACTCCCCTACTAGAGCTTCCTGGGATCACCCCCCAAATAAACTACCTGTTCTAAATCCTTAGCCCAGGGTCTGCCTCTGGGAAAACCCACCCTAAGACACTGTAAATTTTGCAATCTATCTGGAGGATGATTTGGCAATAATCAAAATTATACATTTGGCAAGTATCAAAATTATAAATGCACACGTTCATGGGCCATGGACATGATATCCTGTAGATATACTCTTATAAATGCCAAAAGATTTATGAACAAGGTTATTTTTTAGCAGCACTGCTGATAAGAGCCAAAGATGAGAAACATCTAAATGTCCATCACTGGGGACAAGATAAGTAGACCATGGTTCATCTAACACATGGAATATTATGCAGCCAGGAAAAGGAATGAATGGGGACACTCTTTATGGGCTGATTTGGAAAAATCTCCAAGATAAATTAAGTGGAAGAAAGCAAGGTACAGAAAATCATGTTTGTATGAAACAAAATCATGTTTGAAACAAAAAGAATATACAGCCATAATTGCTTGTTTATGTAGATAGACAGGCGATCTCTGTCAGGAAACTGATAACCGTGGAGCCTCTGGAAAGAGGAATTAGGAGGCTGAGAGCAGGGAAGGGAAGGAAATTTTCAGGCTATATCCTGTGCACCTTTTGATTTCTGCATCATGTGCAAGCTCTGTGGTAGCTATTAAAAAAATATATATATATATACACATACAACTTAAAAATAATTGTAAAGAATAACCATATACCTGGATGCCTGATCACAGAGTTTTGCTATAATGATCAACCCAACTTTAGCTCGTCTCAGGAAAGTTGAACCCATGGCCAGCGGCGTTCAACCTTCCTTTTCTCATTTAGCTTTCCCATAAGGTGGTTCTGCATCATTAGTCCACGTTTCTAAATAAGGAAAGTAGGCCTGAGTCCAGTCTTCCCCCAAGATACCGAGAGTCCAAGCCGTCCTTCCCCTACCCCTTACCTGGGATGACAGAAGCTTCCTAAAGCTTCCTGACACAGGGAAGTGTGCAGCCCTTCCTTTATTGAGCTGTTTGCAATGCAGAGTGCCCTCTTTGGAGAGGATGAGGAGAGGCAGGGGGCTAGATGAAACGACCTCTCCACGTGGGCTCCTTGTGGGCAGACGCCATGTTCTATTTCTGTATTCCAGAGGCTTGCTGCAGCACTTGGTACATTTGTTGAGTGGATGGATGGATGGATGTCTTTTTGCCCCAGAATTCCAGGTATGGAGGAACAAAGCGGGAAAGGACCCCCTCCTTGCAGCTCCTAGGATCCTAGGTCAGTAAGCAGAGCTCTGGAGTTGAAAACATTCTGCTTAAAATTCCAGTTTTGCTCCTCTGGCTGCCATGTGACCTTAGGTTACTCTCTTCACCTGAGCCTCAGTTTCCCTATCTATGCAATGTGCAGTGGACCCAGAGTCCTCCTCTGCAGAGGATTAAATAACACTCTGTCCAGGTGCCCCCAGTGTGTCTGGCACAGAGTGGGCTCTGCTAGGTGTTTGCTCTCCTCGCCCCCCCTCATTTTCGCAGAAGAACAACCAGCACCAAGACCAGACGTTGTTGCCTCTGCCTGCATCAATCACTTTCATGTCAAGGGGGTCCTCCTTCTGTCTAACTGACCCATCCTGCTATAACCCAAGTCTGCAGCCTCCTGTACTGTGGTCCATGGGCAAGAGTGAAAGCTGTCAGCGTGGTCCCCACAGGAGGCTTTTCCAGATCTGAAGGCACAAAGAAAGTCAAGGTTGAGTCTTGCTGACTGGGGGCGCAGCAGCCCCAGCCCCTCCTGCTTGGCCCGTCTGTTTTAACTTCTCTACTTCCTCCTGGGCTCAAGGACTCTTCGCACAAGGTCAGCTGAGGATTGCCCAGGGTTCCAGGGCACAGCACCTGCCCCTTCTGCACCCCACTCCCTTCCCCTCCACCCAAGCAATCAGCAAATAGCTCAGATACCCAGAGCTGGGAGATTGAACCCGGGCATGGAGCTGATGAGCTGCATTTTACAATAAATCTCCGCAATTAGACCCTTGCAAACATCTTCACTGTCGCTTCCTTGATATACGGCAGGGAATGAGCTTAATGTCCCTGGCAACCAATTCTTGGACTAAAAATAGTTAGCTTGTGGGTTCACCTTTCCTTGTTTAACATTCTATCTCTGCTGGGGCCATGGAGGGAGTGAGACTGGGGTCTGCGTCCTTCCCTGGAGCTGGGCCGGGTGTCAAGGGTTAACCCAGTTTTAACTAATGTGACTGCCAAGGAATTAGCCAGCAGGGCAGGGGCGGGGCCGCCTTCTTTGACGGAGGGGAGCCAGGCTGAGCTGTTTTATTTTAAGTGTGCAGGCTTTTTGAGCAGGCAGCTACCTTCCCAGAGGACTCGTTAGTTGGCCTTCTGAAATACCACCTCTTCCTACACCCTCACAATCCCACGCACCCCCCAGCAGACACCACCATTCAGTGGACCAAGAATGGGTTCTAACCCACTGTGTCACCTTGGCCTGTTGCCTTCTCTCCGGTTTGCTGTTTCCTTATTTGCAGAAGGAGGGATTAAATGAATCCATCTGTTTATGTATTGGATTTTCAGATATCGTGGACTCACGGTTTCCAGTATTTTGTCCCAAATGTCCTCAGAAACATCAAGCTCCTGAAATGCCAACACCTCAACGTGCAAACTCCCTCAGGGACCATCAGGCAGATTGCACTAATTTTTCCCCTGGAGGGAGAAAAACAAAACAACTTTAACATTACCTTTAAAGTCCTGTCCAGAGCTAAAAATTCTAAAATCCCTCTGTCTTAGAGCCACTTGCCAACAGTAAAACACTAACTATCCCCATAAAACAGCTTGTTCGTGAAGTCTTATCAGTCAGTCACATCTTAGTATAAATCAGCCTATAAAGTCCTTTCCTGGAAGAGGAGGAGCATGGAGTCTTGGGGTCCCTCATGGGGCTGTTAGGATACTGAAAGCCTCGCCTGGCTCCCCACCACCCCATATGAGAAGCCCCCATGTGGAAGCCAGGGGCCTCCACCAGCTGTGGCCCCAGCCCACCTGTCTAACCTCAGGACCTCCCAGTCACGCTCTGCTCCAGTGTCACAGGACTCCCTGGAGCAGACCAAGCAGAGTCCCACCACTGGGCCTTTGTTCACAATGGTGCCTCTGCCTGGAATGCCATTTCCCCTTCTCCCCTCTGTCCCCACACCACATTTCTCGGTTGGTGGAAACCCTACCCATTTTTGAAAGTACAAATGCCTTTTGTGAAGTCGTTCCCTGTCCCATGGCGAAAATGAGTCCCTCAGGGTCCCTCTTCTACCGGCATTTGGAACGATGCAGTATGAGAGACAGAAGAGCCTTAGGGACCATCTACACCAGCATTTCCCAAAGTACTTTGACTGTGACCCATTATAAGAAATCCACTCCATGTTGTGACTCAACACACACATAAAACATACATAAGTGCACATATGCACACAATGAATACATGTATACACTCAACTATAGACACATGTAAACACACACAGATACAAAATACACACATGTACACATACCCATGTCTTTTTTTTTCTTTTCTTTTTTTTTGGTTGCATTGGGTATTCGTTGCTGCATGCAGACTCTCTCTAGTCGTGGCAAGCGGGGGCTACTCTTCGTTGCAGTGCACAGGCTTCTCATTGCGGTGGCTTCTCTTCTTTCGGAGCGTGGGCTGTGGGGCGCGCCAGTTTCAGTAGTTGCGGCTTGCAGGCTCTAGAGTGCAGGCTCAGTAGTTGTGGCGTGTGGGCTTAGTTGCTCTGCGGCATGTGGGATCTTCCCGGACCAGGGATCGAACCCGTGTCCCCTGCATTGGCAGGCAGATTCTTAACCACTGTGCCACTCATTTCTTTATGTACTACTTATTTCTACTATGTGCAATGCTCTGATTCTGATATAGTTGCTTTCCTTTTTTTTTTTGAATTCTGGTTCTGACTCACTAAATTTATTTCACCATCTTGTAATGGATTGCAAAACCACAGTTTAGAAAATGCCGACCTAGTTGAACTCCTTATTTTACAAATAGAATTACCAAAGTCCAGAGAGAGGAAGGGACAAGCTCGAGGTCACAGGGCTGGCTGGCGGCAAGACCCAGACCAGACTGCAGTTCTGTTGGCTTCACAGGGGCGACCTCTTCTCTCACACAGGTTGCAGCTGTTCCTGCAAGATTATAAATCCAGGAGGAAGAGGGCGTGTCCCCAGCCACCCACCCAGCCCCTCCCCCTGTAAATGCCTCGTCCACAGCAGGTGCCTAATAAAGGGCTGCATTGGAATAATGATGAGAAAGTGTCTGGGAAGTCAACGACGGCCCTGCTGGAGCGAGGGGTTAATAAATGCAGCAGCCTCGGCTTGGAGACCAGGTCAGCTTTAGCTCATTAGTGGGACTGGGCTTTCCCAGGATTTCGGAATGCTGAAATTCGCGGGGCGGGGGGAGCAGAAATCCCGCTGCTGAGTTGGGGTGGGGGCGGGGAAGCCAGGAGGGAAGGATGGAAGACGGGTGGCGCCCCATGGGGAGGGGATGTTGGAGGGACAGTGGGCGGGGGCGCGGTGTCAGGGCGCGAGCGAGAGGGAATCTGAACAAGCTCCAGAGAGAATGGAACCCAGTCTCCTTCTGCCTCGTCTCCTCCTGTCATTCTGGGAGAAGTGGCTCAGCTCAGGAGGTCGGAGAGGCGAGGCAGGGATGTGGAGAGGGAGAGATGAGAGAAGGCGAAGACGCAGAAACGAGCAATTTGGGCACAGTTAATATCAGACGCGACGCTGCTCAGGTAGTCACTTGAGGCTTCCCACAGCCCCTTCCCCCTCCACTGCCAGCCACACTCCACCCCCGCCAGAGCTCAGCCACCCTGGGAACGGGGGTGCCAGTGGCTCATCCACGCACCAGAGCGCCCCCCTCCCCAAGTCCGTGGGCCTTGTGGGAAATCAGAGCTGGGGGCTGGGCAGCCTGGGAGGGACGAACACTCACTCACGGACCACATGAGCCACGGTCTCGGCCTGAGATAGACTTGGAGTCTGCGAGCAGAGTCCTCAGGGGTCATCTGGGCCCACCTCCTGTGTACCTACACCCCTGTGTACCTGCGATCAGCACAGGCTAGAAAAGGAGACAAGTAGGGTGACCTGGCAGGAGCAGGGGCCTGGCCACTGGTTTATTCATTCATTTGACAAGTATCTAGAGTTCCTGCTGCGTGCTGGGCCCAGGGCTAGGTGCGCTGGAGTGGACTTGTCCACAAGGCATAGAGCCGAGGGTGGAGCAGGGAAAGCAGACTCTCGACAGGGGTGTTTTGAGCGGCCAGGAGAAGACCAAAGAGCTGGCCTGGGGTGCTGGTGAAGGCTTCCTAGAGGGGGTGAGGTTTAAGGTAAAGTTTCCAGAGTCCAGATGAGGAGCTGACGTGTGACAGGTGGCCTGGGGGGTGCCCCGTGTCTGCGGTTTGGTGGGGTCGCCTCAGCCCTGTGTCGCAGCCTCAACTTTGCAGCGCTGGGAACTTTGTTATTTTAGCCGTCTCCAATGGGACAGAGCTCGGTGGGACTGACTCACGATAAACAAACCTTCCAGAGACTGAGTCATACATCAAAATGCCAGTTTGTTTTTCTGTAATGGAAGTATATTTGGCAAACTGAGGCTCACTGGCAGCCTACTTTAGGGCTAGAGACCCAGAGTGTGAGTCTCAATGCTACGTCACACCAACTAAGGAACTTGGGCAAACCTTTAATCCTCTGTGCGTCTTGGTTTCCTCATCTGAAAATAGGGATAATCATGGCTACCTAGGGTTGTGGTGAGGATTAAGTGAGCTATTGCATGTAGAAGTGCCTCATTTCTCTGTGAGAATATCTATACATGGGTTAGTGATTTCTTAAATTTGTATTTATCTTTTAATAGATGGTGAACGCACATGGTACGAAAGTCCAAAGGTACCAATGGATTTAAACTGACAAATGAGTCTCCTCCCTGCTCCCCACCCCTGCCCCAATCATCAGCTACCCAGTTCCCCTCATTGGAAGCAAAACAAATAATTATCATGACTTAAAAAATTTTTTTTAAGTCAAAAAAATTATGACTTTTTTTCAAAAAGATTTGTGTTATATTATAAAAGTAACTCATGGATTTAAAAATAATCCAGAGAGAATACAAGGGAATACAATGAATACTTTTTCTTTCTCCCAAGCCACCCAAGCTCACACCCCAGAAGTAACTATGGTCGATCGTCTTGTGTTCCTTCAAAGGATAACGATTATTGCTTGTTCCCAATGCACCTTTCAAGGGAGGGTCTGCACAGGAGAAGTTACAAACGAGAACGTGCTGGATTAGTCAGGAGGTGAGCAGAGGTGGTAGGAAGTTCTCAGGAGACATTTCTGTCAATTTAGGGCCGTGGAATGAATTGCCTTTCTCCACTACGGGGAGATTTATCATCCATCCACCCACCCACCCACCTACCTACCCATCCATCCATCCAACCCTTACCAGCTGGGCCCTCTGCTAGGTGCCGTGGGGAACACAAGGATGAATGAGTGAAGTATGCTCTCCTCTCTTGCATCATCAGTGGCACAAAAGACATAGATCCATGGATTTATACAAGTCTGAAAGGGACAGGAGTGGTACCTTAATATACCACCTGCCACCACTACCCTTTCATAAACAAGGAAACTAAGATCCAGAGAAGAAGTGTGACTTGCCTAAAATCACACAGCAAGTAAATGGCTGGGCCAATGCTGAGAGGCAAGTCTGGGGACACAACCCTATGTAAGATGGGAACTGCTGGAGGAGAGAAGTGGGCCTGGAGTGGCAGTCCAGGAGAGAGTCTAGCTGTCCTAGAGAGGGTCAGGGCACTCCAGGCAGCCAGCAGAGCTTGAGGAAAAGTACCAAAGCAGGGAGCTTGGCAGCGTCCAGGATTCATTCCGGCTCCCTCAGGATGTTTACAGGGGAGGACCCAGAGCAAGCCGGGGGAGGTAGGTTGGGCAGAAGTTCCTTGTCGGGCGAGAGGGGCTCATCCTTGGGAATTCAGCAGCCATGGGCCCAGACCCCTAGAGCACCGCTGCAGTGGGGTAGTGCATAGCTGTCTTCTTCAGCACAGCTGGAGAGGAATGGGCAGAGCCTGGTCTTGCTGCTTTTTGTACTGGACCCCTCCACCTCTTGCCCTCCCCTGCCCCATGACAATATCCTTCCAGTGAGGCTTGGGAAGACCCTCAGTTCTCCTTCTGACACCTCTACCAACCACACCTCCAGTTGGATGCCCTGTGCTGGGGTCTCTGCTCGTTTGTTTTGGGTTGTCTCACATCCCTCCTTCACCCTTTGCCCTCTGGGTCCAGTCAGGCCCCCTGGGGAGGCCTCACCATCCCTCCAGTTCACTAGGGCTACATGCAGAAAAAGACTCATTGTGCAATCACGTTTGCAAACTCAGCTTCTGAGCAGCCTGCATCGATCAAGGGCTTAGCAGGGAAATAAATGGCCCACCTGAATCTAGATAAACGAGAAGGGTTTATTAGACTGTTTACAAAACTTTGCACAAAATGGGGAAAGCACAGGGTTTCCTGTAGTTAACCACATGCCGTATCTTGGGGGACAGGGGAAGGTTACCAGAACCCTGAAGGAGAGTCATGGAGAGAGGCTGCCATGAGAGCTTGGGGACCCTCAGTCAAGGGACATAGCTAGCCCACGGCCGCCCCACAGGGAGAGAGCTGGTGGGTTAACTACCCCAGCTCACGCCCCTCCCGTCCTCTCATCTTCAGCCGGGGCTTCCTATTGGCTAAATCCAACTGGAAGTGGGAGGGTGAGGAAGCCCATTGGTGCACTTCACACCAGTCAGCCCTGGAGTGCACGGCAGGTAGGGAAAGGTGGAGGGTGGGTGTAGAGGGGCAGTTGGGAGATCGCTTGCACAGCCACCATGGCCTCCTTCATCTCTGACACCCCTGCTCTTCCTCTGTGCCCTCCCGAGTCCTACCAGGCTCTGCTTCCTGTGAACGGATCACCTACCTGTCTCACAGGCAACTTCCCCTCTTCCTCCCCTCTTCTGCCTCGTGACTCAGGAGCCCTCTGTGCTTCTCTCCCACGTGGCCTGCCGGTAGGACCCAAGACCTTCAGCCTTTGTCACCCCTTTCCCCTGACCACAACGGGATGGAAACATCTGGCCAGCCTCAGGCCAGTCCTCTCGTGCAGTAGGGACTCGGGAAGGAGCGAGCGTGAGACCTTCTTCCGGAACAAGCTGCTGCTGTGTGTGCAGTGGATTGAGCCCTGGTCAGCACTTCTTTGGCTCAGGCCTGACTGGAGGTGCTGGCTCCCACCCAGCTGAGCCACGGGGGCTTGGCCAGATGGCAGCCAGCAAAGCTGAGGCTGGTTCTGAGCCACAGGCCTCGCTTTGGAAATCAGGCAGTGAGCGGCCCGTGGAGGCTGCATACCATAGGCACCTCAGGTCAGGGGTGGCATGGCCCGGCCCCCAGCTCAGCTGTGGCTCCCTAAACCTAAGCCTCAGGTCTTCCCGAGTCTCACAGGGGCTGTGGGGCATCAGCTGGGCCTGAGGAAGGCTGTGTGGTACAGTGCGGAGCACAGGAGGCTGAGAGGCAGGAGACTGGGCTGTGTCCAGCTCTGCCCCCAACACAGCTGGTCTTGGAAAAATTTCTTCTCTCCTGGGCAGAACCCTTTTCCCAAAATGAGATCTCCCGTAGAACTCCAGTATCTAAAACTGGTTCAAACAGAAGGGCAGCCTGAGAGCCCCCTAGCCAGTCTCCTTAGCACCACTTTCTCCCCCCGCCCCATCTCCAGCATCACTCCTTGGAGAATCTTTTTAAAATCTTGGGTTTGCACAGAAAATGATTTGGAAACCCTGGCCAATACACTCCCTGAGAGGTCTCAGACAGCTCTAACGTGCTGTGAAACTTTAAATACATAAAAATAGACAAGGACTTCCCTGGTGGTCCAGGGATTAAGGATCCGCCTGCCAATGCAGGGGACACAGGTTCGATCCCTGGTCCGGGAAGATCCCACATGCCGCGGAGCACCTAAGCCCGCGTGCCACAGTTACTGAGCCTACGCTCTGGAGCCTGCGAGCCACCCTACGGAAGCCCGCATGCCTAGAGCCCGTGCGCGACAAGAGAAGCCACCGCAATGAGAAGCCCACGCACCACAACGAAGAGTAACCCCCACTCTCTGTAACTAGAGAAAGCCTGCATGCAGCAATGAAGACCCAACGCAGCCAAAAATAAATAAAAACTAAATAAATAAATTTATATAAAAATAGACAAAATGTTACCATAACCTCCCATGAGCCCATCACCCAGATTCAATCATTAACAACTCATGGCCAGCCTTGTTTCGTCACTATCCCCACCTGTTTTCTCCCTTCCTGTATTACTTCAAAGCAAATCCCAGACATCATGTCATTTCACCTGTAACTATTTCAGTTTGTGTCCCTAAAAGATTAGGACTCATTTTAAGTATATAACCACAATGCCATTATTACACTTTAAAATATCTAATCAGAATTCGTATTTCCAGTTGTTTATTTATAGGGTTTTTGTTTGTTTATAGTTTGTTAGAATCAGGGTCCAAATGAGGTCCGCATATTGCAGTTGGTTGATAAGTCTCTCTTTGTCTTGTTCTATGAATTGTAAGTGGCCAGTGAAAGTCAGGGTGGTCAGTTTTTGTGGGCTTCTCTGGGGGCAGTGAAGACATTCCCAGGGACCTTGAGGGAGAATCTGTTCAGTCCTGAGCCTCTAAGGGAAGAGGCGGGAGAGAGTGAAAAGGCCAGACAGAGGTTCAGTTCTGTGGTTTCCCACCAAGAAGCTGTAACTGTCTGTTTGCAGGGGGCGGGGGGGGCGGTGAGGTCAAACCCCAGAAGAGGGGGTGCCTCACCAGTGATGTGAAGGACCCTGAAGAATATGGATGCCTACAGAGTCTTCTGCCCTGGAGGCAGGAGCCTGGGGTCTAATCCACTTGTAAAACTGACCATTAACTGAAAACATTTCCTTTAGCATCTCCTGAGACACAGGACTTTGCCAGAGGCTGAGACTGTTGAGATGAATGGGGAAAGTCTGCCCTCCAGGAACTCATAGCTCTTCAGTGAAACAGATAACATTGTATATTTAACCTCTAGACTTCAATTAGTGATCTGTAAAATGGAAATAATAGCACCTTACTTATTAGACCAGCAGGTTTCTATGAGAACCCTCTGAGTTATAAATGGGATTTTATGAATAGGAAAAAAGGGACAAACTATACCTATAAAAGAGGTGGAGGGGAGGGCGGGCAGGGTGCTAACCTGGTGGCGGGACGAGGAACATTCACGAAGACCCCAGAGTCCTCTCAAGTCCTGGCTTTACCAACTACCAGCTGGGTGGCCTTAAGCAGGATGCCCCCACCGTTGGTGTTACCCCAGTGTTTTCCCTGGGGCCTCAGTGTTTTGGAAATGATGGAATTCAGGAAGGGTAGAGTGGGAAACCCTTGCTCTCTGGTGATTCTCAGACAGAATAGAATGTCTGGGTTTGGATCGTAGCCCCATGGAAAGCCAGGGTTTCTGCTGTCCATGGTACCAAACTCTTGTCTAGGTTTCAGTGCCCCAACCTCAGCACTGTGGGTGTGTTGAAAGAGATAATTCTATGCTGTGGACGCTGTCTTGCACTTTGTAGGATGTGTAGTGGCATACCAGGCCTCTACCCACGAAATGTCAGTAGCTTTCCCTCAGTTGTGAAACCAAAAATGTCTCTAGTCTTTGCCAAACATCCTATGGGAGACAGAAGCGCTCCCAGCTGAGAACCACTGGTCTAGGCTAAAGGGATGCTACTTCTCTGTAAAGATATGTGAGTATGTGCCCTTCCTTTCGACTCCACACTTCTGACTGATGCCTCTGATCTGTTTTCACGTCCAGAATGTTCCCAGGGTGTCAACACTTCTTATTTCAGTGCACCTTTCAAAAGTTCTTTTAGCGGGGGGAGGGAGACGCAAGAGGGAAGAGATATGGGAACATGTGTATATGTGTAGCTGATTCACTTTGTTATAAAGCAGAAACTAACACACCATTGCGGAGCAATTATACCCCAATAAAGATGTTAAAAAAAAAAAAGTTCTTTTAGGGATTTCCCTGGCAGTCCAGAGGTTAAGACTTTGCCCTCCAATGCAGGGGTGTGGGTTTGATCCTTGGTCCGGGAGCTAAGATCCCACATGCCTCGGGGCCAAAAAACCAAAAAACATAAACAATATTGTAACAAATTCAATAAAGACTTTAAAAATGGTCCACATAAAAAAAATCTTAAAAAAAAAAGTTCTTTTAAAGACAAACAACTTCAATGGCCCTCTTGGCCACACTTAATGCATGCAAAAATATGGTAATTGTGGCCAAAGTAAGCACATTTGCCCTTGATTGATACAGACTCAGTCTTGGGAGGAGGAGCGGGTAGGTCACCTGATGAGCCTCTGTGACCTAGCGGCCCACCTAGCAGACAGTGTCTGCGGTCAGGCTGTGTCGTGTAGCTTGCCTTTGCTCCTCCCTTTCGTCTGTCCACTGGGGAAAGACTGGTCCTAGAACGTCATATTTCTGGAGCCGGGGCCTCCTCTAGGTGATATCACAGCTCCCTGCGGGTCTAGGCTCAGGTCACCCCTCCACAGTACACTGGGAAATACCTGAACAGGAGCTGAGGTCATGGGGCTGGAATCCTGCCGTGTGACCCCGGGCAAGCTATCAACCTCTGAACTCATCCGTAAAATGAGGCTATTAATACCTCCTCCGCAGGGTTGTTACAAGGATTAAATGAGAAAATGTTCGTGAAAGAGCTGTGTGGCAAAAACTGCCCCCCACATCCTAATTCGTACTGTTATTATCTGTTGTTCTAAACGAGGGAATGAATAGTATCACCCAGTCACTGCACCCGCATCACCTGTCCCCATCAGACCAGTCTCCTCCCCTGTTCCATACCTGTGCCTCTGGCTGTATCTCTAACGGACGCTCCTGCCTTGAAGGTCTCCTTCTCTCTTCATCTGTCCACATCCACTTCCTTCAATATCCAACTCCTGGGACTTCCCTGGCAGTCCAGCGGTTAGGACTCCAAACTTCCACTGCAGGGAGTGCGAGTTCGATCCCTGGTCCGGGAACTAAGATCCCACAAGCCTTGTGGTATGACAAGTGCCGGGTAGATCTAGGTGGATGAAGATCAGGATGATGACAATAATTTATAAGATTTTAATAATAAAAACAGCTAAGACTTTTGAAGCACTCGCTCTGCGCCAGGCACTGCACTAAGCACTTTACATGAATTAGCTCATTTACTGAGTGCCAGTAGCCTACATGGAATTGAACGTCTGCCTCTCTGCTTGCAGACCCCAGCACCATATCACTTACCTGGTAAGTGATCACTTACCTTCCAGACCCCAGCACAATATCACTTCCCCATTGGCCCCGAGCAGAATTAATATGTCTCCCTCCATGCTCACCATGCCTGGTTTATTACTGACCTAATTTCACTAGCTTTCAATTATTCATTAGAGTGGCTGTCTCCCCTTCCAGTCTGAATATCTTGAGGGCTAAGGCCCTGTTTATATTAATCTTTATTAGCTTCAGCGTCCAGTGGTGACTGGCATATAGTTGCTGCTCATTAAATGTTTGTTGGATGAAGACACAGATGAATTGAGTAATTAACACCATCTCCTACGATGTTCATGCGATTTTATAAGCTTCTCCCTCCGTGAGGCCATTTTCAGAAGCATTCTAGTGCTATCCAAGCATGATCTGCCTGCAAACTATTTGTTGCCAGTTGTAACAAGGTAGGTGCAGAAATAGAGTAAGCATGTAAAAAAATTTAAGCAATTTTAGAGTAGTTTTAGGTTCATTGGATCTAATAATTTTAAAAATTGAGCTTTTCTTTTGTATGTCTTTATTCTTTTTCTTGCTTTTGCTTGATTTAATTTTTAAGTCATGAGATCAGAAACTGTAATAGATTACAGTTACTGAGCTCTTATGTTCTGAATATTAGGCTTGTATGTCTTTATTTTTAATAATTCATTCCCACTATATTTTGCAATGGTATCATTCTGCAACAGATTAGAAATTTAAAAATCAAGAACTGGTTCTTCATCACAAGTGGTCTGAGAAATACAGTTCCAGACCATCGACCTCACTGGGATGCCCATGGTTAAGCCAATGGCAGAGGGGACATACTCAGCCCTCCCTCGCTGGGTCCCACCCATCACGACTTATTCTCATATCTGTTTCTCCTACTGTTTGGAAGGACGTGGCATTGTCTTTTAGTCCTGTTTGGATTCCTCCTTATTTCTCTTTTCTTCCAAATCTGGCAGATTCAATGGATGAAAGCTGACTCCGGTCTGGGCTTGGACAGGAAAGGGAGAGGGCAAGGGAGGGGTCCGAAGAGAGTTTGGGAAGGGTCTGGCTGGGATGGAGCAGAAGGTGGTCCTGAGGAGGGTTGGAGAGGTTGCTAAGGAGACCGTCCTGAGCCATCAGGGCTGGTTGGCTGGAGCGGCTGGGGTTGATGGGGGGGAAGGGCAGCGAAGGCGCCTGAAGGTGGAAGGAAGCAATTTCAGGACAAATGAAAGGGGACGTGGAATCCTTTTACAGAAGGAGTGTTAAACCTGAGGCTTTCATAACCCCCCTGAGGTGGTCAAGGTCAAAACTATAAATAAGTAGGTCATGGAGTGATACAGGAGGCCCCCTTCTCCTACCCAGGGGTGGGGGCAGTGTGGAGGTTAGGTCAGTGAAATCAACACAATCAACTGGATGGGGAGAGAAAGGGGGATGAAATGTGCCATCTGTAGATGCCCTTTTAGAGAGAGAAGGTCTGAATCCCAGGCCAAAAAGGCCGGAAGAGCAAGACTTGATTACAGCCTGATCAATGGCATTAGCATATTTAAAGATCACCTCAAGGAGAGAACAAAGGGGCTCCGAAAGGGGAAATGGTGTTTATTAAGCAGAGAGAAACAGAATCTGGAAATCTGGAGCTGTCTGGCCCTTGGAGAGCCAGCTCCAAGGTCAAGCAGGGCTGGGGAGAAAGGGCTCTGCGGGGCCTGGGCAAACTTCCCTTAGGACCCGCCAGCTTCTTCTCCTCTGATTCCACAGTCCATCGCTGCTGTGACCTTCTAATCGAGAATTAAGCTTTCCATAAAGAACTGCCTAGAGGGAGGGACCACTCTGCCCATTTGAGCATCTGGTCCATTCGGTGATGGTTATGATGATGATGATGATGATGGTGGTGGTGATGATTACAGCTAACCTTCACTAAGCCCTTGCTACGTGCCAGGCACTGTTCCAAGCCATTTACAAATATTAACTTGTTTAAATCACCCAACCTGTGAGGTAGGTAGTCCTACTTCCATTTTTTTTTTTGTTTTTGTTTTTTTTGCGGTATGCGGGCCTCTCACTGCTGTGGCCTCTCGCGCTGCAGAGCACAGGCTCCGGACGCGCAGGCCCAACGGCCATGGCTCACGCGCCCAGCAGCTCCGCGGCACGTGGGATCCTCCCGGACCGGGGCACGAACCCGCGTCCCCTGCATCGGCAGGCAGACGCTCAACCACTTTGCCACCAGGGAAGCCCCTACCTCCATTTTATAGATGAGAAATTTGAGGCAGTGTTAAATAATTTTCCAGGTTTATACAGCTTGCAAGCGGAACAGCCTAGACTCAAATTCAGGCCGACTCCAGAACCTGCATTATACTGGACTACCCTGCATTTAAGTTTTGCTGAAAACAATGAATTGGCAATCTGGTTGGTGCATCCATCTCTTTGGGATTGGTTGGGATGAGTCTGTGCCAAGATCAGCACCGCCAGCTCTGGGGCACTAACCAAACGGGGTTTTTTTAAAGACTCCGGACTGTGTGCTTCATTTAGAAAGTGCTACCCAGTGTGGCTAAGCCAGTGTGACCAGCTGGTTTCCTGGGCACGGCCCCTCCCCCACTTCAGAGCCCCAAACCCCATCAGGGTCCAGCCCTCCGGGCACTTTGAGCTGAGAATCAGGAGGTTGCGGACTAGGCTTACCAGTTACGCCACTTTGGGCCGGTCACCACCTGTCTGTGCGCCCCAGCTTCCTCGCAAGACCTCTTAACAAAAACTCCCTGTCTAAATGAAGAATCAGTTGGCCCCATGAATGTGCTGGCTTTTGCTCAGTGTGCTGAGAAGTGGGTGGAAGGAAGACGGCCGAAGGTGGAAGGTGGGCGCGGCAGGGCACAGAATCCAGGGCGGTTAGGTTCAGAGTTGCCTTGCAAAGCCGGCTGACCACCACTCCGGGAGCGTGCTCCGCTCCACCCTCCGCTTCCTCGGGAGGGTCTGCGGTTGCCGCTGCAGGCCCAGGCTCAGCGGGGTAGAGTCACTTCTCTACCTCCCCCTTCGGCTCTGGCGGAAGGAAGGAAGAGATAGAAGTCAAAAGTTCTGTCCGCCTGGAAGAGCTGGAGGGGAAAGTCTAAGGGGCTGGGGGAAGCGGGAGCTGCTTGCCAGGGCTGGGGGCGGGATGAGGGGCTGGATGGAGGCCAGGAGGCCTGGCGGGGCGGCTGACCCTACCCTGAGGGCTCGGCCGAGAGGGGGCGCTGTGACCTCCTCCTCGCCCAGCCTGTTGGATTCCTAGCTGCTGTCCCTTTCGTAGCGCAATGCGCGCTCGACTTTCCCCCTCCGCGGCGTTCAGAGGCCGGCTAGTCCTGCAGGGCACCGCCATCTCCCCCGGTCTTGGGGTTCCCAGTTAAGCTCCTTGCCGGGACCAAACTGGGCAGGCGCTTAGTTTGTACAATGAATGAAGGATGAACGAACGAATGAAAGAAAATGAATGAATGAATGAATGAGAAGAGTTCCTCCCTCAGAGCTTTAGCGCCTCAGCGCGCACCTGGCGTGCCAGTTCCAAAGGCGCGGGGGGTCTGGACCAACACCTCGGCCCTGCTGAGGTGGGGGCGAGGGGACCTTCCGGTCCGCCGCAGGGCGGGAACTGCCCGAACGCAGTTCCCAGCTTCACCAGCTTTCCGCGGCGCCTCTGCTCAGTCCGGGCTGCCCTATTCCCCAGCCTCCAAGAGCCTCGCTCTTAGAGATTCACCTGAGCCCCCCAAGTCCCCTCAGACTCCCTCGGACTCCCCAGGCCCCAGCCTGAAATCCGGCGGGAGGCGGGAAGCTGCCTCCTCTCCCGCCCCCGGCCCCCCACCCCCCAGCTTCTCCCCGGGCTGCGGCGGCCGCCAGCGCTGCCAGCGCGCCCAGCCGACTGCCGCAAACCCGGGCTCGGGGAAAAGAGGGTCAGCGCCGCGAGGGCGCGGGGAGTCGGCTCCGAGAAGGACAGGGGGCAGAGGAGGCGGGGCGAGGGAGGGAGCAGAGGGGCGAGGCGCGGAGGAGGGACCGGAGAGGAGGGGAGAGGAGCGGAGGGGAGGGGACGCCCAGGCGAAGGGGCGGGGAGCCGAGGCGACTAGCGGCGCGGACCGCGGGGGAGGCGGCGGGGGCTAGACGGGCTCCCGGCGGGGGAGAGGCAGCTGCGGGCAGGGCTGAGTCAGAAAGCGGCGGCCGGACTCGCCCGGGAAGGGGAGAGCGAGAGCCCGGCGGGCCGGGAAGCGCGGAGCCGGGCGCCTCAGCCACCCGCGGCGACACAGGAGGCTGGCCGCCCACCCACGCAGCCCGAGCCCGAGCCCGCCGGCCGGCCCCTCTGGGATGTCCGAGGGACCCAGGCATCCAGGACGGTGACCGAGCGAGCCCGAGGATGGGACGGCGCCTGCAGCTCCGGCTCGTCAAGGTAAGAGCGAGCCGGTCAGCCCTCGAGCACTGCGGGCCCGCAGCTCCGGGCGCGCAGAGCTAGGTGGGCTATGGGTGTGATGCGGAATACTAGATGTCACTGAGCAGAACTGTGCCCAGGTCCGGGGTCGGCCGGGGTTTGAGGAGCAGCCCAACTCCCTGCCTCTGGACCTTTGGAGCCGGCATTGGGCGGGGGGAGGAGGGGGACGACACTGGCGAAAAAAGAAATCTTTGTGGCGAAGCTGCCGGGAGGTGGGCGTGGGGTGGGGGGGTGTCAGCCCCCCCCGGGTAACCAGCTCAGTGAGGGGAATCGCTCTAGGCTGTGGGAACCGACGCAGGGTTCCCCCTCCCACCCTCCCGGGTAGACTGGGGTCCCGAGACAGGAGGCCCGGCAGAGGGGTTCCCCATCCGCCCCAGCACCGTCTCATCAGGTCCCCCACTCCGCACGCCTCCGCCCTGTTCCTGGGAGCTCCTTCCTGCCCCTGCAAGTCTGGGGAGATAAATGTCCCCGGTGCCTGCGAGCCCTGAATCAATATCGCAATCTCCGGGGTGCAGACCGAGCATCCGGCGGTAGTTACCGTTCCTCCGCCGCCGCCGGCTCGCCCGCAGGAGCACGACGCTGGCTCTCCGAGCCTTTGCACTAGCGGGTCGGTCCCCGCGCCTGCTCGCTCCTGCCCGGGCTCTGGCGACGCGATTCCTGCGTCCGGAGTTTAGGAAAGTCGTCAGACCGCACGTCCACAGTCTGTCCGCTGAAGTTCTGGGGCGGCGGGGTCTGCCCCGGGGCCCGGGGAAGGGCTGGGGCGTCGACACCCGGGCCCGCCGCGAGTGACAGCTGCCACTTCCTGGTGCCGGGCGATTCCCAAAGCGGTTCGGCTTGCGGGGTGTAGGCAAGGAGGCGGCAGCGGAGGGAGGGGTGGGTGGGCCTCGGCGCCGCCGCGGGGGACGCCAGCGCGGCTCTTGCCTGACCCTCCGCAGGGTCAGTGGGGACCGCCAGAGCACAGACACCAGCTTGACTGGATTCAGCACTTTTACAAGCTATTAACTTCAAAAGAACTGAATGGATTGGGGGGAGGGGTGCGGATTGACTGAATTTCATTTTTCCATCAGTTATTAAACCAACTATACGTATATCAGCACACAAAGTGGTTTGAGTTAAACCACCAAGATTTAAAAATGCAACAGCTGCCGGCTCATCAGTTGAGACATTACTAGTTACCGAGGCTTTCTCCATTCTCTCCCTCCCTCTCCCGAATATATATAAGTTGGTTTTTAAAAATGACTAAGGGTTGGTCTGGTTGAACCCATAGCCCCTCCCCCACTCCTAAACTGAGGACTGGGGGTGAACCCAGAGATTATTTTCTGGGTGATGAAGGAGACCCGGGGAGGGAGAGAGGAGGAGAGACATCCAGAGAGCTTGACTAGATGGCACTGAGCGGGTATATTTTCCAAAAGGCTAGAGTGTAGCAAACCTGAGTCTAAATTCACAAGTCAGTTAGACCAAATTCAGCGTTTTAAATGGACTCAAAGGATTGAACTGTAGGTTTTTGGTTTTGTTTTTGAGTTTACGTGGTAATAGGTAAATGTTCTTTCTCTGGCCTTTCTTAGAATCATGTGCAAATTTCTGCTTAGAATTATGATGCTCTTCTAAAAGGAAAAACAGGTTTTTTGTTTTTCTGTTGCTGTGTGTGTGTGTTTCCTGCTAGGTGGTGAGATGTGTGCCCTTTCTGTCTGGCGTAATGAACTCAGTAGGTGCTCAGTAAACGCATACTGAATGAGTGAGAGGCAGTGAATGAATGCGCAGCTAATGCGGTTTCAGTTAAATAACTGCTTTTTCTTTTATTCATGTGGCATATACAGCTTGTTGGGTAGTGTTCTACCTGCCTTGCAAATATTAAGTCATTTAGTCCTCATAACAGTCCTGGGAAGTAGGAATTATTACTGAGGCACAGAAAGGCTAAGGAACCTGTTCCTCACTGATACAGCCAGTGAGTGGTGGAGCCAGAATTCAGAGTCAGGTACTGTGGCTCGAAGGCTTTGCTTTGGTAGCTTTTATCAGAAAATCTTTTAAGCCACTAAAATCTCACCCTAGACTTCTGCCAGATGAGGAGAGCGCAGGCGGTTTTGTTGGTATCAAAGTCTGAATCTAGGTGGGGTTCATCCAAAATCCGGTGCTGTCCTCAACAACTCAGCCAGGGTTGGGAAAGGATCCACTCTGGGGCCCTTACCATGGGCCTCACACTGTACTGGTTACAGAGAACTGGGGGAGAGTGTGTGTGAATGTGTATGAGTGAGAATGTGTGTGTGCATGGGAGGGTGGTTGCATATGTCAGTGAGGGAGAAATGATGTGCGTGTGAGTGTGCGTGGATGCCAAGGAGACAGGTGAAATATTGTCTCTGCCCCCACGGGAGGGCCAGGGACCGACCACCTCCGAGTCACCTACCCACCAGCCACAGCTCCTCGCGGGGAGACGCAAGTACGGCTCAGAGTGGTGGGTTTGGCTGAGTGAAGAGTGGAGAAGGCAAGTCCTGGTGGGCGACTAAAGGAAAGTGAGTTCTGCGAAGAGAGAGCTGGTTTTATTGCTTTTGTCATAAAAGCAATCTAGCAGTATTACACAAAGTTTGAAAACCAGAGGGGGAAATTATTACAGTCTCACCCTCCTAACACAGCTATTGTTGCCATTTAAAAAATAATCCCTGGGCTTCCCTGGTGGCGCAGTGGTTGAGAGTCCGCCTGCCGATGCAGGGGACACGGGTTCGTGCCCCGGTCTGGGAGGATCCCACATGCCGCGGAGCGGCAGGGCCCATGAGCCATGGCCGCTGAGCCTGCGCGTCCGGAGCCTGTGTTTTGCAACGGGAGAGGCCACAACAGTGAGAGGCCTGCGTACCTCAAAAAAAAAAAAAAAAATCCCTGCAGGCCTTTTTTTCAAGTGCATGTTTGGGCACAGCTGTGGCCACTGGGCCCCCTCACTTACTGTCACAACCCAAGTCTGTCCCATGTTATTCCGGAGCCTCCAGAAGGAGATCGTCAACATCTGCATATTCCCTGTGAGGGGATGCTCTTCTGCCACGTCTATATCTGTGCACATTTGGGCCATTTCCAAATTGCTTCTTTGACAAATAATATGGAGCCGGGTTCTGAGAGGAGCATGGGCAGGAGGGAAAACAAGGGCAAACAAGTGAGCCATGGGGTGTGGGGACTATTGGCATGGCCACAGCCCAGGGGCAAAGTAGGAGAGGGGTGCTGACAGCCAGGCCAAGCCGTCAGGATTTGATATGTCCAGCTCTGGGGAGGGGCATGACTTGGGTCCGTCCAGTTCTTAAGGAGGGCATAGATTTGTGGAAAAGCAGGACACTGACCAAGGGCCGCTGAGGACGAGCTCAAGTGGAAAATCCATTTCTCACCCTCTCTAACATTTGCATCCTCGGAGAGCATCAGTGGTGTTCAGCTGCACAGAAAAAGGAGTTTGGAGGGTCGAAGGTGCCCTTGGCAACACCCCAAGTGCCCGTGGTGCTTACAAGCCCATGGGCCTGAGCCCCGGACTTGATGTGACCTAGACGGAAGGGGTTAGGTATAGGGCTGATCATTTTAGAAGCTATTGGGTTGGAAAGACCATCAACCTGGGAGTTGGCAAACCTGCCATCAGTCACAGCTATGCCTCTAATTAGCTGTGTGACTTCGGGTAGGTTACCCTCCCTCTCCGAGCTACCGTTTCTCCGTAAACAGGGGTATTTGACTAGATTGTCTTTTACCTTTCACGTCTCTGTGCAAGATCTGTTTCCAAAAACACTCCTTAGGGCCACAACCTCATATGAGAAGAGTGGGGTGCGGCAGATTCAATTCCCAGCTCTGCCCCTTCCCAGCTGCAGGACCTCAATAGTTGGACCCAAGTACCCTCTCTGAGCTTGAGTGTTCCCAGCTATGAAATGGAGGCCATACCTAACTCGAAAGGTTGAGGTGAGGATGAAATGAGTTAATACACACACAAAGTGCCTGCAACAGCACCTGGCACAGAGTTTGCTTTCAGAAAAAGTTGCAAGGTGCCTGCTCTTCAGAGAAAATGAGATAATGCCGGAAAAAGCAGCTAGGAGAAGCTCTTGGACATTCAACATGTAGCGTTTTTGCATCTTTCACCCGTCATAGAACTGGGCCTAATAATCAACTGCACGTAATAAGCATTTCACAAATGTTAGTTGGCTGGCTGGCTGGTGTTATCATCGCTGCTTCCTTCCGCTTAGTATTGCATGATCAGAGTGGACCCGTTGCTGTTCCCAGGAGGTGCAGGTGTCCTGTCCAAACAGACTGAGAGATGCCAAAACCATCCTGGCAGAAAAGCCACCTCTGATGCAGAAAAGACTGGAACTGCCCCCCTTAGGCCCACTATGGTTATGTTAAAAAGAAAGCAACAAAGAGCCAGTGTAGCACCTGGTGATTTGGAGAATCCATTGAGGCTGGGGCCTTGTCTGGTCTGGAGGAGGGCAGGCTGTTAGCAGGTGACCTGGGGCCTTTCTTGTTTCCTCCTCTGTGAAAGGAGAGGGTGGGGTGATCTCTCCCAGCTCTGACTCTACCTAACCATTCATGGCATCAACAGAAGGAAGAGTGAGCCCATTTTGGAGCTAAGGCCAAGTCTTAGCTGCAGTTTTATATTCAATCAATGAATTTGTTAATTACAAATGACTGTGTCTACTTAGATCCTCGGGGGCTCCTGTCAGCAGAGTCCCTTGAAAGTAACATCATCAAGTCCTTTTTAAATGCTTGTCTTCCGACTTGTCGCTCTCGGCCAGCCAGCCCTCACTTCACCCAACGTGGCAATCAGCATCTTCTTGTGTGGGTGGGAACATCAGGTGAAGCAGATGTGAGCTTGAAACCTGACTCTGCTATGAAGCTAGGTTATCACTTGGAACCTCAGTTTCTTCATCTGTTTAAAAAAAAAGAGGAAAAATAGTATCTACTTTATGGGATAATCATAATGACTTCATGAGATGTCAGGTGTGAAATTAAGCACAACTGCACATTGTCCGGCACACAGTAAGTGCTTAATAACTATTAACAATAGTAGTCACTTAATAAATCTTTACTGAATTTTATCAATTCGAGGAAGAACAGCAAAAGGAGGAGGGGTGAGGGAAAGGGAGGTGGAGGAAGGAGTACTTAGCAATGTAGAATCTCCTCCTGCCCCAGGGTCCTTTTTGTAGACCCTGGGGAGAAGGGATGGGGCCGCCTGCCATCAGCCAAGCTCAAAGGGCAAAGGACAGAGGTGCCTGCTGTTGGCCCTCTGAACATCTCTGACATGTGAAAACATTTGGCATTAGAAGTAGAGACATGGGGACTTCTCTGGTGGCGCAGTGGATAAGAAGGCACCTTCCAATGCAGGGGACACAGGTTCGATCCCTGGTCCGGGAAGTTCCCACATGCCACGGAGCGACTAAGCCCATGCACCACAACTACCGAGCCTACGCTCTAGAGCCCGCAAGCCACAACTACTGAGCCCGCATGCCACAACTACTGAAACCCGCACGCCTAGAGCCCGTGCTCCGCAACAAGAGAAGCCTGTGCACCACAACAAAGAGTAGCCCCTGCTTACCACATACAACTAGAGAAAGCAGGCACGCAGCAACGAAGACCCAATGCAGCCAAAAATAAATAAAATTAAATCTTTAAAAAAAAAAAAGTAGGGCTTCCCTGGTGGCACAGTGGTTGAGAGTCCACCTGCTGATGCAGGGGACGCGGGTTCGTGCCCCGGTCCGGGAAGATCCCACATGCCGCGGAGCGGCTGGGCCCGTGAGCCATGTCCACTGAGCCTGCGTGTCCGGAGCCTGTGCTCCGCAACGGGAGAGGCCACAACAGTGAGAGGCCCGCGTACCGCAAAAAAAAAAAAAAAAAAGTATAGACATGTAAGGAGGATAATACAAAATGATTAAGTCACTGACGCAAACAATTATTTTAAAACAACTAACTAGATTCCATTAAGCAACAGATTATTAACCATTTCTTTTCAGAGTAATTGGTGTCAACTTCAACAAAACTGAGAAGCTAGAAGGCAGGAGGGGAGGAAGGGAAGGAGGAAGATTTGGGGAATACGGACATGCACTTCCTTTTCTGTGAAATGGGTGTGTTGAGATGCAGTTCTGGGAGATGGGTCCCATGTACACAGAACCCCCGACTCAGTGCTTTAGCCGAATGTGTTTTTTGGCAACTCTCCACCCAGGAGGCATGAATCCATTTCAGGGACAGATGAAGGTGTTTGTGGGTGCTCTTTCTTCCCTATAAACTCAAGCAATATCACAGTCCCTCCCCTGGCCCCGCTGGTCCCCAGGGAGCAGCCCCAGTGAGGTGCTTAGAGATGAGGTTTGTGGGGTGCACACCTGCCCCCCCTTCACCTGTCAATCTGTTCCCATCCTCCAGCCAATCTGGCCGGGAGCCAGGACGCCTAGGTCAAAGCCCAGGACAGAAACTGGCCAGACTGGTCCAGCTGCTTCTGTGCCTGAAGAAGCAGGGAGACGGGGGTTTGTTCTAGGCTGACCGACTGCAATTTGGAGCCCACCCATAGCGAGTTTTAAGAGGTAGTGAGGCTACCCGGAGGCACAGTGGGAGACTTAGTTGAACCTTTCAGCGCTGGGAGGTCAGGCCTTTGGGACAGTGTATTGCTCGGTACCCCTGGCAGGAGCATGGAGCCGTAGAGCTGGAGGGGAGGCTGCCCAGGGTGATGGGCTAGGGCAAGCGATGGCTGCGACATTTCCATTTACAGCAGGGTTTCCCCTGCTTTCATCCGTGTCTCCCCAGCCTCCTTGGCAGGATGTGTGAAGGGCTCCGTGATTTCCAGAGATACCAGCTGTTCCTGGAGCAGCCCCGCCACTGTGCAGACAGAGCTGGGTGGGTTAGGGAGGGACGGCCAGGGATGAGGGGCTGGGCTGTGTAGGCTGGAGACGGAAACCAGGCCCAGGAGGGCTTTGGCTACCCTGGGGAAGGGTCGAGGGAAAGCCCCGGGCTGTCTAAGGGGCAGAAGGCCCCCCTGCACTGAGGGCCCCTACCCCACAGTCAGAAGCAAAGGCCCAGCTAGGTGCCCATGGGCCTGCTCAGGATAGATGATTTTATAATTATATAAAATATGGACATGCAGAAAGACAGAAAGAAACCAAAGGTGATGCAGAGACGGAGACCACTGGCTAAAGTTGGCATGAGAGAGAGAGATGAGGACAGAAGGGCCTGGAGGAAAGTGAAGGGAGGAGGGTGGAAGGGAGGGAGAAAGATGTGATAGCAAGAGAAAGACCTGCGTGTCTTTTTTGGCTCTTCTTGTTTAGTACTTTCCCTTTAGCAGCTAAGTGAACGTGTGCCTCTGGTACTGAGGCCAGAGATGGCCTTTACTGGAAACGCCCCTCTCCATTTCTTTTTTTTTTTTTTTTTAAGAGTTTCTTTCTTTCTTTGTTTTTTTTGTCTGCGTTGGGTCTTGGTTGCTGCTTTCTCTAGTTGCGGCGAGAGGGGGCTACCCTCCGTTGTGGTGCGCGGGCTTCTCGTTGCGGTGGCTTCTCTTGTTGCGGAGCACGGGCTCTAGGCGCACGAGCTTCAGTAGTTGCAGCACATGGACTCAGTATGTGTGGCTCACGGGCTCTAGAGCGCAGGCTCAGTAGTTGTGGCACACGGGCTTAGTTTCTCCGCGGCATGTGGGATCTTCCCAGACCAGGGCTCGAACCCGTGTCCCCTGCATTGGCAGGTGGATTCTTAACCACCGCGCCACCAGGGAAGTCCCATTCCCCCTCTCCATTTCTTACAAGAA
Organism: Orcinus orca; assembly: GCF_937001465.1. Classification (NCBI taxonomy): domain Eukaryota; kingdom Metazoa; phylum Chordata; class Mammalia; order Artiodactyla; family Delphinidae; genus Orcinus; species Orcinus orca. The sequence continues at coordinate 37,855,956 of NC_064577.1, read as the reverse complement.
TTCCCCCCACTCTCCCTAATCTGTTGCCAGGAGCCTTCCTCAGCCATCAGGGTCAGCAGAGCCCCAGAGAGCAGGGATGCTCTGAGGCGTGCCTTGTGGAGGCTGCGGATGCCTGCCCACGGGAAGGAGCTCCCCCCAACCCCACACCCTCCAGTGACCCCAGGTCTGGGCTCTCCGAACCCAGTCAGAAGGAATAAAGCCTGTTGCCTTTGAGGATCTACCTGGCCCCCAGTGTGCAGTCTGTCTCTTTCTTTCTTACACACACACACGCACACACGCTGGGATCCTCAGGGAGTCATCTGCAGTGTTTCTAATAGCATCCCCCCAACTGCTACCTACTCAGAGGCTGCTGCACAGTTAGACCGATGAGACAGGTGGGCAGCGCCCTCCTGCCCGGGCCAGGGCTGGAGGATTGACTCCCAGAGTAGCAGCTGGGCCCCCGGGGCCCTGGGGTCAGTAGTGGGGGTGGATGGCAGGTTGGACAGCCTCCGTGACCACGCCCCAGGCTGCACATGCCTGGCTGGGAGCCCGAGAGGCTGGGCCTTGGAGGGAGGCCTGTGTCCTGGGCTTGGTCTGAGCCGCTGCCTGTCCGCCTCCTCCTGCCCTTTCCCTCCACTTCGCCCAGCTTCTCTGGCTCTTCACCGAGCGGCCTCTGTGTCCACGCCCACACACGCGACCCCATGGAGTTTTTCTCTCCTACTCTAGGGGTGAAAAAACCAGATGTTCCCCGCATCTCTCCATCGGCTCTTCTGGCCCTCTGCCCCAGCCCTCCTTCCTACCTCCACAGAATACTCATTTCTGCCCGCCGCCTGCCTTTGGCCGTAGTATTCCTCCTTCTAGGGCTTCTGTCCCCCCAGTCTCTCTACATCAATCCTGTCTAATAGGCCCACCAAATTCTCCCTGACCCACCACTACCCTCTCCTCCAGGAAGCCTTCCAGTCTAAGTCCATCTCTCCCTGGTCGTTCCTTTGCTTGCCCTCCTCCCCATCATGTGACCCTCTGGCTCACGGTGGAGCCTGGGCTCTCCAACAACAGGGGACCCTGCAGCTCTTTGGTCTGTCCCCCTACAGGATGCTCAAAACATTTACCAGCCAGACCCCGCATGGACCTCTGGTCACTCTCACCTAACCCAAGCCCTTGTCCCACCATAGATTCTGAGCTCTGCCGGGTCAGGAGGATTCCCTTAAAAATGAAAGCAAAAACAAGACTGTGTCCCGAGCGCCTAACCCAGTACTCCAAGCTCCGAAGGCACACGATGGATGCTGAATTCGATGGAAGGCATCTCCCCGCTGAACATTTATCTGTGTGTGTGGAGGTGCTATGGCGACAGGAGACATGGAAATGACAAGCTAGACAGATAGATTCCCCCCGGCTCTGCAAGTGGATTTATGACGCAATGGCTTATCGAGTGCTACGCTGTTGGCGCCATTTAGTAACATTTAGCGATTCCAGCCCTGCCCTACGTTCCATCCCTGGTTCCCGTAGCATTGGAGGCATTTGTCCACACGTAAAAGCAAGGGCAGGGCTTCCCTGGTGGCGCAGTGGTTGAGAGTCCGCCCGCTGTTGCAGGGGACGCGGGTTTGTGCCCCGGTCTGGGAAGATCCCACATGACGCGGAGCGGCTGGGCCCGTGAGCCATGGCCGCTGGGCCTGCGCGTCCGGAGCCTGTTGCTCCGCAACGGGAGAGGCCACAGCAGTGAGAGGCCCGCGTACCGCAAAAAACAAAAAACACAAACCCCAAAAAAACAAGGGCAGCATTTTGCTTCATGAGGGGTTCGGGCAGGGCTGGTAGGAGACATTGCCAGAAGCAGGTTTGGAGCTGGGCTGAGGACAGAGATGCAAGAACTTTCTCAGAACCTGGGGTCCCCAGAGAGCAGGTCCAGGGCACTTTAGTCCCCAGGCAGGGGCTGGGGAGGAGGCTTGGTGGCAGCCTGGGCCTCCCTCCCCGCCGCTGTCCCGGTTCTGCTGGTTACAAGGCAGGAATAGCCAGACAAGGCAGAGGTGGGCAGAGGACGCTGGGGGAAGGGAATGAGCCCATTCTTTTTTTGTTTGTTTGTTTGTTTTTTTGCGGTACGCGGGCCTCTCACTGTTGTGGCCTCTCCCGTTGCGGAGCACAGGCTCCGGACGCGCAGGCTCAGCGGCCATGGCTCACGGGCCCAGCCGCTCCGCGGCATGTGGGATCTTCCCGGACCGGGGCACGAACCCGTGTCCCCTGCATCGGCAGGCGGACTCTCAACCACTGCGCCACCAGGGAAACCCCAGGAATGAGCCCATTCTTGGCTCCCTCCGTGGGATCTTGTCTCTCAGTCTACATCCCTACCCTCTAGCTCCCTAAGGGTGGGTGTGGGACAGACTTTGGTGTCTTTCTCTCCAGATTGCTGGGCCCCAGTGACCTCACAGTGAACATCACTGCCAGGCTGTGAAACTCCGGGCCCATGCAGTGGCACATGTACATCCCTGAGAAGCAGAGCATCCCTGGGGGAGGAGAACTGTGCCTAGAGCTGAGGAAGCAGGAGGCCTGGGATTGGGGCCGGCTCCGCCACTTCCTGGCTGGGTGACCTTGGGCAAGTCACACAACCTCTCTGGGCTTGGTCTTCCTCTGGACCATGATGGAGAATAAAGGAGGAAATGCCTGTGTGCTGAGGGGCCTGTCCCCCCTGAAGCTCAATGAGTGGGACCTGCTGCTTTCCCTGGTGAGGTCCCTCCCCCAGCCTCCACTCTGTCCCCCATCCCCCCGACTCCTCCCCTTGCCACTGAGCCCAACTGGTACTCAAGCCCCTCTTCCTCCATGGGGCCTTCCCTGATGAGCCGGGCATCGTGTGCTCTCCTCCAGCCAAAGCAGGGCTTCTCACACTAGCTGTAGGGAAGGCCCACGTAGGTCTTTCCAGTCCACGGCATGTGGTCCTGTTGTGCATGACGACCATGCAGCCTGCATCCCGTGACTCTTCTGGAGCGCTGGACAACATCTGAAGTGGTCTAGACCCTGTTCGATGAGATCACAGCCAAGACAACTTCGTATCAGCGTTTCCAGATGCTCACTCTCAGTAATGAACAGTCTGCGTCCCGCACAGTCCCCACCACCCTTTCAGCAGCGCTGATCTAAACCCCTCCTTTGGGGCCAGGATTCATAGCCCAGAATCTCTGGTTCACTTTTCAAGGGAGTCTGGCTGCCGGCCAGCCCTGTACCTGGGCGCCTCCTGCTGTAAGACTCAGTGCTGTAGCAGCTGGGCTGGGCTGCTGGAAGCAGGAAGAACCCCTGTCCAGCAGGGTGGAAACCTTCGGTTTATTCAGAGCCCTTACCACCCGGCAGGTTCTGGGTGGGCCCCTTCCCCCGCTTTGTCCTCACTCATCAACCCGCACATTATCACCCACCGAGGTCGGGGCAGGGGTTGGGGAGACACATGACAGTCACAGAGCTCTGGTGAGACACGGGAAGCCCTTCCTCTGTGGTGGGCTCATCCCAAGGCTCACGGGACTCAGCCCCACGCTGGTTCTAGCCCTCGTCCCTGGACTCACCCAAGATGAGGGAGCACGACTTCTCCAGGGTCAGCTCTGCCTTCTGCCTCCGAGGAGCTGGCCCAGGGGGCACACCGGGCAAGCCCTGGTTCACGGCTCCAGGAGAAGGCTGCGTACGTGCCCTCCCTATGCTGCTTGATCCCCAGCGTTGGCTGTACCCACAGGTGGCCACCTTCCTGCTTCGTCTGCATCTCCTGTGCACACCCTCCAGGAGGAGGCCTGGGGGCTCCAGGACAGCAGTGAGGGGAAGGACCTCCCATCTCCCCACCTGGCCAGGAGGGGTCATTCCCAGCAGTCTCCTGCCTTTGGGCTGAGGCTAGGAGGTGGGGGAATGCCGGGTCCAAGGCCACAGGGTGAGATCAGGGCCTCTTCCTGTCCTGCAGGCTCCTCCCTCGTGTCCTCTCATTCTTTCCAGCATTCTCCTTCCCATCACCATCTTCCTTCCACACTCCCAGCTTCCATGATGGGCAGGCAAGTGAGCGTTTTCAGAGCTCGGAAGGAGCTGCAAAACCCTCCACCCCAGGGTTTCCGCTGCTCAGCGCCGTTGACATTTGGGACCAGGTAGTTCCTTGCTGTGGGGCTGCCCGTGCATCTGAGGTTGCATCTGAGTGTCCCGGGTCTCTAGCCACAAAATGCCAGTAGCTCCTCCTAGCTGTGGCAACCAAAACTGTCTCCAGATGGTGCCTCGTGTCCCGTGGGGGACAAAATTGCCCCCACTTGAGAACTACTGGGCTAGTGCAGTTCCCCTCAATTCTGGTGACCCTTCAGAATCACTTGGAGAACATTCAAAAAACGGAGAGGCTCCCAAGTTTCCCCTCAGGCCTGCCGAGCCCAGCTCTCTGAGGTGAAGCCTGAGAAACAGAATTTGTGTCTCTAGGCTGCCAGCATCGTCTGAAACCTCTGATTGTGGCTAACTCCCTTCTTTCACAGACGGAGAAACAGGCAGGGCCATTGCCCCGCTTGTGGTTGATTAGACAGCTGTTCCTAGTCTCTGCCCCGAACCTCCCTGCTCGCTGGGGTTGGGTGGTCCAGCAGCCCCCTCTAAAGCACCCTCATGGCCTTGGAAGGCAGTCACTTGTCCAGGAAAAGCAGCCTCAAAACCTTTCGCAGTTTTCTAACAGAAATTAATTTCCAGCCGTCAGATCGTTTCACTCTACCCACCCCCCCCGACCCTCTTCACATCCCTTTTAAAACGCAGCTTCTTAAAGGACGTCACTTTGCTGCTGACACTGAAATCTCCCTCACTTTACACTTGTCAGAGAGCTGACTGAGCGAGAGCACAGCTGATAGTGGCACCTGCGTGGCTGGCGTCTCCGTGCTGTCCCCAACCTCGGCTCTGTCTCTCCGAGTAGCAGATGCCTCTCCCACCCCCTCAGGGACCGGTTCCCAGTGTCTGGGAGAAGCTCACAGCTCACGGCTGAGCAGTTCCCAGGGTCAGGGGCTGGATCAGAGCCCCGGTCGGGCTCCATTCCCTTGCGAGAACCAAACTCCACCCTTCCTGAGCCCCCAGCTGACAGGGCCCCACTGGTGTCTACCCCCCGGTTCCCACTGCCAGCTTTCGGGGATCCAGGCTGTGGCCCGGAGCTAGAGGTCAAGAGGCAAAGTAACCTGTCCCTCCTCCTTTGGAGGATCCATGCAGTGGTGGGGCCTAAGAAGGGAGGCCGGACAGGCAGGGAAACAGGCTGACCTGCCCAGGGGTACAGCCCCAGGATCGGAGCATCTGTATGGTGGGTAGATAGTAAAGGCTCCACTTCTTGGGGTTGAGAAGGATTAAATGAGAAAAATCACAGGGTCTGGCCCTGTGCAAGCCTTCAGTCAAAGCTGGAATTTAGAAGAAGAAAGGAAGGAAGGAAGGAGAGAGGGAGGGAAGAAGGGAGGAAGGAAAAAGAAAGGAAGGGAAGGGAAAGGAAGGGGAGGAGGAAGAAAAAAATGGAGGCTAGGGAAGACTGAGACCGGCGGAGAGCTTAAGACCAGGAGAGAGAGGAAGATGTGTAGGAGGGACACCGGGAGGCCGAGAAGGCACGCGCTATGAGAAAATGTTAATGAGTGAATCGAGAGCGAATCATATCAAGAGGAGGAGAGGAAGAATGTGTGAGCAGCAGAAAAGGAGGCTAGACCAGGATGGGAGGTCAGCGGTGCTCCAGGGCACTGCCCGCCCCCCACCTCCCTTCCCCGCTCTCAGCAAATCTGCATCAGCGACAGTGATGCAAACTTTACTTTCGCAGGTGTCTGCTGGCTCCTGGGAATGGAGTGGTGGTGGAAAGTGGGTGTGCACACCCTGGGTGGACAGGCAAACCAGTCAGGGGGCGCTTCTGGAGGAGAGACAGGCCGAGTCAGGAAGGAAGCAACTTATCCATACATAGTCGAGTAATACTAATCACTACCGTTGGTTAACGGCTTACCGTGTGTTTGGACCTGTGCTGTGTGAAACGCACCATATTGTTGAATCTCTCCAAAAGTTTTAGAATATAAATACTTCATCCCTATTAGCGCCATTTACAGATGGGGAAACTGAGGCTCAGGGATGTTAAGTGATTTACCCAAGGTCGCATTGGTAGGAGGGGGCAAATAAAAGATTCCAGTGTGGATCTCTCTGGCCTCAAAGTTAAAGGTCTGAATTTCTACTCTCCTGTAAAACCTGGAGTCAGAGCATATTCAGACCTGGAAAGGAGTGTAGGGAACACTACCCTCCTCATTTCACAGGTGAGGAAACTGAGGCGGGGGGGGGGGCAAGGGAAGGAGACTTGTCCATGGTCACAGAGCAAGTTTGCCAGATTCGGAACAGGAGCACAGCCCTGCACTTTCCACCCCAAAAACACTTTTTCCTTCAGCACAGCCTCCTGGAGTCCAAGGTGGAGATCAATGCAGGAAGGAAGACCAAGGGCAAAAGAGAGCTCCTGGTGGGCAGGGGGAAGAGATGCAGGAAAACGTGAACCCATCAAAATGTCCAGGTGCGACCCCATGGTGAGAGGGGACAGAAAATGAAAACCCATCCATTCATTCACTCTGTCAGTCATTCATTTATTCATTCAACAAACATGTATGGGGGCCCACTCTGTACCAGGCCCCACTAAGGGTACAGAATTAGCCAAACACAGACCCTGCCCTCAGGGAGCTTATAACCAATGGGACAGCATATCTGGGACCCTTGGAGGGGAATGTGTGAACTCCAGAGCTGGGGTGTCTCAGGTCCTCACTGCCCTTAGGGTGGGTGAAGCAGGTTTCAGCTCTGCTGTGGGGCCTCGTTGTGGGAGCAGAGGAGTGAAGTAGCAGGGAAGGGGGAAGGGTGTCTCCTGAGCCCAGGGCTGCAGGGAGAAGACCTGAAGGTGGGAGCACCCAGGTGTGCCCCACTCCCTGAAATGTAGGCGGGAGATCTTCCTTCCCATTTTTTCCTCTCTGCACAACAGCGATTTAAGTTAATTAAGTGGAACAATAAATTCTTTCTCAACTGCCTAGAACAGAATAATCTTTCACTGCTCACCCACTTTGGGGAAAGCACAGGCTCTTTGCTTTGAGGTGGCGACAGGCTGTGGCTGTCCTGGGGCAGGATGGGGAGAAAAGGGTGGTTGGGGGCAGAAGTCCTGGGCAGTCAAGAGGGCTGAGAAAGGACATCTAGCATCACCACCCTCTGTCCCAAGTCTGGTTTTACCCTGGCTAGTCTTTAGAGCACCTCTGCGTGGATTAGAAAACGCCCCCCCCGCCCGATGGTCCTGGCTCTGCTGATGCAGAGCCTGCAATTCTAGCCCCCAGAGACCTCTCCACTTGGCACCTCTGTGCAGGGCAGAAATTGCACAATTGCCTGTGGGCTCTGTACCTCCGCTGTATTGTCATTCCGTCGCTACAGATACATCCCCTGTAGGCACACAGGCTTCAGGAGAGTTGATTGCATGTGTTTTATTTCTGCAAACCAGCTCCTCATTTTTAAATCCAGTGGGGAGCCAGCTTTCTAAAGAGATCTTGATTTATGATCCCTCTTCTTTTTCATATTTAGATTTTTTTTCTCTTGGCTTTGCTTAAAACAGGCTATACCTTGAAAACCACATCTCTGATAAAGGGTCACTATCCAAAATATATAAGGAACTCATACAACTCAATAGTAAAAAAAAAAAAACCAAGAAAACAAAAACAAGCCCCACAAATAATCCAATTAAATCTGGGAAATGCAAGTAAGAAACACAATAAGATGTCACCTCACATCTGTTAGAATGGTTATTATAAAAAAGCCGAGATAAGCGGCAGGGAGGATGTGGAGAAAAGGGAACCCTTGTTCACTGTTGGTGAGAATGTAAATTGGTGCAGCCACTGTGGAAAATAGTATGGAGTTTACTCAAACAGTTAAAAATAGACTGCCATATGATACAGCAATTCCACTTCTGGGTATGTATCCAAAGGAAATGAGATTATTACCTTGAAGAGATAGCTGCATCCCCGTGTTCATTGCAGCATTGTATACAATAGCCAAGCTGTGGAAACAACCTAAGTGTCTATAAATGGATGAATAGATAGAAAATGTGGTATATACATACAACAGAGTTTTTTTTAATTGGAGTATAGTTGCTTTACAATGTTGTGTTAGTCTCTACTGTGCAGCAAAGTGAATCAGCTCTTCGTATACATATACGCCCTCTTTTTTTGCATTTCCTTCCCATTTAGGTCACCACAGAGCACTGAGTAGAGTTCCCTGTGCTAAACAGTAGGTTCTCATTCGCTATCTATTTTATACGTAGTATCAATAGTGTATACATGTCAGTCCATACAATGGAATATTCTTCTGCCATAAAAGGGAAGGAAATCCCGCCATGTGTGACAACATGGGTGGACCTTGAGGGCATTATGCTGGGTGAAATAAGTGAGACAGAGAAGGACACATGCCGTATGACGTCGCTTATATACGTGGAGTCTAAAAGGTCGAGGGCTTCCCTGGTGGCGCAGTGGTTGAGAGTCCGCCTGCCAGTGCAGGGGACACGGGTTCGAGCCCTGGTCTGGGAAGATCCCACGTGCCGCGGAGCAACTAGGCCCGTGAGCCACAACTACTGAGCCTGCGCGTCTGGAGCCTGTGCTCCACAAGAGAGGCCGCGATAGTGAGAGGTAAATAAATAAAAAGTCGAACTCAGAGAAACAGAACAGATTGGTGGCCACCAGGAGTGGAGCGGAGGTGTGGGAATGGGTGAAGGTAGTCAAAGGTACAAACTTCCAATTATGCATGAATACATTCTGCGGGTATGATGGACAGCATGGTGACTATCGTTAACGATACTGTGTTATATATTTGAAAGTTACAAAGAGAGTAGATCTTAATAGTTCCCAACACACACGCACGCACACACACACACACACACACACACAATTGTAATTACGTGAGATGATGCATGTATTAACTAATCTGATTGTGGAAATTTTTTTGCGATATATACATAAATCATTATGTTGTACACCTTAAACTTATACAATGTTATACGTCAATTACATCTCAGTAAAGCTGGGAAAAAAAGCCACGGCCCAGAGCAAAGCAGACTCAGGATGGTCAGATATTCGGGTTGTGGAGCCAGGGGACCCCAGGACCCAAGAGGAGTGGGCCTTCCTTCCTCGGCCAGCGGACGGCAGTGTCCACTGAGGGTCTTGCCTCCCAGGGAGGGTTGCAATCTTGGCTTCACTGGGGAGTTGGGGGGCCTCTCTGTGCTCCAAGTCAGGATCTGCCACGGTCTCGTGGGCCAGGGAAGGCAGCCAGGCTTCATCCCCAGCTACTGAAGTTCCTCCACTGAGCCGGTGCCTCCGAGGTCTCACTTCCCCTCTCGGGGCCTGTTTCCATACCTACAAATGATGAACTGACTGGCTGTGACAAGCTGATGCTCAGGAATCCACCTTGGCACTCCAGGCCTGAAGGACCCACCGCAGTCCGGTGTCTGGGCCCTTCCACAGATGGCCTGGCCAGTCTCCTCAAGCTCAGGACCCTCCCCTTGCCTGGAAAGCCCTCTCTTTCCTTCTTACAGTCTGTGCCCACTCGGCCATTCTCAAACTCACCTCCCCCAGGAAGCCTGCCCACACCATCCCCTTGTGCTGAGCCCTCCTGTAATCCCGTGGTCCGCCTGTGCTCAACAGCACCTTGCCTTGCCATTCTCCTTTTAGTGTGTGTGTGTGTGTGTGTGTGTGTGTGTGTGTGTGTGTGTCTGTGTGTCTGTGCATCCTTCCCTGCCTCTTCTGAATTCTTCTCCTTTTTTCCAAATCAAGGAGTCCTGGACTCCTTGAATGTAGAATCCCAGTTCAGCAAGGGGCTCAGTGAGATCACTTAATCTGGTGGTTTAAAAAAACAAGAGACAAAAATCAAAACAACTTTCCTTCTAAGCTGAAAAATCCCTTTTCAAAGGAAAGCTTACAGAGAAGGCAGAACAGTCTGACAGAGTGAAGCAGAAGGCCCTGGTCCTGCTGCAGCCCCACTCCCCGGGGCCTGGAAGGAACACCAGGACCAGCCTGCTCTAGTCCAACCCTCTCTGTAACCAAGGAAGATTCAAGGGCCCAGAGTGACCAAGTCATGATAGTGACCCCATGGGCGCTTCTAGAAGACTTTAAATTTCAGAAAACATCTTCCTCCTTTTCTCCCCCCTCCCCAGGTGACCTGCGTCCCTGGGATGCAGGAAAGAAAGATCACATTGCCCAGAGGGGCCAGGTGACTCGCCCAAAGTCACACAGTTAGTAGTAGCAGGATTGGGCTCAGAACTCAGCAGAAGGGGGAGGAATCTTGCTGAAAGATCGCTCGCAAATGCTGCAGCTGTGGTTCTGCCCGAGGGCCAGCTCAGTCCCTGGCTCCTAGGGAGGGTTTTCTTGGGGCCTCTGAGGGCCCTCCCAGGCTGAGCATCAGAAGGTGTTGTGTAGGGGAGGGAAGGCAGGCCCCGTCTCTTTGCTCCTCATGAATCTGGGGAGATGAGCGCGGCCCCTGGTGCCTCCAGTGGCCCTTCAGGATTCTTGCTGAAAGGTTAATTACCAGACCATCCCATCGAAGGAAATTGCACTTCTGTGCCTTAAAGACCAAACTGAGCTTCAGCAACATAGTTATTTATGGACTCTAATAAGCATTTTCTGGGTGTGATTAACCTTTATGCCAAAGTCACACCGGGAATTGGGAAGGCAGCTTCAATTCTAGCCACCCTGTGTGCTGGCCGGGGGGTGGGGGCATGTACGGCAGCTGAGCAGCCTGGAGCCGGCAGGCAGCTGTCACACTCCGGCCCGCCCACCCCGCCCTCTCCGTGGCTCCTGCGCACTTCCCTCCCTCTCTGCCCATCGCTTCTTCCCGTGCCCTGCCCTGATCCATCCCCCTCCGTCCTTCATCCACTTGAAAGACAGACCTGATCGCCTGCTTCCTGGGCCCTAGTCTCCACTCAGCTGCTAAAAACAGTTCCGTGACCTTGGGCACCTCAACTATAAAACCCCTGTAAAATGGGGAGCATGGAACTTGCTCTGTGTGCTTTCCGCAGCACAGTGCCCCTTCCGTGTCAGTGACCCCTGGGTCCCAGGACGGTCAGTTTATGCGATGCTGTGATCGAGCCACAGCACGCCCTTGACCTTCTCAGAGGTAACATTCCGGCTTTGGCTCTCTGGCAAGTGGAGAGATTTGCAACCGAGGTGCGGGTTTTATCTGGGGGCCTCGGGGCTGCCAGGCTGGCACACAGAAGTGAGGATCTACCTCGTGAGTGAGCCTAGCGCCTGCCAGCTTCAGATCCTCAGTCCCATTTTGGTTTTCTCTCCACCTCACCAAGTCCTGAGAGCTTGGTTTGTCAAAAGCGGTTCTGAAAGGAGAGCCAGCGGCTAAGGCTGATGACAGAGGGGTCCAAGAAAGTGGCGATTCTTAGGTCAAAACCACTTTTGGTTTACTTTGAGAGAGGATGACATGTCCAGTTTGGTGAAGCCCAGGCCTCTGATGTGACCCTGCTCACCACATGCTCCAGCCATATTCTTTGGAGTGCTAGACCTCACCACAGAGTGAAGGAAGCTCTTCACCCTCCCCAGGAAAATGGTCAGCATTACATGCAACATTCTGCATTAAATTACAGGGTTTCATCCCCTCCCCTGCCTCGTGTGTTTGTAGACACCAGATTAAGAATTCACAGCTTTAGCAGAACACAGACAACAACCTTGAAACTTCGGGGGCTTGTCCCTACAGTGCAATACTCTCCTGTTGCTGGAGTTGGAAAACTAGTGAAAGTTGAAGAGGAGATCAACGTACGGTAGAAGGAAATACACAGGAAAACTCTGGACTTTTCATGAAACTGTGATTCAGGAATAAGCCAGGAGCCTTGACAAACCCTTCCGCAGAGCCAGAGGTGTCACAGGCCCAGATTCTGTACAGAGCCAGCATTTCCTGAGAGGAGAGATTGGTTTGGGAATTTTAAGAAACATTTTTCTGTGCATAGTGCAAAACCGGCCCTCTATTGGGAGAAAATGACTTTGTGAACCAGCACATCCAAGGAGAGGTAAGGGTCAGGGTTACAGTTAGCCAGCCATGGACAGGCTCCATCCCGTGGCATTTGCTTTGGATTCATGATGAATCTACACGCGCCCTGCTCCTCTGTGAACCCCAGGACATTCAGAGGCGAGGCTAAGACCTTCTGGCTGGTGTATTTGCCATCTAATTAGAACCCTGGGGCGTAAGTGCATTGCACTGAGGCAATTCCGTGCATTTGGGACTAGTCTGAGTTCTCTGATTGCCAGGGTCTAGCGCATGTACGGAGGGGACCTGGGCACATTGACGAGGGACCGAGTTGCTTTGCTTTGGAGGGTCGGGGAAGGTGCTGCCGCGGGGAGGGGCTCTGGACCTGGCGTTTGAGGACTGCAGACTTCACCAGGTGGGCCAGGGTGATGAGGGGGCAAAAGTGTGCAGACACCAGCAGGACCCCACGTGCTGGGGAAGCAATAAGTAATTCAGCGTGAATAAAACGTGGTGTGCTTTCAAGGAGAACGTGAAAGACCGAAACACAAAGCACAGCTTCAGGCTTAGAAGGACAGCGATGGAATGCCAGGCAGCAGGGCTGACATTTTCACGTCGGGTGTTACCGGTTCCTTTAATTTGCCTGCGGCTGAGCTGCCTCTGGGAGCCCCATTTCCATGCTGTGTGTGTACACGTGTGTCTGTGCTGGGAGGTGGCAGAGGCAGGGGTGGGTGACAAGCCGTGGGTGGGGGTCTCTCGTCCCCTTCTAGAAGAGGCCTCTGGCCATCCCAGCTGACTGGCCCTCTCTGGGGACAGCTCAGAGCTGGGTCCCCGCTGCCTGTGCTGAGCCGAGCAGCAGGTCTGTCAGCGAGGACACAGCTCTCCGCTTGGCGTGCAGGAGCCAGTGGCGGGCCTGGTGGCTTCCTCCTCTCTCCGCTTCTGCCTTTTGAAGTGGAAAAGGAGGGTAAAGATATTTCGCCATCTCTCCGGGGACGGTGAAGTTTAATTAGTGATTAATAAAGTGTTGGAAGTTCCTTGGGGCCAGAGAGATGAATGGGTTTGTTCTAAGCACTCCCGAGTCCCAGGAGCGAGTTAGCTGACCCCAGCGCCGTGGGCTGAGGCCAAGCGCTGGGCACGGGATGGGGGTACAGGGCCGGGGGGTGGACCTCGGAGCCTGGAGCTTGGCCCAGAGCAGAAAGACCCCTATGATGTGACAGGAGGAGTGTGCCAGCAAGGGGATGAACGAACCCACTGCGGACTCGGGCACAGCACTGAGGGGACAACGTGGGGGAGTCATCGGGGTCAAGGGGGGGCTTCCTACAGGAGGTGTGGGTGGGACAGGTCCTGACCAGGAGTGGGGAGCATTCGAGTCCATCTTGGGTGGGAGAGCGGGGAGCAGGGTCTGTCTTTGTCATCAGACGGCGGGAGTGGGCGGGTGGGTGGCACAGGTCGTGAGGGTCTGGGGCGCAGGGTGGAGGCCAGTTTGGGAAGAAGGTACGGGAGCAACAGGGTCAGGACTTGGGTGAGGCAAGTGAGGCACTTTTCTCAAGCATGGAATTGAAAGAGCTGCCCCAAAGTGCAGTATCAGGATAAATCATATTTTAATATTATCACTGATTTTTCCTTCTACCCGAGGCTCCAGTATGGCCCAGCACTGTTAGTGATCCTGGCTTTTTAAAAAAAGCTTTTGATATGTTGTTCATCATGGAATTTTTTTGCATGAATTTAGAGTTTAAAAAAATATTGCATTAAAATATTATGTATCTTGACTACTAAGTTTTCTGGTGCCCCCCCCCTTAAATTTTGCACTGGAGGTGAATGCCTTGGTCTCCTCACCCTAGTCCTGGCCCTGCGGTTGAGGTCTGCAAATGAGGGCTGCGAATGTGTGCTGCTCGTGTTGGCCACCACCCTGGCTCTACTCTAAATTAGAAACTTGCTCACGTGGGACTCGGACAAGTCGCTACTCCTCTCAGGAGCTCATTTTCCCCTGTGAAATGGCTGAGGCTGCTTCCAGATCGAAGTGTCCCTGTCTGAAGCTCTGCAGTGGATTTTGCAGAACTGTTTGGAAATGGGCTGGTGCTGAGACACCATGGCAGGTTGGGGGACAGTGGGGAGGAGAGGAGATGGTCCCGGGGAGGGGACCCCAGGGAGGAAGAGCAGAGGAACAGGGGTGGTGATGCGGAGAGCAGCCTCCCATGAGGTCAGGGAGACAGGGCTCTGCTGGTCCTTGGGCTCTCATGTCCTGACAACTGGAGGGGGGGCCGGTTACAATCCTCCACTACCCCAACCCCCCACACGCTCCTTAGCCCTTCACAAATCAAATCCCAAGGGAAACAATACCTTGCCACCAACCCCTGACTAAATAAGAGTCACCAAGTTCAAATCAATCAGCATGACCTTTTGAGTGCCTCTTGTAGACCTGAAACACAATGTAACTCGTTAATATATTCAGCAAATTAGAATGCAATGAACAAAACAAAATCCCTCCCATCTTGGGTCAAGCTGTGCTGCTCACAGAGGACTTCTACCTACACTGCGTCCTGTAAGCCTGGCGGAGTGGTGGTGGGGTGGCTATTACACCCATCTTTACAGGTGAGGAAATCGAGGCACAGAGAGGTCAAGTAACCTGCCCATGGCAACACAGTGAAACTGGGGCTGGATGCCAGGTCTCTTTTGACTCTAAATCCACAGGGAAGGTGTTGACCTTAAGGGAGGGGACACAATGATTATGTGCGGGTGTTAGTTGAAGAAGTGGGCAGCCCTCTAGGTGTGAGACCCATGCTACTCTCCCCAGGTGGGCTGAAATTTTGGAATCAGAGTGACACAGAGTCCCCAGGGAGGGTAAGAGGCAAAGATTCTCCCTGGATTAGGGCAGGCATCTTTCCAGACACATTTATCCCTTCACCTCTCTGGGCCTCAGCTTCCTCATCAGGGACAGCCAGCCCCACAGAGAATGAAGTACCGTCGTGGATATAAAATGACTTGGGAAATGGTGAGGCACGATCTGTAGTGACCATTAATTAGCTGGGTGGGGATGAGGGCCCGGGAGGCAGCTCATTAAACCACAGGGCCTGAGCTCCTGCAGCTGGGGAGGGAGGGAGGCTCACTAATGGGGGTCTTCTGTGAGCCCATGCGGGTGGGGGGGTGCTCGGGGGGGGGCAGGTGGGAGGGTGTGGGTGTGGGTGTGTCGGGACACGCCTGTGCCACCCTTGAGACCCCGTGAGGATGGAGGTGGCTTGCTCAGGCAGAGCCTCTCTGGAGGCCCCCAGCCCTCAGGGAGAAAGTTCCCCTCTGTCCTGGGAGCCTGGGCTCCTGCTGTCACCTGCCTCCCTTTCAGGCCCCTCAGAGAGAAGGGCAGCCCCAGACCTCGTAGGCAGAGAGGACACGGAGGAGGGGGGAAGGGAGGCTGGGCCGGTGGGGGAGGGGTGTGTGTCTGGAATGAGACGTGTATGAAGGGGGCAAGAGGGGCAGCAGGAAGCTCCAGGCCAGACAGCTCATGACACAGTCTAACTGCGTCCCTCACCTCCCTGTGCCCACAGGCCCTTCTCCTCCTGGGGCTGCACTCCATCTCCGCCTCCCTCCAGGACCAGCACTGCGAGAGCCTATCCCTGGCCGGCAACATCTCTGGTAAGCACCCCCATCTGCCTCCTGCAAGATTCCAGGTCCCCACCCCCCCACCCCCAGGGCTCCCAGAGCCTGCACACAGAGCCATGCCCTGGGGCAGAAACAGCAGAGAGATTTCCCCTCTGGGGCTCCAAGCAATCCATCGTCTATCCACAGAGTGCTGTGTCGAGCGGGGTCCTGAAGGTGGGTGTAAGTGTGGTGGGAGAGAGAGCTGCGACTAGGTGACAGCATCAGCCAGGAGCACAGAGGGGCTCGGGGCAAGCGTGCCAAGTAGCTATCCTCCCTGCTTTGGGGTGGACCACAGGGGAAGTCGCCCCAGCCCTTGCAGCCGTGAGAACCAACAGAGCGGAGGGCTGGGCTGACTCAGGCATCAGTGAGGAAGAAAACCTGCTGTTGCTGCTGCTAAAAATGCCTGAAGCATAATATGTAGGGCGCTCTGTGTGGGGCACCGTCCGAGGTATTTGAGATACAGCTCTTCCTTGACTTACAATGGAGTTACGTCCAGATAAACTTATCGTAAATTGAAAATATCGTAAGTCAAAAATTCATTGAATACACCTAACCTACCGATCAGCATAGCATAGACTAGCCTACTTTGAAATGCTCAGAACGCTTACATTAGCTACAGTCGGGCAAAATCATCTAACACAAAGCCTATTTTATAACAGTGTTGAACATCTCTTGTAATTTATTGAATAGTGTACTGAAAGTGAAAAACGGAATGGTCGTCTGGGTACAGAGTGGTTGTCAGTGTGTCAGCTGTTTACTCCCATGATCGCGTGGCTGACTGGGAGTTGCTGCAGCTGCCGCTGCCAGCATCACGAGAGAGGATTGTACCACATATTACTAGCCTGGGAAAAGGTCAAAATTCAAAATCTGAAGTGTGGTTTGTACAGAATGCATATTGCTGTCAAGCCATCGTACAGTCGAAAAATCATTAAAGTCGAACCATCGTAAGTCGGCGACCATCTGTATATTCACCCGGTTTTTACGACCTCCTGAGGCAGGTGCTGTTATCCTCCTTTTACACATAAGGAAACTGAGGCACAGAGCAGAACTAGTAAGTGCTGGAGCTGATTTGAGCCCAGGAAGCCTGGCTCCCAGATACGTTCTTTATCACCGTGCTCTACCCCTCCTCGATAGAAAATACTGCTTAACTGCAAATATTACTAATACTTGTATAACTTCACCATTCACAAAGTACTTTTGTATAATAATCTTATTTCATCCTCACAAGAGTTTAAGATGAGATATTTGTACAGATGAAGAAACTGAGGCGTGGGAGAATTCGGTTTTTGGGCTCCTAAGGCGATGCCTTTTCTAATTTGGGGTGTGGTCCTTGAACCCTCATCCTGGTCCCTTTACCCAGGGTCCTGGGGATGCTGCTGCCCAGCGAAGGTGGAGAGGTGCACCTGAGGGTCTTTGAGAGGCTTGTTCTTTGGTGATTCATTTTCCTCTGCAGGTCTCTCTCCTTGATTCAATCCAACTCATTAACTGAGCACCTACTGTGCACCGGGCCCCATGTTCCCTGGGAGAACAAAGAGGAGCTCACAGTCCGGTACGGGAGTCAAGTGCATAGACACACGTGCTATGAGGCGCAAGGCCCGCGCTGTTGGAGAAATGGCCACCACGTGCTAGCAGGGAAGCAGGGAGTTTCTGAACCTGGGCCTGCGGGGAGAGGAGGCTTCCACAGCTCCAGGCAGCTGCCCCCTGGCCTGCTGTTCCCTCAGTAGGGTGGGGGTTGGGGGGCGAGAGAATGAGCACCAGAGCTGGAGCACCGACTGGGTTCCCATGCTCATAGTGGCGCTCAGTCTTGTCCTGTGTGCCCTAGGGCCCCCCACCGACAGCCACAGGGATGAGTGCGCCTTTGACTCCCTTGAGCCTCACTTTGCAGTTATAGAGTAGGGCTGACACCTGCCTCAAGGATCTGTTATGATTAAATGCACTATGTTTAATGGCAATATTTCACAAACTGTAGAGTGCATACCACTACTGAGTATTATTTATTATTGTTGGTAAGAGCAGGCTTTTAAAGTGCTTACTGTGTAGCTGCGACGAGGGGCAGGCACTTGCCATGAAGTGCTCACTACAATGGAGGTGGCAGGGAGGTTAGATCGGGGTGGTGTGAATCCAGGAAGCCTTCCTGAAGGAAGAGGCTTCAAGGTGAGTCTCTGAGAGACTCTGAGCAGGGACTGGCAGAGAAGAGCCAATGCTCTGAGCCGAAGCTAGAGTTGACTGAGGACTAGCAGGTGGGTTTGGTGGAAGAACAGGGGAGGGGTTGGGAGGGGAGAGCAGTAAGCCTGGGGAGGTCCTGGGAGCCCAGAGCATCTGCCTGCAAAGTTGGCTAAGCTGGGCCATGAGGAACAGAAAGTTCTTGAGCAAGAGTCTGGAGAAAGACCGGGAGGGCAGAGACCTGCTCAGAGGCCTGGCCTGAGAAGAAGCTACCCCCGATCCCAGCCCCTTGCACGGCGGCCAGGTCAGTCTCCACTGACTCGCTTATTGTGCTCCTGCGCAGTGACATCCCTGAGCCCACGAAGGTGTCACCTGTCCTTGGAGGCAGCAGGCCGTGATGAATGTCGTTCATTTCCCGATGACTTGTACTCTGTGCCCCTACCCCCAGCCCAGCCCAGCCTGCCTGGCTTCAGGGCACGCAATCCATCACCCTCCACAGCAGCCTCTGAAAATGGGCTGTTTGTCTCCAATGCTAAGACCTACCCAGACTGATGGGCACTGGTAGGGACAGATGGTGAGGGTGGGGTGGAGGGACTGAGACAGATGGATGGGCGTCTGGCCGGGGTGGCTGGCACTGAGCTGGGGCCTTTGGGGGGCCTCTCACATGCCAGGAGCAGGGAGAAGGTGGGTCCCCAGGGCTGAGGCTCCATCCTGTGGCAGATCACAGACCTGACAACTCATAAAATCATGGCATGAATATGACGATGCCAGAAAGTAATAGAATTATTGACCCATGACATCAGAGATAAATGGAATCATAGCACTGACAAGGACCCAGGGTCATCTCCTGTCTGAAGGTCATGAATGATTATAATAATTAATGTAATAACTAATAATAACAACTAATGTTTACTTAGTGCCTATTGTATGTTAGACACCATTCTAAGTGCTTTAATCTCATTCAGTCATCAAACAATACTGTTAGGAATTTTATTTTATTTTATTTTTGCGGTACGCAGGCCTCTCACTGTTGTGGCCTCTCCCGTTGTGGAGCACAGGCTCCGGACGCACAGGCTCAGCGGCCATGGCTCACGAGCCCAGCCGCTCCGCAGCATGTGGGATCTTCCCGGACTGGGGCACGAACCCGTGTCCCCTGCATCGGCAGGCGGACTCTCAACCACTGCGCCACCAGGGAAGCCCAGGAATTATTTTTATCATCATCTTACAGAAGAGAAGCGTACAGCTCAGAGACGTTACGTAATTTGCTCAGGTACACGTGGTTACTAAGCAGCAGCCCCAAGATTTGAATCAAATGGCCTGATTCTGGACTTTCCCGCCACCATGTATGTGGTCACCTGGAAAGTCGCAGTACCCAGGGCCCACTATGGTCAGTCCTCCAGGGGTGCAGAGACGCCCCTGCAGTTTCCCATACCTATACTGGGTTTACACACAGCTCCCAGTATTCCTCAGAACCTAGTATGTGCCTGACACCGTACTAGGTGCAACACTGAAGAGCCCATAGACCCACAGCACGGGAGGCTCCCACCCACTTGTCCTGATGAATCACACACCCTACAAAGGTTCTTTTCTGCCCAGCCAAGGAGAAGACAGTCCAATGACAAAGTGGCTGAGCAAAGAGCAGGACTGTCTGCCTGGCCTCTCTATGCCAGGTGACCCAGGCAGAGCCCCTGCCCATTCATCCCAGCAGCACCTTCCTGGAATGAGCAGGCATGTGTGTTTCAGAGGCTGCCCTTGGGCCCCTTGGCGCAGCCTTGGCTAAGTCTCCCCCCTGGGCTTAAACCAAACAGGGGGATGGGCTTCCCAGCTGCAGGGCTGCTGCCACGTGCCCACCTACCCTAGTTCATTCAGAAGCCCCCGATGGGAGACCCTACATAACTGGGGACAGGAACCAGGTTCCAACATTTCTTGGAAGTTATCTGCTATGGAAAGATCTGCTGAGTACATTTGGACCCTGAGCCTGATGGGAAGGGAACTATATCATCTATTTGGGGGAAGAAACCACCCTCAAAGGGTTCTTTTCTGTTCATTAAAGCAGTCCCCCCAGGACTCTGACTCAGCAGGTGTTTTTCAGAGGCAGGTGGGAGCCCTTCCTACTGTTCCTCTCTCCTCTTCCCTCCATTCGCAGGGATCTGGGGCGGGCTGACCACAGTGCTCCCATGAACACCTGGAGTGTCGGCCCCCATGCATCTGCGTTGCGCATGTGTGGGGAAGGAGGAAGATACAGGACCAGTTTTACGGGTTACTTTTGGCTGCACCCACCCCAGCCCCAGAAGAAACTCTGTAGGGATCTAGCTGCCCCATGAGTGAGGGGGGTGAGCCACCAAGCGACAGGAATGTTACTGCCTCAGACACACTGAGCACACACCTGCCTGAGGGCCTTTGTAGCTGCTCTTCCCTCCAGAACCCTCTTCCCCCAGGTAGGCACACAGTTACCTCTCTCACTTCCATTGGGCCTCTGCCTAAGTATTAGGACCAAATTAAAATAGCACTCCTGTCAGTCTTTATCTCTTTACCCTGCTTGTTTTTTCTCCATAGCATCTCTCACTGGGTAACAGGTACGTCTGTCTGTCTGCACACACAACCCCAACCCCCAACCCCGTAGACTGACAGCAGGGCATTTTTTTTTATACAGCAGGTTCCTATTAGTTATCTATTTAGACATATTAGTGTATATATGTCAATCCCAATCTCCCAATTCATCCCACCACCACCCCCGCCCCGCTTTCCACCCTTGGTGTCCGTACGTTTGTTCTCTACATCTGTGTCTCTATTTCTGACAGCAGGGCATTTATTTTATTCATTACTGTATCCTCAGCTCCTAAAACATTTTTTAGGTGGTCAGTAAAACTTGTTGAATAAAGAGCAAAGTCTTTATTTCTCCCCACCTATTACTTCACTGAGCAGGAGGGGATCCTGGTGACAGGTCTGCATGGGGAGGAGTTGGGTCCTAATAGTAACTCAGGCTTCGTGCTGCTGGCTGGTAAGTCTACCTGGCTATTTGCAAGGCTGGTTTACTCTGGCCCAAAGTGCTTCTCAGCCCAGAACTATGCTACCCAAGGGGGAACATAGCCCCCAGGAGAGCAGGAGAGACTGCACATTTGTATCAGTGGGACCTGGAGAATCGCAGTCCAACAGCCCTGACCTCTAGGTCCTTATAGCCCCCATGCTGAGTGACACCAGGACTTCCTTTCCTTCCTTCTCCCCTTCCCAACTAGGAAATCCAGTCCCTCCCCACCCACAGCACCTCTGAAATTATTTTTCTCTGTACCTTATTCTCCTGGCTTTCTGTCTGCTTCTCCCTGTTTTATTCTCAGTGTCTTTTGTCTTCTGTTTCCTCTCTCTCCCCCTCTCTCCTTCTCCCCTTGTCCCCTCCCTGCTTTTCTTCTCCTCAAAGAGTGATGGAGTGAATTGATTGGGTGGCATGAATTTCATCAAGTGCCCTTCACATTGCCTGGTACAGAGTAGTGTTCAACAAAGGCCGTTTCCCCCGGCCCCCCAAATCCTGTACACCCTTCCTTTCCTCCTCTTTTCCCTCCCTACCTCTCTTGTCCGTCTGCTCCCTAAAACCAAGAGGCCAATTCCGCTTAGAACTTTCTAGCCTGTATTTGCGCGTCGTAGCCCGGTCGCCACTCCTGATTGGCCCTGTGCCTCTGGCCGCACCCCTGCTTGGCTCTTCTCTCCCTCGGACCCCACCCACCCAGTCTCTGGAGCCCAGGCCAGCGTGCAGGGGCCTTTTCTTTCGGAGGGAGGGGCAGCGTTGTCCCCTGGCCGCTTGCATTTAGTTTTTCTTCTCCATTCTTGCAGCCTCTCTCTCCCTTTCTTCCCGTCTCGCACCAAGACTTTCATTCCCTCCAGGATTTTCTGGGCTCTTCATGTAAAGGTCATGTCTGATGCAGCGTTCCCCCGCACCACCTCCACGCAGCCTTCTGTGAGCGTCGAGGGACGGGAGGAAGGGAGAGAGGGAGGCACTACCGGAGGAACCCAGGACACAGAGACCAGTGCACCCAAATGCTGAGAAGGCCAGTTGCCCAGACTGGGGACCGCTGTGGTGCAGTGGGAAGAGCCCTGGGCAGGCGTCAAAACCCACTTCTGCCTCTTAGTGTCTACGCGACTAACGATAAGCAATTTGCTCGGCCTCAGTTTTCCTATCTGTAAAACAGGGAGAATTAGCACCCACATTGGCAGATGGTGTGAGACCCATAGTAGGTGGTATGGAATCCTAATCTGTACCACGGACTAGAGGCAGAAAGCTCTACCCTGCCCATTCCCACCTGCATATCCCCGACTGGCCGTGGCTGGGGTCAGGCCTCTGGGCATTGGCTGGTACCTGGTCCTTGAGACCAGGAGGGCCATTGGCTCAGCAGCCGGTCCCTGCCTCGGCTGTGGCCTGGTCTTGGCTGTAGTTGGTGCCCAGTCCTGCCCTGCCCTCTGTTCTTTTCTGAAGGGACTCTGGGGAACTCTCCAGGGCAGGGGAGAGAGGGCAGATGCTACACTGAGAGTGGGCCTTAGGCAAGTTCCAGGTACCACTTGTGACATTCCATTTCATCTCCCAGTGCCTAGCTCAGGAGATAGTGTGAATGAGTGAGTGAATGAACAACCTCCTGAGGAAGGTTATGAAGTCACATGGTATATGTAAGTGCCTGGCAGGTGCCTGGCACACAGTCAGCCCTCAGTAAGTACTGCGCCCTCCCTGCTGCCTCTTTGGCTGTTCTCCTCCCTGCGCTGGCAAGCGATGTGCTGTCATAGAAAGAACGCTGATTTAGAGTCCCAAACACCTGGTTATGAGTCTTAGTTCTTTCACTCATTGACTCACGACCCTGGGCAAGTCACTTACTTCCCTGGGCCTCAGTTTCCTCATCTGTAAAAAGGGAATAATGAATCTGTAAATTAAAAAAAAAAAAGGGAATAATGACATTGCAGGGTGAATGAGGAGCAAACAAAATACATGAAGAAGGCCTTTGGAGAAGCAGAGCACGGTCCGTAATACTATCCCTCCCTCCTGACGGCCACATGCCTCCGTTTCTCCCCTCCTCCGGGCTCAGCACGACTGGCATGACCCATGGCAGATTAAAATCTCAACCTGATTTCCTCACTCCCTTACCCCCATCACCTCTCTGTGATGTCATTCGTGGGGGCTCCACTGTGGTACAGCACCAGGGCTTGGCCCACCCCTGCTGCCTAGCTGGCCGTCTCCTCATGTCCATTAAGCCCCAATCCAGATTTCTTTCTCTTTCAGTTAAACCACTTAGCCTCGAAGCCTTTGGCCCTTGAGCCCAGATTTGCACACACATCCTATGAATAGCTTTGATTAGAAAGAAAAACCAGAATTTGGTACAAGTGTTGCTCAGCACTGCCCTGCATCCAGCAAGTAAGGGATGCCAGTCTAACCCAATGATGTTTCCTGAGAGACTGGGCACAGGCTCAGCTGGGGGGAGATGGCAGGCGGGCCCCAGCCAGGGCTTAGCAGCTGCTGATGCCCTGGACTGGAGATGCCACCCCTTCATTGGCTCGTGGCTCTCCCTGGCTTGTCTGTACACTCTATGGCCAGTCTCAGGTTATTAACCTCTCCCATCGTGATGGACACACTGGGTCTCCACAGGACTGGTGTGCCAGCCTTGAGAGGGGCATGGAAAGTCAGCGAAAGAAGGCGCAGCATCAGGAGGGATGCCAGGACTGTCCTCAGCCCAGCCCCCACCCATTGGAGACCAAAAACC
Source organism: Orcinus orca (assembly GCF_937001465.1). Taxonomy (NCBI): domain Eukaryota; kingdom Metazoa; phylum Chordata; class Mammalia; order Artiodactyla; family Delphinidae; genus Orcinus; species Orcinus orca. The sequence goes on along the minus strand of NC_064577.1, from coordinate 37,832,491 downwards.
CCCCACCTTCCCAGAAGTGTTCCTGTGGCTTCAGCTCTGCTCCAACACACACACACACACACACACACACACACATGCACACGCACGCTCCACTCCAAAAAGCTCTTAATTAAGGGCAAACATTTGGAAGGGGATTTTGACATCCTCTCTCTAGTCCAGTTGTTTACATCCTTTTCTGAGTCACAGACCCCTTTGAGAATCTAATGAAAGCCATGGTGCCTTTCCCAACTGCATGTATAGAACAAATTTTTCATTTAATTTCAAAGTCTCTATGAACCCTTAAAGCTTCCAGTGGCCTGAGATTAAGAATTTCTGATCAGATCCAACTACTTCATTATCAATAAAAAACTAAGGCTCAGAGAAGGCAAGAGACTTGCCTACAGTCACACAGCAAATGAGTAGCAGAGACCAGTCTGAAGCCAGGGTTCCAGATTACGGATTCCTTTCCACTCCCCCACGTGGTGTCTCCCTCCCTTTTTTCTCCATGGTCCCCTTCTCAGTCAGTCCTCTCCTAGGTCCCAGCACAGACCAGAGCACGAATGTTCCGTAAAAGTGGTTATCAGGTGAGCTGGAAGGTGGGCCAGCTTCCTTTAGCTGGTTCCTCCCTGCAGGTCCAGAGCAGATGTGGTTTGGTTCTAGAGACATGTGAGGGAACTGGGTCAGGGGTTGGCTGGGTCTCTTCCGAGCCATTCCAGGCTGTGAATTCTTTTTTTTTTTTTAATATTAAATGTGGGTTTTTTCTTTTTCTTATTTATTTATTATTATTATTTTGGCTGCATTGGGTCTTCATTGCTGCACGCAGGCTTTCTCTAGTTGCGGCGAGTGGGGGCTACTCTTTGTTTCAGTGCGTGGGCTTCTCATTGTGGTGGCTTCTCTTGCTGCGGAGCACGGGCTCTAGGCACGCAGGCTTCAGCAGTTGTGGCATGCAGGCTCAGTAGTTGTGGTTCGTGGGCTCTAGATTGCAGGCTCAGTAGTTGTGGCGCATGGGCTTAGTTGCTTCACGGCATGTGGGATCTTCCCGGACCAGGGATTGAACTCATGTCCCTTGCATTGGCAGGCGAATTCTTAACCACTGCGCCACCAGGAAAGTCCCATGCTGTGAATTCTAAGAGCTGCGGTCCAAGTAAAGGGCCAAGAGAAGTGTCCTCAGGCTGCAGAGCAGAGGACCTGGAGCATGTCCAGCCTTCCTCTAAATGCCAGCCAGGATCTCAGCTTTTAACACCACCTCCAGCCATCTCTGTTCCTCCTCTGCTCTGGAACCCACATTGTCTCCCTAGTGCCATAGCATCAAATTCAGATTCCTTTCCCTGGTGTCTCCTCTTCAGAAAAGGAGCTCATCTCTGCACTGGGGTCATTGCTCCTGTTCTGTCCCCAGATGGCTTGTGAATGTGGCCCACTGGGGAGGGGGGTGGGACACTGCAGAGGGGATGTTGCTCTGCCTCACCAGCCGTCTCTGCCCCCAGGACTGCAGTGCAACGCATCCGTGGACCTCATTGGCACCTGCTGGCCCCAGAGCCCCGCAGGGCAGCTGGTGGTTCGACCCTGCCCTGCTTATTTCTACGGTGTCCGCTACAACACCACAAGTAAGTGAGCCCGTGGAGGGCAGAGCATCTCCTGGGAGGTGGGACAGGATGGGGAGAGCTTGGGACTTGTTGGAGGTGGGGAAAATAATAACAACAATGACAATAATAATAATGCCATTCATGGGTACAACCGCCATTGACCAGTGGCCAGCTCTGTGCTCTGCTGGGTATTCTGCTCATTACTACTGATGCTCACGATACCCTGGAAGATGCTACATGTGACTATGTTATATAACTAAGGCCTCCGAGGCTCAGAGAGGTTAGGGAAGTTGCCCAAGGTCAGCAACTGGTAAGAGGTGAAGCTGGAATTTGCATCCGGGTCTGTCTGACACTTTCTTCTGCAGTTGACAAACTGGGTTAACGTTGGCATGAGCCATGAGGTAGGGCAGAAATCATCAGAAAGCCCTAACTTTGCTCAGAGAGGATACCAGTTCTATCCAGGGCCCTCCAGCCACGAGACGGGGGGACTCAGAGTTTTCGATCTGTAGGCAGGGGGCTTGTCCTTGCATGTAGGCCCACAGGTGGGGTGGGGGTGGGAGACGACTGCCCCCGGGCAGGGTTTGTTCAGATACTTGATCCCCGTGTAAACACCCTGCTCCCCTGGGGCCCTGAGCCTCCACCTCCAGGCTTTGCGGCTTCTTGCTATGCCACCTGTCACCCTCAGAATTAATTTGCTCTCCCCTGTCAAGGCCTCACAGCCCCTGCTTATCAAGAGGCAACAGCTGCAGGCCAGGGGCCCTGAGCTGTCTGAGGGCAGGGTGGGGGGTTCCTTGGGTGGGCCCTTGGGGTCTGGTGGGCCTGAGCTCAGAGCCCCCCAAGAGGTGACAGAGGGGGACCACAGACACCAATCGTGACCTTTAACACAATTTTCCTCTCTTATGGCCCTCTGGCCCCTCCTCTGAGGATGGAGAAGGCTCGATGACGTGGCTTCTTAAGACTCTGTCCAGCTCAGAACTCCCAAGTTCCTTCTCCTGCCCCTCTCTTTTTTTTTCCCAGCTGGATTAATGGGGTTCGGGTTGGAGGCCACAGCCAAGGAGGGGTGGGAGGGCCCTGGGGAGGTGTTGGGACTGGGCGGGAGGCTGGAAGAGCCAGACCATGCAGCTTCGTGTGTCTGCAACCGCACCCTGGACCCCAGGAGGAGAAGAAAGCCTGGAGGAGGTGTGGGGAGAATGCAAGTAGGAGGAAGGGCAGAAGGACCTAAAGGAGAGTTTGTGTATCCTGCCAGCCTCTAACTTGGGCCCAGCGTAGTTGGAAATGCAGGCAAAGAGGCTAAAAATGCCCAAGGTCACAGGTTTGGAGGCAGCGCCGGAACTGGGGAACCAGAGCCCTCCGGCTGTTCCCCTCACCCGGCTGGGTGCCCTGCCCTGGAGCTCCCCGGAGAAAGGCAGCATTAGGGCTGGTGCTTGCTGGGGCACGGGAGGGCCGCTTCCAGGAGGAACCCCCCCCAAGTCCCCTCACCAGAGCACCAGGTCCTGTCAATTCCACCTCCAAAGTGAGTCTCATGTCTGACCCTCCCTGCCCTTCATCCCCAATGCCATTGCCCCGGTCCAGGGTACCCCAATCTCCAACCCTAGTTTCTCATCTGACCCTGTCACACCCTTGCTTGGAGTCAGCCCTTCTGTGGGTCCCCATTGCCCCCATGGTGAAGTCCACCCGCTAGCTACAGTCCTGCCTACCTTTGCAGCCGGTCCCGGCCACTCCCCATGAACTACCCCCACTCTCGTCCCCAAAGGTGGCTTGACGTGCCCCGAATAAACCTTTAGTGCCTGGGCACATATAACTCAATTGGGCAGCCCTGCCATAAGTGGAAGCCAGGAGTCTTGGGTTCTAGTCCCAGCTCCACCTGTACGCTGGTTAAGGAACCCTCTGCACTGGCTCTCCCCGGGCCTCAGTTTCTCCACCTGCAGGATGGGTGGTGGGAGGTTTGGGTGAGGTGCTCTCTCGGCTCCCTTGCGCTCCCCTCTGTGATCCCAGGAGAGGAGATGGAAGAGGTGATGGTCACTTGACGTGGGGGCAGGGCTGGAAGACTGCCCTTTCCAGGTGCCCCCAGTGCCAGAATGACGAGGAACACCCATGTAATCAGTAGCGACTGGGAACGCAGAATCGTACCTAATCATTAGGCGCTCTTTAATTCATTTACCGACGAGGTGCTGCCAGGACCTCTAGGCCTTCCCCTTAATGGCCTCCTTCCCACTGCATCTGATCTTCAAAGGAATGGGAAGCATTTCCCAAAATATCCATTTTCCCATGACTCTCCAGGAGGACTGCTCAGCTCAGCAATTAAAGACAAGGAAGTCGCCTCCTCCCTGGCAACGACTCGCGGCTTGTTGGGCCTGTTTTCTTGCAGGATCGCCTCCTGTAAGCCTGCTCCCTCTATGACCCGGCCTGGGAAGGACTCCAGGCTCCTGCCCCACCTATGGGATTCAAAGGGGAGCTTAGGCCAAGGGGATGCCTCCCGGAATCCCCGCCAGGGCCCCCTGTGATAGCGACAAGCGACATGTTCTGAATCTTAGGTAAGGTTATAGAAATATAGCTCCAAGACAATAATGGTAAGAATAACAGCTCACACCACAAGCCAGGTAGAGCTCCAAGCACCCTGTACATGTCAGCTAAAAATGCCCCTCAACCACTGAGGTAGGAACCCTTGTTAGGACCATTTCTGTCTTGCAGATAAGGAAGCTGAGAAGTTGTGGGACTCATCCAGGTTCACACACAAAGCTAGTGGCAGCTGGTGGCAGGATTCGAACCCAGGCTGTCTGGGTGGAGAGCTCGGAACACGACAGTCTACTGCCTCTCTTAAGGCAGCAGCTCCCACCCCTGCCCTCATGCCCCTTCGCACCAGATCTCTGACCCCAAGTCCCTTTCTTTGAAGACACTATGGAGCAGCCTCTGGTCCCAGGCACCTTCCGTCCGTGGCAGACACACTGGTTTCCCCTGCTTCCGTGCCTCCCCACAGGCGTCCCTGAAACCCCAGCCACCGAGCCCTCAGCCCCCTGGTAGCTTTTTCCTCATTCAGCAGTTAGGAGGGAATCGGCAGCACCTTCAACTCTGCCCAAGGGCTCAACTCTGCCGAGACTCAGGTCCCCTGGCAGGGAAGCTGAGCAGAGCTTTAAAAATCCATTTAGCCTCAGTTCCCCACTGGTGTGCTGTGCGAGAACAGCCTCTCGGCAGAAGGGCCGAGGGGCAGCGTTAGAGAGGAGGTCTCAGCCCGGCAGCCCTGGAGGCCAGGCCGGGGCTGCCTCTCCTGGGGAGGCAGCCGCAAACCCACCTCCCACCCTATCCTCTCCCTCCTGTGTGGTGCTGCCAGCAGAGAGGCAGGTCCCAGGCTGGACGGCCTCTTGGGGATCAGCTGGTCCAGCCCTTCCTCTTACACGTTAGGAGAGGGTCCTGAGAGGCCAGCTGGCCGATGGCACTCACGCAGTGGGGGCCCCCGTTCTGCCTCTCTCGTGGCGCTCTGCCACTGCTGGGACTGGGACTCAAGCAGCTTCCGCAACCTCCTTCGGCCCTGCTGGGGGGCTGATGTGAGGTGAAGGTCAGTGTGAGCCATGGAAAGGCTGCAGCAGGCGAGGGGCTCCAGTGGAAATGGCTCAAGCCTCTTCCAGCCAGTGCTTCCTGGTGTCAGGACCAGAATTTACTCAGGGAAACATAGTTAGAGCTACCGAAGCCTGAGAGGGGTACAGGGTGGAGCAGGGTGACCTCCGCCAGCAAAGAAGAAAAGACTCCAGATTTGAATCTCCCTTGGACCCCACCCTACTGGGTTTCAGGGCCCTGGTGTCCCCGGGGGGCGGGCAGGAAGGAGGGTGTCCCAGAGCCCTGAAGCCAGGCCTCAGTTCAGACCACAAGCAACTCCCAGTCTCCTTAGAAGGTGACACGTTCTGGCTTCCAGGCTGATGACTGCTTGGACCCCCCCACCCCTTCCTGGGCCACATTCCTGCCTTTTTTTCCCAAGTGCCATGTGCCAGGCTGGGAGCCAGTTGGAGCGGATCCTAATTACGAAATAATTGCTACACGAGACCCACTCCCATGACATGCCCCAGCACATCTCCCATCTCCTGCCACCTGTCATCTTCTGTCCCGAGAGACCTCCACCATGGGTGCTCCCACTACGTGACCCTCCAACATAAGGCCTGCCGTAGGGAAATGCCACCCTGGGGACCTTCCCTAACAGCTGCCCTGTGATCCCCACCCCCGTGAGACACTGCTACCATGTGAGACCCCAAAATGGGAGATTTCTCAGAAGGGTGCCCACCGTGTAATCTGCCCCGCATAAGGGCTTGCAAGGAAGCAGGAAACGGCCCGGTGAGCTGGTCAGGCCTCTGCCCGTGGGCCAGTCCCGTGGACGGGCATGATTGTGCCAGCCTGGGTGGGCAGACCCATGGCCCCGTGGGCATGCATTGGGGTCACCACTGTACCTCTGTTGGGGGGCCAGTGGGCAGAAAGAGGCAGGAAGGTGGAGGTAGTAAGGAAGCCCCTCCCCCCAGCTTCACCCCAGAGCCCCCCAGCTTCACCCCAGAGCCCCCCAGCAAGCCGGCTCCTGTGCTGGCCCAGAAGGACGGTTAGATGGACAGTCGAATGGATGGACAGATGCTCAGTTACTCTTTGGGAGAGGAGCCACGGGTCACTTTGACTCTCTTCTTTTTCCAGACAACGGCTACCGGGAGTGCCTGGCCAATGGCACCTGGGCCGCCCGCGTGAACTACTCAGAATGCCAGGAGATCCTTAGCGAGGAGGTGAGGCTCTGAGCCAGCTACCCTGTTGAGGGCTGGGCCTGGGCCCCCAGCACGGCTCTGTGCCTGCTACCAGCCAGTCGGATGGGAGAGCCAGAGGCTGAGAGAAGCCAACTGGGGAGCCAGAACTAGGCCAGCCCGTGAGTGGGCATCCTCAAGGGAGGGTGAGGCCAGAGGGCAGCGGGCAGGCTCTGACAGCGGTGAGTTGAGTCTCCCTCCCTCCCTCCCTCCTTCCTAGCTCACTGGGACCGGTTCTCATCCGTTTACACCCCACCCACTGGAGTAACACATCCAGGTCCAGCCAGGGTCCTGCGTTCGAATCCGGGATGTGGGTGGGAGGAGCCATGGAGCTGGAAAAAGCCCTTGAAGAGCCTTTCAAATATTTAAATGTTTTTGAGAAAGACGTTGCTTAGACGCAATACAAAATTCAACAGGTACAAATGGGAAAACAAAATAATCTCGCTCCCAGCCCTGTCCCAGCCACTGGGCTCCCACACCAGAGGTCACCATTTTGCCAGTTTCTTAAGAGTTCTTCCAGAGGCAGTCTCTGCATAGGCAAGCAATTATGTATATATATTCTTTTTTGTTTTTCACCCAAACGTTGCCTATTATACACTTCGTTCAACACCTTGCTTTTTTCATATAATCGTCCGTCTTGGCGATTGTTCCGTATCAGTACGTAAAGAGCATCTTTGTTCTTCTATTTTACATTTGCATAATATCACATTGTACAGATGTTCCATAGCTTAGTTAACCAGTCTTTATTCTCATCTTTGCTTATGACAAACAGTGCCGCAGTGAATAACGGTGATGTTTGGCAGACGCATGGGCATATCTGTCGTTCTGTGTTGCTGCCACCTCCGTCCCCCTTGTCTCCTCCCTGACATCTCCACCCACCCCTTTGGCGGGTGCTGAGGAAGGTGGGAGTCATGGAGAGGGAAGAAGGAGTGAGCAGAAAGGAAAGGGCAGATGGGAGATGCCCCCAGTTGTCCAAGGGCCCCAGGCTGCTGGGGCGTGGGAGAGAGGGGCTGGTCTAGGCAGTTCCAAGAATTCCAGTGCCTAAAAGATCTAACCTGGAAGGGACCTTGGAGACCCTCCATCCCATCTCGATCTGCCTGGGGATAAGAATCATCCCGCGCGCTTGTTCAAATACAGGGCTGCACCCAACATCCGATAAACTCTCCAAGGACAACCTGGGAATCTGTATTTTTAACAAGTGCAGGGGGGGGTGTGGGGGAGGGGTGATGGGGAAAAAGTGAGAAACTCTGATCTAGGGTAACCCATTCACCTTACAGCGAGGGAGACTGAGGCCCAGAAAGGGGGAGTGACTCACACAAGGTAACACAGCCAGCGTGAGGCAGAGCCTGGACCCCGGGGCTTTGGAGGCGGCTCCCTTTGCCCAGAACCAGGGACTTGGCGTGCAGTGAGGTTGATGGTGGGAGAACAGCTCTCCCCACCTAGCACTCTGCCCATCCCCCCCCACCCCACGCATGCCTGGGTTAGCCGCTCCCCCAGGCTGCCTGGCCTCACATCACTGAGATACTGGGGCTCTGCTGTCTCCTTGTAGAAGCTGCAAAGGTAGGGCAGTGCTTAGCCCAAAAGAATGACACGCTCTTTAGTAGTTCTGCTTTGGCAGACGAAAGAGTTACTTGGGATGCAGGGCGAGAGGCTTCCTGGCATCTAATGTCACACAGGCCAGGCCGTATGGTCCACCCCAGGCCGGGGGGGTTGGCCCAGCTCCCCAGTGACCTGACCTGAGCAAAGATAGCCCCCAGGTTGCTAAGCATCTACATGGTGAGCCAACCCCAGAAGTCCAGGGCTGGGGAGGAAGGAAGTAAGGTTCCCATGTTGGGAAACGTAGTCAAACCAGAAGAGATGGGCTCGGGTAGGGCTCGGGTGGGCAACTCCTTACCTAGCACACAGCGGAGTGGGGAACTCCTTACCTAGCACACAGTAGAGGAGGCAGGGGGATGGGAAAGGCGGGTCAGTGTTGTCTGCAGCTCTTAGGACCGCAGTTCACGCCCGGAGAGGGACAGTGTCGGGGAGCACAGCTAAGGCAAGAAGCCTGCAGCCCCTCCGTCGCACCCCACCCTGCGCTTTGATCATCCTGCTGGGTCTGCGGGGCCTGAGGCTGACCGTGTGTCTCCAAGGGGAGGTCAGGTCTCCAGCCTCCTGCCTTAGGACAGACACCCCTCCCCCACCCCAGAGAAGCGGGCGTCTGTCCCCTTCTTGGACATCACCAAGCTGGAGACGTCACAGCTGCCTTCAATCTCCCTCCCTGCATTGGCGCCTCCTGAACGTCAGAGGACATTCACGGGCCCCCAAATCTCTCCTGCTCTAATTTAAGCCCCTTCCTTCTAGTTGGCTGACGGGGGACACTCATCAGCCCCCCTTGCCCCCAACACCCTTCAAAGAATCAGGGGCAGAGGCCCTTCTCCACTCTGCAGCTCCCACCCCTTCTGCCTGGACTGGGGTCTCTCCCTCTCTCCACCAGCGGGTTGTGGGGAGAAGGCGGCTTAGGGGGCACCAGCTTCTCATCAGGCCCCTCTTAGGCAGTGTAACGGGAACAGCACCGGCTTTGGAGGGGTTTGGATTCTGGTTCCAGCACATGTGCTGTGTGACCCTGGGCAGGTAGCTCAGCCTCACTAAGTCTCAGCTTCCTCGTCTGTAAAAGTCCTGAGAGCCGTTCAGTCCGCCTCCTGGGGGAGGGAGGGCGGTGTCCGCCTGCGTCTTGGCCTGTAGAGGGCGCTCCATCTATCCGCCACCCCTCGGCCTCATCACCTGAGCTCAGGGGAGGCTGTTGTGTTCACCAGGGAGGGGGGATGGTTGGGGGGGTCACCAACCATCGGTCACCCCCGATGGGGTCACGGGCACCCCCGTTCGTCTGGTTGCAGCGCTCACCCCCACCCGGGCTGCCCCGCCCACCCTTTCCCCGGCAGCCCCCGCTGGCCACTTTGCCTAGCACTCTGGGTAATCAGTTAATTTAATTAGTGAAAATGCCATCCCCTTCTGCCAGCCCCCAGCCTCGCCAGACCCCTCCCCATTCCCAAGACTCCCCGTCCCCTCCTGGAACTACTGGGAAAGAGCAAGAGGAATGTCGCCAATTAACCGAGCAGCCGATTTCTCAGCTCTGGGCCCGGACTCAGCCCTAATTAAGCATCAGCGCCCCAGGAGCTGCAGATAATGGATTCGCAGAACCACTGCCTGTGAAATGAGACTTGTGAGGGCGCACAGAGGCCAGGCCAGGGAGGAGACCTGCCCACAGCCATCACCAGCAGGGGACAGGCCCCCAGCCGGGGAGCTTGCTCCATGCATGGCCCAGCCCCTGCAGTTACCCCCACCCCGGCACCAGCCTGCACCCTCCCCACACACACACTTGTCTCCCTCCACTGCAGAGACACCCCAAACTGCCCCAGACAGCTCTCCCGTCCCCCCACCGCTCCCTTGACACTTGCACACACTCTGCTTCCCTCCCCTACACTCTGCTGAGCTCGGAGAGCCCTGGCCTCCGGCACATCCTGGGAGGGCACACACTTTGATGGGACATAAAAGGGGCTCTGGGGGTGTGGGCTCGTGGGCCGGCGTTCACTGCTCGCAGAGGGCGTTGGTTCGACCAGGGCTTCTGGAATGCTTAGGAATCATCTGGACTTCTTGCTAAAATGAAGATTCTGACTCAGTGCATCTGGGGTGGGGCTTGAGGTTCTGCATTTCTTAAGATTCCTGCAAGCTCCTAGGTGATGCTGACGTTGCTGGTCTGGGGACCACACTTTGGGGAAGCAAGGGGCTGGAGTGCCCAGGGTGGGGTGAGGGAGTAGCTCAGGAAACCCAGGTGGAGAGGGAGAGCCTCAAAACGGGGTGGATGGGGGTGGGAGAGAGGCTGGGGCAGTGGGGACCAGGCGGGGAGAACCCATCATGCCATCCTGAAAAGGCATCAGGACAGGTCTGACACTGCCACCACTTGGGACCAGGTGTGCCTGCAGAGAGTCTGGTCAGAATTACTTATTGGATTCTGGTCCGTGAGGGTGCAGAGGAGTGGCTTCTGCCCAGTGCCACACTGCGCCACCCTCTTCAGGGTACTTACCTGCCAGTCTCTGGTGTCCAGACTGGACAAGGACAGAGTGCTGGTCAGGTCCCCAGGGACTGGCTGTGTCCATGTGACCTTCAGGCGTCCCAGCTGCTTCTGCAGTTAACGGTGGCTTTCTCTCAGGAGGTCACCGACTGTCTCTCAGGGTGTCACTGGGTGTCTCTTAGGATGTTGCCGGCTGTTCTCTCCGGGTATCGTTGAACACCCCTCAGGGTATCACTGACCGCCTCTTGCGGGTGACTGGGCATCTCTCCTGGTGATGCCGGTCATCTCGGGATGGCACTGCCACCTCTCCAGCAGTCTTCTCAGGCTCTTGCGGCACCGTAACCCCCCAGCTGCCTTGCATGAGGCTGATGTGGCAGCTGAGAAGCAGGGCTGGGAGCCAGCCTGGGCCCTGCAGCTCGAGGAGTCAGGCAAACGTGGTCCCCTGCATGGTTCGGCCCAATTCTCCCCGCTCAGCCTCAGTGGAGAAAACCCCTCATGAGCCCCCCACCTCCCCGTAGAAGCTCCCTGAGAACTCTGGGCCCAGGACGAAGACAGTGCTTCTGTTCTCGGTCCTTGCTTATCCCCCAAGAAACGCACCGCGGGAACAGAGGAAGGAGGGTCTTTAAGGCCACGCAGACCTGGATGCCGATGCTGGGCCGATTATGCAGCCCCTTCACCTGGAGAAACGGGGACAGAAGGACACTCTCAGAGGGCAGTTGTGAGAAAGAAAAGCAGTGATGTCTGTAAAGCCCCTGGTGCAGTGCCCGGCATACAGTCGGTGCTTAATAAATGACTCATGCCACCCCAGACCAGAGGACCCCGGCTCGGCCTGCTGTGGGGAGCAGTGAAGGGCCTCCCTGCACACTCTGCTCATCTTGCCCACCTGGGCCTGTGTGTGAAGCTGGGGCATCACACCGTTCTGGGCTCCACAGACTCTGCCATTACCCAGGGGCTTCGCAGCATGGATTTGTGGAAAATTTAATAAGAGGAAATTAAATGTCAGTTCCAGACAGGCGGGATGTGTGCATATCTGCTGGAGTCTCTGGACTTGGCATCTACCGCCAGGCACTCAGAGATGCTACCCCGCCGCCCCCCGCGTTTATTTGATGGCAATGAATACCCTCTGCCCCTCCCGCCCTCTCTCCCCACTGCCATTTACACCTCGCTGGGTCTCAGCGCTCCAGAGCCTGAGCTGCTAATGTGATTTCCTGTCATGTTCCTGAAAGCTTCTTCCAGGAAAACCAGCCCCTAGAACAGAGCTGCCTGGGCCTCAGAGCTTCTTCGGTGAGGATACCCCTTCAGAAGGGGGAGAGCGGGGGCTGGGAGAGCAGGGGAGCGAGGGCCTCACCTCTTCTCAGATGCCTGTTAGGTGTCCTGCTTCAGAGGTGCACCTCTTGTCCTTGGGTGGGTGAGTTTAGGCCTCAGTTTCCTCATCTGGAAGATGGGTAGGGCTGGACTTGATCCCTTGGGACCAGTTCTGATGCCCGTGGATTCTGTAATTCCGACAGGAGGGTCCACGGAGAGCCAGGAGCTCCGGTGGCTCTGAAAGGGTGCACAAAGTCTCCTGCGAGCTTGTCTTGTTCTCAATACTTGCCAGTTTCCGGGCATCATCATGCCCGTGCCCCACCCCAGAACCTGGAAAGGGTGAGGGAGGCAGGGGTTACCAGGGACCCTCCCCTCGCAAAAGCCAGTGCCTTTCCAACATCCATTTTTCCTTCCTGCACTCGACACACAGTTCCCAGCGCTCCACCGTGTGCCACCCTCTGGCTCTTTATCCCCTGCCCTCTTGGGACCTACAAAAGGGTGAAGGGGGCCTTTGCTCTCACGGGGTCAGGAGTCTGCAGAGAGCTGGGCCCTGGAGACCCCAGTCCACCATCATGGGGTCGGGACCCGTCTTCTGCCTCAGCATCTTGTCAATCTGCACATGAAGGTGAGAGGTGGTTTGAAGCTGAGTGACCTTGAACGAGTCCGCGTACTTTGGGGCCTGTTTTTCTGCAAAATAAGGTACAGACCCCCCTACTGGCTCTTCCCCCAGTGTTGCCTTGAGGGTTTGAGAAGATAACAGATATGAAAATACTCTGTAGGGAATTCCCTGGCGGTCCAGTGGTTAGGACTCCTAGCTTTCATCACTACCGAGGGCCCGGGTTCAATCCCTGGTCAAGGAACTAAGATCCTGCAAGCCGCGCAGCGCGGCCAAAAAGAAAAAAAAAAGGAAAGAAAATACTCTGTAAGCGGGAGGGCTTCCACACTCATGGAGCGAACTTTGATTGGAAAGGGGCCTGCCGCGTTTCCCAGCTTCCATCAGTGTATGAAATGAATTAAGTAATAACATTGGGAACTTTGTTTTAGTCCTGGGAGAGGACCCCACTGACTTCAAGCAGACCCCCTGGGCCAGGGGTGGGACCCGGGAAGCAAGTCAGAGAGCCTAGAGAGGTTGTTTATGGTTTCTAATGGTTCTGTGGACGCTAACCCACGGCAACGGCCCTTCCCCCTCCTCGCTGAGAGGAGCGGGCCTCAACTGCAGGGAGGGATTTAGGGGTGATGCAGAGCATGGTGGCTCAACTCAGAAACGGGAGGAGGAGAGAAGTCCTAGAGGGTTGGTCTGCACCACAAGGGCCACCTGGTGTTGGGACTGAATGGAAACGTGAACGTGAGAGAACATCCGTGAGCCGTGCATGCGTGTTTGTGCGCACAGGGTGGGGAACCCTATGTGATATGGAGATTCAAGTTAACTGACAATTTTCCCACAGCACGGAGCAGTGCACAGAGCATGGGATTGGGGGACAGACAGACAGACATAGACTCAGATTGGACGGCACTGCTCTAGGACAACACCTCACGCATAGCAGGGGCTCCGGAAGGGACAACTATTGTTATCATGGTCCACTTTGTCCCAGGCACCTGTGGGGGTGGGCTGTCCCGGCACATCCAGTGGGCACAGGGGCACAGCTGTGAAGGAGCCTCATCTCTGCCCCTCTCTTCTGCCTCAGAAGAAGAGCAAAGTACACTACCACGTTGCCGTCATCATCAACTACCTGGGCCACTGCATCTCCCTGGTAGCCCTCCTGGTGGCCTTTGTCCTATTTCTGCGGCTCAGGTGAGGAGACCCTGGCACTGTCCCCCGCCACCCCCCCCCCCAAGCCTTGAGCAGCGGGGAGAAGTAAGATACAGGAGGCAGCGGTGGGCGGGAGGAGTCCAGCTCCCTCACCTCAGTGGGAGCAGGTGACAGATATAGATGTCCCAGGTCCCTTGGAACCTCTGGCAGGGTCACTTCTGCAACCCTGCCCAGTGACTGCAGAGGGGAGGGGGATGGCCAAAGCCCAGGCTCACCTGTGTCACCCACACCCAGGCCGGGCTGCACCCATTTGGGAGACCAGGAAGGTGGAGCCCACTTTGGGTTTGAAGCTGCCTGGGCCCAGCACAACTGCCAAGGATGCAGGTGGCGGTGCCAGCCAGGTCTGTGCCAGGAATGGGGGCTGCCAGCAGGGGCTGAGCATCAGGGCTGAAAGCTGGGAGGGAGGCCTATTGCTGCAGGCCTTTTATGTTTTCTGAGCCTCAAACTTGGAGCTACAGGGAGGGAAGAGTGCTCATGGGAGAAGGGGCGTCCCTAGCAGCCAGCAGCCCCTGGTCCCTGCAGCATTGGCCATGTGGCAGGCTCTGCCCCGGAGCTTAGGTCTGGGTGGGCCACAGTTAGGAAGGGGCCTGTGGGACGTCAGGAGAGCCGCCGCTGCCGCCTCCCAGTGTGACTTAGTCAGCCCGCCCCGCTCGGAGCCTCGGTTTCCGCATTCATGCATCTGGGCTGGAGTGACGCTGGTGACCTAGCCGTCATCTCCTCTCTCTTCCTCTTCCGCCTGTGGCCCACCCTCCCCTGCCGCCCACAGGAGCATCCGGTGCCTGAGAAACACCATCCACTGGAACCTCATCTCGGCCTTCATCCTGCGGAATGCCACGTGGTTCGTGGTCCAGCTCACCATGAGCCCGGAAGTCCACCAGAGCAACGTGGTGTGTCCTGGAGGGGCAGGCCCAGGGTCAGGGGAGGGGTCTGGGTGGGGCTGCCTTTGCAAAGGAGGGACCAGAGCCAGGCCTTGGAGCCCACAGCACAGGAGTGGACCCTGGGGGGTGCCCCATCCTGCCGGGAGGAGGCCCCAGGCTGCTCCCTCCCATCCCCCCTCCCTGGTTAACCGTCACCTCTGATGGCGCGGGCGGCAGGGCTGGTGCAGGCTGGTGACAGCCGCCTACAACTACTTCCACGTGACCAACTTCTTCTGGATGTTTGGCGAGGGCTGCTACCTGCACACAGCCATCGTGCTGACTTACTCCACCGACCGGCTGCGCAAGTGGATGTTCATCTGCATCGGCTGGGGTGAGCGGGCCAGCCCCCCGCCCTGACCCGCCGTCCTCTCCCCACCCACACTCAGACCGGCCGGCTGAGGGCCTGAGACTGAGGCCGGGTTAGGGTGGTGGGGTGTGCACACAGCCCTCCGCCGCTACCTGGGGGGCAGGGACGATGGGAACATCTTAAAGGAGGCATGGTAGGCCAGTGAGTACCTGGGGAGGCCCTGCCCGCCTCTAGGCCCTGGGCTGTGCTGGGGTCTTCCAGGCCTGCATCCCCCAGACTCCACGACAGGCCCTGTGACAGCCGGTCTCTCCCCCAGGTGTGCCTTTCCCCATCATCGTGGCCTGGGCCATTGGGAAGCTGTACTACGACAATGAGAAGTAAGTCACCTCTTCTTCACTGTCCTCAGGGCCCCCTGAGCCCCGAGATCCAGGCTTCCAGCCCCGCTCTGCCTGATGCTCCTCAGGGACCTTCAGCCATGTCACCTTCCCTGTCAGGGCCACAGTTTCTTCATCCACATAGGGAGGGTGCTGGAGGTCAGATTCAAACTGAGTCTCCCTAACAGTGTTCTGCCTGAGGTGGGGCTGGACGGGCAGGTCCAGGCTCTTTTGTCTGTCTCGGGCTTTCACCACAGGCAGAACAACCTAAAGGTTACTGGCAGTCCCTGGAGCCCAGCCACCCAGGTTCTGAACTGTGGCTCCCATCATTAAGTAGCTTTATGACCTTGGGCTAGTTACTACAGTGTGCCTCAGTTTCCTCATCTGCAAAATGGGCATCCTCATAATAGTGCCTCCCTCAAAGTGTGAGGATGACATGAGTTAATATATGTTAAGCATTTAGAATAGAGTCTGGCACATAGTAAATGTCATATAAATGTTTTCTATTAATAAAGACTTGTTTTAACAAACGATTCCATTGATTTAATAGGAACTGATCCAGACAATCTCAGACTCCTTCCAGCTCTAAAGTCCTGAGGGGCTGTTCTTAAATGGAAGTAGGTGTTCCCAATCACCCCTGAAAACTGCACGTCCGCTGCAGTGGTTCTCAGCCTTGGCTTGGGTTAGAATCACGCAGGAAGCTTTAAAAAGTACCGATGCCCAGGTCTGACCTCCAGAGAGTTGGATGTTATTGGTCTGGAGTGTGGCCTGGGCACCAGGATTTTTTAAACCTGCCCAGGTGATTCTAATATGAAGCTAAGATTGAGAACCACCGAAAAAGAGAGGCAGAAAAAGTGGACATAGATGGCCAGGGGAGGTGCCAGGATCTTCTTTGCCAAAGTGGCCTCAGGAACCCACTGTCTGGCCGGGGTTCCAGGCGGCCTCCATCACCATGGCTATTCCTCTCCACCCCTGACAAGGAGCCTGGAAAATTATATTCACGTTTAGGAAGGATCGAGGTGATCCCTCCTGACTCCGGCCCAGCCTGGCTGGCGCTCTCTGCATTTGCACAGCCGGTGGTATGGGGACCTGAACTGGGAGTCGGGGGGCAGCTGACAAGCAGGACTGAGGGCTTGGCAGTGATTCCAGAATGGAGGCCAGGGTCTCAGAACAGGAGCATTGTAAATCCTGGGCGATGGAGCCTGTGCCTGCAGGTGTGAAGGTGAGTACAGGGAAGGAAGAACAGGTTTCCAAAAGCTGCGCAGTGTGTGCGTCTGGGCGCATCTTGGAGCAAAAAGGGTGGCTGAGCACAGAGGAAGGTTGGTCTGAGCGTCTCTGGAGCTCCACCTTGTGGTAAGATTCTGACACTGCAGCAGAAGGGATCCAGGTGTGAGACCTGAGAGAGACTGCAGGCTCTGGGGCCAAGGACTGGACCTGGCCCCAGGACAGCTTGCGTTTGGTCTGCCTCGTGTTTTTTGAAAACTTGAATTGCTTCCAAACTTTGAAAAAGTCAAGAGGTTTCACATAAAAATCTCAGTTTAGGGCTTCCCTGGTGGCTCAGTGGTTGAGAGTCTGCCTGCCGATGCAGGGGACGCGGGTTCGTGCCCCGGTCCGGGAAGATCCCACATGCCGCGGAGCGGCTGTGCCCGTGAGCCGTGGCCGCTGAGCCTGCGCGTCCGGAGCCTGTGCTCCGCAGAGGGAGAGGCCACAGCAGTGAGAGGCCCGCGTACCGCAAAAAAAAACTCAGTTTATTGTTTATGGAAGCAAGCTGAGATCTAAGTACTGCGGATCTGCATGCCCGAGGGTCCATCGTCTCTGCACAAGGACATGGGACTTCCTATGTGCCTCATCCCAACCCACACCCCGAGCTCCCTAGATCTTGCTGGAGGGAAGCTCAAGAAGACGAAAAGCAAGTCTGCCTCTCACGACAGGTGGAACCTGTAGAGTCTCTGCCTCTGGGTCGTTCAGGCTGCCATTAAACAAATTCAGAGATTGTTAGCTACTGAGCGTCACTGCATGACATGTACAGGGCAAGGCCCCCCTCGTGGGCATGCACCAGAGACACAGTGGGGACTGAGGCGAGCAGTGTGTGTTGGACCCATGCCCGTTCTATTCAGTGGTCTTTTCCCCAATCCCCCTCCCTGCCACAGTGCCTGCTTCCAGCTTTACATCTCAAAGGACGCTATCCATTCTGCAGATGGAAAGCTATCTTGACCTTCTGCTGGGGTTGGAATTGGGGCACCCAGATCCTGGGTTTTGGCTCCAGTCCTGGCCTGACCAAGCCCTGTTCCTCCCTCATGCCACTGAACTGGACCCAGGTGACCCTCTCCTCTCACCTCTGTGGCCCTCTAGGTGCTGGTTTGGCAAAAGGCCTGGGGTGTACACGGACTACATCTACCAGGGCCCCATGATCTTGGTCCTGCTGGTAAGAACTTGGGTAGGGGGACAGGAGAGAGGGGCTCAGTGGGGAGGGGCAAGCAAGGCTTACAGTGGACTAAAAGGATCCCTCTTCCTAGAAGTGGCGGGCAGAGGGCCAGGAATATATAAGGGCTCATGAAGGTGGAGGGAGAGCAGCAAGGGGGCAGAGAGCAGACCTGGGACCGCTGAGTCCCTGCCCTGTCCCCCACCTTCCCTCCAGCATCTTGCACACACCCATGCCCAGGCCATCCCACCGTGTGTCAAATTACAGATCAATTTCATCTTCCTTTTCAACATCGTCCGCATCCTCATGACCAAACTCCGGGCATCCACCACGTCTGAGACCATCCAGTACAGGTAACCCGACCCGCCACCCCCACCCGTGGGGCGCTTCAGAGATCCCAGCCTCGGGCCTGGGGTGTCCCCCCAGGCCTGAGAGTCCCTCCTGAAACCCCAGCTCCCCTTGGGGAGCTGCTACAGCCCTCCCCCAGACCCGGTCCTTCTCACCAAGCCAGAGGCCCCAGCCCCCTCCCGGGTGGGCTGTGACTCTGGGCCTCCCCCCCTACCTGCCCCACCCCAGGAAGGCTGTGAAGGCCACCCTGGTGCTGCTACCCCTCCTGGGCATCACGTACATGCTGTTCTTCGTGAACCCCGGGGAGGACGAGGTCTCCCGGGTCGTCTTCATCTACTTCAACTCCTTCCTGGAATCCTTCCAGGTACAGCCGTCCCCCACCCCAGCCCCTCGCTCCAGCCCTGACTGCCCCCTGCACCTCTTCGGGTGGGAACTCTTCCAGGCAGGGGCCTGGAGGAGTGGGAGGCTGGGGACAGAAAGGGGTCAGCCCCGAAGCTGGATGGGGCCGCACCTGCCCCCGTGCCTTGACCCACCTTCTCCCTCCACGCCAGGGTTTCTTCGTGTCTGTGTTCTACTGCTTCCTCAACAGCGAGGTAAGGACCTGGGGCCCCAGGACTCGGGACGGCAGGAGGCCTGCTGGGACCAGACTGTCCGTAGCCTCCTCCTGCCCGAGGTGGCAAGCCCACTTCTTTGCTCTCATAGGCAGTAGGTGTGGGAGCCAGAAGCCGGGGCTCCAGTCTCATCCATGAGTCTGTGAAATGGGCTGTTGAAAACCAGGAAGCGGAGCCCTGGGACAAGGGGTGTATGTAGGTTGAGGGCAGGAGGTGTGTATGGGTTGAGGGTAGAGATTCTTCACGGCAAAGGCCATATGACACCTTTGGGTGGCTTTGAGAAAGGTACCCCTTGCTCAGAACGCTTGAGAAAATTGTCCTAACAAATATGCGAAGCAACAATGTTGATGATGTGAATGTTGCCACCTCCGACGTGGCCCCCTGTGCACGGCTCCCCTGTACAGCTGCTTGTGGAAGCCCTGGGGGAGGGAGGGGGGTCCTGAAACCCCGGCTCAGACCTTGTGCTCTGCTCTGTGCCCACAGGTCCGCTCTGCCATCCGGAAGAGGTGGCACCGATGGCAGGACAAGCACTCCATCCGCGCCCGCGTGGCCCGCGCCATGTCCATCCCCACCTCCCCCACCCGTGTCAGCTTTCACAGCATCAAACAGTCCACAGCAGTCTGAGCTGGAGGGCCGTGGAGTGGCCCCCGAGATCCACGGCTGTGGAGATGGTCGCCAGGCTCAGCTGGCCGCCCTGTCTGTGGAGGGGACCAGCTCTCTCCCACACCCTGTGCCCCCAGGAGCAGCTGGCTGGCACTGAGAGCCCGGGAGGCCCCTCCCGCACCCCCAGCTGAGCAGGGGTTCCAGGCCTCTGAGAGCAGTCTGGGCCACGGGATGAATGGAAGATAACCTATAGGCCTGCGCCGGGCCCAGGGCGTCTGGCTCCCCTTTGCCCCAAGAATGGAACAGAAACGGAGTGGAGATGGAGAGCAGGGAATCCAAAGCAGCATGTGGGTCCCTCCAAGAGGTGTTTGCGTCCAGAGCACAAGATGGCAGCCCATTGGAGACCCCGGGATGTCCTCAGCGACTGTGCGGGGCCATCCACTCCTCCAGGAGCATCATGGGAAACTCTTGTGACAGTGTTCAAGCCACCGTGATGATGCCTCCAGGCCTTAGCAGTGCTTTCCAACACCACTGGGAACCAAGGCCATGTTGTCAGAAGCCCTGCAGACATTGTTAGAAATCAGGTGGCATCAGACATCAGGCCACGTCACCGAAACCCTCCCAAGCCACCGGAAATTCATGTGACCCTGTGGCACTGCCACCAGAAACGCCCTGCCTCGCTGCCTTGCACCCTTACTACCCCACAGCCCACATGGGTTCCCCCTCCTTAACCTCCTGCCCCAGGTGTCTCCCCCTTCGTGAGATGATGGGGAGGTGGGAGGGTGACAGAGTGCCCCAGCCAAAGCCAGCCTCCCTTTGAGGGGCAGAGAATACTGGGGGCCACCCAGCCTCTGGGGCAACCCCTCTGGGGCAATCCCTCTGCTGGTCAAAGGGACCCTATGGCCCTTGGATGACCTCATTGGGAAGCATCATTAGCTAAGCAAAGATAGAAGAGGGTGGGGCCCTCAGCCCCCCTCTGCCTCAGGTTCCCCAGAGCAGGACAAGTGGCTCCTGGGGCAACCAGCCAGCTGACCGCTTACACCCCTGGTAAGGACCCAGCCACATCCAGAGATACTGGACAGCCGGAGCAGGGCTTTGGGGGAGTGGGGCTGGGAGATGGGGGTGGCTAGTGTAAATAATAATGTTTATCTTTCAACCAGCACTTGTGGAGCCTGGTATGTGCTAGGGCTGGGTAGGGAGGGTACCCCAAAGAAATGGAGGCCACTTCCAGCCTTAGGGTCACCGTGTGGTTGGGGAACCAGTGGCACTCAGACACACGCCAATGATGGGGCGCTAGGGGAGCCCCTGAGGTCCAGGAGAGGACTTAGGAGAAGGGCATGGGTCTGCGGGGACCAGGTAAGAGCAGCTTTTGTAAGGGGGCGAGTCGTAGGGAGAAGGTGGCGGACACCACGGGCCGGGCACAGCTTGAGCACAGGTGAGTCAGTGGGACCAGACCGAAGTGTGTCCCAGCCCCAGGGGAGGAGATAAGCTGGGAACAGGAAGGAATTAGGAAGCAGGGGAGGCCGAACAGGCTTGAATGCTGTCTTAGCATGGAAACCCCAGAAGCATACCAAGAAACAAGGCTTCGAGAGCCAACTCCAGGGTAGGGGCGCACACGCCCACCACCATGGGCAGCTGCAGGCAGTCCTGCTGCGGAAGCTGGGAGAGCCGGCTGGGACCCACACCTGCGTCATCCCACCTGAGGGGCAAGGGATGTGTATCCACCAGCTCCTGGGGGACAGTAAATCCCTGCACCTCCTGCGGAGTCCGGGAGCGTGCCGGGCACAACGTGGGCCACGTCCTCGGGCCAGGAGGTGGTTGGGGCACAGACGCTCCACCCAACACACTCAGGCCCGGGCCTTGCCTCTGAGTCTCTGACCCGGAAAGAGGGCCACGCAGGGGTGTGTGTGTATGCACGAGTGCATGCGCACACGTGCGCACGGGTGCGTGTGCTATCAGGACACCAGGACAGACAGATGACCGCGGTGCTGGGAGCCCCGCAGCTTCGACTGGGGCAGGGGAGGTCCAGCGGGTGAGGATCTGACTGCTCCCCGAGGGAGGAGCTGGGGGTGTCCCTGAAGGCCATTGTGGGGTACCCTGCTCTGCTAACTCCCCAAGCGCTGTCCCCTTAAGGAGGGAGATGGGGGGACCAGCTGAGCAGAGGAAGCCATGAGAACAGGACCAGGGGCACCAAGACGGAGATATGCTGACAGCTTCCAGAGCAGCTGGGGTGGGACAGCCACACAAAGGGTCCTAGCTGACAAGGGGGACCAGAAGTGACTTGAGTCTCAAATGGCCACAAGTGAGGCACCTTTCTCAACATTGCCTTCCACCCAATGAAGGAGAAGTGAGAAAGCAAGGCATTTCATGGACAATGTTGGGATGTGGGGGTCTGGGGGCATCCCAAGGACAGAGGAGCCTGAGATGGGCTGGGGGCGACTGTGAGGGGGTTTTATAGGCAAGGGGTCTTGAAGGGGCCAAGCTGGGGCGGTGCCCCTGTTCCTGCTTGTGCCTCCGGGCTGTTTTAGCTGATGGGCACCCTTTGCATGCCTACTGTGCTCTCAGCTCCGTGGGCGGGGGCAGGCGAGCAGCACCCCCAGGACTTACGCCACACAGGCTGCAAAGCTCAGAGCTGCCGGCTCTGGAAGGTCGTGGGAGGACATCCAAGGCGAGGCTGGGGCTCATCACAGAAGCCGCAAGGGGTCCCTGGGCCATGGGCGCTGTTTCAGGTGAACCTCAGGATCCCTCTCGTCCAGAGACTGGAAGGGTGGAGGGGCTGCTGCAGCACAGCCGGAAACAACTGGGCTGCAAAGAACCGCAGCCCCTCCTGCCAGGGGCAGGTGTGCCGAGTTTAACCCTTCCATGGGCTGCAGGGCAGGAGTCAAGGCAGGCCCCCGATGGGATTTCTGAGTCATTCTGCCCCGAGCTTCGACTTGTGGGTGGGTGGGAAGGGAGGTGCCTTGGGGCTGTGGCTGTGTGATGGGCCAACAGACACACATGTCACCCCACTGTGGGAAGGGGCCGAGCAGCTGCAGGGTGGAGATCACTGCGGGACAGGCCCCTCTCTCAAGCTGGGAAGAATTTTTCTCCATGCCACACTCAGAGGCTGCAGTTCCCTAAAAGTTCCCCCACCTGAGCCCTTTTCTCCTTGGGTCCCTCCCTCATGGGCACAGATCACCAGTACAGGAAAAACCACCCTGTGGGGTTTGGGTTTTCCAGTTCTGGCTCCCCCCTCCTTGAGTGTGAAGCTATAGCCCCTGCCTTGGGGTCCTCGGCTTCCCCCACAAGGCCTCCTCAGTCCCCCTGCTGCTGATGGGACCCAGACTGGGACCCTGACAGACACCCTGGGACCGGAAGTCAGGGCAGAGGGTGCAGATCGAGGAGGGAGGGAGGTTTTGGAATCCAGATAATAATTAATTGAGGACATTTGTAGATTGCTTTGCAATCCACAAAATCCTTTATAGCATTCACGGAAGTAGGGAACAGAACCAGCCCATTTTACAGCCGAGAAAACGGAGGCCAAGTGACTCCCCTGAGATCAAAGGTCTCTGGCTCCAAATCCAGGCCTCTTTCTACCCCATCAGTTGACTGAAGTCACTGGGCTTGGGTTTGGGGAGGGCAGGACTGATAAAGCAGCTCTGGAGGGAGGGGACAGCGAGGAGGCCTCGGGGATTCAGATCGGGGCCGTGTCCCAGGCAAAGATGAAACCGGCCCAAAGACGGCCCGGCCAGTGTCTGGCTGCTGAGCCCAGCTGGGTGGGAGCGATGAGGGTTCTGTATATCCGGCAACCCCTTCCCCACCTTCCCAACATCCTGCTCCCCTCCACTCCTTAAAATGATGCTTAACTGCAAACAGTACAGCCCAGGTCACCAGAAGCCTCTGTGGGTCTCCCTGCCCAGCCCATGTGAGGGTGTCACTGGCCTCCAGCTCAGGGGTCTCTCAAGCTCATCTCATCCAGCCCCCTGACTTCAAACTGACCTGCCCACCCTTGGTTCAAACAGAGGGGGTGCTTCCTACATTTCAGCAATACTATCACTGACGCTCACCGGGAGCCCCCTTGCTAAGCCCCTTACATACTGGTCTCATCTACTCTTCATACCACCCTATGAGGAAGGAGCTGTTATCCCCATTTAACATATGGGGAAAGCAATGCCCAGAGAGGTTGGGACGTGCCCAGCAGTGGTATGGCTGGATGTGAACCCAGTCTGGCCTCACTTGGCCCCCACAGTGTTTAACCCCTGTGCAGCAGGAGTTCTTTGCAGAGTTCTTCTCCCTGACCCACTGCTCCGTCCAATCCTCTTCCTACGGAAATTCTTCAGTTTCTCCAATTTTGTGGACGAACGGTGTTCAGAGACGAAGCTGGATGCAGGAGTTTGTGCCCGCCAAGGGTGGCCTCAGGTGGGCCCACTGCCTAACCCGCCAGCCCAGCCTCCAGGCCAGTCCCAGACTGCCTGCCTCCCGGCGTCCCCAGCCCTGTCCCTGCTCCATTTCAGAGCATCACCTCCTCTTTCCTACCTTCCACGGCCCCACTACCCCGCAGACCCTGCTGGGCAGGCTTGGGTCAAGAGAGTCCTGGACCAAGTATAGTTTTCAAAGCTCTCGGTGTGTTGAAAACACCAATGAGATCATCATTTGGAAATAACTCCAGAGACCACCTTTGGCCACCAGGCTGCCACCCACCCCCTCTGCCCCTCCAAGGGGTCCAGGACAGATGCCTGCTGCCCAGCCTCATTGCCCACTGGTCCAAGGCAGGTGGGGGCAGAAGCAGCGTGCTCCTGCCTCTCTTGCTTTCATTACTGGGGTTTCGGGGGAAGGAGAAGACGGTAATCTGGTCCCTTCTCGGGGTCTGTACCATCTCTAGAACATGCAGCTAGGACAGATCTGGGCCAGGAAACAAGGGCAGTGCACAGGCCCGGTGAGCTGGGCACCATCCCACACTTCCTGAGTAACCCCACTGGGCTGAGACCCATTGCCTGGGACCTGCTGCCCTCTCTGCCCTGAGTGGATAAAGATAAGTGTTCCAGGTGCCACCTACATCCCCACACAGAAGGCAGAGACACTGCCCCTGGCCTGCCCTGGGCAGCGACCCTGAGAGCCCAGGCCATAGCTAAGGGGGGCAGTGGGGAAGGAACAGAAGCTTCAGATCAGGGGGCTGCCCTCAAGGAAAGGGGTGGAATCTGGGGAGGGCGCAGGGGAGAGTGGGTGATGCAGAGTCTTAGAGCAGAAACACAGCCTGGGGAGTGGGCGTTGGCCACTTGTGTGACCACGCCTACCAGGGCATCCTGCAGGGCGTGGTCAGGGCAACAAGCAGCCACAGAGAGGAGCAGTTCCATGGCTGGGGGCTGGGGGCTGGTGCTGGGAGAGGGGATGGGGGGATCTGGGGAAGCAGCAATTGGACAGACACCCAAAAGCCTTCTGTGAGCTGGGTCCCAGGAAGAGCCTCAAAGGAAATGAGCCTCCAGGCCACCAGGAGCCTAAGGGTAGATCGAGGTGGGGGAGAGGCAGGAGCAGGCTCTGGGGGGCCCATGTTTTTGAACCCCAAATGGGGGCATATGCTGGTCTGATTGGGTGCAGAAGAATTACAATGAGGCCTGTCCTGAGCACAGTGCCCTGGAGGGGACCGGAGCTGCTCCTTGCTTTGTTCTTTTGAAAATCGTGGTAAAACACACACAATATAAAACTTACCATTTCATCCGATTCAACATATTAAATACACTCACAGTGCTGTGCAACCATCACCTCGATACAGGTCCAGAACTTTTTCATCACCCTAATGAAACCCCGGACGCATTGAGCAGTCACTCCCCCTCCCCCCCTCCCCCAGCCTCCAGCCACCACCAACCTGCTTTCTGTCTCTACGATTTGCCTATTCAGGAAATTTCATAAAAGTAGAGTCATGTGATATTTGTCCTTTTGTGTCTGGCTTCTTTCCGTTGCTTCATGTTTTCAAGGTTCCTCCACATTGTACTGTGCATCAGAACTTCACTCCTTCGTAGGGCAGAATGATACTCCATTGTACGGGTAGACTACACGTTCTTTATCCGTTCATCAGCTGAAGGACATTTGGGTTCTTTTCATCTATTCCAAGTTATTGTGAAGAGTGCTGCTACAAACATTCAAGTACAAGTTTTTGTTTGAACACCTGTTTTCCATTCTTTTGGGTATATGCCCAAGAGTGGAATTGCTGGGTCATATGGTAACTTTCTGTTTAACTTATCAAGGAACGGCCAAGTGTTTTCCACAGTGACTGTACCATTTACAATATTCCCACCAGCAACATACGAGAATCCCAATTTCTCCGTATCCGTGCCCAAACCTGTTATTATCTGTTTTATTTTATTTTTTTTTATAATACTACCCCAGTAGCTGTCTTAGTCTTTGGTTTTTTAAAAGACCCAGAGACTTCTCTGGTGGCACAGTGGTTAAGAATCCGCCTGCCAGTGCAGGAGACACGGGTTCGAGCCCTGGTCCGGGAAGATCCCACATGCCGCAGAGCAACTAAGCCCGTGCGCCACAACTATTGAAGCCCGCGTGCCGCAACTACTGAAGCCCGCGCTCCTAGAGCCCGTGCTCCGCAACCAGAGAAGCCACTGCAATGAGAAGCCGGCTCACCGCAACGAAGAGTAGCCCCTGCTCGCCACAACTAGCGAAAGCCCACGCACAGCAACGAAGACAAAAAAAAAGAACAGGGCCTAGAGCCTCCTGGACGTGGTGGAGCTGTCCTCGGAGGTAGGGCCTGAAGGACAAGAACGAGCAGCGGGTGAGGCCTTGGGCCAGAGATCAGAGCTGCAATCAAGCCATCAGGGAGACGGGCAGGCCCTAGGCAGTTCCCTGGACAGGGCAAGACCTAAGGGTCATGTCCAGTGTGAGAGCTGGATCTGGGAACCGGGGCTGGGGCCCATGGGGTGGCTTCTCTGAGCCTCGGTTTACACATCCGTGAAGTGGGGGTATTCAGGTAAGTTTAAGCTGCCGTAACAAAGAGACTCAGAATAAGCCAGTGGCTTAAGGAAGATAATGTATCTAACAGTCCACGGTGAGCCTCCCATGCTCCATGCAGACATCCAGGGACCTGGTTCCTTTCGCTCCCTTTCTCCCCATCCCTTAGGACAACGCCCTCCTCTCCATAGTCAGTGGCCTGTCCGTGACTGATTTGTGAGAAAAGGAAAAGGATGGACGAGGAGCCCCACAGTCTCTGTCTGGGTCCCCGAGGGACTCCCATCATTTCTGCTCAATTCCATTGGTGAGAAATGGCCACGTGGCCATTCCTAGATCCAGGGGAGTCTGGGAATAAAACTCCAGTCATGTGCCTGCCCAAAGGGGCGTGATTTAAAAGACAGCTCGCAGCCCCGTGCTGGATGGGTGTAGTAATACCTCCTTGCAGGGTGCTGTGAGTACAGGTAAAGAACCTGGCACTTAGTAAGAATTCAATAAAAGTGCACAATCTCACTGAGGTCAGGGCTCCCAGGGGCCTTGGAAACTCTCTGGTCTAATGTCCTCATTTCTCAGGCACAGAGAGGAGAGGCCTCTGCCCGGGTTGCCCAGTGCGTAAGGGGCTCCAGAATCCTGTCTGGGGTCCTCAACCCCATCCTCTCGCCTCTTGTTTCAAATTCGCTGGTCCAGCTCCACTGGGAGCCAGGCAGAGTAGGGGGACCCAGATGACCTCTGCACCCAGAGGCAGGGCTGGGGGACAGGATTCCGAGAGGCTGCACGGCTTTGTGACTCCATAGGTGTGGCCCTGGTTTCCTGGACGGAAGACAAAGCTTCCGCTCTGTGACTGAGGGCCACACCCAGCCCCCAGAGGGGGCAGCGGGCTGTGGGCAGCTGCCACACGGGACGCGGCAGTAGGTACCTGAGGAGCATGGCGTGCCCGGGCTTCCTCCTCTTTCTATTCCTCTTCCTCTTTGCCAGCACCGTGGCCCGGGGGGAGCGTGCTGTGGTCCACGTGGTGTCAGACAACTGGAGCAAGGACTACTGCGTCCTGTTCCGCTCCGACTATGTCACCCTGCCCCGGGACCTACACCACGCCCCACTCCTGCCCC
The DNA here is from genome assembly GCF_937001465.1 of Orcinus orca. Lineage (NCBI taxonomy): Eukaryota > Metazoa > Chordata > Mammalia > Artiodactyla > Delphinidae > Orcinus > Orcinus orca. Next base: position 37,805,376 of record NC_064577.1, on the reverse strand, counting down.
TGTACGATGGTACCCATGCACCCTGGTGCCCAGGCGAGGACTCCCCCCACCAGGCCCACCCCGGCTCCCCCAGCCAGCGGCCCCTCCGCCAGACCACCGCCATGGTCATGAGGGGTAACTGCAGCTTCTACGCCAAAGGCTGGCTGGCTCAGGCCCGAGGAGCCCACGGGCTGCTCATCGTGAGCCAGGTCAGCGGCCGACAGCGCTCAGACAGCACCCCGGCCACCCAGGACCGCCACAAGCCCCTGCCAGACCTCACCATCCCCGTGGCCGTGCTCCGCTACACCGACATGCTCGACGTCCTGAGCTACACCCATGGCGGCGCCGGGGTCCGCGTGGCCTTGTACGCACCCCCAGAGCCCGTCCTTGACTACGACATGGTGGTCATCTTCATCCTGGCTGTAGGCACCGTGGCCGTGGGCGGCTACTGGGCCGGAGTGACCGAGGCTCACCGGCTGCGGCGGCGCCTGGCCCAAGGGGGAGGGGGGCCTGGCGGTCAGAATCAGCAGGAAGCAGTGGCAGCCCAGCAGGGGCACAAGCAAGAAGACGCAGCAGTGGACTTCACGCCGGCCATGACGGGCGCAGTGGTCGCCGTGTCCTCCTCCAACATGCTGCTGCTCTACTTCTTCTACGACTGTTTTGTCTATGTCCAGATCGCCATCTTCGGCCTGGGCGCCAGCACCGGCCTCTACAGCTGCCTGGTGTCCGTGGTGCCGCGATACCGGTGGCTCCTGCCCGGCCGCCGGGCCTGTCTGCAGCTGCCCCTGCTGGCCGGCCTGTGCGTGGTGGTGACGGTCCTCTGGGTCGCCTACCGCAACGAGGACCGCTGGGCGTGGCTCCTGCAGGACATGCTGGGTGTGGCCTACTGCCTTTTCATCCTGCGGCGTGTGCGCCTGTCCACCCTCAAGAGCTGTGCCTCCCTCCTGCTGGCCCTGCTGGCCTTTGATGTCTTCTTCGTCTTCGTCACGCCCCTGCTCACCAGGACCGGCAACAGCATCATGTTGGAGGTAGCCTTGGGCCCCGCAGACTCCTTGAGCCACGAGAGGCTGCCCATGGCGCTCAAGGTGCCCCGGCTGAGCTTCTCGGCCTTGACCCTGTGTGACCAGCCCTTCTCCATCCTTGGCTTCGGTGACATCGTGGTCCCCGGCCTCTTGGTGGCCTACTGTCACCGCTTTGACGTGCATATCCGCTCGCGGCAGGTCTACTTCGTGGCCTGCACCGTGGCCTACGCTGTGGGCCTGCTGGTCACTTTTGCGGCCATGGCGCTCATGCAGATGGGCCAGCCCGCCCTGCTCTACCTGGTGGCCAGCACCCTGCTCACCAGCCTGGCCGTGGCTGCCTGCCGCCAAGAACTCACCCTCTTCTGGACTGGCCAGGGCAGAGCCCAGACGCCCGCCCGGCTGGTGCCAGGGCTCTGCGGTGCCCCTTCAGTTGGCTCTGAGCAGAAGCAGGAGCACGCAGCAGATGTCCACAGAGCCAGCGAGCTTGCGGGGGCCACTGAGCACCTGGCAGGGAACTTAGACGGCGGCCTTGGGAAGGACACGGCTGGGATTGTCACCATATCTGAGGATGAAGCCACCAGCCCTGAAGGCCACAGTGACAGCTCTGAGGGCTGGAGTGATGCCATCCTGGAGGCTGATGAGCTGCCCTGTACCCACCCTGCGGCCTCAGAGGAGCTGACGCCACTGATGCCACTCATGCCGCCGCCCTCGGAGCTGGGCCACACCCACGCTCAGGCCCAGGCCCACGATGCTGGCCTGCCCCGGACAGGGCTCCACAAGAAGAAGGGCCTGGAGGTAAAGAAGAGCATGTCGACCCAGGCTCCTTTGTGAACCGGGGGCCCCAGGACTCGTGCCTCTAGACTATTGCAGAGCAAAGCCATGTGTGGCACAAAGAAATCGGGGCATTAAAGATATTCCATATCTACCCAATGGAGCCTCTTTGTTTGTTGGGACTGTAAGAAAGTGGCAACCACGGAATAAGTCCATGCAGAGACTGGGGGGCCCTTAGGACAGGCCCCATCTCCCCCTGCAGCCCAACCCCGGCCTCACTGCCCAGCTTTTTCTCATGCTCAGGTCCAATTGAACAATTACTCTTCCTTGATCACACCACGTCCTCTCCCTCTCTCTTTGCACATGCTTTTCTCTCTGGCTGAGACACCCTTCCCATCCCAGACAGATGTATCACAGCCCAGCTCCCTCACTCATTGGAGAATTTCTAAGCAGCCTTCAGGTGTCAGCTCACTACCACCCTTCCTGCTAAGCGTCCCTGCTCTAGGCATCCTGGACAGCAACACCACGCCCAGCATGTGCCTGCTGTCATCCACCCGCTGCATCCACAGACATCAAGTGTGTGCCTACTGTGTACACCACCCTGTGGTGGGCACAGAGGGAGACTGCTGTCCAGCTGGGGGAAGGGTGGGGGATGGAGAACAGACAAGAAACAACTTGAGACTCATCTCAAAACGGGGATGGAGAGGTTGGAGCCGGAGTGGAAGAATTTAGGAGACCACGGCTCTAGTTCCCGTGCTTCCTTCTCTGACCCTGGACGATGGACCAATCTCTTAACCCCTTTGAGGTTCAGGAGTCTCATCTTCAAAATGGGACCTATACCATGTCCACCTGGAGGCAGGGTCATGGACAAAATGACCTCTTGAGGACCCCACAGTTTCTTTAGTTTTATGGTGTGTTTATACGTTGCTTAAGCAGAGCAAACAAACTCTGGGGTGAGGGAAGGCTTCCGGAGGAGGCTATGGGGGAGGGGCGGTGTGGTACCGTGGTTAGGGTTCTGGAACCCGCAGCCTACTGGAAATTCCAGCTCCACCACTGACCTGTCCTGTGTCATTGAGCAAGTGATTTAACCTCTTAGTGCCTCGGTTTTCTCACCTGTAGAATGGGATAATAATAGGACCTACTGTGGGGGTTTGGGGGAGGTATAACCGCATTGGCTTATATACGAGGGCTGACGCAATGCATGTAGGGAGATCGATATGAATGTTAGCTCTGTGTATATTACTCCCCTTTGTGAAAGGAGCTGAAAGAATCAAATCCAACCCCTACAAGCCTTTGGGTTCTGGCCCCAACTTCCTCCCCCCCTCCCCTCCACACCCAGCATTCCTGCTCTTACCAACACCAGCGAGCACACACCAGTCCCCGTCACACACATCTTCCCTCTGCACCCATCAGGACCTTCCCACGTGCTGGGTCCTCTACCTGCAACTTTCCACTCCTCCTACCCCCAGAATCGGGTCTGGCCAGTTTCTTGTCCGTCCAGCCCCAGCTCAAACGCCCCCTCCTCATGGAAGCCTACCTTGATGACCCTTCCTAAAGCAGCCCCTGGCCTCAATCACATCACCCTATACCCAGTTCATTAGTCTTCTCGTCTCCCCCAGTCATGTCAGCTTGGTGAGGGCAGGGAACCCTCTGTCCTGTTCATCTGTGTAGAACAGGGCCGGGTATGTAGCAGGTGCTTGAGTTATATTTGTTGGAGGCATGAATGAATGAATGAATCATTGAATGAATGAATGGAATAAATGAACCAATGAATTCTGGGCAAAGCCTGGCCACTGCCTGGAGTTCTGACCCAGACAATGAAGTGAACCTGGGCAAGAGACGCAGCCCTGCTGGGAATCCTCACCCACCACAGCCTTCCAGACCATGCCCTGCTGCAGCCACAAGAGTGTGAGCCAAGGGTAGGTCTGGTCTCAACCCACCTCACTTCATTCTTAAAGCTGGTTGTAATGAACGAATGCATGAATGAGTTGCTCCAGCCTGAACACCACGAGCGAACACCCCAGGCCGCCTCCCTGGGGTACTGCAGGGCCTTGGTCAGTGTGGAGATGAGACTCTGAGGGTTCTGGCTGGGCCCTGGGGGTGGGGAGGAAGGGGGCCAGGTAAAGGGCATCTCAAAGAAAGTCCCACTCACTGGGGACGAAGCGCAGCCCCCTAGGCAAACGGCATCTGAAGGCCGGGTCTGAACAAGGGCAGAGAGAGGAACCCGGGCCAGGACACTGACCGGAGAGGTTGGCAGCCCCTTCTGCTGGAGCCAGCGGCCATCTGGCCTGGACAGAGGGGCCTCCACAGGCTCTGGCTCACCTCCAGCCAGGGCGGCCTCCCCACTGCTGACCTGCGTCACTGGGCCTGCCAAGCGTGGGCTATACCCCTCTGCCAGGCCCAAGGGGGAGGGCTGAACAGAGCTGAGTCCTCTCGGTCCCCCTCACCGCCCGGGGGGCAAAGGAGCTCTGCTCTCCCAGGAACTTGCAGGCGGTGTGGCTCTGAGGACGCTGGACTGGAGCCCCCTGGGCAGGGCGATGCCTGCCTCCACGGAGAGGATGCTCATGGGAAGCCCTCCGCATCCCACCCCCCGCCATGTCCAAACAGATTCAGGGAAGAATGAATCCAACTCTTGTCCTCACTCTTCTACCCAACAGGGGCTAACATTCAGAGACTGTTCTCTCTATAAAGTGGGGGGAATGATACTGCCTCCCTCGGGGGTTCTGGCACGTGTTAAAGCATCCGGGGAAGGAGCCGAGCCTGGGCTCCCGACATCTTGTAGCGCTGCTGTCGCTGCTCTTCTCTGATGACCCAGCATCCCCTGCTCCTGCCCTGACTCCAGAGCCAGGATCCTCTCTTAGCTGCAGGCTGTGTTTCCCTTTGCCAGTCTGCTTCCCAGGGATTGGGCCGAATCCAGGTGGCTGTCACCTGTCAGAGGTGCCCAGAGTTGGCAACCCGCATCTGAGTGCCAGAGGGACACAGAGTACTGCACATGTGCATGTACACACACACACACACACACACACACACACGGGTACGTGCAAGTAGACATGCACACACATCCGTACTGCACCCTCAGGTAGCTAATGACAGAGCAGTACAGTGGGACCAGGGCCTGACCCTCTTCCCCTGGGCTAGCAGAGACGGTGGCAGGCAAGCCTGCGCCCCGGTCTGATGGCTCCCCCGCCCTCACCTGTTCCGTCCTCTGCTGCTTTTGCACTTTGAACCCCATCTCAACATCTGCAGAGTCCAACCTGTGACAGGTGAAACCTAAGATGGGGAGGTGGGGAATTCCCTGGCAGTCCAGTGGACTCTCTGGTCAGGGACCTAAGATCCCACAAGCTGTGCAGCGCAGCCAAACCCCCCTCCCCCCGCCAAAAAAAAAAACACTAAGATGGGACCAGGGCAGGAATGAACTCCTGAGCCATGCCCAGGGCTCCAGGTGGCCCAGTCCCAGCTCTGGGGCCGCTGTGTTCAGGCTGCCCGGCATTTTTCTCTGTGGCCTCATTTAATCCCAGCAAGAACCCCATGAGCTGAATAGTCACAGCCTAGTTGTTTTCTAGTTGGTGAGAAGTTTGGTACCAGAGCTTTTGGCTTCCCTTGATAGTGAGAACCAGCAAGGACCCAAGAGATGCTCTATCCCACAGATGAGGAAAGGAAAGCCCAGAGAGTGTCAGGAGCCGCCCAACATCACACAGCAATGGGACAGCATAAACAGAACACAACTCCGGTCTTCTGCCTCCCAGCCCAGCGGCTGGGATCAGTTCCCATCCTCAACACCGTTCCTCTCTGCACACCCCGATCTGCAAAATATGCCTCCTCCAGGAAAACCCAGGGTCTACCCATTCCTTTGCCTTGTGCCCCTCAGGACGTTCAGCCCTCTATCCTCTCTGAGAAGTAACTGTGTGTGGAAGGTTTGTGGTTCACCATCAAGCATCTCTTCTGCTAGCACAGGAGGACACAGCTGCGCTCTGAGTCACTGAGACTTGGATTCGAAGTCCAGCATTGCTACTCACTTGCCGTGTGCTGCTGGACAACTGAAGCCACCCCTCTGTGTCTTGATATCCTCATCTGTAACCTGGGCTGCAAAGGTTTACACTGTGGGTTTGTCGAAAGGATTAAATGAGGTGAGGTATGTGTTCACACAGCTGACACGTGTTAAGCACTAATGATAGGCTAGATACACATGTTATTACCTGATGCCCAGGTTTCAGAGCAAAATTTCCAGGACAGCACTTGTCACACCTCCAAATGCCGTCTTTCCCAAATCAGCTTACAATTCTTCCTGGCTGAGCTCCCAGAGGGGGTGTCATCCTCTTCCCTTCCAAGGGTTAGGATGTCCGGCCATGCCCAGTGAGGTGCGGTGTGAGGGTGGGTGCCTGGCGGCGAACAAGGGCACCACCACATAACCAGAAGAGGAATCCCTCCTCAGTTAGACTGAAACGCGGAAGATTTTGTGCCTTTTTTCCTGCAACGCTGAACTTTGTGCGCTCCTGTCCTGCCATCTCCTGGTCAGTAATGTAAGAGCAGGCGGGCTCACACTCCAAAGGCCAGGGGCATTCCATCAGGGAACTTTGGAATAATTATAGTCAGGGGTGATATTCAAAAAATGTATAATAAACTACCCATCAGCAAAGCTCTGGAGTCCCTACTGGGCCCGAGATTAACTCTTTAGAAGCTGGCTGTGAGGAAGGGGAGGTGTCCTGGAGAAGGGTCTGGGAGTATTTTGATATTTTATGAAATGAAGTAGCCCCAAGGCAGCATCACAAGCCCCGATGCTCGAAGGGTCCATGCCCTGGTGCTTACCCCACCCCCATAGAGTCAGATCACCTTAAATAAGTGACCTTATTGTGAATAACAAATTCTGTGTTTCAAGACCCCCAGGACGTGGACCGTTGCTAGGTGAGGGGGACTCCCCATTTTGTCCCCTGGTCCCCCCAGTACTTGTTCTTGTAGGCCCACAGATGCCCCTTCCCACACACAGCACAGCGATCATTCATTGTGTTTGTGAGCACGTCCCTGCCCATCATTGGTTTACTTTCCAGATGCTCAGTTTTATCTTTGGGAATACCTACTCTTCAGCCTCTAGGACTCTTGGCTAGAGTTCTTCCAGCCACATAAGTCTGAGTCCAGGTCTCACATCTCACCTCTGAGCCTGCCTAGAATTATGGAACACAGTCTCAGAGAGACCCCAGGAAGGGGAAGCTGGAAAGGAAAACTGAGGCTCCACTGGGAGAACCCTGGGCTGCTGACATTGGGAGGAGTAGTTCTGAGAAATGCCTTTAAGTGGCTTCCCCAGCCTCTTAAGGACTTGAATGGTGCAAAAGACTCGGGGGAGGATGGTGTATGAGGTCTGAGTGAGGGTGTTGGCAGAGCCTCCAGGGACCTTTCAGAACTCTCCATAACTGAGGACAGAGAGTGAGAGCTGCCTGCCCGAGGTCACACAGCAAGCCACTGACAAGGCGAAGGTAACTAAGAACCTGGAAACTAACCCAAGAACCCTTCACAAACAGGAAACTCTTTCTGGAATGCAACTGCTTGCCTTTCAGGGATTGTTTCACAAGGTCCCAATTCCCCACCACATTCTCGGTTTTCTTAAAGCAGGAGGCTCTTGGATCCAGAGAGCGGAGAACTTCTCCGGGCAAAATCCTCAGCCCCTCATAAATCATCCTGGGCAAAGCCTGGCCACTGCCTGGAGTTCTGACCCAGACAATGAAGTGAACCTGGGCAAGAGAGGCAGCCCTCCTGCAAATCCTCACCCATCACAGCCCAGATTGTCTTCCCGGCCATCCCCTGCTACAGTCACAACAGTGTGAGCCATGGGTGGGTCTGGTCTCAACCCACATCACTTAATTCTTAAAGCTGGTTGCGATAAATTGAATAGTGTTCCCTCCAAAAGACAGTCACGTCCTAATCCCTGGAACCTGTGAATGTTACCTTATATGGAAGAAGAAAAAGACGACTTGGCAGGTGTGATTAAGTTAAGGACCTTGAGGTAGGGAATCTGTCTTGTATTATCCAAGTAGGTCCTAACTGTAATCACAAGGGTTCTTATAAGAGGGGGATTACACACACAGAGGAGGAGAAGGCAATGTGAAGATGGAAGCAGAGCTGAGAGTGATGTGGCCACCAGCCAAGGATTGCCGGCAGCCCCCAGGAGCTGGAAGGAGCAAAGACCAAATTCTCCCTGGGAGCCTCCAGTAGGCCCACTGGCCTGCCGACCTCTTGCTTTCAGGTCAGTAGTCCTGATTTCAGACTTCTGGCCTCCAGAACTGTGAGAGAATGAATGTCTGTTGTTTTACTCCACCAAGATTGTGGTAATTTGTTACAGCTGCCACAGGAAACTAGCACACCGGTCAGCAGGTAACCCTGACACAAGCTGCCTGAGTGCCCAGCCCTGTGCTTGAGAATTAAATGTCTCACAGAGCAGACGAGACAAAGACACAGCCCCACAGCAACACACCTAGTCCTTCCCGCTGGGGAGAGCCGGGCACCCGGAGTCAGTGAAGGAGAGACCGGAGTTGGGGGTCTCCGTTGCAATAGCCAGTGAGTGTTTCCCAGTTCCAGCTGCTTTATCAGGCTCCAGGGGTTTCTTTTTATCGTGATTTTATTGTGCTTTGGAGAAAAAGTGGAGAGCACAAAAAAGTAGAAAAAAGGCACAATTCCTGTTAAACTTCGGTATGTTTCCAGGCAGTCATTTTTTTCCCCATTCACAGGTTTTTATTTGTGTGTTTCAGTTACATAGTTATTATCAAAATGGATATATACATTGGTATTCTGCTATGAATATTCTATGTACCTTTTGAAACTTTATTTGGAACGGGCTATGTAGTATTCCATAGCAGATATAACTTCATAGACTTCACATTCTCTTTATTGGATGTTTGATCTGTTTCCTACAGCACCGTGAGGAATATCTTTGGCAGTAAGTTACTTTACATGTTTTAGGAGATTTCTGTAAGATAGATCTAGTAATTTTACTTCTGGGAAACTAGGGGTATGAAAATCTTTAAAGATGGTAATGCATTCTGCTAAATTACTTTCCAAATTGTGTGTGTGTCAACTTACCCTCTGTGTGTGCTGTAAAACATGGAAGTAACCATTTTACCACACTTTCACCAGGATCTTTTCCAATTTGCTATGATGAAAAACAATATCACTTTCAATTTGCATGTCTCTACTTAACAGTGAGGTTGGACTTTTACTTCCACACTCTGGTTTATTAACAGAATACTCTCCACTCCCGGGCTTAGCACGGTGTCCAACCAGTCGCAATTTCCTGTTGATTCTATGCTAGGAAAACCTCTGGGATCTATTTTCTCCTTCCCATTTTTACAGGCTGATTTCAAGATGTCACCTCTCACCTGGGGATGAGAGGTCATTAGGATCCTTGAGGAAAAAAAAAAGAACACAACTATTCTTGGTCGTGTCCTTCTGGCTGAAAGACCTTGGATGTCTCCCTACGGCCTGTCAAACCAAGCCCAGCTCCTCGGCTTGGTGTTTAAGGCAGTCCGTGATCAGCCTTCCCTACAGCCAAGCTTGCCTGCTATATCCCCCAGCCACCCTGTGTGTGTAGCCCTTCACACAGGCTCGCCCAGCTCCGTGCCTCTGATCCACCTTCCACTCACTCGGAATGTGCTCTTGCACCTTCCCCTAATACCTATGCACGTCGTATATCCAGAGATCCACGCCACACTCTCCAGCACCCCTGTGCAGGGCCCTGTCCAAGGTCCTGGACACAAACATTACCCGGGATGTCGTTCCTGCCTCAGAGGGTTTCACCGTCAGGAGTGGGTGGATGAGGGCATAGATTCATACATTCTGATTCATTCAGGCCCTTTGGCTTCAAGGAACAGGAACCCATTCAAAGTATCTCAAGCAAAAAGAGGAGCTTATTGGAAGGACACGGGGTTTCTCAGAGCACCAGGGCAAACAGCCCAGTTGGGGCTCATGGGAATTGGGAATTAGAGAGCTGTCAGAAAGCAAAGGCGTCCTCTGCCTCTCCAGGCTGTACAGGCTCTGTGCGTCCGCTTCCCCTCTTCCCCTCCCGAGCCAGCTGCCTCTGCACACTCATGTTTGCTCTTGGCTCCTCGTGGCACTGGTCCCAACTCTGCATCGTGGTCTCTGCCCAGGGACCACCACCCGTGGGCAATGGTCTCCGTTCAGACACCATTCTGATTCTCAAGAGGGGGACTCGGCGGGGCTTAGATTTACTCTGTGTGGTCGGGGTCTTTTCATCGGTTGTTGGTGAGCCCGTGGGCCCTTGATTCAACATCTGCTCCTGGTCCAGTCAGCTGCGGCTGGAAAAGGACAGCGAGAGGAGCAGGGTCAGATAGTACAAAGGGTTGTCAGAATCTGGATTATATCACGATCCCAAGGTGAAGCCTCTGCTTATTAAGGTCTAAGAAGCACTGCTTTAGAGCAAGGGCTCTCAAAGAGTGATCCCTGATCCAGCAGCAGCAGGCTTGCCTGGGAACTGGTCAAAGATGCAAATTCTGTAAATCAACTATACTTCAGTTAAAAAAAAAAATCGGGCTTCCCTGGTGGCGCAGTGGTTGAGGGTCCGCCTGCCGATGCAGGGGACGCGGGTTCGTGCCCCGGTCCGGGAAGATCCCACATGCCGCGGAGCGGCTGGGCCCGTGAGCCATGGCCGCTGGGCCTGCACGTCCGGCGCCTGTGCTCTGCAACGGGAGAGGCCACAACAGTGAGAGGCCCGCATACCGCAAAAAAGAAAACACACACACACACACACACACACACACACACATCATCCAATGTCTTCTTAACCAAACAAAGAAACAACCAAAAGAAATGCAAATTCTCAGGACCCTCCCCAGGGCCTGGAGGGGGCCTGGGAAGGAGCTGGGCGCTTCCCACAGGTTCTCAAAACAAGCCCCACCCCCGCCCTCTGTTTTCAACAGAGAAAATTCCCACCTTCCTTCCATGGTGAAGAGCCAGTGCCTTGCTCTCCACCTGTCCCCTGTGGGGCTGACAAAGACATACCACCACACAGGCTATTGTGTATAAAGGAAACAGGCTGATGTTTGCTTATGCTGGTCAGAGGCAGGGCATCCCTCCCTGCTGTCCTCACTTTCCTACTCAGGCAACAATGGATGATTTCTGTAGTCCCTTCAAGGATTATGGGTTTTAATGGCCTGGTTGGTTCCCACCTATATTAGTTTCCCGTGGCTGTTATAACAAATGACCACAAACCAAGTGGCTTAAAACAACAGAAGTTTATTTTCTCACAGTCTGGAGGATGGGAGTCTGGACTTCAGGTGTCACCAGGGCCACGTGCCCTCAGAAGGTTCTAAGGGAGAAGCCTTCTTTCCTTCTTCCAGCTTCTGGTGACCCCAGGCGTTCCTTGGCTTGCGGCTAAATAACTCCAGTCTCTGCCTCCACGTCCACATGGCCTTCTCCTCTTCTCTGTGTGTCTCCAATCTCCCTCTGTCTTTATCGCGTGACAATATGTGTCATTGAATTTAGGGACCACCTTGGTAACCCAGGGCGACCTCTTCTTGAGGTTCTTAATAATTACATCCTCAACCACCTAAATGGGAAAAGAATTTGCAAAAGACTAGATACGTGTATATGTATAACTGAATCACTTTGCTGTACACCTGAAACTAACACAACATTGTTAATCAACTCTACTCCAATATAAAATAAAAAGTTTTTTAAAAATTGCATCCTCAAAGACCCTTTTGCCTAATTAGGTCACAATCACAGATTCTGGGTGGACATATATTTGGGGAGGGGGGCACCGTTCAACACACTACACCACTGGCCCTGCCAACTATTTGGGACCAGACTAGGGTCAAAGGGTGTCTCCACCCCATCTCCTTCCTTATCTAGAGTAACCACAAGTGACAAGATTTCTGTTTAGCCCCATTTTAGAGCCAGAGGGAGAAGAATATCGAGACACAGCCCCCCTCCTCAAGGAACTGATGGTTGGGTAGAAGGAGAGCAGCCAGGAAGGGCGCCACCTTTGCACCCCCGCCCACAGCAGTGCCCACCTCGGCCTGCCATCTCCCGTCAATTTCCGGATCTGTGGCTGGAGGATGAGAGAGTGGCTTAGAGGGGGCTCGGAGCGCCCTGGGCGGTGCTCTGGGAATTGCAGGGGCCCCATTGATACCAAGACGCACACTCCTTCCTTCTGCAGTTTCCATTCTGCCAGGGCAGGAGGTTTTATGATTGCCAGGACAGCCATTAAAGAAGGAACAATCAGCCAGTGGCACGTTCTTGGGCCTTGGCGGCCAGCGTTCTCTGCAGCCTGCCTCAGAGAGATGAGAATTTCCAGAAAGCAAGCTGGTGTCCAGAAAAGGCCCGTCCCAGACGGCCTCTAATGTCATTAGCCCAGCGATGATGAGTGAAATGAGGTACAAGCGAGCAGCCCTGGCCCCACTTGATTCTCTGAGGGATGCTGATAAGAACATGGCCTCCCAGCTGGGGACCACAGAGCATGGACCAGGAGAGAAAGGAAGCCATTGAGAGGCAGGAGAACTGAGGACAGGGTGTTTGTAGTGGAAATAGGCAATCGATAGACCTGGGTTTTCATTTCACTAATTAGCTGTGTGAGCTTAGAAGAGTTCTTAAATAAAGAGCCTCTGCAAATCATTATAAAAAGACAAACAATCCAAGAAGGGAAAAAAAATGGGCAAAGAATTTTGAACTGGCATTGTACAGAAGAAACACAGATGGCCAAAAAAAAAAAAATACAAGAAGGTGTTTGATCTTTCTAGTAATTAGGGAAACAAAACTTAAAACAACCAGAACACAAGTGAGAAAATTGGTGATATCCGAGTAAAGTCTGCTGTTTATTAAACAGCTTTGTACCAATGTTAATTAATGTCTTAGTTTTGATCACTATATGAGGTTATGTAAGATGCTGACATGAGGAGAAGTTGGGGGAAGGGACTATAAGAACTCTGTATTTTCAGAACTTCTCTGTTAGCCTAAACTTATTTCAAAATAAAAAGGTAAATAACAACTACTATAACAACAGTAACAGAGGTATCACTGTCTTCCCAACACAGGGGCAAGAATTATAAAGATTAATAAGACCCAGCATTGGAGGTGGTGGTGCTGAGAAGCAGGCTGTCATACATACCGTTGGTGGGAAGGTGATTTGATACATCCTTTTTGGAGAGCGATACATCCTTTTTGGAGAGCACTTTGGAAGCATTGATTACAATTTCATTATGAGTACCCCTGGACCTGGGAATCCCATGGCTTGGTATTCAAGGTACCCAAATCCTTGCGCTTGTATTCAGAGAGGCATGTCCAATGGTATTCGCCACAGCCCTGTTTCTAATAACCAGGGGCAACCCAAATGCCCAAGAGAGGAAAGGTTAAATGATATAGTGCATCTAACCATGAAATACTATGCAGCAGGTAGAAAGAATGCAATCCATCCACGTGAACAAAAGTGAAAAGGTTTCCAAAGCCAAAAAGTAGAATTCCACCGATGTGAAGGAAAAGCCCAAATAAAGCCGTACATTTCTAAACGTACATATACAAAGGTACAGGCTGACCCAAAAGTCAGGAACAGCACCCTCTCGACTGGTCAAAGTTCCCTCTGGAGAGGACAGTGGGGCAGAGACTGGGACAGGCACGGGTGGGTGGGGCTGCGCCAAAGGGGGCTTTTTCTTTTTCCGTATTCTCTGCATGTTTAACATGAAAGCTCACGTATTACTTCTGCAGGTTTTTAAAATAATTATTTTTAAAACCTGCCCGAGTGATTTAACCTTCTCTGACCTGCAATTTCCTGGTCTTTAAAATAAAAGAGTTAGTAATACAATGTTATATGTCAATTATGTATGTATAAAATAGAAAAACAACAAAGATATATTGTATAGCACAGGGAATTATAGCCATTATCTTATAATAACTTTTAATGGAGTATAATCTGTAAAAATACTGACTCACTATGCTGTACACCTGAAACTAATATAATATTGTAAATCAACTATACTTCAATTAAAAAATAAATACATAAAAATAATAAATAAATGGAAGGGGTTGAGTTAGGGCCCCTCCGAGGTTGCTTCCAGCTCTGAATTTCTTTAACCGGAATCTGAGGCTGTGTCCTATGCTGCCCCGTCCCTACACTGCCCCCCAACACACACACACCTGCTTCTCTCCAGTCCTCACACTTTCCAGTTCATTCCTGACTTAGGGACTTTGTGAGGCCTCCCAGACCGCCCAAGATAACAATGAGGGAGGAGAGAAAGGCAGCGCAGACGGATACATATCTTTATACATCTGTCGGAACCCATAGAACAGGGGTCTCCAACCTTCCGGTACCAGTCCAAGGCCTGTTAGGAACCCGGGCTGCACAGCCGGAGGTGAGCGCGCGAGTGAGTGAGGCTTCACCTTCCGCTCGCCATCGCTCGCATCACCCGCCTGAACCATCCCCCACCCCCGTCCGTGGAAAAATTGCCTTCCACGAAACCGGTCCCTGGTGCCAAAAAGGTTGGGGACCGCTGCCTTAGAATATACAACCATAATGTAAACTATGGACTTTGGGTGTTTATAACGTGTCAGTGCATGTTCATCAACTGTAACAAATGTACGACTCTGGTGGGGGTGCTGATAACGGGAAAGGCTGTGTATTTCGGGGGGAGCAGGGAGTATATGAGAAATCTCTGTACCTTCCCCTCAATTTTGCTGTGAACATAAAACTGCTCTTTAAAAATTGCCTTGGGCTTCCCTGGTGGCGCAGTGGTTGAGAGTCCGCCTGCCGATGCAGGGGACATGGGTTCGTGCCCCGGTCCGGGAAGATCCCACATGCCGCAGAGCGGCTGGGCCCGTGAGCCCAGCCCACATGCCGCTGGGCCTGTGCGTCCGGAGCCTGTGCTCCGCAACGGGAGAGGCCCGCGTACCGCAAAAAAAAAAAAAAAAAAAAGTGCTAGGAAAAAAAGAAAAGAGAACCACATGGTTCCCATGCACAAAAGGGGCATTTCTCCTAAAGAAGAGGACATCCATGCCCTAGAAGAAGGGAACAAGTTTTAAGCAGAGAGGACAGGGGGTGTCCACATTGCCCCACGTTCAGCCCAGGGGCTGGCCTTGGTAGGTATGAGGTCTGGTTCCTTAGCAGCAGGAAGACCTTGAGAGACCTGGCTGGCGTCTCCAGCTGTTCTTGCTTTACCTCCTCCACCCAGATGCTGCAGTTGACAGCAGGCGCCCAGAGCGCACTGGATCCTGACTCCAGCGGCCCCTCCTCAGGACACCAAACACCTTGGATGCTGACGACTCTGACTTTTTTAGGAAACCAGCCCTATCCGGAAGAAAGTTATTTTCTATTTTAAAATGTCAGATTTGGAATGTCAATTTTCTCAGAAAATGTATCATTTATATACAAAGGATGGGCCCACGTTTTTCTCCAGGGTGCTACTTTTCAAAAAGTCAGAATTTTTTAGAGCTGAGAGGCCCCTGGAGGGTCTTTTATTCCAACCCAACTCATTTTACAAATGAGGCAACAGGTACAGAGAAGTCAAGCGTTTTACCCAATAATACCTGCTAGTCAGTAGCATTGGCAATAAGGAATCCTAATAATTAATCAACACTCAGGGTTTCCATGTGATGTTTGCAAACTATTTAAGAAAAAATCTGGTAATGAGAACTTAACCTGGACAGGTATGCTTTTTTTTTTTTTTTAAGGCTTAAAGTTTAAGCCATAGGGTTTTTTTTTTTTAACTACATGAATATTAAATTGAATTTTTCTCTTTTGTGCATTTATCTACAAAATGTTTTATCTTTTTTGTCAAATGGTAATGAATCTTAGCTTCACATTTCTTCGCCATTTACCTCCACCTCTGGAATCTCGGGATCTAGAAGCAAACACCTCAGGGCACCAAGGGAATTAGGACAGAAGACTTCTTTGTAAAAGAGTTGCTTTAGTCATTGGTCACTCTTTCTGGTTTATCTAGTTTGAATATTCACATTTGTCTTCCTTAAAGGGACATGCACCCTTATCGTTATCATGTTTGGTACAATTTTTCTTCTCTAGCCTGTTCATAATTTTGATTCCACACCCCAAACCCAAAGTCATTGGTCTGAACTTACAAGAAGAAAGTAGTTATTGTGGATGAATATGCAAAGCTCGTGGGCCCTGAGATGCTGTTGGTGGACACAAAAGCCCCTCTGTGACTTTGTAATAGCCGGTCCCCCACATCACACAGAGAAAGAAAAAGGGCACACACTGTGCTCACGCTCTGTTTCACCCTCTTGAATTTGTCAACAACTGAAACATAACACAAACAAGCCGTTTCTTTTTTTAGCTTTGCTGGTGTTTTTAACTCAATAAAATGTTTGTTAATTAACTTCATGAACTTTTTTTTTAACCCCAGATTATCTTGGCATTTGAATGGACTCCACTGGCTGGTTTGAATGGGATGGTTTCTTTGAATATGGGTTGATTTCTGTGTATGCCCTTGTAACAGTCAGAATAAGCTAGATTGTGGTGCAATAACAAAGGATACCCGAATCTCAATGGTTTGACAGAAGTTTACTTTCCTCTCATGTTACATGTCCCATGAGGATCAGGGGGGAACTTGCGGTTTATGGTAATCACTCAGGGGCCCTACCTGAAGGGGGCTCCATCTTACCTGTGCTTCCGCTCACCTCAGTGGACGGAGAGAACTCCGGAGGGACTCACGCAAGCAATCAAATGCTCCAGCCAGGAAGTGACACCCATCACAACTCATTGGTCTGAACTAGTCACGTGACCCTGCACATCAGTTAAGTCCATTGCCCTGTGTGCTCACCAGACCTCAGCATATACACACACCACTCACAAGAACCCCACCTCCGTACCGTGTCCAGGGAAAAGCCTCTCTAAGGAGAGCCCAGTGTCGAATCAGCTGGTCAAACATTTACGTACCAATTATGAGCAAGGCCTGGGTGGAACTAAGGAATAAAGACAACCAAAGTCATAGAAAATTTTCACCTAATTTTATGGTACATGAGTTATATTTCTTTTTTTAAACATCTTTATTGGAGTACCATTGCTTCACAATGGTGTGTTAGTTTCTGCTTTATAACAAAGTGAATCAGCTATGCATATACATATATCCCCATATCTCCTCCCTCTTATATTTCAATTTAAAAAAAAAATTGACGTGTTCTTCCATGGAGGAAAAAAGTCATAGAGGTGCTACTGATATCTACCAGGTAGAGGCCAGGGGTGCTGCTACATGTCCTACAATGCACAGGACAGGCCCCACAACAAAACTTGTTGTCTAGAGTTCTTCCAGGCACATAAATCTGAGTCCGGGTCTCACACCTCACTCCTGAGCCCACCTAGGATCATGGGACGAATTGATTGTCCCACGGTTGCCATGGTTGAGAAGCCCTGTATTAGAGTAATGCAAAATTCACATTCTGAAAACACAAAACAAAAATAAATCCCCAAACCAAAACAAGCAAAAGTCTGCCTTGAGTTCGGCCCCTGCATGTTGGATTAGCTGGGAGGTTGTGGTTCCCATCGCTGAAGCCACATGGACATCCATTAGATGGGCTGCAGCTGGGCCCCGCATGGGGTGGTGACCAGATCCCACTTCTGATAAGTGCTTACAAGTGGCCTTGAGTCTCCAAACACTTGTTAGCACTCCTTCCCAGCAGTGAGGGCAACCAAAAATGTCTCCAGACGGTGTCAAATGTCCCTGGAGGCAAAATCTCCCCCAGTAGAGACCCTGTTTTAATAAAATTTTCAAGTTTGCAGAGAGTACCATGCCAGGTGTGCTGCAGAGGAACAAACCCTGGACCGGGAAATGGAGGGCCTGATTTCAAACCCAGCTCTGCCATTAATCACTCAGCGCTTCCCTCTTTGGGCCTATGCTTCCCTATCTGTAAGATGAGAGGCTCGAACAGGACGATTTCTAAAATCCATTCAGAGCTTTCTAAGGCTCTAGGGCTGGGGTGCTGGAGTTTTTCATTCTAATACTTTTCCAGTCATAGCCTCACCCTCTCCCCAAAGAAACAGTGGAGTGAGGATTTCAGCTGCACGGTGACACAGTTCATGTGACAGGAGGGGGCTGATAAAGGAACCAAAGAACGTGGAGGGCTGACAGCCAGTGGGGTGGCTGGGCAAACAGGAGGAGAGGGGAGAGGCAGTGGAGGTCCTGAAACCACCAGAAGGCAGTTGCAGCGCTGACTCTGCACTAAAACGTCATCTGCGATCCAAGGAATAAGAAGAGGAGGCAGGGGCTGCTGAACGGTTTTTGGAGAAGTTGAGATAAATAGCATGCAAAGTACACAGAGAAAAGAGCAATGTACCAAAAATGGGAGGGAATTGTGTGTGTGTGTGTGTGTGTGTGTGTGTGTGTGTGTGTGTGTGTGTGTGTGTGTGTGTGTGTGTGTGTGTGTGTGTGTGTGTGTGTGTGCATGTGTGTGTGACTCAGCTGTTTCCTTGCTAATGGCAAGAGAAATTGAACAATTTCAATTCAGCTTGAATCTGCCTGTGAGCTTTAAAAAATCATAATCACAGGATTATTAGATTTGCTGGTCTTTTACTGTCCTCTTGACTCTTGTTCAGCTGTAATCAAAAGTCAGGGGCGAGGGCTTCCCTGGTGGCGCAGTGGTTGAGAGTCCGCCTGCCGATGCAGGGGACGCGGGCTCGTGCCCCGGTCCGGGAAGATCCCACATGCCGCGGAGCGGCTGGGCCCGTGAGCCATGGCCGCTGAGCCTGCGCGTCCGGAGCCTGTGCTCCGCAACGGGAGAGGCCACAGCAGTGAGAGGCCCGCGTACAGCAAAAAAAAAGACAGGGGCGAGAGGAGAAAAGAAAGAGATGCCCCCTTGCTCCTTGCCATCCACATTTCCTCCCGGTCCATCTCAGAATCCAATCAAGCTTTACAGTGAAGTTGAATGGGAGTGAGAGGTATTTAATAAAAGGCTGTTCTGTCTAAACAGTGATTCAGGACTTTTTGGAAGCTGGGAGAGACGAGCTGAATGGCCCACTCCAGGTTCCCTAAAGAGGGTTTATGCATATTTTTTGTCTTAGGTTTGTACCTGTTCTGTTTTTTTCTAGCCACATCAACACCAATAAGCTGAGCTCTCAGGCTCTGCTGTATCCCACAGCCTGCACCTGTTTCTCAGAAATGTTTCACCCAGTTCTTCTTTTATCCATCCAGTCTACAGGCCTCTCATCAGCTGTTTATGAAGCACCTACTGTGTGTCAAGTACTGTGTTATGCAGTAAGGTGAATAAAATACAGTTCAGGCCTTCCAGGGCGTCACACTCAGATGGAGGCGATCCCCCGCCTCCCAGTGTGGTAAGTGGGCCTCCCGGGTAACACCCGGCCCTAAAAGGCAGGTCTCAGGGGAGGCCTTCTGAGGAGGGGGTATCGGAGCTAAGTCTTAAAGGACAAGAGGAGGGGGTATCAGAGCTAAGTCTTAAAGGACAAGTAGGAGCTGTTCAGGCAGAGATGAGAGAATGATCTAGGCTTATGAAAGGTTTGAAAGCAAGCGAGAGTTTGGTGATTCAATGACCGGTAAAGAATACAGTGTGATTGGATGGTAGGGCTCAGCGAGGACCCAGGCTGCATTTGCCAAGCCAAGGCAGTGTGTGGCTGCTTCAAACCACCTTATTGAATATATGGTGTTGGTTTATTAACATTGAGCTCACAGCCAACAGCCCCGTAACTCGTGCCCGCATGATGCTTCCCTAATGCACATGTTTTCTCCATGAGGTGCATCACAGCCTTCTTGTGCTTAGAAACATTAGAGCCATTTTAAACAGCAAAATCAGGGAATTCCCCGGCGGTCCAGTGGTTAGGACCCCGCGCTTTCACTGCCGAGGGCGCGGGTTCAATCTCTGGTCGGGGAACTAAGATCCTGCAAGCCATGTGGTGTGGCCAAATAAATAAATAAAATAAAGGACAGATTTTTAAACCATAAAAAATAAAAGCGAAATCACCAGCAAAACCCACAAAACTAAAGAAAGCATGGCAAAGAGTGGCACTAAATAGATGGAGGAAAGGACACTTGCTTACAGGGTGAGAGCTGAAGGCAGAAGAGAGTAATGCCTTGCTAGACCTCGGCTGGGAACGTGCGAAGTTGGACCAATCACATTTTTGGCCCCCTGCACATATCCACAAATGACCACAAAAGTGCCACAAGTATTGATTTGGGGGGGTACAAATACATTTAGGGAGTGGGCAAATTCACAGATATGGAGTCGTGAACAATGAGGATTATCTGTATTTCAAAAACGTAAATATGAACCCCTAAATTCTCGGTACTGCCAATGACCACTGTATTCAGTAAAATATTTTGATTTCTCCTAGAATCCAAGTGAGTTTAGAGGTATCTATGAATTTAAGACTAAAGATCTGGGGACATTTGTGCACTGTTGGTGGGGATGTAAATTGGTGCAGCCACTATGCAAAACAGTATGGAGGTTCCTTGAAAAATTAAAAATAGAACTGCCATATGATTGGACAATTTCACTTCTGCGTATTTACCAGAAGAAAACACAAACGCTAATTTGAAAAGATACATGCACACCAATGTTCACTGCAGCATTATTTACAATAGCCAAGATATGGAAGCAACCTAAGTGTCCATTGATAGATGAATGGATAAAGAAGATGTAATGTATATATATATATATATATATATAGAGGAATATTACTCATCCATAAAAATTTAAAGAAAATCTTGCTATATGCAACAACATACATGAATCTAGAGGGCATTAAGCTGAATGAAATAAGTCAGACAGAGAAAGACAAATACTGGATGATCTCACTTGTATGTGGAATCTCAAAAACAAAACAAACAAACATAAACCAAAAACAGATTCAGATACGGAGAAAACGTGGGTGATTGTCATAGGGGAGGGGAGTGAGGTTGGCGAAATAGGTGAAGGGGATTAAGAGGTACAAACCTCCAGTTATAAAGTAAATAAGCCATGAGGATGTACTATACAGCATAAGGAATATGGTCTATAGTATTGTCATGACTCTGTATGGGGACAGAGGGTTATAAGACTTCTATCATGGTGATCATTTCATAACATATGCAAATGGCAAATCACTATGTGGTACCCCTGAAACTAACATAATATTGTACGTCAACTAGATTTCAATTTTTGAAAGAAGACTAAAGATCTGGGACTCATGGAAAGCTATCTTACACTGAAGCAGTGTTTAAAACAGACCATCCTGCATCATTCTAGAAGGACAGCCTGTCAGAGGGTGACTTACAGCTCATGGCCTGATGCTAGGGAAGCCAGACTACTGAACTAGCAGACTCATTTCCGACTGGAGCAAAGCAAAGTGCCTCAGAGCCCCAGAGGGCTCTCTGTTCTGTCAGCTGTCAACATCCACACTGTCTGTATTCGCCTGTGCAGGAGCGTCAAGAAATCATGGGTCTTGAGCTGCCACTTGCTGACAGAAACGCAGCAGGCTTTGCCCAACAACGTGTTACGAGAACAGTCTCGGTAGTCGGTGCTTCAGAATTTTCCAGAACAGTGATAAATAAGTTCCTTAAGCTGCTAAATCCCAGGGACCCTCTGGGGCAATTATTTATGTGAAATGCTAGACATGGGACTGAGAGGTTTTATTTAATATTTAAAAGTATAGGTAGTCTCTTATATAGGAAAAAAATAGTTATACAACACAGTTCCCTCAGAGTCTCAACTTGGAGCTGTCCCACTGACTGCATGGGGACTTTCCTTGACCAAAAAAGTATCACTACGATGCTTAGAATTTTATTTTTAAGGAAGGCATGCCACGAACTGCCTGGGTGGTACCTAACGCCAGAGGGTTTTTTTTGCATTTCCCCAATTTTGTTTGAATTTGTAAAAGGTGGATTTTATTTTTAGAGTAGTTTTAGGCTCAAGCAAAACTGAGTAGAAAATACAGATGCAGTTTCCACACACCTCTTGCCCGCTCCCAGGCACAGCCTCACCCAGGATCCACATCCTGCGTCAGAGTGGTAACTTTGTTACAATCCATGAACCTGCACGGACACATCATTAGCACCCAAAGTCCACAGTTTAGAGTTTACTCTTGCTGCTGTGCATTCTGAGTTTTGACAAACGTATAACAATATAACAACGTGTATCTACCATTAGAGCATCATACAGAATAATTTTGCCCTAAAAATCCCTCTTCGCCCCACCTCTTCCCCCTTAACCCCTGAACAACTACTGACCTTTTTACTGTCTCCATGATTTTGCCTTTTCCAGGATGTCATATAGTGGGATCATATGCAACCTTTGCAGATGAGCTAACCCTGAATGTGTAAGATCAATATCAATTAATAAATAAATCACTTATTAATCAATAAGTGCAAATCACTATACTGAGAGCAACTTACAGTCTTGGTTATCATTGTTTTCGCCCCATACAGTTTGTTGAAAGGATAAACAACCTCCTTCTCTGATTAAAAAAAAATCAGGACACTAATAACACTCAGTAATAGTACTTAGAACTTGGTATTACATAGAAAAAGAAATGATAATGATATTTACTCTGAATAAAGAACAGCTTGTGGGCTTCCCTGGTGGTGTAGTGGTTAAGAATCCACCTGCCAATGCAGGGGACATGGGTTTGAGCCCTGGTCCGGGAAGATCCCATATGCTGTGGAGCAACTAAGCCCGGGAGCCACAACTACTGAGCCCACGCACCTAGAGCCTGCGCTCCGCAACAAGAGAAGCCCTGCTCGCCGAAGTCTGTGCGCAGCAATGAAGACCCAACTCAGCCACAAATAAATAAATAAAATAAAGTTTTAAAAAATGCTTAAAAAAAAAAGAACAGCTTGTAGAAAATAAAGTACAAACGCCAGACTATAGCTCATGAGATGCGACTCAGGTCTCAATATTTTGGTAACTTTTAGAATTCTTACTTTTTTCAGCTTTATTAAGATATAATTGACATATAGCACTGTATAAGTTTAAGGTGTACATCATAATGGCTTGACAGATATATATTGTGAAATAGCTACAACAATAAGTTCAGTTAACATCCATCACCTCATATAGTTACAAAAATTTTTTTTCCTTGTAAGGAGAACTTTTAGGATTTAGTCATCATGTTGTACATTACATCCCACTTTTAGAATTCTGACTACATCTTCCATAGAGTGGGATTTTGCCAGTGATGGTACAGTTTAAGTGAAAGTTAATATTTAAGTTGATTTCAAGTTCTGTATTTGGGGCTCCCCTTTGAAAACTCCCCAAATTACCTGACACTCCCCTAGGCAGGCAGATCCAGAGTGTCTGGGCAAAGCCAAATATAAGGAGAGGCTGATCTCATGGATCTGTTATGCCTTGTCCCTATTTCTGGGCCCCAGGATGACCTTCGCTTTTTTGACAATAGAGCTACACCGCTGAGTCATGTGTAACTGAAACCCTTGTCTGCATTTCATCCTGCTTCTTGCTGGAATCCAGAAAACCTAGACAAGGGGCAATGTTCTCAGCAGGATAATGGAGGGAAGGAGAGGTGGGTAAGAGGCATTCAGGAAATATAAAGACAGAAAGGAAAATTTGGGCCTAAGCGATAATTAGCAAGAGGTAAGTCCAGAGAAACTAAGGCATGGATCTGCCTCCTTTTATGTAATTGAGGTGTTTACAAATTTGCCTGTAAATCAACTTACATTTCAAACGCATCAGGGGAACTGACATTTAGGGGAATCTGGATATGGTTCCCTTTGCATAGTAAAGCATTTGTCTGTAATGTTAATACTCACTTTCTAATCTAGCTGTATTATATTGATACTCCCCTACGTTGGCTTTGAGAGAGGACTGTAGGTGTCTCATCAAAGCACCTTGCCTAGCAGACAATTAGGCGGAACAAATACACTTCAGCCTGTCCAAATACTCTGCCTGGTTGTAAATATGCCTTCCAGTTGGAATGATTAGGGGAGGTTTTGGTAAAATTTGAGCTAGGTTTCGAAAGTTAGGTAGGATATTGGTGAAGAAAGAGCAAGGACTTTGCAGGCAAAGGAAAACCCCAGAGTAGAACAAGAGTTCCAGTCAAACAAGCTCAGTTGGCCATAGAGTAGATGAGAGAGAAAACTGGAAAGGACAGAGGCTCAGATGATAGGCTGGGGGCGGGGTGGGGGTGGGGCTGGTGGGGCGGGGGAGGTGCAGATGAAGAGAAGTTTAAGGCTAAGGAGTTTAATTTCACTTAGGAAGAAATTAGAAGCCTTTAGGCAGGATGAGCTGATATAGAAAGAAACAGAGAAGGGACACAAGTAAGGTCACTACATATCGAGAACCAAGATAAGGGTCTTTAGGATGGTGGCAGTTGGAACAACAAACGGTCAATTCTAGAGACTCAGAGCTTAAGAAATTGGCCCCCATCTCCATCATCCACTCAGTGCTCCCGATAATACATTAATTAAACCCCTGTGAATAAAGCATCTTTAATTACCTGCTTTTTGTATTAATCTGTAACATACAATACTGCTTTGAAAAAATATATGAGCTATGCAAATTAAAGCTTTAATACAAATTCCCATCTTAGGACAAGATGGCTGTCTCCAAGCCCTCATACACTTAAAACCTCCCACTGCCAGGGCTTAAATTAGATGTTGGGGAGACAAAGCTAAGGACAAAACCTAGATGTTGGCTGACTGAGAGAATGAAAGCCCCTGGTCAGTTTCAGTCTGAGGCCGTGTTATCCAGGTGAGAATCTCCAGCAGCATTTAGAAATTCAGATCTCAAGCTGTTTACAGTTTAACAGTGTTTCACAAACAAGGTAAAAATAACTGTATATGTGAAAATGCTCTGTAATGTGATAAGTGCCATTTGAATCTTCATCTAATTTAAGATTTTATTCTTGGGTCACAGATGAATAATAGATTCGAATGCTCCTTGTTAAAACAAAAAACCAAAACCCCCCAAAACCTTGCACTACCGTATTACAATTGAGTTAGCCTGTTTTCAGCATATCTGCTAAGGAAAGAATTCACCTTGATCGGTAACAAAAAAGGTGGACAGATTGAAAAGAAGCAGATCCGGGGAACTGATCTCCAACAAGGGGAATCATTTCGGGAAATTCAGGGGAGGGTCAGGGTGCCAGCGATAAGGAGGGCAAGCCCGAGGGAGGTTTGAGGTCCAGGGTGGACGGACTGGAGGGCTGGCCATGTGGAAACCCGCCCAGAACCTCTCCCAGACAGGACATCACCCCAGGACGACAGGGAAAAAAAGGGGCAGCGGACCTGGGGGCGGAGCACCCAGCCTCTTCTCGACCCAGAGAGCATCCAAGCCTCCCTCCCAAGGGAGGAGACCCCTCAGACAAGACAAAGGCTCCCCTAGCAGGAGAAGGGCCAGAGTGCGCATGCGCATTGCGGTCAGCGCCGCGGCCCAAGTCGTGGGAGGGAGGCGAGACCCGGGAAGGGAAGCTCAGAGAGGAGAGAGCCGAGAGGCTAGGATGGGCCGATCTTTGGAGCTCTCGCGCGCGCCTACTGGTGGCCGGAGGAGAACACGCCCGCGGAGGCCTTACGGCCCGCCCCTCCCCTCGGGAGGCTCGTGCTCCCGCTGCTCGCGCCTGCGCTGCCCGCCGGTCTCGGGAGCGCGCCCTCTTCGCTCGTGCGCGCGCTCGCAGTCTCCACCACCCACCAGCTCAGACACCAGCAGCAGCGCCGCCGCCGCCGCCCACCTTCTGCCACCGACACCACAGCCACTTTCTCCTCTGCTTCCCTCTACTGTCCTCGCCCTCTGTCGACTATCAGGTAAGTGCGAGGCTCCGAAATTTGCCTCTCCGTCCTCCCTCCTGCAACCCCATGCCGCCTCCCCTCGCCTCAGAGATGGGTTTCATGAGGTGGGCATTGGTCGGGGGCAAAGGCGGCGGCCCCTCCTTGCGCCCTCAGCGCTCCGGCGCCTGGATTGGGGCGACTTGGAAAGGGACCCATGCAAGGGATGCACGCGCGCGCGCGCGCGCTCGTGTGTGTGTCCTGAGGGGGGGGTTGTCTACACGACCCGCTTCTCGCGGACCCGTCAGATGTTGTGCCCACAGGGTGGGGCGCGGATGGCGGTGATCTGGGGGAGGGGGCTGCTATGCACTCTCGAACACCGCCTTTTGCCGCAATGGGCGTATGACTGTGTGTGTGTCGGGGGGTGGAGGGGAGTCCGGTGACGACCCCCGAAACCGTACCTGTAATCCAATTTCTCTGCCTCGGTTTGCCATCAGCTCTAAGGAAGGTATTGATCGGGTTCTAGAAAAGATGACTGCCTGCCAGCCCCTCCCCGGCAGCGATTCCAGTGGGGCTTTCGCTGCCCTTGGTTTAAGGCGGTGGCCCACCCTCTCCTCGATTTCCTCCTTCAGAAACCCGCTGGGGACATTTGAGGGCTGGGAGTGGAATCGGAGAAATGGGGAGGGGTCTCGGCGCTGTCACTTTAGTCGCCCTTCCCCCTGCGCGCTCCTGGCACCGAGACGCAAGCAGCGCCGTGCCCGAGAGAAGACAGCGCGCGGATCCCAAGGTGGAGGCTCGAAAAGGCAGGGGTCACCTGGCCTTGCGATGTGGAAGGATTCGGCAGCTGCCGATCCCGGCTCGAGGGCGCGCACAGCCGCAGCCCGGCACCAACCCGCTCAAGGGCTGCAGGTGCATTTCGGGGCAGGCCCCATTCTCTGCGCTCCGCGCCGGGCGTCCGGCTTGTGCGCTCCCTGCCGGAGGCGAGGGGCTGGCGCGCAGTGCTCGCCCCTCACTGCGGCAGTGGGTGTGGACCAGGGTGGGCGAGGAGGGGGAGGGAAGGCTTTGCCTCCTCCCACTTACACCCCTGCTTTTTTCCCCTCCGAACGCGAGGTGCCATCTTTTTGCGGTGTGTCACGTCTTTACAGTACCATGCCAAGCCGGGTGGCTGGGCTTAGGAGGACAGGGCGGGGACTGTCATTAAAGGGGGGAGCGCAATTAGCGCTGAAGTCTTGGCATTTTGCTGCTGCGGTCTTGAGCACCGGGGTCGTTCACCCGGAATCTTCCTCGGGGGCCCGATGCTTTGTTTGTAGGGCTACGTGATCTGCGTTGCCAGCACTGGTTTTTGGCTTTTATTCTACGAGGGTGTTTAACCAAGGTTCCCACCCCTCCTCCCGCTTTTTGCCCCTCATTTCCGAGCCCTTTGTTAGCTCTCAGAGCTCGCTGGGGTCGAGGAACTCGAGTTAGCCTCGGGGCACGCATGGAAAGGGCGTCACCCCGCGCAGCCCCCTCCCAGAGCCGGGCCACGCGCCAGAAAGCATCCGCGGGGCTGAAGGGGTGGGGTTCGAGGTCTCCGCGCGCCTTGCGGGTCGCCGCGAAGGATCGATGCCCCTCCCCACACCCGGAACGTCCCGGGGGCCATGCCCCACTAGGCTGCCCACCAAGCAGCACCAGTGACTCCCGGTGGGAGCTCGCAGGCGGGGCCCCGCTTCGCTTCAAGCCCTGTTGCTTCGCCAGGCAGGAGATTGTGAGGAGGGGCCGTGAGGTTTCCTCGGGTGCTGCGGGCCACACCCATTTTTATCGGGAGGACTGAAATGGGGGGCGCCGAGGGGAGGTTGTCATGGAGACCACACGCTCCCCGGGCTCTTGGGGCGTGCCCCGCCCCTTCCCAGCAGAGATGGAGAACCCTGGGACAAGCAGGGCCGCCCCTTCTGGCTCCTGGAGGACGCTGGAGGGAGACCCGCACCCCCAACCCTGAACCCGTGCCTGTTTCTAATTGGACTCCGGCGGCCGCAGCCACCCAGATAGGCATCTCTCATGTGTTTTTATTATTATAGCCGAATATTATTTTAGAACTGTGCGGGATTTTCACTTAAGATCCCGAGTTCGCCGCCGCCTTGAAACCAGGAGGCGGGGGTGGGGAGGGAGGGCTAGAGAGGCGGGTACGGACCCCGGCGAACAAATCCGAGCCTCGCCCTCCTTCCATTAGCCGGAGCCTGGCCGGCTTTCTGGTTAATTCTATCGCTGGAAACTGGTGCGGGGGCGCAGTTCTGAGAGGGATGAGCATTTTAGGGGCCAAATCGTCCTCTCGAGCCGCGCAGGTTGATCTGAATATTCGGGAATGACTCGGCGGGGCGTTGAGAGGCTGCCCGGGGCCAAGCCGAACCTTCTCTTGGCTTCAGGATCAGAGCCTCCCTGCAGAGCTGGGCTCGGCACGGGTGGGTGGGAGAGGTTCAAGGATCAATTCGAGCATCTTCCCCGCCCCTCCCCACAATAGAGCTGGACAGGAGATTCTGGTACCAGAGAGAGCGAGGGTCTTAGAGCGGCCCTGGGAACGGGGAGCCCGCGGCCGCCGCTGCTCGGGATGGACCGGGGGCAGAGAGGTCATCTCCTGTCGGTTGGGGGAAAAGGAGGGAGGCAGAGGCAAGCGCGTTTAGCTCAGTGCCGGGAACAAAGCGCAGTACGGCATCCGCGATTTTACTCTTTGGAAATGTGTTGGCGGTTTGGTAAGGGCTTTCTGGTCGGCAAGGCCGGGGTTGGGGGGCTGTTAACGGAGGAATCCCGGGGGCCTGGGGACGGTCCTTCGTACGCGTATCGGGAAATTCCATCCCTGGCTCTGGGCGCGCTTTAATTACACGGCTTCCTACCCGGGAACGCGAGAGATGCCCCGTTTGCGCCTACGCTCCGACGCTGAAGCTGGGGCCAGCCGCCGCGCCTGGGTTTCCTGGGTTTCCCATCGACTCCTGTCACCGAATCTCCAGCAGGTGGGGGCTGTTTTAAGTCCCGGGAGACCCCGCTTGGCGTCAGGCGGTCCGGACCCATAACTCCATGCGCGAGTCTCCGGCTGGTCCGGGTTGGGATGGATGGTGGGACCTGGGACAGCGAATGCCCGCCTGCTCCTCTGGGCCACCGCGCGCTCAGGCTCAACAGGACAGCTTTGAGTTTTATCTGATCCCCGTCCCTCCAACTGACCGATCCTACGACAGAAAGAGAAATGAATGCCTTTCCTACCATAATTAATTAAGGTATTTTTTGTGTTTTATGATGCTGCTTATGTTTACCACATAAGAATTGCTTATCCATTCCTCCATCTCCAGACCTTCCCCTAAATAAATTAATAACATGCTTCTCCCAGAGCCCGCTTCAGAGTGGCTCTTGAAGCTAATCAATTTCTTGACCAACATTTGCTTCTGTAACAGCTTGTGTTTACTGCAGTAACCTAGCTTGGCTCTTGGCGTTCAACGTTGGACAATTTGCGGGAGGTGTTTGTTGGTTATGCTGGTTTTGGGTGAATGACAGTCTGTGTCTGTCCGACCTCTGCACACGCCCATCTTTGAGTGATTTCTAATATCAGGCACAGATCCCCCAACAGGAACAAAAGAAAAGGGTTATTCCCACAAATTACAAGAGGAAAACTTACAATCAGTTTGATTCAAGAAGGGTCAGATTTATTCCAGTTGGGAAAGTGTCCTCTTTCTGTGGAACATGCCCTTTGACCCACATGCCCTTTGAGAGCTGTGGCAGCCTGGAGATGTGGTAGGATTGGGGTGCCCTTTGTTTAGGCTGAGTTTTCCTTCTGCCCTTTTAACATCAATTCATGAAGCCCATTGGTTGAAAATGTTAAGGAATTGTTTTATTCTCCCTTCTCTCGGCATTTATGTATATAAATGTGTGTATATGATTTGGGTGGCTCCACAGCTGTGTACATGAACATATGTTAGTTTTCAATTAGATTGTGCCTTCTGTTTAGTTAATTACTGCCTTCCTTCCTCTCACCTTGAAATCAAGACTCACTCATAAATAAAAGCACCCTTAGGGGCTTAGTACAGTGCTAGACATACAATAGGTCTTTGGGCCCTGCTCATTTAACAAATAAATGGATAAAACGGGAAAATGCAGGTTAAAAAAGGTGGTGAAAAGAAAGCAGAATGGGAGGAGGGCTTTATTCAAGGTCATGGCATCAAGAAGTTTTGGGGACAAATCCAGTCCAGTTTGTCCCCTGCTCTGTGTCAAAATGACACCCAAAAGCTGCCTGTACCCCTTGGTGCACCTCCATGCCCTCCCCTCCCCCACTGCTTCCCTGCCTTCTCCCTTCCTGCTGCTTATGGCCCCACAGCCTGGTCCCCACTGCTCACCTCACCCTCATTGGCCAGCAGAGTGGAAAGGGGAGAGACCACACTCCACCCCCAGGGGGAGGAGGACCCTGCCCTGCGACCTTTAGCCCTGCAGGTGCTGTTCCTGCAGGAGGTCAGAGGGATGGAGGTGGGAAACCCCCTTTGCCTCTGCTCCTTCTTCTTCCTCCCACTTCTCATCATCCCACTTAGAGGACCCCCCAACCCCTCCACATCCCCAGAAACACCCACCTGCCCGACCATTCCTAACTTGCCAGCCTAGATGCTTCCACTAGTGACTTGGAGCTGGCATGGGAGGGCCACCTCAGCAGGTGAGAGGAAGGGAAAACCCCAGCCTCACCATCTGGGCTACAGCAGGGAGAGGAATCCGATGTTCCAGCTGGGACTCTCAGCTGGTTTCCTGTAAAACAGTGGTTCTCAAGCCCTGGGGCCACTTTAATGTCTAGAGACATTTTTTGTTTTGTTTTCACAACTGGGCAGGGGTGCTACTGGCATCTAGTGGAAAGAGGCCAGGGACGCTGCTGAACATCCTACAAGGCCCAGGGTGCCTGAATGATCTGGCCCCAAATGTCACAAGTGCCAGGGTTGAGAAGCCCTGCTATAGAAACATTGTTACCCTGGCACCATCATCTTAGTGGCATCTTACATTCGTTGAGTATCTTCTTGGAGGCACTGTTCTAAGTGTTCCCCAGAGATGATCTCATTCGATCCTCACAACAACCCCTTTAAGTAGCAGTTTGTATTATCTCCGTATTACGTATGGGGAAACTGAAATACAGAGAGGTTTAGTAACTCACTAAAGGTCACACAGCCAGTGAGTGGTGGAGCTGGGTGTCTGACAGGAGCCCCTGCCCCTTCTCAGCTACATGTGGGCTCAATAGGCCTTTGTGGGCTAGCGGGAACCACAGCGCCATCTATAACATTGACCCAGTGGAATATACTAATTCCAAAACCACTGACGCGCATGTGAACTTTTCTAAGAGTCTGTGATTGGAGCACAGCCTAAAGCTCGGAATTTCGGCCTTGACACGTGGAACAAGAGATTTTACTCAACCTCTGTGCCTCTGTTTATAAAACAGGGAAGATATCCTGGGGACCTTAAACCTCTTCCCCCAAATCCAGGATTTCAGGACTGCTCTGTCACACAAAGGAGCAGCCCGGTCTGACTGTCTTAAAGAAGCCTGGAAATCAAGATCGGGGGATCATGACATAGACTCAAGATCAAATCACTGAAGTTTTAGGGACATTAGATCTCCATCTTAGGTTCTGCACCTCAGAGGCTGAAGCTTTGGTAACTGCCACTGGGACCCAGCTCGGAGCCTGTGGGTGAGAGGAGTTGGGCGGGCATAGGAAGGACCTCAAGCCAGAATCTCAGTCTCCCTTGGCACAGGTGGGCCTGGGAGCTTTTCTCACTTCCTGGGGCCCAGGCTCTGCAGTAAATATTCCGTTATACTGTGGTGTAGAGGGACAGCCTGGAATCCTCCACCCACAGGACTCACTGCCACTCCACCCAGCTACGATTCTGCTGCTTCCCACAAGCGCCTGTGTGGGCGATCGGACACACACCGCACACACCGGACTCACTTCTGTTCCCTTGCCAAAGGGGTTGCTGTCCAAGACCTCTTTCCTTGCCTCAGGTGCCATGCTCCTGCCATCTCTGCCAGGTTCCTGTCTTGCACAGATGGCCCCCACCTGAGGGTGGGGAGGGAGCGTGAGGCCAGCTCGGGGTGGTTTTTGAGCTTTGGGGATTCTTTGATTAGGAAACATTCTGTAGGTGTAGGAATCGGCTTCCACAAAATGCCAGCTTGGATGACCTCCAGGCGGATTATCTGAAATTGTATTTTCTTTGTCGACATTTCTGTGCTTGCCTCGATCAGGAAGGCTAAGAATTAACCCCCAAGAAATGCATTTTGTGTCTCAGGTATTCAAGGAAAGTTTGTGAATGCCTGGAGGGCAGATGCTGGTTTTCCCTGGACGGGTTCCCCAGTGCAGGGCAGTGTCCTGCATGTAGACACAGTAGGTTTGGCCTAATGGTTGAGAGTGGGGCCTCGGCTCAGAACTCCTGGGTGCAAATCCCAGTTCCCCTACTCACTGCGGGGCCTAAGCTGTGTTGTTTAGCCTCTTGGAGAGTTTTTTTATTGTTTGTAACTTGGGGTACCTATCTCACAGTTGCTGTGGGGTTTAAATGAGGTAGTGCTTAGCCCAGGGCTAAGGGCCAGGGCCCAGGGCTCAGCACATAATAATTGCTCATTAAATGGCTTCGTGGGCAGCAGCCTGTGAGCAGACCTTTGTGATTGGATGAATGTGCAAACTACTGACCTTGGTGATGGAGTTAGTTGGAACAGATACATTGTTACACTGAGTAGGGATCAAGATAGAAGTAGGCAGTTCTTCCTGGAAGCAGGTGCTGTTGTCTGGGTGGTAGTGGAGCCCCCGAAAATCACACACACCCACGTTTAACTGCACACAACAGAACTCTTGCCACAGGCAAGCAGAGTGACTTGTCATTTGTTGTCCCTGCTTCTGCCCTCTTCCTTCCTGAAATCTGCTGCATGCCAGGAATAGCCTGTGTACTGTCCACGCCAGCCTGAGCTGAACCACCCTCCCTCCCACCAGCCTGGGACTGGCGACCTGGCTTAGCAGGTCGGTTCCGAGATCTTACTAGTTTACTGATTGAATAAAAAGTGAGCACTGATGAGATTGAGAAAGTAACAAGTAATGGAAGACAATGGAGGAGAGATTCTACAAATGAGATAAGGAAGCAGTGCTGAACTTGGTAAACTCAGAAGTAGGCTTCATGGTGGCGGCTGAGAGTCAAGAAGAAAAAATGTTAAGTAAAGCAAACTCAACGTGCTCTGAATCCAGGGAATGCCAAGCATTCGATAGCCATAGTTATATCTGAATTAATAAATCTGGTTTAAGAAGCTTTCTTATCCATGGAGTGAATACTGAGAGTCATAATACATGTTTCTTTAAAAAAGTCATTAAATCAGAAAATCAAAGGGACTTCCCTGGTGGTCCAGCGGTTAAGAATCCACCTACCAATGCGGGGGACACAGGTTCGAACCCTGGTTGGGGAACTAAGATCCCGCATGCCGCGGGGCAACTGAGCCCATGCGCCACAACTACAGAGCCCACATGCTGGAGCCCGTGCTCCACAACTGGAGAGAAGCCCGCCTACTGCAACTAAGACCCAATGCAGCAAAAAATAAATAAAATATTTTTTAAAAGATCATAAAAATGATACATATATATTTTTTATATATATATCCTCCATCTTTTGCTGTAGGGCCCAGGCCTTCTTTTGGTGTTTGGGTCAGCTGGTTGGAATTCCTTGTCTTTTTGGCCTAAGCAACACCCATAATGCATTGTCTAGGACTTCCAGCTGGTTGGAGCAAGGGCTTACACTGTGTGTAATCTGAATGCAGAGTCTCTCTAGAGTTTTCCTATTTTTTTCACAGTCTTTAACATCCTATTTGATGGTTAAAAATTTACTCACCTTTATGAAGTCTCTCCAAGTATTCAGCTTGATTTTCTTAGAGTCAGTGAATGATTTTCAGAATTCATCTTACATGTAACACTTGCATGTCATCAGCTTGCACTGCATTTAAGTTGTGTGACTACTGTAACAAATATGATGGACCTAGAAGGCTGGCGGTGGTAGGAGGAGGCCCTGGGTGTGGACATCAGGCCTGGTGGACCCAGCCTTGAATATTTACACTCCTTCATTTCTGCTCCTTACGTGGTGTCAGGCAGGAGAGGGCCTGCTGTGGAGACTTTTGTGTTAAGTAAATGATGGGCATCGTCTTTCCCGCACCTCTTGCCTGTCTTCCAGGACTAGCACAGCACTTGGAGTTCATTCACCTAGAATCCCAACTAAAGGGGGCATTGAAAAATTCTCCCCATAAAACTCAACATAAATTTAAATTCCCTTTACCATGTTAACTCCCCTTAGTGAAGGAGTTTTAGATCAAGATCCAACAATTAAAAAGCCGTTTTTAAATCAGCAAGTTAGAATTAAATCTGAAGCCATTGATAATGATGTTTCATTCATGGGCCTCCCTTTGGTCCTGTCTGCTTC
The DNA here is from genome assembly GCF_937001465.1 of Orcinus orca. Taxonomy (NCBI): domain Eukaryota; kingdom Metazoa; phylum Chordata; class Mammalia; order Artiodactyla; family Delphinidae; genus Orcinus; species Orcinus orca. The sequence goes on along the minus strand of NC_064577.1, from coordinate 37,771,529 downwards.
ACTGCTAAATCAGGCATCAAAGAGAAGAGGGACATCAATTATCTCTGGTCCCAGCTGCTGGTTTTCCTTGCAGCCTATCGCCCAGTTTTCTGGTTTCCCAGGAAGGCTGCGTGATGTTGTCTTGGGACCTAAGCTTGTAGTTCTACAAAGAATCTCAGGAGGCGCTTTCATCCTTGTGTCCTCCTCTTCAGGACATTAAGGATATTAGAAGACCCCTGGGTCCATAATCGCCTGTGATATGAGCCACAGCCTAATGCCAAGAAGGAAGTGGCAGAAAGGACCAATTCATGGAATCCTAGAGCTGTGCCCCTCACCCAGGGTAAAGGACAGCCCTTCCTCCAGACGTAGAACCAGAATTCTAAATTATGTGTCAACAGAATTGTCCTGGATCAAATCCAGTTGTGCCATTGATTTACAGATCATTTCAGAGGTGCTTATTTTCCGTTGTTCTTGATTGGACAGTGATACCAAACCACTGTCTTACCTCATTCCCTCTCCCACGATCTCAAAAAGAGGCTTATTGGATAATTAATAATCTAAAGGCTTAAGGACTCCCCTAGTGGTCCAGTGGTTGAGACTCCACACTTCCAGTGTAGGGGGCACGCGTTTGATCCCTGTTCAGGGAAGTTCTGCATGCCATGTGGCACAACCAAAAAAAAAAAAAAAAAAAACACTATAAAACTCTTAGAGGAAAATACAGGATAAAAGCTTCAAATCATTACACGTGGCAGTGATTTCTTAAATATGATACCAAAGGCACAGGCAACAAAAGAAAACATAGACAAATTGGAGCTCATGAAAATTTTAAAAATTAAAAAATAAAGGCTTAAGTGCCCAAAAGAAGGTTACAATTTACAGAGTCTCTTTGGTTTAATATTTAAACATGAATATTCACTACCTTATTTATTTTATGTCTGGGCTTTTTATATTGGGTTTGCTGAAAACTGGAACAACTTTCAGCTTTGGTACTGGTCGTGCATCAGAATTTAAGTCAATGTATGTTGATAAGCCAAGCAAAAGTTCTACATACAGATAAAAGAGTTGCATGTAACCTGCTACTTTGGGGCAACGTAATATTCGTTTGGTTATTGGTATTACTTGGTAATAATGGTTTGATTCGTATGAAACCTGTCCCTTTCAAAGTTGCCACTTGCCAAGAATCACCGGGAATAGCTGTTTGGAAGAGTCGCTAACTCTTCTGCCGTCCATTTTCTGCCTTGTCTTTTTCCTAAGAACAGGGAAATTCTACACTGTCCCCACTCCATGGCACAGCAGTTCGACTTCTGCCTCTGCTGTCGCCATGAGGCTGGCTTAGAAACGAAGGATTTTGCAGAACATCCCTAAACCTGCTTGAATAAAGGACTGATCATTCAGAGACTCACCTGAACCTTCTTTAAACCTGTTTAATCTTTTCCCCAGGGTTAATCTTGTGGGGATAACATGCCTCCTGGGTGTCTCTCCACTGGGTGCATTTCTTCCCCCTTTAGTTCTGAAGTCCCTCCTTTCTTAGCAGCGCAGTGAGTGATGGCTGCACTCTGTTCCCTGCAGAGTATTAATACAGGCTGAATACACTGAAATAAATCCCTTTCAGTGTCACTAACGTGCTATGAATAATTATGAACCAATGTTTGATGTCTCATGGCAAATGCAGGGAAAAAATTTTTTTAACCGACAGGATTCATGTTATAAGTTGACAATCTGGGCCAAGTGAAAATCTTTTTAAAACATCTCCTGATCTGAACAATAAATCTTGCCAGCAAGACTGAATTCCAGAAGTTAGCCATCCTCTTATTTTGTGGGGCCTCTGTTATCACTCACTGCTTGGGCTTACCCAGCCCTGAATTTAATTGCAATCTTCCTGTTTACCTACCAGTTGGGGCAGTAATTAAGATTTCCTGGAATTCCCTTGTAGACCAGTGGTTAGGACTCCGAACTTTCACTGCCAAGGGCCCAGGTTCAATCCCTGCTTGGAGAACTAAGATCCCACAAGCGGTGAGGTTCTGCCAAAAAAAAAAAAAGATTTCCTGAACCTTCATTGTTCCATCTGTAAAATGGGGATTATTCAATCTTCCTTCTCAAAGTGGACAATAATGTGGTCTTTCTTCTCACTGGGTAATCACAGAACTGAAATGAAACAATCTAGGAGAATTCCTTTGGGCTTTTCAGAAAACAAGTGCCACAGGGGTGGGGGAGGCCTCCTGGGAGCCACAGTCATGCACCTGATCTGAAGTCTGTCTTGGGCTGAGCCTGGAACAGTATAGCCGCTGCTGCTGCCTCTCTCCTTTAGCGCCAGCCAGACGGTGCACACTGCTTCCCAGGAGTGCGCACCCAGTCAGCTGGGCCTGAGCCCTGGATGGATAGACAGATGGCCGCAGTCCAGCCTGTCCTGGTCTTATCTGCCCCTTCTTTGGAGGGGAAGCCGATAGCCAGGTGCAGGACAGTGGGTGGGGTTCCTTTAGTGTGACCTCAGATGATAGCCCATCCTGCCAGTGGGATTTCCTTGGCTTATGCTGTGACCTTCAGAGGGAACTAATTTCCTGGGAGCCTTTCTGTTTTCTCAGGGGGTTTCAGTTTCCTCCTAATCAAGCAGGGACTTGGTGCAGAATCTCATATTCTAATTATGCCCAGGGGCAGCCTCTTCCCACCACTGTGTTTAGCATGTGCAGGGGATCGTTTAGGTCAAGAGCGATTAAGGTCTGGAGTTGACTTTGATGGTATAATATTCTGATGGCTGTTTGGCAGCAAGAGGCATAGTGAAGGCTCATTAATTGAACGCTTGCACTTGGAAGTTGAATTGAGCTGGGGCTGGGCTGCAGTCTGTTTGCCTTTGCCCTGGGAATGGAGGGTTTCTCATGCAAGGGGACAGTGGGGAGTATTTCAGGGGCTGTGTGTCACCCCACCCTGACAACAGCCCGGCTGTTCTACTGAGTGGCTGGCCTTGAGCATCAGTCCTGGGTACCTGGTGTCCCCACATCATCAACCTTTGTTTACCCTGCGCTCCCCAAAGCTGTCCTTGTTCCACCATGGTCCTGCCCGCTTTGGTCACTGGAACCCGCCATCCTCAAGTCCCCATGTGGCAAACCTTGGAGTCTTACACTCTTCTCCCCGCTCCCCCCGCTTTTCCTGGAACAGACTTAGCCATCATTTCCTTCCTCCCAGATGTCACCTGGACCTGCCCCTCCCTTTCCAGTGCTTCCTCACCAGCACTAAAAGGAATGTAGGTCTTATCACCTCACCCTTGGATCACTGTGGAAACAATAATGGATTGTTCCCAAGTTCGGTTCCGAAATTGACCTCCAGTCCATTTTGCAGACCATTACCAAACTCTTCTTCCCAGAGTAGCCCTGTCCTCTGCCCTGCCCCATCCAAGCATGAGTCCAAGATTGCCTTTTCCGTCCCTTGCTGAGTCACGTCCCACCTCTCGCTGCCTGCCCAAGTCCGCATGCCTCGGCCTGGCCTCCCTGTCTAGTCCTACGGGTCCGGTCCCACCGCTGGCCAGCCTGCCTCTTGGCTTCTTCATAAACAGCATGCTCTTTCTGCCCCAGCTCATCCATGGTACCTTTGCTGAGAGTGTCCCCTCCTCCTTCCCCTCTGCCGACCTTCCCTAATCTCTATCTCCTCTGAAAGCCTTCTCCAGCTACTGCACTCAACAAGATCCGTAGATCTACACGTTTCATCTCTCAGCAGTCATCAGCACTGCAGAGGTTAACGCTTAATGGTTTTACCTCTTGCCTTTCTGTGTGTGCAAGAGGTTGTATGTTCTCTGAGGGCAAGGCTTGTGTCTTGTGTGGCTTTCCTGCTCCCCTGGGTCACAGAGCTTGCCCAGTCACAGAGCTGAGCACATACATAGCTCAAAATAATTACTCTGGAATCATGAAGCTGGATACTAATAAATCAGACAGGCTGATGTCAAATGAGTTTTACCCTTTTAAGTAAAGTACATTCTCCACCTCCTAGTACGTGGTTCAATTGTTCTATATACTTAAAATAACAAAAGTCACATTTCCTTTAATATATTCTATAACTGTTGCTTTGCCTTACTTCAGACCAACTGAACTGTTAGTCCATATTAGTTTTGCTGTATGAAGATGCTGATAATAATGGTAGTAACAGGTTGCTTTTATTTTCCTAAAAACATTGCTGCATTTAACCCTCACTCCCCTACGAGGCAGGGATTACCATCCTCATTTTGCAGAGGAGCAAACTGAGGTTCAGAGATTTCACAGCTGGGGAGGGAGCCAGATGGTGCCTCACTCCAGGACCTTGTCTTGCTGCCTCCATGCCCTCAGAGCCCCCCCATGGTTCCACCCTTCATGCCAACGGACATGTCTTTAGTGCTCATGACCGGAGAAGCCGTGCCCTCCGGCCTCGGTGATCGGGTCATATGTAATACGAGCCCGGGGAAAATATTTTAAACTGAAAGCTAGCCTCTAAACTGGGCTGCTGCTTCATGTCAGCGGTGACGGCAGAACCAAATTTAGTGTCGTGGGCGCGTCTACACTTACCAAATAGTGAAGCTCATTTTTCTGCCAGCATGAAAAATGTTCACACCTGCCACACTTCCATGGAGGGGTACATGGGACCAAAAGCCTGGAAAATGTGGCCACAGAGGAGCCCTGGGGTGTAGACTCAGGGAAGATGACATTCAGGTTCCCAGGCAGTGTCTGCAGGGAGAAATTTAATTCAACGTGAGTGGTTTCCCTGGGCCGCCGAAGCAAGTCCCCGGCCATCGGGTTACAGTGGGAGGGGAGGGAGGGAGGGAGTTACAGTGGGAGGGGAGGGAGGGAGGGAGGGGTTGGGGCCAAAGCTGCAGCACCGACCCCCCTGGGTACTGCCCCGTCCTCCTTACTCAGCAGTCCACTTTATATCCCGCAGGTCTACACCACTGCAGTTCACGCTCTAGGACCAGGAAAAGTGACGGGGATCAGGGAAGAGAGGGGCAGACAGCCATGAGGTTGAGGTTGCACATACTACGTTACTTAAAGCCGCAACCTCACCGGGCACTTTGATGGTGTTGAAATACACTTCCCATAGCCACCCTTCCATCTAACTAAAACAAGAGTCTGGTCTCAGTCCTGTTCTTGCCTCCTACTTTCTCCCCCAAATTAAAAACAAAAAAACCACTGGCTATAAAGCCAAGATACCACCTGTGAGATCCTGCCCTAGTTTCTGATCTGTTGGGATTTTTGTTTTTTGTGTTTTTTGGCGGGGGCGGGCACAGGGGTCATTTCAGCCTATAAATTGCCTTCAGGGTGAGTAGTAAGTGTTTCTTCAAGAAAATTCTTAAAAACACCGCAGACAGAAAGTTGGAGTGCCTGGTGGTACTTGGCGCTGGGCACAGACCTGGTTAGCTGCATGGTTCCGGGCAGGAGCTGAGGGCTGTGGGCCCCTTTGCACACAGACCTGGATGCAGAGTTAGGAGCGGGAGGGATAAATTGGGAGATTGGGATTGACATATATACACTGCTATGTATAAAATAGGTAACCAACAAGGACCTACCGTACAGCACAGGGAACTCTACTCAATATCTTGTAATAACCCATAATGGAAAAGAATCTGAAAAAGAATAGATATATATGTGTATGCATAACTGAATCACTTTGCTGTACACTGCTTCCCTCCCCGCCCCGCCCCGACAGGGACAAAGAAAATTTTTTTTTTTAATTTATTTTATTGAAGTAGAGTTGATTTACAATGTGTTAGCTGCAGATGTTCAGCAAAGTGAATCAGTTATACATATGCATATATCCACTCTTTTTTTAGATTCTTTTCAGGCAAACCATTTAAATCCCAGCCATTTCAGGAGTGGCTCAGGCCCAGGTAGGGCTGCCAGAATTAGCAAATTAAGACACAGAGGGCTTCCCTGGTGGCGCAGTGGTTGAGAGTCCGCCTGCCGATGCAGGGGACACGGGTTCGTGCCCTGGTCCGGGAAGATCCCACATGCCGCGGAGCGGCTGGGCCCGTGAGCCATGGCCGCTGAGCCTGCGCATTCGGAGCCTGTGCTCCGCAACAGGAGAGGCCACAACAGTGAGAGGTCCGCGTACCGCAAAAAAAAAAAAAAAAAAAGACAGGATGCCTAGTTAAATTTGGATTTCAGATAAACAATTTTTTTTTTAAGTGTAGTAGGCTACATAATGCCCCCCCCACCCTGAGATATCAGATCGTAGTCTCCAGAACCTGAGAATATGACCTTATTTGGGAAAAGGATCTTTGCAGATATGATTAAATTAAGGATCTTGAAATGAGATTCCTGTATTATCTGGGTCCTAAATGCAATCACATGTGTCTTATAAGAGCCAGACAGAGAGAGATGAAAAACATGGGAGAGAAGATGATGTAATGATGGAGGCGGAGATGAGAGTGATATGCATGCCTGCAGCCGCCAGAAGCTACAAGAAGAAAGCAAAGATTTTCTCCTAGAGCTTCTGGAGGGAGCATGGCCCTGCCAACACCTTGCTTTCAGCCCAGTGACACTGAGGTTGGACTTCTGGCCTCCAGACCTACGAGTGAATAAATATCTCTTATTTTAAGCCACTCAGTTTGTGATAATTTGTTAACAGTAGCCACGGGAAACCAATACAATTAAATACGTCTCATGCAATATTTGGGACACACACTCAAAAAATTATTTGTTGTTTATCTGAAATTAAAACTGAACTAGGCATCCTGTATTTGATGTGGCAATCCTAATTCCCAGGACCAAAGAAAGGGGCTTTTGAATTTGCAAGAAAGCTGGTTGAGCCTGTCAGGAAGTGTACCTCCTTATGCTAGGAGTCTTTGTAAACACAGTCCAACGGAACCAATTTGAACTTTACTAACTACCCTCTGGACAAAAGAGGGGGGCAAATAGACAGGTGTTAATGATTTATTTTTTCAGCAGTCCTTTGAGCTTTTCCCATAAAACAGAAGCTCTGTGTAAGGGTGGAGGAGATAGCCGTTAATCCGGTACATCTAGGCTAAGTTACAAACCGTTCCAGCTACATCACATGAAAAATGGCCATTAGCAGAGCCTGAGTGATGCCGCAGTGCATTGCTGATACTTGAGCTGCCCCTGGGAATCTTGTACCCTTTCACTGTTGGATGGTGGGGCCCGAGCAGAACAGCTGGGTAAATCCCAGTGGCTAAAGGAGAGGACTTCATGGCAGACCTGAAATGGAGGGAGGGGGCAGATGTTGCAGGAATGAGCTAGCTCTGGATTCCCAGGAGGAGCTCTCAATGGAAGTAGATGCAAAATGTCTCCATTGTGTCTCGTGGCATCACACCCTAACACGAGTTAAAGACAAACTGGCCGGTTCTCCCATACAGAGAGGGCTGCCCCGCCCAGGCGGGGACATCTATCTTCAGAGGCTCAGACTCAGGCTCAAGGCGGGGCCGAAAGTCGCGGCTTTCCCTGCTGGGCTGCGGAGGGCTTCTCTTGCTTACCATTGGGCTCTCTGAAACCTGGACAGTCCCTGGACCCTCGGGCTTTTAATGATGCTCCCAGAATCCACGGTGTTAGAGCTTCAAGGGACCTTGGGTCATCCAGAACTGGCAGGGGGTCCTAGGACACCCCAGAATTGCCCCCAGATGCTTTCCCATGCCTCGGAAAAGAGAAAAGCAAGTAGTTTACAGGAGAAAAAAAAAGGGGGGGGGTGTTTACTAAACATGAAAAAGATGCTTGACCTGGCCCACAATTAAGGGACTGCTGATAAAACCACAGTAAGATGCCACTGTTACGTGGGTGAGATGGCCAAGATCCGGAGGGGCGGTAACCCTTGGCTGGCCGGGGTGTGCTGTCGGTGGGAGTGGAAAATCACCACTTCTGGAGAGAAGATTGATCAGATGCCCTTTGGTAGAGCATCACTGCCTCTGAGAATTTGCTGTTTCTGTGCGAGCAAAGGCTTATATATGGAGGTTCATTGGGGAATTATCTGTTATGCAAAAGTCTGGAAAGAGTCGGTATGGAACTGGTTAAATAAACTGTGGTCCCTGGAGAAATGCACTAGGTCCATAGTCGCGGCTCTGGCTGCTCCCTCAGATACCTTAAGTCTGGAGCAAGGTAGGCATCGTGTGCTTCCATCTGTGTAAAAGGCGGGAGCGTACATGGGAATGAGTCATGCATGTGGAGCCTGACACTGGAAGGAAAGGCGAAAATCAGGTTTTGATGGCAGCCTCTGGGGGGAGAAATTGTGGGTGGGGGCAGGAGACGCCATTTTCATTCTGTACTCTTTTATCTTGTGTACATATTACCTTTTTTAAAAAAACTAAATTTATTTATTTTTTTGGCTGCGTTGTGTCTTCATTGTTGTATGCGGGCTTTCTCTAGTTGCGGCGAGCAGGGACTACTCTTCGTTGCAGTGCACGGGCTTCTCATTGCGGTGGCTTCTCTTGTTGCGGAGCACGGGCTCTAGGCACGCGGGCTTCAGTAGTTGTGGCACGTGGGCTCAACAGTTGTGGCGCACGGGCTGAGCTGCTCCGTGGCATGTGGGATCTTCCTGGACCAGGGCTCAAACCCGTGTCCCCTGCATAGGCAGGCAGATTCTTAACCACTGTGCCACTAGGGAAGCCCCCATATTACCTTTTTTAAAGGTAAATTTATATATATGCTCAGGCCCTAGCTCACTTCAAAAAGATAAGCACATCTGGAAGAAGGTTCTTTGAGAGCCTCCCCAGGTGTTGCATGACAACCCCTGGTGGAGAAGCTCTGATCTGGCCTCACCCTCATTTCCCAGAGGGGCGGAAGCTCTGTTACCTGGCCTGCTAGCCTGCTAACCTCTCCTAGCTGTGTGACCTTGGGTAAGTAGCTCGACCTCTCTGAGCCCGGTTCCTCATTTGAAAAATGGGAATAGTAGCACCTCTGTTTCAGGGCTGCTGTAAGGAGTCGTGGTGATGTCTGTAAAGCACAGAGCACAGTGAGTGACTGGCCCTTAGTTACGCTACTGAACACCCACCATGGTAACCAGTCATCACGGTGGACCCATAGGTAGCGACCTGGAAACATGCTCCTGCTTTGATAAGTGTTTAGAAGGCGGTTGTAGAACTGAATGGTTCTACATGGTTGTAGAACCATTGGTTCTAGAACCAATGGTTCTAGAACCAATGGTTGTAGAACTTTCTACTTTCCGCACTTGCACTTTTTCTTAAATTCAATAGGTCTGTATTTCTTTTGTGTGTGTGCGTGGAATTTTTTTAATATTACATAAGTAATATGTGAACAGATTCTCATCAGAAATTCAGACAGCAGCATGAATTTTATTTATTTTCTTTAAAAAAAATTATTTATTTATTTAGGCTGTGCCGGGTCTTAGTTGCAGCACACGAGATCTTCAGTTGCGTGCAGACTTCTTAGTTGCAGCACGCATGCGGGATCTAGTTCCCTGACCTGGGATCGAACCTGGGCCCCCTGCATTGGGAGTGTGGAGTCTTACCCACTGGACCACCAGGGAAGTACCATGAATTACTTTTATAATCAAGAAAAAAGAAACAAATAACATTTGGAGAAAATTCATCTCATCTACTCCACTTTCCACCCTTCTGATGTTATAAGTCTTTACTCCTCCTTCCACCTGGCCCAGGGGTGCCTCCCCAGGAGATGTTTCTTCCCAGGTAGATTGTGTTTCCTCTTACATCCAGCATGCCAGGACTCACAGAACAGGAGGAAGGAAAGGTGCCCTCCTCCCAGGGCACCCTCACCCCTGCCGAGGCCAGAGGCCCCATCCCAGCCCCTCACCTGCCGCTACCTGTGAAGGATCCCGAGGTTTCCTCAGACCTGATGCAGAGAGCCCTGCTTACCGTTAGTTCCCATGGCTGCACCCACAAACGACCTTGTGGGACACAGTGGGCTCGTCACAGGAGCTGGCTCTCATTACTCTGCCTGGTTCACATTTCTTTCCTCCCCCTCCCCACCTGCCCCCACGGCTGGGCTCAACTGGAGGCAGGTGGGGCTTAAAGCTCAGAGGAGTTTAAAGGGGCTCAAGATGGGCCCGGCAGCTCAGAGCCCCTAAGGTCTATCTCAGACACACGCTGTGTTACTAGGCTTTGGTGGGCTGGCCTGGGCACCTGGCTGCCTTAGACAGAAGAACCTTCCAGATGAGCTGTAGGCAGAGAACACAGGAGCCGGGAATGTTTTCCTGGGCTCCGTGTGCCCCTGTGATGCGCTGGGCACCACACTTGCTTTGTACAGATCCTAGGCCTCGGGTTCCTTTTTTTTTTTTTTTTTTTTTTTTTTATGTGGAGGGATGGATTTGGCTTTTCTCCCAACCCTCTGCTCCCCTGTCACCTGTCTGGTACTTGAAGCTGTTGACCAGCTGCCTGGCCGGAGTTGGCAGTGGCGATGGGAACAGAACTGTGATGGCTGGCATGCTCCTGCTTCATCTCCTTTCATCACTCTATCGCCTATTGAGTTTGCAGATTCTACCTCCATTGTTTCACCTGGGGAAACCGAGGCTCAGAGCGGCTAGGTAACCTTCCCACACTGTCCCTCAGCTCTCAGGGGCCACACTCAGCAGCACAGCCTGGAGGACCCTCCAGCCCGAGCATTGCTTCCCCAAGGGGCCTCCTCTCCCCAAGCTGTGGACCTCCTGCCTGCCTGGCGGCTCCATCATCCTGCCCTCTTTCAGTGGCTCAGATATGGCCCTGGACCCTCCCCTGTCCCACAGGGATACCAGACTGGAGCACCCTGGCAAAGCCGGGGGTGGCTGCCCAGTGCCTGGGAATCCCACAGACACGCCCCCCTCAGTCACCCACTAACTCGCGGGGAACGCGTCTGAAGTCTCCGAGGCAGCGGGGGTGGCTCTGCAGGGGCGCTCGCGGCAGAGCTGAGCGGTTCTAGCAACAGCTGACTGGCGACTCACGTCCCACTCCTCATCTGGCATTTTGCACCTGGCACACTGCGGGTACTTAATGATAATTAAATTCAGAATGAACTTAGAAAGGCCAGCATGTGGTAAATGTATGCGTCTTTGCGCAATTGTTATACAGCATGATGAACAAGCCATTAACAGTTCATCAGGAATAAAAATGAATGTGGGAAAAATCTGAGCGCAAAGATTTGTACTCCTTCCTCCCCTCCCCAGATTTTTAAATGAAAGTTTAGTGATAATTGCTCTTCAGTGGTTCTTGTAGTAGGATTTGTCATGAAAAGAATTGGGACTAAAACCTTTATGCGCTTCTCCGTGTAGATTTGGGCAGAAAGTTGGAGTGTTTCTCGCTGGTGAGGGCCGTTGCAGAGCAGGCTGTGGGAAGTTTTCCGGAATGGGTAATCAACATCCCTTGCAGAAAAATTCTCTTCTCCAGACCCAGATCCCGTGGCCTGGCAGCCATCTTGGGGGTGTGTCCTGCAAGACAGTGTGGGTCAGAGCACCTCTCAGCCCAGAACGCCGCAGCCCCTCTTTGCCTTCACGACCCCATCAGGACAGCTTGCCCTGGAGGAAGCTTGGGGCCCGGCCTGGGGTCACCAGGCGTGGAGGAAAAGCTGAGGGGGTTCATGCGTTGCTTAGTTAAATGGGTGACAACGAATCACTTGTTACCAAGGGACAAGGAGCAAAGAACCCAGACAAGCATCCTGTCACCAAATGCCAACGTGGGGGGGGGGGCCTCCAGACAATGATAGTGTCTTGTGGACCCATCGTAGCCAGATCATTCCAACTTTTCAAGATACATCAGAAGTTGTCCTTCACTCAAATATCCCTGTTTTCAAGTGTGGCTTACTGATTTCGCAGCTTTAAACTCTGTGATATACTCCTGGGCTCTTGGTCTGGTTTAAACTCTATCTGGAGGAATTCAAGCCAGACAGCACTTCCTGGGGTGGGGATTTTGAGACCTTGGGGAAAAGGGGTCTGGTGTGTCTTTGGGGTATTCTGGTACCATCCAGCTGGAAGTAAGGGGCAGGGACTAGAAGATTCCTCAGGGAGGTTCAAAGCACCTAGCCCATGACCCTCAGCAAGTGTTTTTTTGACCGATGGACACTCCCTGAGTCCTCTCTCTGGCTCTATATAATGGCAACTCTAGGCAGGTCTGTGACTCTCATTCCAAAGGCCTAATAGTTTGCTCTTTGAGGATTCCTTTCATCTGATGCCTGTTGGTTGCCATCTTTTAACTTTTAAGGTTAAGGGATGTTTTATCAAAATTCCCAGCCAAAGTGCCCAGACAAGTTATACTGTAAAACGTGAGAAGGTCCAATGTGTCCGTTTGGATGTCTGCTATGTGCCGGGTACCAGGCTACTCGGGAACCACTCAGTCCTGGCCTGTGAGGAGTTCAGAGTCTAGCTAGGGTACACACACACATATACACCCACACACTCACACACACTGTGGTTTTATAAGTCAGTTTTATATGTACGATAAAGGTGTTATGTTATTATGTTGAGACGTCTTGATATACAGACTCTTAAAAGATAGGACGCCTAGAACAGGTGTTACCTGAAGCCTTCTTCCAGCATTGGTTGCCTTCTATCATGGTTCAGGTGTTTCACTAATGGGATCGGAGTGTGGTTCAAAGATGGGGCTGACATTGGGACTGGATCCCCACCAGGAAGTCAGGCCAGGTTAGGGCAGATCCCCGGAACCATCAGGAAACAGCAACCCTTCCACTGCTGGTTTAGCTCAGAAGCCCCATAGAGTTTACTCCTGATTCAAGAGCACAAGACATGCCCGGCAAGGGGCAGCCTGGACATGGTCTGGCCATCCTGGGTTTACTTGTGGGCACTTGGGTGAATGCCCAGAGCCAGCCAGCCTTCATTTTAGGTTCTGTGTGGTTCTGAGTTGCTCCCGTAAAAGGTAACCAAAGTCTTTACATTTACAACCGTCTTCCTCACTCTGCAGCACATGATGGGACTGCAGCTATTATTGACTCAGCCTGTATCATGTTGCATGAGACCCTGATCTTTGCACACACTGTGGAGCCAGGTGGCCTGGACTCAAATCCCAGCACTGCTGTGTCCTGGTGGTGTAAACTTGGCCAGGTCATTCAGCCTCTCTGCCTGAGTTTCCTCACATATAAAATTGGAATAATGATAATACCTACCTCATAGCGCTGGGAAGAGAATTAAATGAATTAAGATTTGTAAAGTGCATAGAAAAGAGCCTTGCGTGTAGCAAGTACTAGCTAAGGGTTTAGATTTAAAAGATCCTTAAGTACAGTCTCTGTGGATTTCACAAGCCCTTTATTTTGCACTTCACACCCAAGCCCGCTCTCCCTTGGGATCCAGCCCTAGTTCTGCTTCACAGCTGTGAGACAGGCCTGGCAGGCCTACACGAAGAGGAGAGAAAGCAGCCCCTCGTCCAAGATGGTGAAACCAGGATATAGCGTCCTCACCATCCCATCAGGGGCTCCAAGTCTGGACTCTCCAAAGCCCGCTTCAGATGCAGGTGTAGAGCTCATGAGTGCAAGTCACCTGGGCCTCTGAAGGCTCCTTTGCTCAGTGCATCACCATTCAGGGCCGAGGGAGTAGAGGGGTGCTATTGGAGAGCGATGGGCTGGCTTCCCAGCCTCCCCCACACCACTCTTCTTTGCCTGTTCTTCCATCACTTCCTCTTTGAAGGTAAACAAGGCCAAACAGTGCGCAAAGTAGGAGAAGAAAGGCCTCAGAACTCCATGACGTCACAGACCTGGCTTTTCTCCCAGGGTGACTGTGATGTCACGCCCAGCCTCCCTGGCCATGCAGCCCCTGGGGGCACAGCACGTCAATTCCATCACACTTGTGCACCTGTGTGTGCCCATAGCCCCCCTGCAGGCCCTGCTCAGCCCATCTCACCCAATATGGGTTGCTCCTGCCCATGTAGACAGCCAGGAGTCGCTTACGGAAAGCCGTCCCGATGGAGTGACAGCACGTCCGCGACAAACCGCTGGGCCGGGAAACTGCCTTTCATCTCTGTAGCCACTCTGTCAGCCGGCTCCTGGCCGAGAAGCAGCTGCGAGAGACCCCCGCTGCTTCCTTAGGTAACGTCCCTGCCCTTTCCTGGGCGGTGCTGGGGGAGTGGTACTTAATTCACCCCTGCCTCTTCCCTCCTGCCTCTTCATAGCTGCTTGGATTTGGGAGCTGAATTAGATCGGGGCTTGTCTTGTGGGGGTGGGAAGTCTGTAAATGATCAGCCTAAGAGGAGGTCAGACTCTCCTAAGAAAACCTGCCGTATTGCCCATGGGGTGGATTTTCTTTTGACTCCTGTGTGCCTGCTGTCACGGTTCACCCCATGAACTCTCGCTATTTTCTTTTCTTTGTATCTTGTGTTGGACATGTGATGGGAATGCAGAAATACATGTTTGTGGATTTGTTTATTCATGGAGCAGCCGTGTCTCGAGTGTCTGCAGTGGGCCAGGAGGAATGGGAGGCCTTGGGAGGCTGGGATTTCTCCAGCCCCCCCCCCCCGCCGGTTTCCACTGTGGAAGGTGATTTGTGACACGTTCTCCCCTTGGGGGTCACCCCCTGTCTCCATCTGTGCCCCTCAGTCCTTCCCCGATTCAACAGTAGCATTTGCTCAAGTCTGCTCCCGTACAATGCTAGTGGGAGTAAAATTTGGACCAATTTCCAAGAAGCGCTTTGGCAGGATGTAAAGAGAGGCTTTAAAATGTTTGCTGCCCTTTGACCCAGAATTTCGCTTCTAGGAATCTGCCCTAGAGAAATAATTAGAAACATGAAAAGGACGAAAACACTAAGATGCTCACCAGTGTTTACACTAGGAAATTTCAAAAGCCCGCTACATGTCCAATCTCTGGGAAGTGGTTATGTAGAATATAGGTAGCCATTAGAAAATGATGTCTGTGGAATTTTAAATTATCGAGAAAATACTTGACATAATAAAAGAGTATGGTAAAAAAAAAAAGAGTATGGTACAAATTGCATATTCAGAATAATCTTGACTGTGTTTGAAAATGCATGGGAGGGCTTCCCCGGCAGTCCAGTGGTTAAGACTCCGCGCTTCCAATGCAGTGGGTGTTGGGAGTCGATCTCTGGTCGATCCCTGCGGCTATCCCATATGCTGCGTGGTGCAGCCAAAGAAAAAAAAAAAAGAAAGAAAATGCATGGGAAAAACCCAAAAGAAAATATATGAAAATATTGATAGTGATGTTTCTTGTGGTAGGATTAGAGGTAAATACTTCTTTATACTTTGCCGGTGCACAGAGTCCTAACCACTGGCCTTCCCCTAACCAGGGAAGTCCCCATGTGTTGCTTTTATAGTAAGAAAAATATTGTTTAAAATTAAGTTTTGTATATAATTATACATACACATGCAGAGACTGACAGAGAGAAAGCAAATGTTGCAAATATTAACAGTTGGTGAGTCTAGGAGAAGGATTTCGAGGTGCTGATTGTATTATTTGTGTAACTTTTCTGTAAGTTTGAAAAATTTCAAAGTAAAAGATTGGGGGAGGGGAGAGGACCGGGCCACCCCTGAGCTCTCTTTTGGAATGCTGGAAACATAACCAATGTGATTTTTTCTTTTTTTAACCACATAATCTTTATTTTTTTAATTATTTTATTTTATTTATTTTTGGCTGCATTGGACCTTTGTCGCCGTGCACGGGCTTCCTCTAGTTGCGGCGAGCGGGGGCTACTCTTTGTTGAGGTGCACGGGCTTCTCATTGGGATGGCTTCTCTTGTTGCGGAGCATGGGCTCTAGGCGCACGGGCTTCAGTGGTTGTGGCTTGCGGGCTCTAGAGCACAGGCTCAGTAGTTGTGGAACATGGTCTTAGTTGCTCCGCGGCATGTGGGATCTTCCCGGACCAGGTCTCGAACCCGTGTCCCCTGCATTGGCAGGCAGATTCTTAACCATTGCGCCACCAGGGAAGCCCAACCAGTGTGATTTGACAATTTAATTTGTTTTCTGTTGTAGGCAAATGGTCCTTAAATGTTGGGGGGATACTGGGATTTGGTAGTCTTAGGAAGTACCCCCAGGGGTCAAGGTGTTTTGCAGGGTTGACCTATGTGGGCGGCCCAGAGCACCTCACATGCTAATCAGCACTGTTTTGTACTTGGCCAGAGTTCGCTGTGTGCACCTCTCCAGCAGCTCTTGGGTGACTCTGCTAAAGCCAGACCCTCCCCCACCCCATGCCCTGGATTCCATCCCTCCACCTCTCCCACCATTCAGGAAGCTTGCTTAGCTTTTATTTCCCACCTTCTCCTGTTTCTGTCCTCTCCTTCTCTCCTGACTCCTTGCTGTTTTTCTTTAAAACAAAACAAATGCCCCCATTCAGTCCACCACACTAGCTCTGTCCTCCTCTTCCCAGACAGATTTCTTTTCAAAGCATCATCAACACTTCTGCAAACTCCATTTTCTTCCCACATGCCTGCCCTCCTTAGCTGAATCCAAGCTGGACTCCACCCCCTATCTTTCTACTAAAACCACTTGTATTAGTCAACGAGGCCAGGTTTATGCTGCAGTAATAAACAAGTCCCAGATTCCAGTGGCTTCAACCTCTGGCACCACCACTTTCCTCATCTTCCAGCCTCATGGGTCACCTTTTAGTTCCTTGAAAACTCTCTGCAGTTTCCTGCCTCAGGGCCTTTGCATGCACTGTTCCCTCTGTGTGGAATGTTCCTTCCTACCCCCTCCCTTCACCTTGCTCACTTGTACTCATCCTTCAGGTCTCAGTATAAGCATCACTTTTTCAGGGAAGTTTTCTCCAACCCCCCAAGACTAACAAGCGCCCATCTTAGACTCCAGTGACCTGCTCTCCTTTCCTTGTGACACTTGTCTCACTTGATTGTCGACTATCTCCCTCATGAGATGCCTTCACAAGGGCAAGGACATGTCTGTGTCACTGCTGTGGTCCCAGCCCCTGCACCCTGGTTGCCAACCTTAACTACACATTAGAACCACCGGAGGAGCCTTTAAAACTCATCATACCCAGGCCCCATCCCCGGCCAAATGAATTCTAATTTGAGGTGGGCCCAGGTAGCAATAGGTATCTTTTTAAAGCACTGTAGGGAATTTTATTTTATTTTATTTTCGGCCCCGCCGCACGGCTTGCAGGATCTTAGTTCCCCAACCAGGGATTGAACCCAGGCCGCAGCAGTGAAAGCACGGAGTCCTAACCACTGGACAGTCAGGGAATTCCCACTGTAGGGAGTTTGAATGCACAAGCTTGAGAACCAATGACCTGCATTGTGCTTAACGCTCAACTTTTCTTGAATGAATAAATCAATCTCTGAACATTTAATCTCCCCAAACCCCTCCAAAAGACAGGAGGCTAAGGATATTCAGCTTAGGTAATAATGTGTTAATTTCGCATTTTGTGAAATTTCATATTTAATTTCAACCAAGCTTTATTATGCACCTTGCATGGGGCAGGCCCAGTGACTGGGAAGGGTATAATTTATACCCACTGTACAGACAAGGAGAAGTTACTTTAGGTGAGGGAGGCATAAATAGGTAATAAAGGATTTCAGGGCTCAGCCAGGGTGTATTTGTCTTTCAATTGCAACTGACAGAAGCCCGAAGAAACTGGCATCAACACAAAAGATAATTTATTGATTTCCAGATTTTAAAAAGTCAGGGATAGAGCTCAGTTCAGGTACAGCTGGATCCAGTCACCCAGATGATGTCACCAAGAACCTGGAATGCACCCTCTCCTGGCTCCGCTTTCTACGATTCAGATAGCCTTCCCCAGGCGGTGGTAAAAAATGGCCACCCATACCTCTAGACTTGTGTCTTATTTAGTAGGGATATATAGAAAGATCTCGATAAACGTTCTACCACAAAACAAAAACAAAACCTTCATTATGGGACTTCCCTGGTGGTCCAGTGGGTAAGACTCTGCGCTCCCAATACAGGGGGTCCGGGTATGATCCGTGGTCGGGGAACTAGATCCCACATGCATGTCACAACTAAGAAGTCCACATGCCGCAACTAAGAAGTCCACATGCCGCAACTAAGACCCGGCGCAGCCAATATAAATAAATATTAAGAAAAAAAAAGAGCTGTGTTGAAAAAAAAAACCCAAAAACCTTCATTACTTTTAAATCACAGCTTAGACCTTCCTTCTTTCCATCTTCCTTCCTTATTATTCTCTCCCACCTGCAATCTAGTCTTGTAATTCCTAAGTATGGAGTGTTCTGGTGATTTATTCTTCATTACCCACAGTTTGCACATGTTTATTTAAAATACCAGGATTACCTGGCCATGGTTTGCTGCTAACAGATGTCTGAAGCCCAGGTTCCAAGGGGAATTGGTAATAGGTACCCAGCCCCTGCTGGCAAGCTATCCACCTTTTGGCAAGCAAAGTTCCTACCTGGATAAACTTTGGTATACTCATCATTCTTAGAGAAGTTTCTCTGCCTGACCACCAATGCAGCCCTGAGATCGGATGCCTAGGCCCTACCAGGCTTTGGTTCTGTGTCTGTAGAATATCTTGTGTCATTGTTGAAAACTAAAGGAGAGAGAACTAAGATACCGACTGCCAGCGACTCAGAGAGCAGACACAGTTCTCCTTCGTCTCAGGACAGCCTCTAGAGGTGGGCTTATATCCCTACATTACAAATAAGGAAGCTGAGACTCAATGATTGTCACGCGCTCAAGATCACAGAGCCAGTACATTGCAGAACCAGAATTTGAGCCCAGATCTTTCAGCTCCAAAGCCTGTTCTTTCTACGACCCCCTGATTAATTTTTTAATCTCCAAGATTGGACTCTTCCTCTCTCCATGTTGCCTGCCTCCCATCCCCAGAAAACGTTGCGCACTGCTCAGACTTCTTCCAGCATGGGCTCACTTCAGATCCGCTTAATTTTGCTTCGTCACGGCTGCCCAGTTCCCTGCCGGTAGACTGGGAAGTAGGTCATGGCTGCAGGGACCACACACTCTGGCTGCTGAGAGGGCCAACCTCTGGTTTCAGGGCTGGGCAGGGGCCAGACTTTGCTGGGAGCATCACCCTCTGAGGGCCCTGCTTGGATTTCTCATCCCTGGCCCTGTGAAGTCATCACAGACCTTCACATCATTGAACTTTACATTGTAGAATTCACTGTCATTGTGGCTGCTGTGTGAGGTGGTGTTTAGAGAAAGGAACGTAGGGATTAACAGGGAAATCGATGGTCTGGGGAAAAAAAATAATCTTCATTCTGTTGTAGATCTGTGGGTGATTGAGACTAACTGATTGTTGAAGGGGTTTGCCCGGCCATCACATGCCACTTTACAGAACAGAGGTACCGAGCCACTTGACACCGAGCCATTTAACTGTCCCCTCCTTTATGTGACAAAATTATCTTCAGAAATAATCGTGAAGGGCTTCCCTGGTGCGCAGTGGTTAAGAATCTGCCTGCCAATGCAGGGGACAGAGGTTCAAGCCCTGGTCGGGGAAGATCCCACATGCTGCAGAGTGACTAAGCCTGTGTGCCACAACTGCTGAGCCTGCGCTCTAGAGACCACGAGCCACAACTCCTGAAGCCCGCGCACCTAGAGCCCGTGCTCCGCAACAAGAGAAGCCACTGCAATGAGAAGCTCGTGCACCGCAACGAAGAGTAGCCCCCGCTCACAGCAACTAGAGAAAGCCCACACACAGCAACGAAGACCCAAAAATAAATAAATTTATATAAAAAAAGGAATAATCATGAAATGAAACAATCATAATAATTGCCAGAAAAGAAACACAGATAATATTTCTCTTATTGAACTCTGTGCATGTAATTACGCCAGGATTTTTAAAATAAAAGTAAATATTATTAGTACAAAAAAGGAAAAAAAGCACAACTGTTTATTAAAAATTTTTTTCTTTACTGTGTTTTGATCCTTTGGTTGCAGCCTTAATGATTACATAAATTATTATTTGTTACTAATAGGTGAACTTTAATAAAAGTGAGACATCTACAAAAGTTGCCTATAATTTAGCAACTACTAAATCGTACCACTGATGTACTGCTTTTTTTTCTTGCTTAATTTTTAGTTTTTTTTTTTTTTTTTCGGTACGCGGACCTCTCACTGTTGTGGCCTCTCCCGTTGCGGAGCACAGGCTCCGGACGGACGCGCAGGCTCAGCGGCCATGGCTCACGGGCCCAGCCGCTCTGCGGCATGTGGGATCTTCCCGGACCGGGGCACGAACCCGTGTCCCCTGCATCGGCAGGCGGACTCTCAACCACTGCGCCACCAGGGAAGCCCTAAGTTTTAGTTTTAAAAGCTAAAACTCACAATTTTAAAGAACAGATTTCCATTTTAAAAAATACTATTCAAACTCAGTAAAATATGTCACGTATGGAGTAAACGTTGTACTTACCGAGCAAAAGTAATACACTTTGCAGTTCACATCCGGTGTCACTGTTTTCAATTTTAAAAACAAAATCTCCAAGTGGCCATGTGGAATGACAAAATTGAAGTAATTCAGCTTCTTTGTGATCACGGCACTACCACTGTTCAAGCTTAGAATCTACTGCTTAAATGCAGGAGTATGTGGTCTCACAGAGGTTGGAAATGCAAACGTCACCTGAAGCAGGCTTGAAATTCTGAACAGTTGAGGATTTCTCTCCAAGCGGCTGTGTGTAGCCAACTCCGCATATGTTGGGGCCGACTGTGTAACTAGGAGTTCTCCAAACGACGTCCATGGAGAAGACAAGGTTTAGTAAAGGACTCGTTTTTACACGTGCGAATTTGAACTTAAATATGTATTATTGACAGTCAACAACATCAGTACCAATTGTTCATAACTTGGACCAAAAAGACGTTTTTCAGGGAGGAGAATGTTATCACTGACGTTGTTGAGGATTTCCAACACGTGATGCTCATAAAAATCATTTTGACTTTTCGTCCGTTTATTATTATTTTGGGATTCTCTACAGACAGTCCACCCTTTACTAGCTTGCCATGTGTAGGCCTCCCTCTACCCTTCACTTGGTCCCAGTATTATATCCAGCCCCTGGTTCTCGTGGAGGTGAAGGGAGATGGTAGAACATCTCTGGTGGGAATTCCCTGGTGGTCCAGTGGTTAGGACTCCATGTTTTCACTGCCAAGGGCCTGGATTCGATCCCTGGTTGGGGAACTAAGATCCCACAAGCCGTGTGGTGCAGCCTAAAAAAGAAGAAGAAGAAAAAAAAAAGATCTCTGGCAATCCTCCTAGGACTGAGGATACCGAGGCAACTTGCTAGATCCCAGGTCCCTTGACCTTCTTCCTGGACAGGACCAGCTCTCCCTGTGCGTCCAAGAGTCTCTGCATCTTAACATGGTTTCCGATGGAACTTTTGCTCTGTTATATTGACTTCCTTTATAAAAGAAAACAGACAAGAAATTAAATGTTGGGTTTGAGAAGGTTGATGTGAGCCATTGAGCTAGAAAGTGAGCTTGCAGTAAATTCTAGCAGGTTTTTCTTAGGAATAATATCATCTCCAGCCACTCGCAGTAGATTTATTCTGAATTCAGAAAGAGGCTTCATTTGTTGTTTATACTTTGTGTTATTGGTGTGTTTCTTTAAATTATGATCCTTAGTCATTAGGATATTTCAGTGCAATGTGTTGGATCTAAATGATGCATACATTTGTTCTTTTTTGCAGAGTAGTTTATATTGTGGGTTTTAATTTAACTTAAAAATAATAGGGCTTCCCTGGTGGTGCAGTGGTTAAGAATCCGCCTGCCAATGCGGGGGACATGGGTTCGAGCCCTGGTCCGGGAAGATCCCACAGGTCGCGGAGGAACTAAAGCCCATGCGCCAAAACTACTGAACCTGTGCTCTGCAGCCCACAAGCCACAACTACTGAAGCCCGTGCTCCGCAACAAGAGAAGCCACCGCAATGAGAAGCCCGCACACCACAACGATGAGTAGCCCCCGCTCACAGCAACTAGAGAAAGCCCACGTGCAGCAACGAAGACCCAATGCAGCCAAAAATAAGTAAATAAATAAAAAAAAATACTAACCTTTTCTTGGACAATTGCCCAAATGATATTATCAGCCATACGGTTGAGAATGTGTGTTCTGCAGGCGCCTTCTAGCGTTTTGCTTTCTGAAGGCCACTGGCTAGAGACTGCACATGAACAGGCATGGGCTGGAGCACAAAACAACGCTGATGTAAAGTCATCAATCCAAAGTGGATACCAGCTTTCTGAGCCTGTGGTACAGCCAAAGGCGCTCTCTATTAAATTAGACAGTGTCAGAGGCAGAAGCTAATTTCTTGCCTTGCTTGGCTGTTGACTTGCTGGGTGGCTTTGGGCAACTTGCTTAGCTTCTCTGTTACCTTCTCTGCAAAGTGGAGTCATCTCCTTACCAGACAGAAGGTGGACCCTGAGCCCGAGGCTGTGTGATTTCCCCCTCTTAGAAGGACCTCTGATCCTACCAGCTATTTAACAACCACAAGTTAATAATTGGGAAAAGCAGAGGGAACACTTCTGTTTAGATAATCATGCGTGGTTTTGTCCTTTTCTGGTTGGAAAGATGTAAGTGTGACTGGGGAGGTAACCGCATTCAGTTGCAGCCTTCCAGGGCAGACCTCTCTGGGGAAGGTTGCTGTGCCCAGAGCCCGTCACCAGAATTTGAAAATTGACTGTCGTGGGGTCTGCTGACCTTGACAGCTAATGGTGTGCTGAGAAGTGTCCCTCCAAAGAGGCTTTTCCATTCGGTCGGGAGTTTCTGGGCATCCCTTCCTCGGCGCCATGATGCTGTCTCCTCCCTCAACCCCCACCCCAACTGGTCCCTCTCCTTCCCTCCCCAACGCCCTCAACTTTCTCACAAGCCTTTATGCTGCTGCAGCCTTTTCTAATGAGGAGGTTCTGGCCAGGGCCTCTCTGCAGCTTGATCACGTGGTCCAGGGATCACCCTGAAAAGGGTGTCAGAGGTGGGCACACAGCCAGGGCCAGTCTGTTTACCAGACGCACCTCCTTTGAACTTGGAGGCAAGGCGGTGCAGGAATTTGGACTCTGCAGGAATTAACAGCTCCAACACCAGCCCCAGAGCCAATGTGTGAGGTGCATGCTTTGTTCTTTGTTAGATTCCAGCAAACAGGACTGTCACACAGAAGCCTGTTGGGAGCTGTTCCCCTGGTGCTGGCTCAGGGCTCCTAGCTGGCGCTTGGCCTTAAGTCTCTCAGAACTGGGTTCCACCAAAATGTCTAGTCTCTCAACCATCACCCCTTTGACCAATGATGTCCCTTTGTCCGGTGATGACACGCCCCCCACCCCATGCCTGATAATGACCCTGTCTCTACCCCCTCTCCAGCCAGAGGAAGGAATTTGTCCCTCCAGGTCTGCCTTCCCTTCAAGTCTTAGCTCAAGCTCATATTCTTTCCAGAGCCTTCTCGACCCCCGTCTCTTTCCGGCTGCTACAGCTTTGTCTCTAGAACCTATTCCACACTTAGCTCACAGAATCACAGACTCTTGGGGCACAGGCCAATCTGCCTTCTATCTTCTGACCTGTGGCCTTGAACTGTATTTATCTCTTTGTCTCCCGTCCCAAGCCAGATCCCAAGAAGTCTTCCATCCCTTTGTCCAGGCTGGAGACCCCCACCCATGGGAGACAGCATTCCGAAAATGGAGTTGACCATGGGGTTGCCCTGAAATTATCCCTGTGTTGTTCAGTATTTGCATATGTATCTCCCCGGCCAGACTGACTATATCCAAGGGCAGTGGCCACATCTGCTCCCTGCTGGGGGCTGGTACATGACTTTCTCATAGTCTGCTCACTGCCCTGGTCCCTGAGGTCTCCCCAGCTGCTCCGCCAGGGCTGGGCCAGTGGGATTGCTCTGTCCTGTTTATATCATCTCTCCCTGCCTGACTTACCCTCCTGCCCAGAGGTATGCCTTTGAGACTGGAGGGCATATATGCACATGCATGGGCGCGGTGCACATAGACACAGCCCCTAAGCTCAGCGTCAGTAATGCATTTTATACACTGAAAGCTGCTGTAAACTTTATTACACAACTGACATGTCTGAATTGGCTCCCAAATCCACCACCAAGCGTGTGGTGCTTGGTGAGCCTGTCACTTAGGAGCGCACTTTCCTCTCTGTTTGTTAATAATAGATGTTTCTTACAGCCTCAGCTTGACAGCTTTGATTTAAAAGGGATATTAAACCGAAGAGACTAATGGATGCGTCTGAATTTGTGCCTTTTAAGCACAAAACATTGCTCTTCTTAATTAACTGGATTTTGTCCGTTGGTTGGAAAAGGCGCTCTCCTCATTGCATCATTAGCTACCGACATCTGGACAGTGCCCGGAGCAAATCTCGGGTGTGTTCCCCGAACTCTCGGGAGGCATCGAGAACCACCTAGATACACAGAGCGTGTATGCCTGGGGCTGTCTAGCAGCGTGAGACACCCAGAGAGATGACTCCCATCCCATCTCTCCCCACCTGGGAGAGGAGATTTCTTCCATCCAGTTCACCATTCAAAGTGGAAAAGGAGTCTTCCCTGAGCCACACATGCCCACTCCTGGTCTGCAAATACATAATGTGGTATGACAGCATGTCAGTCAGCTGTCCTCAGCGTGGGTCATGGGTCAGACTCCCCACTCCCCCCGCGTCACTTCCTCCTCCCCGCACAGGCTCAGGTGCATTGTGTTTCTGTCTTTGTGCCCCTCCAGTGGACAGTGCAGAAGGTGGGACCATGGAAGGACCAGAACTGTGGGGAGAAGCCCCCCTCCAACCACTGCCCTGGTCTCCAGCCCCGTTCCCTCCGGGAAGCTGGTGGGTGCTGACACGGGGTAGGAGGGAGGAGGGGGTCCAGCAGGGCATGTGGAGAGGATGTGACCACCACTCTGGGGCTGTCCATGTGCACAGTCAGACAGACCAGGCCCTGTGGGCTTTTTGTACCATTTGGCTGGAGTGGAAAGGAAGGCGACACCATCTAATAGAAAGCACTCTGGAGGCAAACAGACCTGATTCACACCCTGGCTCGGCCGCTGTACCAGCCGAAGCGTTAGCACCTTGACCTCTTGGAGATTCAGAGCTGTGGGCTGCACACTGGTGCTATCAATGCCTACCTGGCCAGAGGGTGGAGGAGACTGTGCGGTATGTACTACAGGGCCTCGCACGATGCCTGCCACATGGCAGATGCACCCTCCACGTCCATTTCTTTCCTTTCTTTTCCCAAAATCAAGTTGTCACGTGCTGGCCCACCTTAATGAGCAGACTTACAGAAATTAACTGTTCGTTTTCTATTTGCTTCTGTAAAAAACTACCACAAATGTAGTGGCTTAAACCAACACAACCGTTTTATCTGACAGTTGTGGAGGTAGCAGAAGTCCAATACAGGTCTCACTGGGCTAAGATCAAGGTGATGGCAGGGCTGCATTCCTTTCCGGAGGGTCTAGGGGAGAATCTGTTTTCTTGCCTTCTCCAGCTTCCTCGGCTCATGGCCCCTTCCATCTTCAAAGCCAGCTTGACTAGTTGAGTCCTTCTCAAATCACATCACTCTGACACTGACTCCCCTGCCACCATCTTCCACGTGTAAGGACCCTTGCGATTACATTGGGCCCACCTGGATAATCCAGAATAATCTTAAAGTCAGCTGACTAGCAACCTTCATTCCGTCTGCAACCTTAACCCTCCTTTGCCACATAAAGTAACAAAGTATTCATAGGTTCTGGGGATTAGGACATGGATATCTTTTTTTTTTTTGCGGTACACGGGCCTCTCACCGCTGTGGCCCCTCCCTTTGCGGAGCACAGGCTCCGGACGCGCAGGTTCAGCGACCATGGCTCACGGGCCCAGCCGCTCCGTGGCATGTGGTATCTTCCCGGACCGGGGCACGAACCCGCGTCCCCTGCATCGGCAGGCGGACTCTCAACCACTGCGCCACCAGGGAAGCCCCAGGACATGGATATCTTTAAGATGCTGTTCTGTCTACCACATTAACTAAATGCAAATACATATTTTTACTTAATCGAAGAAGATTTAATAACTAATCTTTTTCAACAAGATCTGGAAGAGGTGGTATAAATGTATAAATTAAGAGGCAAGTAATCTGAATCATATTTGTAATATCCTTAGTTTCATTGCACATTTTTAACCAGATTTTACTAAATAAAACCAGCTTCTTTGCAGCCCTTTTGCAGTATCTTAGCTCATCTTGCATTCTTTCACATAGAACAAGCCTTTAAATCACAGGCGTAAGGTGTTTAGACATTCTTTGTCCCTCGGATATTGCTTATAAATCAACATTTCATGGCTCCCTGGAAAATACTTTCTAAACAATAAGCCCCAGGACATAAAGGAAAGGACAGTGCTCTTTAATTGCAGATGGTCTTTTAGAAGGAGGTTTCTAATTACTTTGCTCTTTCTCTTGAGCTGAGGCATTGAAGTGTGGGTGACAGAGAATCCTATGATGTGGCTTCATCCTGAGCCTCCGAGGACCCAGTCACAGAGCAGAAACACCCACTCCCAAAATGTCCCTGGGGCCACATCTGAGAAGGACCCTGGAGTTCGTGCAGGGCCTGCATTGGCGAGGGTTCCCTCGAGTATGTTTCAGATTCTGATGTCCTCTTTTTCCTTCAGTGGAAAGAGGCATTCAGTGATCTTTCCTCTTCTCAATGAACTCACTTTCTCGTATTTTTGTTCATCGTTTGTGTAACTTGAAGGAATCAGATGATTTTCCTCCTCCTTGACAGGAAGCAGAGATGCAATGTCCTAAAATTGTGGTGGGGACTCTAAGAGAACAGAGAGTAGTAAAATCTATGAAAAGGGACAGTGACGGCCTCTATACTACAAGTTTCTAATTTTATTGCAAAAACACTGTGGTATTTTCTAAGTAAACGGAATTGC
This sequence comes from Orcinus orca, assembly GCF_937001465.1. Classification (NCBI taxonomy): domain Eukaryota; kingdom Metazoa; phylum Chordata; class Mammalia; order Artiodactyla; family Delphinidae; genus Orcinus; species Orcinus orca. Next base: position 37,744,887 of record NC_064577.1, on the reverse strand, counting down.
ATTTGACCTTCAGTATCAAATGCATGGATCTGATGCTTGGAAAACAATGGTTTCTGCTTTACTTGGGGTGTGTTCAGTGAAATGTGCTCCTGACTTAGGTTTGAATCCTGGCTTCACTGTCGACTAGCTGTGTGACTTTGGGTGAGTTACTTCACCTCTCTGTGCTGTCGAGGGCCTCTTTCGTTTTTTTTTTTTTTTTTTCTTTTTTTGCGGTACACGGGCCTCTCACTGTTGTGGCCTCTCCCGTTGAGGAGCACAGGCTCCAGACGCGCAGGCTCAGCAGCCATGGCTCACGGGCCTAGCCGCTCCATGGCATGTGGGATCTTCCCGGACCAGGGCACGAACCCGCGTCCCCTGCATCGGTAGGCGGACTCTCAACCACTGCACCACCAGGGAAGCCCGAGGGCCTCTTTCTTTAAAGTCCATTCTAAGCTTAGAACCCAGGATTCTATGATTCTGACCTAGTCAAGCAGGGGCACCCAGACAGATGCCTGGAGAACAAGTCTGTTTTGGGGAGAGGAGAAGGAACCACAGTGGGAGAGACCTTGATGACAAATTCAAGGTCATTCCTGGTTAACCCAATGCCCAGATGACTCAGCAGTTATATCTCATTTATTTTGGTCATTTGAGGTTTGCAAAGCGGGGAGAGAATTTGAGTTCCCTCCCCTACCCCATTGGAGAGGAATATTCTCTCCAATGGGGTGTGAGAGGTAGTTATCCAGGGAGCTGGGGTAGCCCACACAAGAGAACAGGTCTGCTGTCAGATTTGCAACTGACAATGAGCTTGGGAAGTGTTATCGATGAATGCTGTCACCTCTCCTCCTCCATCCCACGGGAGCCCATCTCCCTGCCCCCCAGCTCCTTGGTTCAGCAGCATTATTGGGGCCTTCCTCCTGCCAGGTGTGGGACCAGGTGCTGAAGACATGATGGTGAAGGAGGTGGCTGTGGCTCTCCCATCCTCAGGGCATTAGCATCCCAGAGGATTACAGCACCAGGCAAGTGTCTGTGAGGGGCACACTCGAGGGAGTTTGGCAGAGTCAAGAAGGGCTTCTAGAAGCAGTGGCTGCTTTGATAGAGCCTGAAGCTTGAGTAGGAGTTAGCCAGACAAAGGGGAGGGGACGTGGAGGACAGGGCTTCCCTGGCAGGGAGACCAGGCCTGGCAAAGGCCTGGGGGGGAGAAAGTGTAGCAGTTAGGGTCGCACAACTGCACAAGTGGAGCAGTCAGGGTCGAAGAAGCGTGAGGGGCGGCTTTCAGTTCACAGTCATTCTTTCATTCATCCTGAGCGCAGACCCCCTACCAAGCACTGCACTAAGGACTGAGTTGTTTACAGGTTTAAAAAAACAAGTACAGGAGAGTCTCCACCCTCGAGGAGCTTGCATTCTAATGGAGGGACTCATGGGTACAATTAGGATATGATGTGACAGGTGCAACAGGAAAGACCGGCCCCAGTGTTGAGTGGAAGGAGGTCAGAGAGGTAATAGATTCTTACCCATGTCTCGGGAGTGCATGAGTTTCCAGGCTAATCCTGGAAGTGGGGTCAGGGAGATGTGGTGAATTCTTTGGAAGTGAGGGAGTTGTGATGTTTCTGTTTCCCCAAGGCACCTGGGGTGTGTGTGTATGTGTGTGTGTGTGTGTGTGTGTGTGTGTGTGTGTGCGCGCGCGCGCGCACCTCCCCAGCGAGCCCTGCCTCTCTCAGCCTCTGCCCACCCTGAGCTTTGTGGGGACAGGATGGCGAATGCTGCCTGGGCTCTTGGCCTGGAGGGGCCCCTAAGACACCCATACTCCACCTCTGCAGTACAGCAGCCTTCCCAAGCAAGCAGTTCATTCGTTCATTTTCCCTGTTTTTGCTGTGTGTATCCAACTCCTGGTTTTAACAGGGAGGACGCTGCACCTCCCAGGCAAAGATGTTTTGACCTGCCACCCCCTGACAGCCCGTCCACCTGGAAAGGTACCCTTCGGCCCAGCGCTTTTCCTGGTGCCCCTCTGCACCCTGGTGGGCCACAACCCCCCATTCGACAAAGGCCAGGACCGTTGAATGGGGTGGGGTCGTTGCCCACCGGAAGGAAAAGCTCAGGTCATACAAACAATGCAAAGCTACCTTCGCGGCTTGTTTGTCACAGACGCCCCCAGGGGTTAGATCTGAGCCAAAGCTGGGTGGCCCAGCAGAGAGAAGGTTTGTGTACAAGCTGCCTCATCTCCACTGTTCCTCAGAGAGAGCCGCTTTCTACCCGCCCGGGCGGAGGGCTCCACCTCCCCACAGGAAGGTTGGAGGGCATCTGTATTTTTAGATTTAGCAAAGGAAAATAAATTTGACTTTGAGCCTCTTTTGCAATGTTTTAAACATCTTTATTGAGATTATGGTTCATGTACCATAAAAACCATCCCTTTAAAGTTACAATTCAGTGGCTTTTAGTATCCCTGTACAATTTCGACTTTGATGGTAATTCCTAAGACACTAGGAAGACCCAGAAGCAGCTCAGATGGGGGCAGGGCGACAGCGCCGAGGCAGCTGCCCCTCTCTGTTCTCCGGATGCGTGACTCCGGGTGTAGTGTTTTCTCCTTTTCCAAGAAGAATTTCATTTCCTATCATGTTTCTAAGTTCTTTGTACTTCTTTCTCGCCAGCTTTTTCTCTCTTATTTGCTCATTCTGTCTTCCTTCCCTCCTTGACTGTAATTTCTGTTTCTGAACATAATGTCCAGGCCTTTCTGCTGGATAATGAATATTTTGCGACCAACAGAGGCTGCCTGGGCTTTTTCTGATATACGTACTTGGGGGCCCAGAGCCTAAATGTACGCCCCTGGCTTTGACTTCCTGTTTCTCCCTGATCTGAATTTCTGCTGTGTCCGTTTTAATTGAACCAGATATTTGTGCGCCTGGATTGGATCTCTTTCTAAAGCTGTGTTGAAATTCTTTCTTTCAAGATCATTTCCTCACTCCATAAATTTTCTGTTTTCCACTGTACTCCACTTTGTCAAGCATAATTATTTTATCCAAATAAGAGAGCATGACCCAGGGTCCCATGCTGGATAATATTTGCATTTTCTTATTTTAATTTTAATGAGAAGTTTTATCGATAAATGTTGAAGCTACTTTCCCAACCTCAATAGATGCAGCAAAAGTGTCTGGTTTCCCCTTTATCTACATAAAGAGCCTATATTTTTATATTCTGACGTGGCCACGAACCCTTACCGTGCACATTGCATTGGGAAGTTACCTTTTCTAGGGCTCGTAAGGCTGTAACTTCAGCTCTGGTGGGGCTTCTCACCTCCCTGCTTCTCTCTAAATCCCTTTTCGGAACAAGCTAGATATAAATACATGAACAATTACAGCCCCCCAATGTGTTTAGACTTTTCACTGGATCTTAGAGAATCACACTTGTGATAGGCAAGGGTTTGTGACACCAGAGTGCTATGTCCAGGTGTCCCTGGCTCTCTGCGTTAAATGTGTACCTGAAAGGCTGCGTGTCAGCTGTTAGTGAACCCCATCTCTTTGTGTCATGACTCCTCCCACTGTGTAAAGCTTCCCCATCCAGGAACCATCACTGGCTCCATAGGGCTTCCCCCACTACCCCCATCAGGCACCTCTGGTGGTGTTCCTCCGGCCCCAGGTTAAGAATGCCCCACACACATTGTCCCCCTAAGCGGCCTCTGTCTTCATGGTTGATCACAGATGTCGTTGAACACATCACACTGACGCCTAGAATCAGTATTAAACCTCTTGGTCACCTTGACCCGTCAGCCATGCCGGTGCCTACAGGCAGCCCACGATTTGTGAACAAAAGGAGCAGCACACTGTGGACAAATCCTTGACTTTGTTACAGGGTGTTTTGTTTTGCCAAAAGCGGAACGTATTTATTACTTTTTGTCAGATTATGAGCACATGTTTAGAAAACAGTATGATAAAACAAAAATGTACACAACAACAAGAGATAGTCTCCCTAATTCCACTTCCCTTCCCAGATCACATGTCCTTTACAATATCTTTTTTTTTTTTTTTTTTAAGTTTATTTTTGGCTGCGTTGGGTCTTCGTTGCTGCGCGTGGGCTTTCTCTAATTGTGGCGAGCGGGGGCTGCTCTTCGCTGTGGTGCACGGGCTTCTCGTTGCAGTGGCTTCTCTTGTTGTGGAGCACGGGCTCTAGGTACACAGGCTTTAGTAGTTGTAGCTCACGAGCTCTAGAGCGCAGGCTCCAGTAGTTGTGGCGCACGGGCTCAGTAGCTGTAGCTCGTGGACTGTAGAGCGCAGGCTCAGTAGTTGTGGCGCACGGGCTGAGTTGTTCCACAGCATGTGGAATCTTCCCGGACCAGGGCTCGAACCTGTGTCCCCTGCATTGGCAGGCGGATTCCCAACCGCTGTGCCACCAGGGAAGCCCCCTTTGTGACTTCTTGTCTGCACATATGCATATATATGCTACTGTCTTGTTTATAAACATTCTGTGCGTGCACATTTCTAAAACTGCCTTTTTCCCTTGGTGATATAGGATGGAGCTCTCTCCATGCCAGTGTGTTCGCTTCTCCTCTGTCCTCCTCACAGAGGGGTCAGCTTCACACAGCGTGCTCCGGGACACGGTTTTGGCCCCGTCTCCAGGAGTCACGGGACCAGGGGATGACCTCACCGGGTACACCATCTGCCCTGCCTGGCCAGAGGCTGCATCGGGAGGGCCAAGGGGGCACCATGTGTCATTGGATCCAACGTGGGGTGGGGCTCTGGGCCCTGAGAAGCTGTTTAGTCTGAAAATATGAACAGGACACAGAAAGGTTTGGCTCAGATAATGGGTGATAGGTTGTCATGATGATAACCACAGCGGGCACTTCGATCGCATTTACTGTATTAACTCGTCCAATCCCCACACCTTACGGACGAGGCAGCGGAGGCTCTGAGAGGTTGAGTGACTCACTCGAGGCCACCCCGCTAGTAAGTGGCGGATCTGGAGTGGAACCCAGACAGCCTGACCCCAGTGTGTTCTCCACGCCCCAGAAATGCACTGTCAGCTCCGCCCCTGATGCTGTGTGGGCACCTCTGTCAAGGGGGTAATTCAGGGACGGTGTGCTTGACCTGGGTGGCATTTCTCCCATGGGCTCAAAGGACACTATTTGTTTTCCGTCTTTCCCGCCGTGCTGAGTTCAGGCTGCTCATTACTGAGGGACATTGCTGATTAGAGACAGACTACGCCGTCCTCCTGTGCCCCGCGTCCTTCAGGGTGTGTCCTCAGACTCAAAAAATAGAAATGAAAGCATCCTCCAAACTACCACCTTCCCTTCCTCGTTTCCTCTCCCCTCCACTTCTTCCTTGTTGTCCCATCTAATGAAATGTTGTGGCAAAAAGAGCCAATTTCTGGTCATTGCACGTGGCCTCTCAGACTCCCGCCTCCTTCGCTGCCAAGACTGGTGCGGACGCTTCGTCTCTCCCCACCCCCCGGCATCACCTTCTCCGCATCACCTCCCCTGTCTCCTCTGTGCTCCGGGTGCCAGTGCTGGGAGGGGTGGGGAGCAGAGACACCCCAGTTCTTCCCCGATGCTTACCTTCGCTCCGTCACTTCCGAGACCTTCCTGGAAGGACCCCCTCGTTTCTCCTCCTCTCCCTGGGCCGCCCCAGAGCTGCCTCTCACGTCTTCATGCTCTGTCTCCCCCTCCTTCAGGGCAGAAGCACAAAGGCTCTTGTATCGGCCCCTGATTTTATCCCTTCAGGTTAGGCCTCCTCTTCCCCATCCTCAGATATCTTCTCCTTGCTCAGAACCCACGTGTCATAACAACAGTACCGAGTATCAGTCTAGAACATCGCAGTTCACTGAAGCACTCTCTCTCACATGCATTTTTCCAGTGACCCTCACAGCCACCCTGTGACACAGGTGTCCTCGTGCCCATGTTACAAATGAAGAATCTGTGATTCAGAGAGGGCAAGTGACTGGCCCAGCATCGACCAGCCAGTGAGTGGTCCCTCCTAAGCCTAGAACCCAGGGCTCTGGACTTCACACCACGTGTCCTTTCTACCCAAATCCATGGAGAGGTCTGAACCGGCCATAAGATCCTCAGGAAGATTTGGAGCCAGTGCACCGAGGGCACAAGGAGTCCAGCCGTTCATGCAGCTAACAAGGCTGGACTTGGCGCGTTCCACGAGAGGCGCTAGGGCTGAGTGGCCTCTCAGGGTAGATGCAAACATGGCATCTCTGGATCAAGAGACCCTGCTTCATGGGAGAGACCCGGGTCCAAGGGGAAGCGGAGCAAGGGACCCTCCAGGCTCACCTTTGGGGGCAGGATGGAGGGTGCCTCCCCAGCCCCTGCTGTGAGGGTGAAGCCGTGCAGTGTTCTCAGAGGGCCTTAAGAGGGGGCAGCCTAAGTGCTAGTCATCAGTGTCAGGAATGGCTCATGGAGAAGGAGGTGCTCCCGAGAACCCAGAATGGTCTTTGGCAAATGGCCCGAGGTGCCTCTGAGAGGCCTCAAGACCCTGACTGTGGGGGGCCCATTCAACATCGGGTACAGCCGTGTCCTCACGCCCCTGACATCATTCCGCCCAGCGTTCACTCCCAGCGACTTCCTAGCCCTAAGGTGAGCTTTCCAGGAAATCACTACCCGCCACACTCTGTCCCCCGCTCTGGCACTATCTCTAGGTCCACTTGATCCTCTCTGTGCCTCAGTCTCCCCAGCTGCAGAATGGAGCTAAGATGACCCGTGCATCTCACAGAGGTGCAGTTGGAATGGCTCCTCCTATATCAGGGCTTCAGAGTGGGGCTTCATGATTTGTCAGTGAAGGTCTCCAGAGACCCACCCTGTGTCCAGCTGGAGGCTGGGACTGCAGATTCAAAGCCACGCGTGCATCCTCCCTCAGCCGGAGCTACGGAGCATCAATGCAAAAATGGGGATAATAAGATAATAACATTTCCTCCTTCACATAGGCCGTTGTGAGGACTAAATGAGGTGAAATGTGTAAATAGTGCCTGGCTACAGAAATATTTATTCAGGGAAGATCATGGATGGCTAAAAAAAAAGGGCGGGGTGGGGGGACTTTAAAAGTCCCCCTCCAGAGTTTTTTAAGTGCTCCATTTGCTGCCTGTTAGAGCTAGAGGGCAGAGAGATAACAGCAAATCTAGACATTGTAGCCATTGACGATCAACCAGAAATTAATATAAAGCTTATTAATATCAGTATATTTATTACACAAATAAAGTAGACTACAGAACAGCTGGTACGATATGGTCTCATTTGGGGAAAATTATATGTGTGCATAGGCGAGGTGTTTGCACAGAAGTTCCCTAGAATGTTAACAGTGGTGATTTTGCTTTCCTCTTTTCACATTTTTGTATTTAACTTTTTAATAATGACTATGAATCACTTTTATAAAACAATAAATTCTCTCTCTCTCTCTCCCTCTCTCTCAGGATTAAGAGTGGCTTGCCCTAGAAAAAAAAAAAAAAAAGCAATTTTTCGCTGTGGTTTTCCCAGCTTTGACATCAAAAGAGACTGCTTTTTATCCATTTGGTGCTCTGAGTTGAGGGGATTCATCTCAGATACAGTTAAGTGGTCACCAGGGCCATTGGCAGTCCCTGAACGGGACAGAGGCTCAGCAACCTGCCGCCACCCCCCGTAGGGGTGTCACATGGCAGTGCTGTCCTCGTTGAAGGCTAACTGATCAGAAAGGGGGTTGGAGGGAAAACTACTGCAGTTCTGAAAACAAAGGCCACCCAAGCACGCCATATCATCCTAACAGATGCTACAGCACTGTTTGACTATACCAGCAGTTACAAAGGAGGTCAAAAAAATAAAACAGAATCCTTGAGCTTAAAACCAGAATTGTCCTCTCCGACACAGTCTGTGGATTTTCTTGGTGGTGGACGTCAGCCGGCTGACATCAGCCATGACACATGGTGTGTGCACAGCAACACCACCTCCCCCCAGAAAGCGGCCTTCATTCATGCTTTCATACAACTGTTGATTGTTCTCTTTGGTTTGAGGCCCGGGGTTATTCCAGTTTCTTCTCACCAACCTAAGTCTTTCCTCTCTGTGGGCTCCTTTATCTTCTCTGCACTTAATTTGGCAGTTCTGCCTGAAATCCGGGTATTATCATTATTATTGTTCAGATTCGGTTCTAGAACATTCTCTGGTACCCTGTGATAGGATGTGAGCACAAGCTCACACTTTAGAGTTCCTCTGAGGTTTGCCAGGCCGTCTTCCCTCCAGCAAGTCTTCCTGAGAACTTCCCCGTGGTGTCTGGGTGCTGGGTGCCACCTGCCTGTCGGGGGGCGGGAGAGAAGAGGGGCAACACAAAAGGAGACTAGCTGTGAGGGAAGTGCATCTGAAGCAGCAGAGTTGCCACGCGCCAGCCCAGAGTTCTCTTGAACCCTGGAGGCTCTTCCTCTTTCTTTAGGTACAGCTGGCTCCCCGCTTCATAAGTATAGGGATTTCCTAACGACCTTGGGCCCAGACTTCACCTCCGCCAAGGAGACTACTATGCCTGCCCTTTCACTAATCTTTATATCTTAAAGTACAACAGTTGAACCGTAAGCATTAAAGAATAGACTGTAAATACAAAGAGAAAGTTGTCAAAGGAAACGAAAGCTTTCACTCAGTTGAGTGGGTCCTTATGTTCCTGAAATGGGTGATCTCAGTCACTGCTTGATTTAATCACTGTGTCAGTCGGCCTCACAAGGTCAGATTCTGGTGCCAGGCTGCTTAGGCTTTGAGCCCTGACTCCATTACATGTTTACTGTGTGACCTCGGGCAAGTTACTCGACCTCTCTGTGCCTCGGTTTCCCCCTCTGTAGAAGTCGACATAATAATAGGGGCAGTTGTGTTGATTAAATGAGTCAATACCTGGAAATGCTTGAAACGTGGCTCCTGTCATGAGGAATCCTGTTTTCCACCTGAACGCACTGGCAAATTCATGATGGTGCAGAAAAGGGACCAGAGCAAAGGAAAGATGGGATGTGGGAGCCAAAAATAACCTTGGAGATCAAAGTTCATTTTAAGGTTATTTTTTTAGATTTCTCTCTACTTGATCTTCAGCTATCTGAGAGATCCATTTAGGGTGTTTGTTTTTTTAATAACAGCTTTATTGAGATATGTCACATGCCATAAAATCCACCCTTTGAAGTGTACAATTCAGTGATTTAAGTATAGTCACAAAGTTGTGCAATATCACCACTCTCTAATTCCAGTTGGGTTTTTAACCTGAGGGAGTTTTAAGGGCCAGCGTCCTTTTTTTGGACGGAGCCACCTGTTCTGGTGGCGGTGATTCCGCTGAGTCACGGCAGCGGCCCCGGGAGCCTGCAGTGCTGCCTGGGGGAGAAGCTGGCCGGTGGCTGGGCTGCAGCGAGCGGGCACCGCGCCCTGGCATGTGCTGCCCCCTAGCGAGGGCTGCAGCTCCGCCCTAAACAGCCCACCCGGCGCCTTCAGGGAGGGGGCTCTAGGATACAAAAAGCTCCTCCCGGGCTTGGACTGCACAGGCAGCGCGTCCTGCTTGGAGCCTGGTGAGCCAGGGTGCGGGACCAGCCCCTGACACGGGCTTTCTTCTTACCTCCTCGGCTCTAATTCCATCCAGCCGGGACAGGGTCATTTCTGTGGGTCCTGGAGGGGAGAAAAGGGCTATGTTTTTAAACTCTCTGTTGGGAAGGCACTGATATGATACAATATCCGAAAGATGGGTTTTAGCATCAAAAGATCAGAGTTCACATTCTGCTCTGCCTCTTACTAGCTGTGTGACACTCAGCAGGTTCCTGAACCTCTCTGAGCCTGTTTCCCCATCTACAAAGTGAGGATAATTCCTCTCTTGGGGCTGTTGTATTACAGAGATTTGCTTTCTCTCTCGGAAGCCCCTGAGACTGGCTAATAGTCACAACTCAAATAAACAGATGCTGTTAATATTCCAAAACTGCCAAAAATGGTGTCCACTGTTGTCCTGGCTTACCCGAGGAGCTTTCTAGAATCAAGATGCATTGCTGTAGGAAAATTAAAAGGAATAGGAAGGATGGCAGTAGGTGTAGGAAGGCTATTTGGTCTTCATCTCCTTCAGGTAAAGACTGCCCCAGGTCAGCTGAAACCCTCAGACACCCTGGAGAACTGGGCAGGAGCAAAAGCCTGGGTGGGGAAGCAGACAGAGGCATCAGAACTGCTGGGAATCTGTGTTCCAGAGGGGAGTCAGGTCCCAGGCTGCCTTGCTGGCCTTGGGCAAGTCATTTAGGCCCTTGGGGCCCTTTACCTGGCTGGGATTTGCATCCTGCCCACGTCATAGGTTTGTGGTGAGCCTGTATGTTCTGTCATGGGAAAGTGTCCAGGAAAATGGCAGACGTGCTTCAAATAGTGAGCAGGGTTCCCTGATGATGCCCCAGACGTCACCTCTGGGCTGGGCTAGGTTCCTGGGCTTCCCTCATCCACCTCTGGGTGCCTCAGAGGGCAGCCTGAGATGATCAGAAACAAAGCTGACTCTTCAGGTAAGACACACAGAGCAGGTGAACTCTACCAGGCAGAAAATTTATCCACCTTGCAGCCTGGGAAGACCCTCTTCTTCCGGAGAAAAAGGGACCCGGGGTCTCACTTGCACATCCCTGGGCCCCTGAGGGTCTGGAGGGGCCGGGGGCCCAGCCTTGGCAAAATGAGGAAGAAGTTGAAGGTTGTCTGAGGGTCCCTGCCATTCTTCTCTTCCATCATCCTACCCCCTCCTGCCCTCACCTTTCCTCCCCCCCACCCCGATTTCAGCATTATCAGACAAACATCACAGTAAAAAATTCCAGGGCTTCCCTGGTGGCGCAGTGGTTGAGAGTCCGCCTGCCGATGCAGGGGACACGGGTTCGTGCCCCGGTCTGGGAGGATCCTACATGCCGCAGAGCGGCTGGGCCCGTGAGCCATGGCCGCTGAGCCTGCGCGTCCGGAGCCTGTGCTCCGCAACGGGAGAGGCCACGACAGTGAGAGGCCCGCGTACCGCCAACAACAACAACAAAAAATTCCATATTATCTTGTTTCCAAACTTAAAAGACTGTGGGTAATCATCAGTGGATACATGGATAAACAAAATGTGGTGTATCCATGCAATGAAATATCGTTCCAGGAGCGAAGTCCTGACACGGGCTGCAACGTGGGTGAATCTTGAAAACATTACACGAAGCAAAAGAAGCAAGACGCGAAAGCCCAGCGTTAGAGAATTCCATTTATTTGAAATCTCCGAAATCGGTAAATCCGTAGAGACAGAAGGTAGATTCGTGGTTGGCAGGGCCTGGGGGAGGAGTGGGGAGAGACTGCTTCATGGGCACAGGGTTTCTTTCAGGGGTGATGAAGATGTTTTGGAACTAGACAGAGGCGCTGGTGGTTCACTTTAAAACGGTCACTTGTGTGCTGTGTGGATTTTACCTCAATCAGGAAAGTAAATAGAAAAGGCTGGGTTGCAGCAGCCGCGGTTTGATTCAGGGGGTTCCTCCCTCCCTGTGCCTTCACCCCCTTCCCCTCTCCTGCCTTCTCTTTTATCCTCTCATCACCTGCACTGTCCTCTTTTTTCCTCTGTCTCCCTCTCAGCCCTGCATACACTTTTCTCCCTTTCCCTGGCTTGCCCACCCCCCCCAACAAGCCACTGGCAAGGCAGCATTGGGTCTGGGGGTGTGATCTTGTAGGACCAGGCACTGTCCTACAACTTAACAAGCCCCTTCCCCTCAATTTCCCAGCTACCAAATGACAAGGACAGACTCCAGGACCCTCTGGTTCTCATTTTCTCTTGTCAGGAGGCAGTGCTTTTCCAAGGGTCCCTAAAGAGTGACCCGTTTTCGTTTCCAGGTTTAACTCAACTTTTGTGCTCCTCCTCAAATTTCTTCCTTACCTCACTCCCCACTGCCTGTAGGTCACTGCCTGGGAAAATGGGAGGTAGGAAATCAGAGAGATTGAAAAAGAGATTGGTTGATTTAGAAGAATAAGAAGGCAAAGCATGGCCTTAGGACAGTAGCTCCTGGCGTGTTTATTTTCCTGTCTGTGTGTCTCTCTCAGGCTACAGGGATCCGTGGGGTGATATAACCACGTCTAGTCTGGACTGTGTACCCACCTCAGGGCTACGCTTGTTTTTGTGTTTTCAGTCTGCTGTCTTTGCGTGAAAGTCCTAGGGCTGGATGTACGGCTGTGCCGTCTGTCAGTTGCTTTACATGTTCTTTGCCCAGTTCTTCCAGAGAAATCATCCTGCCCTTGGCTCTCGTAGAGGAAGACCACAGGGGTCAGAGAAGGAGGCAGGGCTGAGCTTTCAGACCCTTGGCTGGGATGGCAGGGCCCCCTGCCTCTCAGCCAGGCCTGGGCTAGAGACTCCTGCTGCCCTGTGACCAATCTTCCCAGGGCTCTGAGCTGGAGGACACAGGCCTAATCGATCCGCTTAAAGTAAAATGTTGGAGCAGGAAGGGAGCTCAGGGGTCACTGGGTGACATGAAGGAGGTTGAGAGAAGTGACTTAGTCACAGCTTTGGGGTGTGAGTCCTGGACACTGCTGCTTCCACACCCCAGATCTGTGCCCCAATGGAAAATTGGAGAACATTTGATGGTCCTGGATGGAAGGACTGGCAGTGAGGGCAGCTGAGTGCCCCGTGAGGACACAAGCTTTGCATCCTGGAGTCGCCTCTTCCTGGGTATGTGACCTGGGCAGAGTACCTCCCAGATTCCTCATCTGCCTGTAAGTGACCCAGACAGGTCCAACCCGACGGGACTTGCGTCCTCGTGCGCAGTATTTGTCCTAAGACTGAGAAGAAGAACTACTTCATTTTACTCTCCGAGCGCATCTCCTCTGGGTTCTATTTTCTGCTTACGTCGAGTAGCCTCTCAGAGATGCTCCAGAGATGACCTGTAGGTACCAAAACATTAGCACGGGGCAAGTGGCCCAGCCCAGATGAGTTGGAGAGACAGCACTGGTGGCCTCATTGAATCAGGAGGTCCATGAACCTCAGGCCATTTGCTGGGGTCAGTGGGAGGGGCGGGGTGGGGGGGTGCCTCCCTGCTTAGAGAGTTCTTCCCATGCATTCCTCTTTTTACCCTAAAGGAAAATAGTGGCACCTGAGATGCACACGGTTTATTCATTTTGCATAGTGAATAGTAGCCTATGTTTTAAAGGATGATTTAATTTCTCCAGAGGCCCCTGTAATTTGTTCAGCTTCCTATTAGTGCTTCTGACTTTCTCCAGCCATGCAGGGGTGGTGCTGGTGGTAGGGAAGTGGGGGGATCATTAGAATCTGGGACAGAGAGACCCATTGCCTTGCCTTTTGCTCTGTGGCACTGAGCGAGGCGGCCTGGCAGCCGAAGGGCTTATGCCACGGATGCTGTCTCCAGTCCCTAGAACAGTGCGGCACTGCCCCAGGCCCCAGAATGACCCTTAGTTCTCCTGCTCCTGACTTGAAACTTCTGGAAACTTCTGGAAGGATACCAAAATGTACAATGATTCTTGCTAAGACTTAATTACAGATTCTTTTTTTTTTTTTTTGACTATTGAGAGAGGAGAAGGAATACTGGAAAAGCCAAAAGCAGGAGTCTGTAAACTGTGGCCGATGGGCCAAATCTGGTGTTAGCTACGAATGGTTTACATTTTCAAATGGTGGAAAAAAACAAAAACAAAAGAAAAATATTTCATGACACATAAGATTATATGCAACTCAAATTTCAGCGTCTGTAAAAAAAGTTTAACTGGGACCCAGCCGTGCTCATTCATTTACGGATCTATCATCAATGCTTGCTTCCCTGCCGCAGCAGCAGAGGTGAGTCGTTGTAACAGAAGGCACAGCCCCCAAAGCCTAAAATATTTACTATCTGGCCCTTTACAGAAACAAATTGCTGACCCTTGACCTGAAATTAAAGTGGAAAACTGTTTCATTGTAGATCTGTTTTAAAAAAAGATCCATAAAAAATTTAAAATTATAATGGAAATCAAGAGGGAATGCAGAATCTGCTTCCTAGAACCTATTAACTCATATCAATCACCAGTTGGTAAAATGCAGTGGGGGAGATTCTTCTTTTTTTTTTTTTTTTTGTGGTACGCGGGCCTTTCACTGTTGTGGCCTCTCCCGTTGCGGAGCACAGGCTCCGGACGCGCAGGCTCAGCGGCCATGGCTCACGGGCCCAGCCGCTCCGCGGCATGTGGGATCTTCCCGGACCGGGGCACGAACCCGTGTCCCCTGCATCGGCAGGCGGACTCCCAACCACTGCGCCACCAGGGAAGCCCGAGATTCTTCTTTTGAGCAGGGATCTTTTAAAGACAGAACCCACCCTTGTTGACCAGCTGCCTTGGACCCTGATGCTGTTCCCTTTGACTGTGCTACCGCCTCCCATTTTCCCAGCCTTGCAAGCCCTCACCTCTAGTGTAATTCTGGATTCTGAGCTCTCCCTCTGACCCCAGCCCAGTTTTAAAGCCCAGTCTAATGTTATCTAAAGTACACTTCTTGGGTCTGTCCCTTCCTTTCCATGGCCTCTGCCCCCGCTCTGGTTCTGGCTTTTATGCTGTATACCTGGATCAGTGCAGTCACCTCCCTGCCAACAGTCCTTTCTTACCCATCCAATTGGCCCTGCCGACTGCTGCTAAAGTGACCTTAGAGCACTTCTTTGATGCCGCCCTACTCATGCCTGTGAACAAAGTCCAAACTGGCTACCTTGCCCACCTCCAGACTTTGAGTGAGAAGCAGCCACCGTGTCACGTGGTTCACCCCATCTGCCCCCAACATGGTGGTCGTGCAGATGGGCAGGGAAGAGACCAGGGCATGCGGAATCTTTTTAGTTGTGGCATGCGGGATCTTTAGTTGCCGCATGCATGCAGGATCTAGTTCCCTGACCAGGGATCGAACCTGGGTCCTCACAAGTCACTGAGAGATTTTCTGCTAAGGGATCTCATCTCTGATAAACAGAAGGCTAGAAAATGGTTCTCCCATTCATTCCCCAGAGACCTTGAGGGGAACCCGTTGCCTCTGTGCCAGTACCAGTGTTAGAGCTCCAGCCATAATCATCTCAACTGTGGAAACCCGGAGCCCTTATTATTATATCATCAACACGATGAAGGGGAGGGTCCCACTCACAAAGGCAACGCCAAGGATGAGGAGACATCAAGAGTGGCTGCAGCAAGATTAGAAAAGATAAGAAAAAAAGAGACAAAAAAATCAAATAAAAATTAATTAAATTAAATTAAATTAATTTAATTTATTTATAATTAATTAAATTAATTAATAAATTAAATTAATTAATTTAAAAAAAAGAGTGGCCTCAGCAACATGCAGGACTACATCTTTCCTTCCACCCCAAGAGATTTAGAAACAAGAATAAATGGGAAAACATACCTTGCTCTTGGGTGGGGACACTAAATATTGTGAAGATAGCAACTTTTATCGTTTTGGCTCGTCATGCAGTTCTAGCCAAAATCCCAATGGAATTTTGAGAATTTGAGGAAAAAGTGTTCTGAAGAGCATCTGGTAGAGAAAATGTGCAAGAAGATCAAACAGTTTTGAAAAAAGAAGATGAGAGTGTCTAAGCCCACCTAGAGAATAAGGCTGGAGATCCAACACTTAAATCGGGAGGCTCTAGCACCAAAATGGACAGGCGAATGGAGCAGAATAGATGGTTCACTCACCTGGGGAAAGAGGGAAGACCGTCCTATGAATAGGGCAGAGCCCATTGGTTTAGCTGTTGTATCTGGGAGAAAATTTTTTAGATTCCCACCTCATATCATACACTTAAATAAGTTCTAGATGAATTAATAAATTTAATACAAAGAATTAGATCACTAAAGACACAGTAGAAAATATTTATGATCTTTACGGACTATAGAGCAGCGGAATAAATCACAAAGGAAAATAGACTTGACTGTAGAAAAAGTAAAACCCGTCAGTAGAAGCCATCAGAAACCAAAACAGGGACCTAGTGGTTACGATTCGGGCTTTCACTGCCATGGCCCAGGTTCAATCCCTGGCTGGGGAACTGAGATCCCACAAGCTGTGCGGTGTGGCCAAAAGAAAAAAAAAAAAAAAAAGAAAGAAACCAAAGTAAAAGGAGACGCTATTAGCCACAAATATGATAAAGGGTTCATGTCACTCATAGATTAAGAACTCATTCAGATCATTACAGTGGTCGCTGAGGCATGACAGAGAAGCAAAGGATGTAAAGGGGCATCTTATAAAAGAAGCCAGTGCAGCAGATTTTTACTTTTACACTTCCATCCACCGCGTTCCAAATGGGAAAACTTAGTCCTTGAAAGGAATTGATCAAATCTACAAAACAAAACCACGGGGCTCATTACACTTCTTAGTGTTCACGAAAACCTTAGCTGCAGGTTGAACAGGACGGCCTGATCTGTCTGATCTGGCTCACCTGGGCCGGGTGTAGTGTCTCCAGCCAGTTTGGGAGGCTTGCGCTTCTGGGAGGATTCCACCGCGCTCGGGTGGGGCTCCCGGTGAGTCAGCAGGTGAGGTGACTCATGGACCCATCCCGGGCACGGGCACGAGCAGCTGGGCAGTGACCAGGGATGTCCTGAGAGAGGCGTCACCAGGAAGCAGCGAAGGAGGCGTTACTTCATAGAGTTGGGTGGGGAGCAGTAGTTGACGCCTTTGGTAATGAAACTTGTTCCTCTTAGCACAGGGGTTCTTGTTTTGGGGCTTTCTAAGGGAAACAGACCATCAGTGTATCTCAGGGTAGAGAATATCACCATAGAGAATATCACCACCAAATCCTAAGTCTTGAAGGATGAATGGGGCTTTGATCTTCCCAGGAAAGTCCTGCTCATCCTTGGGGAGATATCAAAGGTTTGGAGATGATCAGCCTCAGATGCCCCTCCCAAGAGCTCTCTGAGAGACAAGGGCCTTGGTCAGAGTGAAAAGTAGCTGTCTAGGAGCGCCCAGACCACCCACCCTCTGCCTAACCCAGAGGAGGGCTCACTGACTCATTCTTAGAACCATGCTAAGTCCTCGCAGCTTCTTATCCTACATCGTGGGTGGAGAAGAGAGCTCAGACACCCACACCAGCGTGTCCGCCTAGAAAGGAGAGAAATGGAGCTGGACCTGAGTATGCCAGTGGCCAGCTGGTATAAACACAGTGCCAGTAGGGCTTCCCTGGTGGCGCAGTGGTTGAGAGTCTGCCTGCCGATGCAGGGGACATGGGTTCGTGCCCCGGTCCGGGAAGATCCCACATGCCGCGGAGCAGCTGGGCCCGTGAGCCATGGCCCCTGAGCCTGCACGTCCGGAGCCTGTGCTCCGCAACGGGAGGGGCCACAACAGTGAGAGGCCCACGTACCGCAAAAAAAAAAAACAAAAAAAAAACAAAAACACAGTGCCAGAGGCTGGCTGTCTCTCCACACCTTTGTCAGTCTGGGAAGTATTAGGTGGAGTGTCTGCCCCAGGTGGACCCTCCGACCCTGTAGCCCACCATTTATTTATTTATTTATTTTAAAGTTTTTTTTAAAACTTTTTTAAAAGTTTAAAGGGAGGAAGTAGAAGCAGCTAGAACAGGGGAGTTTCAAAGATAAGAAAAAATATAAAGTAGAAAATAAATAATATGAGAACTAGATCATTTAAAAGGAAGATATCAAAGTAAAATACAAGAGATTCATATTACAGAGATAAAAATGTAAAACCTGGAATAATCCAAAGTGACGTGAATGAACCACAGCAAAATGACACACTCAGAAGTTCAGAAATTCAAAGTTATTTTTAAGATAAAGAATTAAACATTCTCAGTAAGGAAGAGGGCAGAGTAGGATTAAATGATCGTTTCTAGTGGGCTTTGTTGAGCTGAAGCCATCTCTCAGCTGGGGCTTTTGGGGGAGGGGAGTGCACGCTGCTCTTCAGCCCCAAATTCATGCCCCCGCACTGTGCCCTGTTAAGGACTTAGCCTGGCCCTCAGAATGCACACCCAAGGGTCCTGGTGGGAACCAGTGAGGTGAGTGAGAGCCCGTCCCTGACCCCGGGGGGCCACCTGACTCAGAGCTGGGGAGTCAGGACACCCAGGTCGAGTTGGTTCCATGGCACAGCAGCGTGTGACTGAACGATCATGTTGCTTCTCTGTGCCTCCTTTTCCTCACCAGCAGTGCCCAGCTGAGGCCTTCCCTCTCAGTAAAAAAAAAAACAACCCATCAGGGACTTCCCTGGTGGCACAGAGGTTAAGAGTCCGTCTGCCAATGCAGGGGACATGGGTTTGAGCCCTGGTCTGGGAAGATCCCACATGCCACGGAGCAACGAAGCCCGTGCACCACAACTACTGAGCCTGCGCTCCAGAGCCTGCGCTCTAGAGCCCGCGAGCCACAACTGCTGAGCCCACGTGCCACAACTACTGAAGCCTGCGCGCCTAGAGCCCGTGCTCCGTAACGGGAGAGGCTCCCGCAACGAGAAGCCCGGGCACTGCAGCAAAGAGTAGCCCCCGCTTGCCGCAACTAGACAAAACCCGCACACAGCAACGAAGACCCAATGCAGCCAAAAATAAAAATAAATAAATATATAAAATAAAAAAGAATGTTTAAACCCCATCAAACTACCAGTCAGCAGCATTTACTTTTTAATGAAGTGGAAAGAGCAGTGAGCATAGTAACAAGTTGGGCCTGCTGAACCTGCCCACCTGATGGTTTTGGACATGAACTGATGTGATGCTGGTGAATTGAAAGTGCACATACAAGTAAATAACACTTTGGCGATACGCCCCGTGGATGAGGTTGGGCATCTGGTTGTTGGGGAGGAGAGAGGGGAGGTGGAAATTTGCCTGCTGTGAACTGGGGAGGTGGCACCTCTCTCTCCCTGCCCCCTACCCCACCCCCAAGCACTTAGCCTCAGCACAGCATCCCAGCCCTCACCTCCCATCTTCATTCCCCAGGTGGGCTTTGAACCAGGATGGCTGAACCCCGCCAGGAGTTCAACGTGATGGAAGATCATGCTCAGGGGGACTACACCCTGCTGCAAGACCACGAGGGTGACGTGGAGCACGGCCTGAAAGGTTAGTGCACGGCCCTGCGTAACGGGCCCAGTCGCTGCGGGGATCGCGGCCGACCCGATGGCTCTGGAAAGGGCTGGCAGGAAAAGTTCGCATCCTGAGTTTTAAAGGAGTTTTAAATACTTTATTGTGTTAGATTGTCAATGGGCTTGAAACCTCATTAATTTGAGCGAGCCAACAGAACTCAAAATGTGAGCTATTTGAAAATCTGCCTTTTGCAAAGGAGAGTTTGCCACATACGTGGATATAGTGTGATAAAGATTGCCGGAGGCTTGTTGGTCTAATTAATACAAGGGTGCTCTGTTGAGTCTTTAACCAAACCCATTACCCTATAAATCAGCAGGGTTTAGTGGCATGCAGAATACATGACTTTATACATTATTTTTTTCTCCTTTTGGCCTTTCCCCTTTTGGCCAGAGTTGGTTAGCTCTGGGTTTCTTACTGTCCCTGTTATACCTTAATAAACCACGTCAACCTCTAAATGTTCTATAGTACAGTCTTTTGGCCCAGTTGGCTTGGCCTCCTCTCTCCCCTTCACTGCACTGTCTGACCACCGAGATCGGGGAGCCCCGTGGAGCACACAGAGCCCTCTCTCTGGCTCCGAACGCTAGTCCCTCCATCGCTGATGGGAGCACCAGAGGACCTGTAGGGCACTGGGTTGTACTATAAGGAACCCTCTCCCCACAGTGTCACTGGTGGCCAGTGCCCCCTGGAGCAGCCCACCGTGCAGCCCCGGGATAAGAAAGACTAGGTCCCTGTCTTCTAGACCCATTTCTAAGGAGACGAAATGGCAGTCTACTTTTCTCTTTTAATACTAAAATAACAAGCCTGGGGTGTGCAGTGTTGATGGCAGTGGTAGAGCTCCAAGGTGGGAAGGGAACTCTTCTGGGTACATCTATCTGGGAAGGTTCCCTGGAAGAGGCGGTGTTACCAGAAGGAGGCCTGAGTTCGGGGAGCACATGGAGAAAACATCCTTACCTTGGAGACGTTTCAGGACTCGTTGGGGGGCCTTGTTTCAAAGGCTGATTTCTCTGTACCTGTTTAAGCAGAGAACACATTAGGAGGCAGAGCTTGGGAATCAGACAAGTGGGCTCCACGGTGGGGGAGGTGAGGGAAGAAATGGGCTGTCCCCGGAGCTCAGAGGCCACCCTCTGGCCTTCTTGGGGGCACACCCAGCCCGAAGCTCTGGGTGAGGGGAAATGCCTGCTCCCATCCGGCTCAACCCAACCCTCCTTAGGCACCAATGGTGGCAAGAAACGTGCATCTGACATCTCCCAGGCCACGGCCTGGCTCCAGCCAGAGCTGCTAATTTTCAACTCCCCAAGGGGTTGGAATGGCAGCTGGGCCCTAAGAGCTCCCTCATCTGAGGACCTGAGCCCACCATCCCTCCACATGAGAGTTCTGCCTCAGTATCAGTATCACTGCTTTCACTTTCAAGTGTCCCTATTGGGGTGACAAAGTATGTGGCTACCCTACTTATAATGGGACTTCCTTAAAATGATGTTTCAGGTGACCTTCCTGGTGGTCCAGCGGTTGAGACTTTGCCTTCCAAGGCAGGGGGTGTGGGTTTGATCCCTGCTTGGGGAGCTAAGATCCCACATGCCACGTGGCCAGAAAACCTAAACATAAAATCAACAGAAGCAATATTGTAACACATTCAATAGAGACTGTGAAAATGGTCCACATAAAAAAAATCTTAAAAAAAAAAAAGATAATTCAGGCATTTTTGTAGGACTCTACAAAAGTTCGCAAAGCGCTTTGGCCACCGACGTCTCAGGTAGCGCTCAGAATAACCAGTGGAGGCGGAGGTTGCCTTCCCCAGTTTACAGATGACAAAGTTTCGTTTCTGAGATTATGGGGCTGGTATAGCCTTCAGCTCCATGTCAGCTGTTTTTGCCTCTGGTCACCCTTAGCCAAGTCTCCTTGAAGCTTCAGTTATTAAACTCTTGTGGGTAGAATCCAACTTAGAATACCAACATACTGAACACTGCCCCAGATGAATTGTGCCAGTGAAAAAATGACGCTCTTGGGAATTCCCTGGCGGTCCAGTGCTTAGGGCTCGGCGCTTTCATTGCTGTGGCCCAGGTTCAATCCCTGGTCGGGGAACTAAGATCCCACCAGCCAAAAGAAAAAAGAAAAATGATGCTCTGTTTAGGGTAGGCTGGTTTAAAAATTAAGTTAAAATATATATATTGTGTTGTCACAAATGTATCATAATAATGTAAGATGTTAAGAATTTGGGAAACTGGGTGTGGGGTATCCTCTCTGGTCTATCTTTGCAGTTTTTCTGTAAATCTGCATTGATGCTAAAAGTTGGAATAGGATTAGATAGAGCCCAAGAGAGCTGCAAAGTGGGTAAAAGCTGGTTAACTGATAAAATAATGCACCCACATGAATTAAAAGGTGTTAATGAGTTAACTTGTTAGACCTTCCAGAAGACCCTCAGAAGAGGCTTCTTCCTCCTTCCTTCCCTCCCTCCAAGAAATTTAACAAGGATAAAGCAGATGATGACAGTTGTAGGCTGGGGGTGGATTGGGGGAGGGGTGTTTGGGGGACAAGTGTTTGAGGCACCGTCATGCCCATAGGCTTCTGTGCTCTGACAGTCGAGGCTGGTCCGTAATAAGACCCGGCAGGCAGTCTGCATCATGCTCCCTCACCATGTGTCCAGAGCCTACTTGAGAGAGTTGGCAGGTTTTGGCAAGCTCCAGGACCGGAAGCTTCTTTAGAATCAGCCCTTCTTTGGCTGGATGGGTGCAGCCAGGGCTGCGTGTCCAGGGATGGCGTTCTAGCAGAGGGTGCGACGTGTCTGATCTCGAAGGGTGCTAGAACACCACTTGCCTCTTTTCGTCTCGTGAGTCTGCTTCATGCAGAACCAGCTTCCTGTCCTCTATCTCCAAGGCTGCCCCCACCCCAGGTGGAGTGGCTTTTGCAGAGTCCATCAGAGCTCCCTTGGCTTTAGATTCTGAAAGGACAGTTTTCTTATAAGTAGCGACGGCTGACATTTCAGGTGTAACTCAAGGCTTGCTGGGCGGTGCTTGGAGACACAGCCAAGTGTGCAGTTAGAATAGAAGTAGGTACTGTGTCTGCCCTGAGCTAATTCCTTTGCAGAGGAAGGAGTTGGATCTCTGAGTGTTTTCCCAGGTCGTTAATGGTCATTAATTCATGGCAGTGATCTCCCATGAGTCTCTTCAGTAGGGAAACACAAAGCCCAAGTCTACTTGTGGCTTAGCTTTCTGGTGTCTGCTGCCCGTTTGTCAATATAAGAGCCTTTGTCTCAATTGGAACCACAAGCTAATTAAAAGGCAATTTCTCCTCTCGTCCCAGAACAGGTAAACATTGCGTGCCTCTTTGCCTGCTGACCCTGGTTTGGGGGCCAAGCTGTGTTGGGGTGGGGGTGGGATTGGTCCCCTTTGTGGTTTTATCATGTGGCCACAGTCCATCCATCTGGGTTCCACGCTGGGTGACTTCAGCTCCAAAAGACACTGTCCCCGAGGTCCTCTGAGGTCAAAGGCAGGGGTGGAGAGAGGCAGCCATTCTGAGGGGCTCATTGTATATGTTCCAGAATCTCCCCTGCAGACCCCGGCCGATGATGGATCTGAGGAACCAGGCTCTGAAACCTCTGATGCTAAGAGCACTCCAACGGCGGAAGGTGGGGCCTCCCTCTTCTCATGGTTTTATTCAAGCAGCTCCTTCCATGCTCCAGCCTGCGCTTAGCCACGCTTTGAGCTCATACGTGCCACCCTTCCTGGCTGCATTTGCTGCTGCCTCTCCCTCTGGCTGAGAGATAGCTCGCTCAGTGCTTTGCAGGACGGAGCTCAGGCCCCGGATGTTGTGGGAGCCACGCTCTGTTTTGATGCCTTGCTCGCTAGGGTCAGGTATGGGCAGCTTCATCGTGTGTGAGTTTTGAGGCAGCCACACTTGAACAGGCTGGGATCTGTGGCAAAGCAGGGCCTGACGTCAGCTCCACCAAGCCCCTGCTCCTCGCCCATTGTCCTCCCAAAACTTCTTTCATGAGCCAGCAGGTCCTAAAGCAGCCGTTTGGCTGAGGAAAGGGCAGGTCAGTGCACATCTCCAAGCTCACACTTTGGGACTGGTCTTGGTTTAGTATCTTTCATTTCTTGAGCTCGGCCTGGGTGTCTGGACCTTGGCCGTGGTGTTAGTTCCAGCCCATCTTCTAACCTGTCCTCTGTAGACATGTGGTGACTAAGTTATTACAAAGCTGCTGACGTATTTCCTGAAGTGTTCCTTGGTCCTGATTTTGACCATCTTCTCTTGCTTCCCATCTATATCAGTCAAGACCGTGTTGATCGCAGGTAACGGAAAACCCAACTAACTGTGACATACATATGAAGAGGTTTATTTGTCTCACATAGTAAAATGTTTGGACTTGGGCAGCAGCTTCTCAGTGTCAACTGTTTTATCTTCTGCCATCATTAATGGCTGGATTGTTGCCTTATAGTTACAGAATGGCTGCTGTACCTCCAGGCATCACATCTGCCTTCAAAGAAGAAAGAAAGTAGCAAAGCCAAAAGAACCCTGAAACCAAATGTGTTCCCTTTTTATTAGGAAAGCAACAGTTTTTCTGCAGGCCCCACCAAACCAACTTCTGTTTATGTATCATTGGCCAGAACTGGGTCTCATGGCCACCCCTGGCTGTAAGGGAGGCTGGGACATTGAGCATTTTGCCTTCCAGGCTCTTCAGCAGGAAAAATCAAGGGACAAGGGCGTTGAGAATGGCTTTCGGGTAACCAGTCAGCAGGATCTGCCCTCCTTCTCTCCATCCTCTCCAAGGTTCTATTCTCAGCACTTCCCTGGGCCCTGCCCATGACTTTGATGAGAACCTGGCCCCAGCATCTCCCCAAGCATCCACCTTTGGATGAATTCAGAAAGTGGCTGTCAGGTGCCTGCCAATTGATGGTGCATCTGTGGAGTATATAGTGGATGTGGCCCTTCCCCCACTTTGCCCGCCCCCCACCTCTGAAGTTCTCAGCCTAGTGAAGAGAATACCAGACCAAATGCTGTTTGCTCTCCTTCTTAGAGCCAGTGATGTTAAGACATAGCCTGCTGACCTTGTTAGGATAGTTCTGCAAGTTGCCTACCGCCCTGAGAAGGTCCTGAAACACTAATGGCAGATTTTCTGCCAGCCTTCCAAATCAGCTTTATTCTGGAAGAATCTACCAACCAAGTCTTGCTGCACTCTGGACCCTGTCCGTGTGTGCATCCCAAGAGCGTCAGCTCTGGCCCTGCGGGGAATGGGGGAGCCTGCTGGGGCTGGACTCTGCCAGGCTGCTCCCGAGACAACCATAATAAAGTGGACTCCTTCTGACGAACCTGAGTCAGGCGCTTGGGAAGCTTTCAAAGCTGACAGCTCCTCATGTCTGCCCAGAAGGGCCTGGGAGTATGCCAGGGCGTTGCTCAGGGAAGAATGCCGATTTGGAAGTGTTCACCTCGATGAGAGACCAACAGCAGCTCCTGGTGGTAGATCTTTCCCTCCAGCCTCTGCTCTGAAGGTGGACCCATCTGTGGGCCTGTTGTCAAGCACCTGACTCCTGACAGGGCCGACCTGTTCGTTGCCACCCAGGGGAGTCTGTGGTTTTAAACCATGGGTCATGGGCTCCGGGAGACAGGGGGATTAGAACTGGAAGAGAACTTGGAGGTCACCTGGTAGTGATACTCCCATTTTGCAGATGAGAAAACTGAGACCCTAAGAGGACAAAGGACTTGCCCAAAGCCAGCCTCCCGGCAGAGCCATAGACTCCGGCCCTGACTGCAGGGTTCCTGCACTGCCTTGGTCCCAATCCCATTCTCCTGTTCTGTCCTGCTCTAAGGATCAAACACCTGTGACCAGTCATCTGATTTTCAACACTTCCTCCTTAAAAACACTTGCGACCGTCCCCAGCCATCCCTCTCACTGCAGTCTTTACAGGGGGGCTGTCCTGGCTTTCCTGGCAGAGGGCCTGGGTGTCTCGTGCATGGGCGCCACTCAAACAGAGTATTGCTGTGCTCCCTGGAGAGATGTCAAGGCTGGAGCACGGCTCTGGGCCCTGCTCTGTGGGGCTGCTTTTCTGCATGTGGCTGAGTCCCCTCCCCCTCCCCATCCCTGCATCTCTGCATCCCCAAACAGCAAAGGTGAGGGGTGTGGCACAGCTCATCCCGGCCCCCTAAGGTGACTCTCCGTGGTTTCCAGATGTGACAGCACCCTTAGTGGATGAGGGAGCCCCCGGTGAGCAGGCGGCCGCTCAGCCCCCCACGGAGATCCCAGAAGGAACCACAGGTGAGGGTGACTCCCAGGTCGGGGTGCCCAGCTCCCCTGCTGGAGGACGGGTGCACGTGGGGTTATGCCCGTCTCCAAGTGCAGCAGGAATGTGGGTGGACACCAGCCTCTGGGAATCTCTGGTTGTTCTGAGCCTGATGCCCTGTTGCTTCCATGGCTGGCTGGCTGCCTGCCTCCCAGAGAATAGAGGACCTCTGGATTCCTTCTAGCTCCTCCTCTCCTTGTCTTAGCTCCAGAGAGTTCTCTGAGGCAGGCTGGTGGCAGCCTTCACCCCCAAGGTCAGTCCACCCTCCTGCTGCGACTCTGCCAGCAACAGGGTTACTTCCTCGGAGGTAAACAGCTCCCTGGGCGGGGTGGGGGGGGGGGCAGCCAAGTGTGCAGCAGCATCAAGGTGGCCCACCCACACCTTTGGAGGATTGTAATTGGACAGTCCCCGAGGAACTCAGCGATGTCATCTAGCATCCATTTTTAGGACTATCCTTTCAAACGTATCAGCGTCGAACAGACGTGATGAGACTGTCCTGTCAACACAGATGATGGGGCGTAGCCCAGACAGGGCACTGACCAGAAATAGCACTGGACGCGGGGCCGCCAGAGTCACCTGTGAGCTGCCCAGGCCCTTAGGGAACAGCGAGCACAGCCCAGAGCCCTGGCTGTCACTTCCTTCCCGTCCCCTTCCCTGGGCTTACGCACGACTCTGCCGTTGGCTTGGTGACTTGGAGGGTGCTCAGCACGAAATTCAGAAGAGCTCTGGACCGTATGTCACCAGCAGTGGACAGCGGGGGACATGTCCCCCGGCAGGAGTTTTCTTTCCTTCCTGAAGACAGGGCTCAGGGCAGCCGTTTAGGAAGCCTGCAGCCCTCTCCCGGGCCTGTGTGCTGGGAGCACTGGGCAGGGGCCGAGCAGTCCCACGGCCTCCTCCAAGTAGCTTCTGTTTGCAAGTTGGTCTTCCGAG
Source organism: Orcinus orca (assembly GCF_937001465.1). Taxonomy (NCBI): domain Eukaryota; kingdom Metazoa; phylum Chordata; class Mammalia; order Artiodactyla; family Delphinidae; genus Orcinus; species Orcinus orca. The sequence goes on along the minus strand of NC_064577.1, from coordinate 37,718,764 downwards.
ATGGGTGGAGGGGGATGTTCCGGAAGCTGGCAGGCCCTGTCCTTGACAGTGAAGGTCGTTTGAAGGCCGTGGGACAAACGACTCTTGGTAACTTGGCTTTTGTCTCCCGCTGTCCCTTTACAATTGTGTCGGTGGGCGAAGCTCTTCCCCTGCCTGGGATGAAAACTCTAGCCACCTCTTGACTTTTGATCACTTCCGAGTTATCAAAAGTGTTTTAAGTTTCCACAGTCACAAAACCCAGTCTGCAAATGCTGATTAGAATGTCCAGTCCTGCATAAGAGGCAGAGCTGAAGCCCCTCCTCTCTGGGACTAGGGAGGGGGCGAGGACGGGGCAGGGGCAGGGGCAGGAAGGTTCTTACTGCGTGGGCGCTGCTGTGAGCCAGCTCCACGTGGGCTGCAGGTGTTTAAAGCTGACTCTTTCTCTGTGGGGACCTTTCTGGAATTCTTCCAGACACCCCACGTTCACCATCCCCGTCATCCCTCCGAAGGCCCCTCCCTCTGCGTTGGATTCCAGCAGACATTTCTTCTCTCTTTGGCCCCTTGGGGTCTCCAGCCTCTCGCCTGCTGAGGTCGGCTTGCTCACATCAGTGGCCCTGCTGCATGTGGCCCGAGGCGCCCCCTCCACTAGAGCTGCCCTGTGCCCACAGCAGGTCCACGGGGAACATGGGTGTTCTCTGCCCCAACGGACTGTGGATGTGCAGACTGCCCGTAGGCTTTGCTCTGCCACCAAGGCAGGGCCAGCGTGTCTCTCCTCCTCTGATTTTCCCAGGTGGGCTTCTGACAGCCGTCCACCATGTCCCTAACCATAGAGAACTCACACCACGTGTCTCCCCCTGGTGCCTTGAAACCCTCTCGATGGGATGAGATGGGAGGTGGCCAGGCAGCCACCCCCCACCCCCACAAGCTGCTGTCTCTAAAGAAATCCTCCTCAAAAATTCTCTCGCCCTCCACCCTTTACATCCTCAATGAAGCGGGAGGTTTTAGAGTTGGGGGGACATTTTTTCAGCTGGTGGCGTTAACAATAGCACCTCACTTGGGCATGTCCCCTTTGCTGTATCTTGGTTCTCCTGTGAAACTTCCCATTTGAGGTCCATTTGGGGGTGCAGTGTGGCCATCCCTTTGCAGGAATCCCTGCCTTGCGGGGTGAGCGTGGAGCCCTCTTGGGGCTCCAGGGATATGGAGAAGCCATATAGGGATGTGACGGCCCAGCCACTGTCACACACCCTCCCTCTCTTTGGCTTCTCTGAGCATCTCCCTTGCTGGGATCAGGGGATGTCAGAGATGTGGGCAGCAGCCCGCGGTTTCTGATTTGCATCAGGACCAGGATATCAAGACACCGCGTGGGAAAGCGAAAGCGGTGGGCTTCCCAGTGCCACGACGGTGATGTCGTCGGCACGCCTCCTCGTGTCCTCTGTCTCCAGGACTCCGTGCCATTTAGCTGGACTTGCTGTCACTCTGAGCCTTTCTTCCATAACCTTGTCAGAAACTCAGATCAGACCTATGCTCGGAGCTGTGCTTCCCAGACAGTCGGCTGTTGTCGAGTGACGCGGAGCTGTCACCGTTAGACCTCACAGGCCATACAGTGTCAGCGTGCAGAGGACCCAGAGATGTTCCTGCCTAGGAACTGGCAGTGGGGGAGCTGCCCGAGCCCACTGCTGGCCCCCTGCCCCTTGCCACAGCTGCCCTGGGCCAGCCAGTGGGCTGGCTGTTTATAAGGCCATCGTGCGTCTGTCCAGCGACCCAGGGGCTCTTTCTTTTGCCTCCGCCGTGTTCTCTGTGGTGGACCCGTATGGCAGGTGGTGGTAACCTGGCATTTCTGGTTTAGGTGTAGAGACTGAGTCATTGCAGGACTGGCAGAGAAGACTGGTGGCCCAGCCAGCAGCTGGTGGGCATTTCTCAGGGTGGTGGCCTCTCTGTCACTGTCCATCAGGGCATGTTGGCTCTCCTGGGATCATGGGGTCACCGCACGTCAGTGTGTGATGTGACCAACTTGCCTTTTAGGGGCCCTTTCTTCTGGACAGTTGTATCCATTGTCCTGCTGCAATATCCCGATTTTTTTCATGATGCAGAAATTGGTGTTGTATGGAAGCTTATTGATTTTGGTACCACTGATGATCAGTAGCTTTTCTCAGTCTTTTTTTGTTTGGGGTGGACTGGGGCTCCCTAAGCAGGAGCCCAAGACACCCCAAAAGCTGCTCACTGACACTGCTGGCCCCCCTCCCTATTCTAAGCATGAGGTTAAAGGGCTTGCCCAGCAGTTTGGAGGAAAGAAACTGAACCGCCGGGGGGCCCCTGCTGTGTCCCAGGCACTTTGCTAAATACATTCACACCATTTTATATGAATCCTCGCCACTCTTCTGCAAGGTGATCCAGTGTCATCACCTTGGGATTCTAGAGTTGGAGGCAGGGGCCCAGAGAGGCTGAGTAATGGTGGCACCTGGGTTTGAACCGCAGCCGGACTCCACAGCCCGCGCCTAGTCTTCCCTGCACCTTTGCCGCCCGCCGCCCCAGGAGCGCTGGCTGGGGCTGGGAGGGCAGCCTCCGCCCAGACACAGCTCCCACAGCCGTGGCCGAGCAGCAGATTGCTTCTCTGACCTCACCTGTCCTGTGTCTTTGTTGAGTGGGGTACTGAGGACCCTGGGCCCATTGTGGAGAAGGTCTTTCCTACTGGACTGTGTCGCCCGTAAAGTGCGTGGTTGTGTGGGTTTTGTTCAGTGAGCTATTTTCATCCACGTCCCCGGCAGTCACATTTGCAGAGAGCCAGAGGTGCAGCGCCTCGGTGCTGCTAAGGCGTGCCTTTCCTGAATGCTTTCAGAAACATAGCGGAAGAGGCGGGGAGCTTTGTCTCTAGCAAACAGTAACCGTCTTTGCTTTTATCCTCTTCATTTGCTGACACACAAACCAGCTGAAGAAGCAGGCATTGGAGACACCCCCAACCTGGAAGACCAAGCTGCTGGACATGTGACCCAAGGTCAGTGGGCTAGAATCGCCTGCCACGCGTGACGTGGGGGGCCGGGAAGAGGGGCATGGTGACACAGATGGACCCTACCTACCCTGAAAAGAGAATTTGGACCTGGGCCTTAATTCCTGGTCTTTAGGAGTTGGTTTTTATCGAAGGTGGGCTATTCAGACAGAGAAAGAGCTCTAGCTCTATCTAGCCATTTCTGAGTCTTTCCTGAGGTGTTCAGTGTTCTGAAAGGAGCTGGCCCTGCCCAGCATGGGGAGTCGAGAATCAATGACCAGGAGAAACGCAGATAATATGTACGATGAGTGATTTCCCCTGTAGGCGGCCCTCTGGCCTGTCCCGGGAGCAAAGCCTCCACCAAATCACCACTGAGCTGTTTCTTTTCAACTCTCTTCTGTGCAGCCTTCAAACCTTATTATGATTTTCTTCTCAGGGACCAAAACTGCTGTGCTCAAGAAAAGCAACTCCATATAATCACTGAGCATACATGTTTTAAGAGCTCAATTTTTTAAATCCTAGAGATTCCTGATCTTAGGAAACGGAGACCCCGCCAATACAGCCTAGCTGGGTTTGTTTTCCGTCATTTGCTGCATAAATGAATTTGACAGTCTACTGTGTAATGTGGAAGCTTCTAGATTGTAAGAAAGCAGGGAAAACACTGTTCTTTTCTCCAGAAAGTGATTTGGGATTTGTATAGCGCCACCACTGGGGCCATCTGACTTTAGGAAGACTCTGGGCCCTGAAGAAATGTCTCCTTGAAGGTGTTTTGAAGCCTAACTAACACATTTCTGCTCCCCAGGGGTCCCTGCCCCGTAGTGGGCTAGGGTTTCTCATCTCACATGTCATGGAAAGGCGTGTTTTCATTCTTAGGCTTACAAAGAGCTTCAGAAAATATTAGAAGGGATAATCATTATAAGGGGAAACCTCAGTCTATGTGTTAAATAACTAGAATCCTGCCTCCTGTTTCTTTTCGGTTATGATTTGCAGCTTTTAGGTAAAATGAGAGGTTTTTATAACCTCTGGAAATGATTATTTCCATAAAAAGAAATGAATGAGTTTTTTCTACCAATTTTTATTGCAGGCTATGTCTCCATGCCCCTAAAACATATTCCATGCAACAAAAAGATCAGGCCATCCGCTTTCCTAGAAACTTTACTTTTGTGCTAACTGAATTTTTGACTTTCCCAGCACTGGCCTAGAGTCATATAGATATAAAGATGAACACCAGGTAACATCTGCCATGGGAAATTGGCACCAAATCTGTGAACACGTGGAGGTTTCCACCTCTACTCCCAAGGCCAGTATTTAATGTCTTGACTGGAGCTGCTGATCCACATGGCCAAGCCCAAGCTCCCTCCAGTGGAACCTTGTGAAATTCAGGCTCACTCGTGATCCGCAAACGTTTTATTTGACACAGGCCTGCAGTCTGTTCTGAACAAAAACAAGCAGCTTTAGGGAGAGCCGTGTATACAAAAGCACAGCTATTATCTCTCTCTTGCTTTCCTGCTGCAGAAGGAAAACCTCTGGCAGCCTGTGTTCATGACGTACTAAGACAGATAAGATGTTTCAGGATGGAGCTGCCATTGGCTGAGTATTAGGTGTGGGGAGACCCTACCCATCTCACCCCTGCTCACACCAGGGTAGACCTTTCTTCTGTGAGTGTCTCCAGGACCAGGTCTCCCAAGGGAGTGTGGGGACACAAATTTAACACATTAAACTGTGTTTTCCCAAATATTTTTTACCTTGGACCCACCCCCGGTGATTGCTACGTTTCATATTTACTGAGCACTTTACAGTCTTCTGGGAGCTGAATAGAATGTTCTCCCAGCCTGGCGCCTTCCTCCGGGAGTGCCATGGCATGAGCTAAGGTTCCTCACACACGCATGCACACGCACACGTGCATACATGTGCTGTACTGTCATCTGTTGGTAACTTCTCAGGCTGTGTTTGGTGCCCTTGTTTCTATTTAATGAGGGGCTTTAAAGTCCTGCAGCATATCAGAGTACAGTAACGTCCACATCACGAGCAATTTCTAGGAAGCTCTGGAGGAAAGCTCTTCCCAGAAGGCGCTGGAGACCTGGCCCGTCAGTGGGTGTTAAGGACCGGCAGCTGCTGCCGCTTCTGGTCTGTTGAGCGGTGGGTTGGGAAGAAGAGGCACTGAGGCACCTGCTCAGGCTGCCTGCTGCCCAGCTTGTTTCCTCCTTCTCTGTCGTTTGGGCGGTTCTTCCCCGAGACTGACCAAGGGCCCCCGTGAGGTGCCTGTAGACCCCGCGGAAGGCGGAAATCAGCACGTTTTCCTGACACGCCTTCACGTCCTGATCCCTGGCCTTGTGGCAGGCTCTGTGGCGGTGCTAGGAACACGAGATGAGTGAGATGGTGAGCTCAAGGCCCCAGTGTAGGGGTGAGAGGTAAGGGTGAGCTGGGCCTCTTGATAAGGGTCCAGTGGGCAACTGCAAGGACTCCGACTGGGTTGGGGCGAGAGGGACGTGTTACCCATGCGTGTGGACACCTGTGTTCTCCCACCTCCTTCCCCTCCCCTCATCCAGTCTCTTTCTCTTCCAAGACCCCCAATCCTTTGCGGTTCCAGATTTTGTTTAGAGGAGAGCCATGAAGTTGTTCTGGAACTAGGTAGGATGTTTGAAGAGTTGGGAGTTAAAACAAATACGGAATGTTTATTAGGAGAACCAATGAGCATACGACTACTGTCCTTAATACACAGATACTTTTTTTTTTTTAATTTATTTTTGGCTGTGTTGGGTCTTTGTTGCGGTGCGCGGGCTTCTCACTGCGATGGTTTCTCTTGTTGCGGAGCACAGACTCTAGGCGCGTGGGCTTCAGTAGTTGTGGCATGCAGGCTCAGTAGTTGTGGCTCACGGGCTCTCGAGCACAGGCTCAGTAGTTGTGGCGCACGGGCTTAGTTGCTCCGCTGCATGTGGGATCTTCCCAGAGCAGGGATCAAACCCGTGTCCCCTACATTGGCAGGCGGATTCTTAACCACTGCGCCACCAGGGAAGTCCCAATACACGGATACTTTAAGGAGGGATTCACGTGAATGTCGCATGAATGAAGCAGAAAAAAGGGCAGTGTGCCCTCCATCCACCGGGTTGGCACATGGCAAGTGGTGTGATAGGGGTGAAGCAGTGGTCCCCGTGGGCCGCACATGTCTTTGCCGTGCAGACCACCTTTACTGCCACGGTGGTCGCCTCACCTCGTGCAGAAGGCTGTCCATAATCCACGATCCGGATGCACCTGAACCATGTTTCTGTTTACTGGGGTCTCGTGGCAGGTCTGTTAGTAAAGACTTGAGCCCTGATGGCGATACGTTTCGGGCTTTTCAAATCTGTCAGGGTGGGTTTGTAGGCGCCTGCTGGTTTCAGTCAGCAAAGAGAGAGAAGCAGAGGAAAAGAGACCCTCACTGCGCCCCAGCCAGGTCCCAGCTAGAGGCCAGAGACTTCGGGGGGCTCGCTGTCCCTGGAGAGGAGGACAAGCTTCGTGGCTGGTGGAGTTAGCACGAGGCAGCCCCAGTTAATGACAGGATGCTCGGAGCCCAACCAGACCCGCGATGGGCAGAGGGATAATGCTGCCACTAGACGGCGCTTTGGTCCAAAGATGAGAAAACTGAGGCCCCGAGAGGGGAGGTGCTCACCCAGCAAGTTGGTGGCAGATAGACCGAGAGACCTTTCATTCTGAGCAAAGAAAAGCAACGAGGGTGAGCCCAGAGCGTGGGCTCCTTTCTTGGTTAGGTGGGCTTGAGGTGCCGTTTAAATGTCCTTTTCTTCTTCCCAAAGTGTGTCCCCTCTCTTAAGCACTTACTGCGCTCTTGCTAACCTTTTGCCGCCTCCGCCTCTTCAAACCCAGAGGAGGGGAGAGTTCCGGGCCAGCAGAGGGAAGTGTCTGAGAGGCCCCCTGCTAACGGGCTTAGCTCTCAGGTCCAGCCTGCACACGGCCAAGAAGCTTCTGGGGTCTCCGAGCTGCATCTGGGGGAGAAACAGCCAGAGGCTCCCGTCCTGGCGATCCCTCACCTTTCCCAGCATCATCCTGTCTGCCAGCCGCCTCTCCCACCAGGAGGCCCTCAGGAGCCCCACCAGGAGTGGGGACCAAAGCAAGGGGAGCAGGCCGAGGAGGGGCTGGCCTTTCCGAAGCCAACCTACCCTGGATGTCTCCAGACGGAGCCTGGGAGTGTCAAGGTTGTCCAGGAAAGCTTCCTCAGGGAACCAGGGCGCCGTGGAGGTGAGGCCATGGACCCCGGGACCCCAGGTCTGACCTGCCAGCACGTGTCTGACATGCCTGGGGCTCCCATCCTGCCCGAAGGCCCCAGAGAGGCCACACACCAGCATTCGGGGCCAGAACCTGAGGATGCAGACGGCAGCCGCTGCGGCTCTGAGCTGCTGGAGTGCCAGCTTCTGGGAGACCTGACCCAGGAGGGGCCGCCTCTGAAGAGGGAGCAGGGCAAAGAGAGGCTGGGGGCCGAGGAGGTGGATGAAGACCGGGACACTGACGAGTCCTCTCCCCAGGACTCCTTTCCCTCCCAGGCCTCCCCACGTCTGCAGAGCCCCACCACCCGAGGCGGGCCAACCCCCGACGCATTTTCCGGAGAAGCCCCTGGGATCCCTGGTTTCTCAGCCGTGGGTGCCACCCCCCTCCCTGTCGATTTCCTCTCTAAAGTTTCTGCAGAGACCCGGGTCTCAGAGCCCGATGGGCCCGGGGAGGGGCCCCCAGCGGAAGGGCACGACGAGCCCCCCGAGTTCACGTTCCACGTGGAAATCAAAGCCAATGTGCAGAAGGAGCAGGGACCTTCGGAGGTGGATTTGGAAGGGGCTGCAGTTCCTGGGGCCTCTGGAGCAGAGCAAGAGCCCTGGGGCCCCTCTGAGGGCAAGGACACAAAAAAGACTGCCCTTCCAGAACCATCTGAAAAGCAGCCTGCAGCTGGTCTGCCGGGGAAGCCCGTCAGCCGGGTTCCTCAACTCAAAGGTCTGTGTCTTGAGCTCCTTTGCTCCTGCCCGGCGACCTTGTGTGCCACCCAGGCTGCGGGCACTGCTACTGAGCTTCCGGCCCCTCCTTGGTTCCTGCCGCTTCCAAGGCCCCCGGGGGACAGCCACCAAACCGGCCACTGGGCCTCTGCTCACCCTCCCGCCTCCTCCTGCCCTCCAGGCTCCTCTCACGCTTGCCCGCCGTTTTGCATGTCACCATCACCCCCGCCCCATGCTTTCTGCCCCGTTCGCTTCTCTGGCCACTCGATTTATCCACAAGGTTCCATCGGCCCGCTGGAGGCTGGTGGGCCGCGCTCCACAGAGAGCATAGCAGCTCCTCCCACTTCGGAGGGCTTGTTATGTGTTTCAGATTCATTGTCTAGAACCCTCCCAAGTGGGCATAATTAGCCCCACTTTGCAGATGAGGAAACTGAGGCTCGGAGAGGTAAAGTACCTTGCTGAAGGTCACTGAGTATTAGGTGATGGAGCCAGGTTCGGAATCCAGGTAGGTCTGCTCCGAAAGGCCCTTCCTTCCCTATACACCACAGTGCCTTCCAGAAGGTTCTGAAGTATGTCCTCCTAGCCCGGAGACTCAGAGGGCACGTGCCTGTCTTCTTCGGCTCTGTCAGTGGACAACACATCACATGTAGCAGGCGACACACACGAGCATTTGGAGGTGGCCCAGAGTCCCCACCCCCACTCCACTCCACCCTGCCTCGTGGCAGGATAGACAGTGAGCAGAAACAAAAACTCCCTGTGGAAGAAAACACCTCCTCCTCCCTCAGCAGAGCCCAGGCAGTCCCTGTGCTGGGATCACAGGGGTCTCAGCCCTGGCTCAGTCTTGAGCCCTGGGAAGCGTCACTGCGGCAGCCCTTCAGGAGCTGGAGAGATGGGAGGGGAGGTTCCTAAGGGTCAGGGTCTGTGTCCTGTCAGTGAGAGGACAGTTTATACTCCAGAGGGGGCCTCATGGATGGCCACAAGTCGAGCGCATTCATATATTTAGGTCCTGTAGCATTTTAGAATTATTTGCGGGGCCCAGAAATTGAGGCTACTTAAGCTGTCAGTTGCAGACATTTGTTAAATGTAGATTACAGCCTACTCGTCGTGAAAACTTTGAAATGTTATAGATAAAGGAACCTGTATTTAAAATTTAAGTCAGAGAAAGAGTCCTACTTTAAAATATCCTAAACTCCAAAATAGTATGGGACAAAATACTGTGACTTGACAGATTACAACCGTGTTTCCTGAAGTGGCATTTTATTGAATACTGGTCCACTGGATGTTGATAGGTGTGTAAAGGGAAAAAAGATTTCCATGGTCCAATTAGTTTGGGAAAAAAAACAGGTGAAACAAAGTTAAACAGGGTTTGCTGCAGCAGGACTTGTCAGAGCCTTTAATATTCTAATGTACATTATGACCCTCTGAGAAGGACACATGGTATGCATTTCCCCAATTCGCCAGTCAGCACTGGGAAATGCTGATCTAGCAGACGCTTTTGTTGTGACATAGATGATGATGGTCACTGGGGCAAAAGGTGTGAACCAGGTCCACCTGGGGCTCTTATTAAAATGCAGATTCCCGGGCCCCACCTTAGGCTTACTGTCTCAGAGTGAGCCCGGGATTCTATATTTTAGGAATCTCTCCCAATGGGGTTCTGCTGCATAGTAAAGTTTGAAAACCTCTAGGCTAGGTCATCAGTGCTGGTCACTCTAGAAATCTGGTCTCCAGTAACCAGTGAGATGCTCCAACCAGCCCCATTGTCCCTGGAGCAGGGGATATACAATATTGAAGCCAAAGACAGAAACCTATAACTAGTCTTCAATAATGAATGCCAATAACAGGAGTGAGTTAGAGGTGACACTGGTAGACAAGTGGATTGGTTTCACCAATGGGTGTGGCTTTCCAAACACAAAAGCCGTCAATGGTTTGGTCCTAAAATCCAGAGGTTATCTATAGGATGTTTGACAGTAGCTAGATTGTTGCTAGCTTGGAGAAATGGCAACATTAGTCCTCTTAGTAGAGCCTGTAAGTGGTGAGAAGACCCTCCAGGGTTGGGTCAAGGGTGGAATGGGCTTGTCAGAGAGCCAGCTGGGGCTGGTCACCAAAGCCTCCATTAGTGAGGGGCGGGCTCTGGGAAAACAGCCTACACCCCTTGGCCCTTGAATGAGCAGAGGGTCCTGCAGGGACCGGAGCCTGGCTGAGCTGCCCCATCCGTGGCCCTGGGTTTTCCAAATGCCCCTTCTTGGAGTGGGGTTGGCCCCGGCTGTGGGAGGCTGACCCCGACAGAGACGGGGAGGGAGCCTGTGAGAGGTGGTCCTGTACTGTCTACCTTCCCTGATGGCCCCTGTGCCAACGTATGCCCGGAACAGTTTCCCCTCTGCATGTCCCTGCCCTCGGCCAGCCTGCTGCCCCCTCTTGTCAGGGTGCTCCAAGCAATGACTCCAGTGTGCTGTGTTGATACTAACAACGAGAACCTAACAGATTCGAGGGGAAAGAAAACCAGCTGGATTTCCACTGGCCCAACTGAACGAGACATGTTGTATGGATCCCGAGAAGTCAGCTCCACTCCGTCGGGCGCTTTGTGAGCTGTGCTCATGGGTGTAACGTACATTCTCATTTTATATTTCATCAGCTCGCATGGTCAGTAAAGGCAAAGATGGGGCTGGACCCGAGGACAAAAAAACCAAGGTAAGCTGACAAAACCATGAAACCTCTCTGCTGCCATCAAGTTGATCAAGAAGCCATGCTTTGTATCTGAATTAATCTTTACATATAACATGGGGAGAGCGTTTGTCCCTGAAGTACAACTGTCATTCCAAGTGCTTTGTGTTTTTATGCAAACTTTTAAAATTCTAGCATTTATCCCTGGACACTTGGGCCAGGGAAGGGCAGTCAGCAGGTTATGAATTAATTAATGCTAATTGTAGTTGCATCAGCGTAGTTTGAATTAAGACGTTCACAGTAAATGAAGGTGTGTTAGAATTTTCTGCAATGAAGTTTGAAATTTGCGCGTTTTACACTTCCCGCTTCAGGTCTAGGCTCAGCAAATATGTATCTATGTACATACACGCACACAGATGTATTTAAGATATATCTAGAAAATACCATTTCCTTAGGGGGCTGAGGGAGTACTGAGCAAGAAGGAGATCTCCAGCCTGAGGCGGAGGGTCCTGGAAAAACCCTAGAAGAGCGGACCTGGGAGGCAGGCCGAGAAGGAGACATGAAGGGGGTTGGCGACGTAGGAGTGAGAAGAGGCGTTTTAAGGAATAGGAGCAGCGCAAGCAAAGGCCCCGGGGGCATGAGGAGACTGGGGAGCTCTGAGCAGATCGGCTCGGTTGCTGCCGAGCTCGGAGTGGGGCTGACACAGGCTGGAGGAGGGAAGCCTGACACACACCCTACATACTGAGCGGACACGGCCATGATGCCGTGGACGCCGTCCTGAAATCCCGCCAGCCGGTCTTCAGAAACCCCCCGAGGACCAGAAAATGAAGCAACTTGCTCGCCACCAAAACCACACCCGGAACAGTGTGGTCCTTCTCAGGCTCCCTTTCAGCTGTAGTTTACTCTCCTCCGTGACTGTGCATCTTGGAAAAAGCTCCTGTAAATGCATGGTAGTGTTTTGCCAGGAAACCCTCACTGGGGCCCTAGATGAAGACCTGTTTTCCTTAAAGGCGTCTCAAATGTCCCATATGCATGCTGCCTGAAACGCCTGGGTCTTAATCAGTCCTGGAGGCCTGATGGAGTCCCCAGATGCAGAATGAAGCCCTAAGAGTTCGGTCACCTGTGTTGAGGGTCGCTGCCCAAAGTGCCTGCCCTAGAGGAAGTCGGCTTCGCCATCAGGACTCTGCCCATCAGTGGGGCAGCAGAGGGTCCTGCGGGAACTTGAGGGAAGGCAATAGCTGCTTGCCAATCGTGATGCCCATTCAGGGGAATCGCGTTCTCATGCCGGCATGCATTCTGTTCACTCACCCATCAGGAAGCCATCCCTGCCCTGGAGCTGCTCACAGCCTCACAGCAAGGGGTCAGATCTCTCACGATCCTTGGCCACTTGGCCAGGTAGGGAGCAGTGCCAGGGGAGGGGGACCTCGCGCAGCTGGGGAAGGAGGGGTTGCCAGTACCCAGCCTCAGCTTTTCTTGTCAGCAGCCCCAGAGCTTCAGCCCGCATCCCTCCCCTCACCCCCGTGCTCCATCCCTTTAGCTCTCGTCCTCCCCAAGGCTGGCAGCAGAAAGGGTCTCAGCCACCTTAGTGATGAACCCCAGTAACAAAGTCTCTGGTCAGGACCCTGCTCTGTAGCTCTGACATCCTCCTTGGAACACCTCTGGGCTTGGCCTCTTGGTTGTATTCCTGAAGGCATGGCCCTTCCCCCTCCCAGGCCACCCTTCCCTACCAGGGCCACACATCCCCATCCAAGGCCCCCAGAGGCCATCCAGACGAACCGCAGGTGTCGGCCACCATCCTTCACGTGCTCTCATCTCCGCGAGGCCAGCCGGCTCCCAGAGCCCCGTCCCATTGGCCGCCTGGCCCACCCAGCCTATTTCCTTAGTTGGACCGTGGCCAAGAGTAAACAGTGGCCAGATAAGATTCACCAGACAGTGTTTAGCTTTGAGACTTTATTCAGAAAGTGTGTGTGTGTGTGTGTGTGTGTGCATGTGTGTGTGTGCGTGCATGTGTGTGTGTGTGTGCGTGCACGCGCGTGATCTAAGTGGTGGCAGGCAGAATCTTCAAGACCTGGGGCAGGCACAGTTCTCTTTTTGGCAAGGACGATTCTATCGGTGCGGTGGGAGAGGGCCAGGAGTTAGGGGGCCACCATGAACTCCCCACCTGGAATTGAGCAGAACCTGGGGCACTTCTGACCCATGACACATTGAAGGTGTTTTCTTGAGAAACATCCTAAGAATCACATACTTTTGGCGACCTCCATGAACTCTTTGGGTGCGAGACACCTTTAAACCAGTGGTCTCCAAAGGGCAGCGCTGAAGTAGATCCAATGGGCTGGAGCAAGAAGTACCAGAAAGTCTATCCATTGTCCAAGGTCTGCCACATGCAAGTTTCATAACGTTCATCATATGTTAGCATCGTAGTATATGTATTAGCTGATGCGTAACTGCAAGTACATAAGATGCGTGGTCACTTTGTGTTCTTCCTGATGAGAAGGACTGATAAGGGTGCGTGATCCAGTTTGGCGATCACGGCTTTAAACCATTACCTGTCTTATTTATTTGTAGTCACTGTCTTTTTTTCAGTTTGTTCATTTCTCCCATGTGCTGACTTTTATTTTGATTTTATTCATGTTTATGTTTAAGACATCCACACCTTCCTCTGCTAAAACCCTGAGCCATAGGCCTTGCCTTAGCTCCAAACGCCCCACTCCTGGTAGCTCAGACCCTTTGATCAAACCCTCCAGCCCCGCCGTGTGCCCAGAGCCATCTTCCTCTCCTAAACACGTCTCTTCTGTCACACCCCGAACTGGCAGTTCTGGAGCAAAGGAGATGAAAGTCAAGGTAAGGAAAGCACCTTTGGAAAGAATGAGGCTGCTCTACTGTGGTTTTCAAGTGTATGCTTTTCTAGCTGCAAAGACCTTTCTCTGGATAAGCTCTTACCTAGAAGCGCCACATAGAACAGTTAAATTCTGGCTGAAACAAGGAAAAGGAGGCACCGTGCCATCCTTCTTGGCGCCCCGTCGGCCCTCGTGGCAGCGGGCCCTAAGGCACCGGAGGGGACCCCGGCTTGGAAATCGCCACTATGTTTGGGTTCCTTTGTCCATTTCTGACTTTGGTAACCGGGGGGTGCTTCCAGGTTGCCCTCATTTTGGGTCGGACAGCATCACTCTGCAGCCATGCCTGTCCCACCAGTTTACTCCTTCCTGAACCATCTCGTGGTCCTCAGTTCATGTCAGTTTCTTCTTTGAGTTTGTGTTATATGTCAAGGTCATCAGCTGGGTCCCCAGACCCAGTCACTGTCCCCAGTCAGCTGACTGTGCTTGTGCACCCGTGCTCCACCTTTGGCCAGTTTGCTAATTGATGCTGGTGTTCACCCGCCAAGGGCTCTTAGCACACCTGAGGTGGAACTGAAGCCTGAGGCTTGTTTGGGAGAGAACAGGAGGATAGGGCCGAGCTCTGTTAACACTCTCGGTCAGTTTCAACAAACTGTCTCCTTGTCCCTCTGAAACTAACCACCACCAGTCAGATAAATCCCTAAGGGAGTCAGAGAATGGTGTCCACGTAGGAAGAGTCTACAGATGTCCTGCCTGCCGACACTGGTTGGATGATGAACTCGATCATTGCTGTAAGCTCTGTTGACTTTTTATTAAATACGTTAGCTCAGCTCTTGCAGATAACTCATGTAAAATGTCCCTCCAGGAGGAAAAGGTAGGCGTTTGGGAGGGGCTGTGGATTTGTGTGCCCAGCAAACCCTCGTCATTGTAGAGGACGTTTGTTGTATCTGGCTGGCAAAGTGTCACCCCAACCTTAGCCTCATTTGGAGTCACGGTGGTTGAATGGGGCTGGCATTGACACGGGGTGGCAGGAACCTTTCCCAGTCGTAAAAACCACTCTACCATGCTTCGTTTACAGGGGGCAGATGGTAAACCTGGAACGAAGATCGCCACACCCCGGGGAGCGGCCCCTCCAGGCCAGAAGGGCCCGGCCAACGCCACCCGGATTCCAGCAAAAACCACGCCCACCCAGAAGACCACGCCCTCCCCGAAGACCCCACCGGGCACGGGTAAGGGGGCTGTTCTCTGGAATCCGAGTCGGGGGAGAGCTCGCTGTGGAAGCCCTGACAGTTAAGCTCTGGTAGCTGATCGACGCCTGCAGTTTACTAAGCACCGAATGTTCGTTTTCTAATTCTTTTAATTTTCTGAGCTAGATATTGAATCCCCACTTTTTACCATGAAGAAATCGAGGCTCGACTAAGTCTAACCAGACTTTTAAGCACGAGGAAAATGCAGCCGTAAGACTAGTAACTGACGGAAAAGGGGCTTCTCTGAGATCCTTGGACCCCACGTCCAGGGCCCCTGGGAGGTGTTTTTCAGTCCCCAAATGAGGGTTAGGTGACTATAGGTGACCTCACACAGGGCACGGCCCCTGCTAACTTGCTGGGATGTTAGGGACCCTCGGACAGAACCTAAGAATCTTAGCTAAGCAGTCACACCCTGGGCCCGTTCCCCCGGGCTCCTGTGAGTAAAACCCACTCGGTTTTGAGTACCAGGCAAGGCTTCACTTGAGCCATCTTGCTTCCACTGGGGACAGCCAAGCTGAGTGCCCCTGTCTCACTGCCCTGGGGACTGTCCCAGGAAACTGGGTTTAGATTGTGCATGACTCGGGGGGCGTCTGGCCTGCGCTGGCTCAGGGGCCCCGTGGATCTTATATGGGCTGCGCACGAGGCCTGGGCGGGTGCCACGGGGCCTCTGCTGCCCCTTGGCCCCGGGGTGGCCGCTCAGAGCCCTTGTCTGCTGCATGTCTTGGCTGTGATGTTTCTCGAGGTTGCCGTAGAGTGGGGCCTGCACGGACGCCCGCTCGCTGAGGCCCGTACGTTGGTTTTCTCCCGCAGGGTTTTTCCGCACGTATACGATACGTATGGTACGGGGTAACTTCCAGACTTGTGACTGGGATTTTCACATGATTTTGACGCTGCTTTTTTTCACTGGTCATCGTGCCAGTTGATTCACGCAACTGGATCATAACTGGAAACAAGAACGTGTGCTTCTCTTTGGATCTTACCTGCTCTTGGGTGGACAGATCTCCCCCAAGTTGGCCTTGTTTCCTGCCCGATGGAGCCCCTGACCCCGTTCCCCGCCTTGCTCGCCTCTGTGGATGGCCTGGCTGGGCATGACTGGGCGCCCATAAAAAAACACTCATTAAGGCCTCTTTAAGCTCGATGATAACGAGGCTTTCTGTGGATTTTTCTTTTTAAGCTACGAAGCAAGTGCAGAAAAAACCACCCCACGGAGGGGCAAAATCTGAGAGAGGTAATTCTGAGCCTGCTTCGCCCGCAGGGTCATGCCTTTGCGCACGTGCCTCTTGGGTGGCTTAGGTGTTTAGAGCCGGGAGGACGTGCTTCTGAAACGCAGGTTTCCCACGTGGAGCCTGACGTCGGCACAGTCAGAATTCCTGCTCCTCTCTTCGTGTGGTTTGTGCGGATGTGTCTGTCCCACGGGCCGTTCTGATCCTGCGTGCTCTCGCTGCAGCCAAGGGCTGTGGTGGGCCCAGGGGAGGATGTGCCTCTAGCCGATACGGGGGCTGGAGGTCTGCACTGGCCCCAACCAGGTTACACGTGAGATCGCGCCGGCATCCTGTGGGTGACGGTCCCTGTGCTGGACCCGGGGAGGTCAAGTAACTTGCCTAAGGTCGCTCTGCAATTCAGTGGCGCAGAAAGAATCTGAAGCCACCACCAGGTCCACCAGCCAGCCTGTGTGCCTGGGGGCAGAGGGTGGGGGGCACCGAGCCCTGGCTGCAGAGCTTGGCACCGTGAGGGAGTTCCAGCAGACACGGAGACTCCGCTAAAAGCCACACGCTCCTTCTCCCCTCGGCAAGAGAAGTTGTCGCTTCCAGCAAAGAGCTGCCCTTCTCCAGCCTGGGGCCTGGCAGGTCCCTGTTTGGTACAAATGGTTCCTGGGACGGGGGCATCAGCCACCCTCAGAGCTGGAGCCCAGCGTCCGGCCCAGTGGCTCTCAGACTCAAGTCTGCTCAAGAATCCCTGGGAGCGTGGGAAGCACCAATTTTGCAGGCCCCAGCCCTAGAGATTCTGTCCTATCAGGTCTAGATGGGGCCTGGAGATCTGCATCTTACAGGTCCCACTCCTCCGTGGTGGCTCCGGAGATTCTGATGCAGGGGTGCCTGGGGCCACACTTGGTGAAACATGAATCCAAGAGGCAGACGGAATAGCCAACTATTAAAGTGTGATGGGGGATGAGAAGTGCAGGAAGAGACGCATGTTAGGGAACCCAGGGCTGTTCCGCTGGGAGAGGGGTGGGCCCAGCGGCCTTCCTGGAGGGCTTGGCGCCCGCATTGCACCTGGAAACGTGCACTGCTATTTGCTGCGCATTGCTTTGGTGGGGAGAGGGTTCTCGGGAGGGCAGGGCAGCAGGAAGCGGCATGGCTTGTTTGGAGAGCCAGGGACAGATGGACACGAAGCAGGTATACCATTGTGGAGCCCAGGTACCACAGAGGAGCTGGGAGTTTGGATGGGGTCTGAGGGAAAAGGGGCCTTGAACTTGGAGAACAACTTAAAATTCACCCTGTGGTTAAAGAGTCCAGTGGATCCAGATGGGCCCCTGGCCCACCATTGCGTTGCCCTTATTCGGGGCACAGGCCATGTAGCCCTGCCCGGCCTCACTCACTGCAGGCATTACAATTTTTTCCTCTGAGCTCAGAGTGGGTAAGTGACTTGTCTGAGAGCACACAGCTCGCTGGAGCCTCTCCTGGCCCCAGGGCCACAGGGCAGAGTCGGTCCCCCTCTAGGGGGTACTGGGTGGTCCTTGGCGACCACTCTTTTGCTTCTCTGGGAAGCAGCATATCTCTGTCGCAAAGCAGCACGGCTGGGAAGTGGAGACATTTCTCTAGAAATGGGACCAAGGGCAGCCTCCTGCTGGTGTGACTGAGCTTCTGACCTTGTTTCCACGTGCCTGATCCAGCCCTGAGTCTGGGAACGGACCCCAGGACAGATAGCCCTTTGCTAACTGGCCTCATGCCCTCCTTCCTTTCCAGGTGAATCTGGGAAATCCGGGGACCGCAGTGGCTACAGCAGCCCCGGCTCCCCAGGCACTCCGGGCAGCCGGTCCCGCACCCCTTCCCTGCCGACCCCGCCCACCCGGGAGCCCAAGAAGGTGGCAGTGGTCCGCACTCCACCCAAGTCGCCGTCTGCAGCTAAGAGCCGCCTGCAGACCGCCCCCGGGCCCATGCCAGACCTGAAGAACGTCAAGTCCAAGATCGGCTCCACGGAAAACCTGAAGCACCAGCCGGGAGGCGGGAAGGTAAGGGCGTGCAGAGGCTGGCTGTGCAAGAGGAGGCGGGTGGGTCCCCCGCAGCTGGGCTGGAGGCGGGCGAGCGGCTCTCCTCCCACCACCAGCCTGGGTCCCCCCGCCCACCCCCCATAGCACAAGCACCTCCCCGGCCTCTTCAAGGAAAGACAGTAGGTTACTGTTCGGTTCTTTACTGGGGTCACCACCAGGCCGTGAGTGCCCTGCTCAGGGGAGAGAAAGTACCGGTTCTTCCCTTCCTCACTTCAGCCCTTGCTGATTGGACGGATCTGAGGTGACAGGCTTGTAGCTCCGTGACCTGGCGGTTCTCAAAGTGGGTGCCACAGGGGTTCCCTGGCTGCCTTGTGTTTCGAAAATGAGACAACCGGTCCATAGGTGGGTGTGTCTCTGGTGCTGGTTGGACGTTTGTTTAGGTCCCAATTCTGGGGAAATCCGTGATTCTGTTTTGAACACCTGATTCTTCCAGGGACGAATAGGTGCTCATGACATTTCTGGGTCTCCCAAAGTTGGAGAAAATGAGCTTCCAAGGGCCAGAGGTGGAGAGAAATGGGGACGGCCTGGGCCGTCTTCCTCCTCTTCTTGACCCCATCCCCCGTTGTATGAGTTTCCTAGGGTTGACATACGAAATACCATGGCCTGGGCGGCTTATACAACAGAAATGTAACGCCTCATAACTCCGGAGGCTGCAAGTCCAAGATCAAGGTGTCGGCGGGGTCGTGTCTTCGGGGGCCTCTCTCCTTGGCTTGTGGGTGCCGCCTTCTCCCCATGGCCTCACATGGTCCACCGCTGGGTGTCGCTGTGTCCCAGTCCCCCTCCCATGAGGACACCAGTCATATTGGATTAGGGCGTACCCTAATGAGCTCATTTTAACTTAATGAGCTCTTTAGAGACCCTGTTCCACATACAGTCCCATTCGGAGGTGCTGGGAGTTGGGACTTCAGCGTGTGGATTTTGGGGGACACGATTCAGACAATAGCAGTCCTCCCCCACCAGCACAGGGTGGGGAACAGAGAAGGAAGAAGGGAGGCGGGAAAGGGATTGGAGGACCAAGACCCAGCTCTTGTGTTGGGCCTTCCAGGCTGGGCCGTTTTGGGGGCAGCGAGCCTCCTGGTGGGCAGGGGCCAATGTTTCCCTTTCAGTCGGGACCCCCAGCTGGGGCCTCCGCACTCTTGATTTTATTAATCACTCTTGTCTGGGGCCTGGGTCACCGTGGAGGGAGGGTGTCTCAGAGCACCTTTGGTCCATGTTGGTGCCATTGCCTGAAACCGTGCACTCTGCTTCCCGTGGAGCCTCAGGGACCCCTGCTGGCCTTTCCCATCCTTGGGACCTGAACGGTCCTGCCCAGTGGGGAGGTCTGGGTGCCTCTCGGGGTCTCATCGCACTGGTCTTTGGGCCACAGTGCTGGGCCTGAGCCGTGTTTACCTTCCTGAAGTGTTTGCTGTGCTTCGTAAAGATGCCTGTCTCCTTCCAGAAGGGGCTCTGGCGCAGCTGGCTGGGGCGCTGGCTTGAAGTTGACCCCTCTGTGAGGCTCTGGGGGCAGAGGGACCCCCAGGGAGAGGGTTTCCAAGGTGATGGGATGTTTCCCACTGGCGTTCGCACCCCTCCCTCAACGCTGTGGGTGTCCTGTGTGTGCCCTGTTTTCATAGCACAGAGCATTTGCCTGTTTTGAAAAATGAAAACCAAAGCCCCACACGGCCAATTCTGCACCACTGAGAAGATTGTGGGGCTGTGACCAGCGTGCTCATCATGGCGAGAGGGAAACCATGACCATCAGTGCCTCCCAGCCTGCGGGGCCCTGTCACACGCCTGCAAACACCTGCCGGCTGCCCCAGCCCATTTGGCCCCGTTCTGGTAACTCCGCTGAGAACAGCAGTGACAGGGCTGACAGGGAGGAACCCACGCCTCGCATCTGAGCCGCCGGCCCCGAGGGCCAGCGGCTTGACGCTCAGGGCGGAAATGGGGAGGGTGCCCCCAGGTTATGGCCGCACCGCGCTGGGGCGCAGACGTGTGTCCATGGCAACTGAAGGTTAAAGAAGAAAAGTGACTTTTCTTGGGGCTTTTTGGGGAGGAGATGTGAGAAAGTGGCAGAAGGGGAGGTAACAGCTTCCCCTTAAATTCCATGGAAAACCTAGAAAATTGTGTGAAACAAAGAAAACCTGACCCATAACAAAGTTCAACACATTAATCTCCAGGAAAAACGACAAGAAAAGGGAAAAAGGCACCTGGGATCCACACAGAAGGCCTTTTAAAATGACTAGACTGGGACTTCCCTGGTGGCACAGTGGATAAGACTCCGCGCTCCCAATGCAGGGGGCCGGGATTCGATCCCTGGTCGGGGAACTAGATCTCGCATGCCGCAACTGAGTTCGCGTGCCACAACTAAGGAGCCCACGTGCTGCAACTAAGGAGCCTGTGAGCCGCAACTAAGGAGCTGGCAAGCCACAACTAAAGAGCCCACAAGCTGCAACTAAGGAGCCTGCCTGCTGCAACTAAGACCCAGTGCAACCAAATAAATAAATAAATAATAAAATAAAATGACTAGACTGAAGGTCCCTCAAGGTCCCGTGAGATCTTTGGGTCCCTGTGTCCTCTCATTCAGCCCAACATACAATACAGTAAGTGCTCAATCACTGTTTATTCGGCTACAAAAGGGGCAACGCATGCTCCAAGAGTCTGAAGGATAACTCAACTCCCAGAACAGATGACACGTTGAAGAAGGAGAAGCAGGAGATGGTCATGTTTGTAAACCTGCAGAGACTGAAAACCGCAACAGATCACTGGTTGGAAAAAAATGTAAAACATCTGTTTTCTGCTTCGTACATTTCTGTGTTTTCATGATTTGCTACAGTGAACATATATTGCTTGAAGAGTCCAAAACGAAATTACTTTTAAAGGAAAATGCAGATGATCACTTGGCCACTTTAACAGAACCAGCTGGACCCACCAAAGGTGGGGAGGGAAGGAAGGAGTAGCAGTTCTCTTGTGACTGCAAAGGAGAATCACCTGGGGCAGGGAAGGGGGAGGATTCTTTTAAAAATCCTAGTGCCAGGGCTTCCCTGGTGGCGCAGTGGTTGAGCGTCTGCCTGCCGATGCAGGGGACGCGGGTTCGTGCCCCGGTCCGGGAGGATCCCACATGCCGCGGAGCGGCTAGGCCCGTGAGCCATGGCCGCTGAGCCTGCGCGTCGGGAGCCTGTGCTCTGCAACGGGAGAGGCCACAACAGTGAGAGGCCCACGTACCGCAAAAAAAAAAAAAAAAAAAAAGATCCTAGTGCCAGAGCCTCTCCCTGGCCCATGAGAATCTTGAGAGGGCCTCCCTAGGGGTTCCCAGTGTGCAGTCCAGGCTGAGACCCCATGGGGAGCTAAGATCCCACATGCCTCACAGCCAAAGCATAAAACAGAAGCAATATTGTAACAAATTCAGTAAAGATTTTAAAAATGGTCCACATCAATCAATATTTTAAAAAAGAAAAAAATGGATAGAAATACAGTTGTGACTGGAGGTGTCACAGTAGATATTAGTAAAGTAAAAAGATAAAAGGACAAAGAAAGTCCATGTAATTGAAAGGGGAAAATGAACAAATGTCAGGAATTAAACTGTAGGGCCAAGGGTTTATCTGTTAAGAGTCCAGATATTATGTCAATAATCTATTTAGTCCATAAAGAAAAATACCTATAAATATAGAGAAGCAGAAATTGCTTCTAATCTCTAACCTCATTGTGATACGCCAGAACTTCACTGTGTGCATATCACCAATATGACCACAAATGCCTGGGAATTAAAAACCTTTCCTTTGTCACTGCTCATTCAGTTTGGAAATGAAAATGCCTTTTCCAAGTGCCTTGATAACAAATGCCATAAATTATGTGGTGATGCCCCCAAATTGTACTTAGAAGGAATTCATAATTTTAAATGCTTTTATTATTTTAAAAACTTAATGATTGCAGCATATATGTTCTTATTGGAGGGAAAAAAGAATACAAGAATAGAATAAGAATACAGAAACAAAGATAAGAGCAGAAATAAATTAGAAAACAGAACATACAATAGCACCAAAAACTGGTTCCTTCTCTCTTTCCTTTATTCATTGATCCAACATTCCTGCGGCACCTCTGAGCACCAGGCCCTGTGCTGTGAGAGTTTCTGCCCCCAGGCCCAGGCAGGAGAGAGAGACACATGAGCATATAAAAAAGGGCAAGAGGAGAGGTTGGCCAGGGAAGCATATGCAGGAGGGGGCAGCCTGCAACCATCGAGGGCCCCCCATACTGAGGGTCGCCTGTACTGCTGTCACCCACACTGAGGGGGTTACCTGCACCCTCAAGGGTCACCATACTGAGAGTCACCTGTGTTGTGGAGTGTCACCCACAATATCAGTTGTTACCAAGTCAGAGAAGATAGGACAGACCCTTGTTTGGGACCGTCATTGGGTCTTTGAAAGGAAAGTCCCCCACGTAGAGTGCTGGAGACACAGAAGAGAGAATAGTGGGAAACTGCACCTGGAGATACTCAGAGCAAAAGCAAAGTAAAGCTAAAACTGGTACCAGCTGGGGTAGCAGAAGGGCGTGGGTTAGGGTGGAGCTTTGTTCGTTCACGCGAGAGCTTTGGAGAGTTAACAGCTGATAGAGGGAGGTCCCTGCTGGGTCTGCTGTGAACCAGCTCTGTGTTTGCCCCGACAGGACAGGATAGGATGGAGAAGAAAGAGAGTAGTGGAGAGCACCCGCCGCAGAGCCTTTGGCCTGACTGTCAGTGAGTCACGGAGGGGGAGGTGAATAAGAGGGCAGGTCTGGGCCCAGCCCAGGTGATGGCAACACCAACCTCAGCAGCGTCTCTGTGTGGTCAGCGGAGAGCACAGAGGTCCCAGGTACCTTCCATTGGGAGAGAGAAGGAGCTCATACGGGGCTGAGGCTGCCAGGTAAGGAGAACTGGGGGTATCCTTGTGGCTGCCGAGGTGAGAAGGGACATGCAGAGTCATGACCAGAGCATGGGGGGTGGTCTGGTTGGCTTTGAGCAGATGGAGCTAAAGTCACTTCCTCCGAGGATGTCCAAGGCAGTAGCTGGGATGCGAAGGCCCCGGGCAGGACAGAAACCTACCATAGCTGCCAGGCTTGGAAAGCCTTGGGCTGCAATATTCCATGTGGCCACGAGATGGCGATGGCACGCTGCGTCTGTCTCCATTCTGGAGAACTGTTTCAAAAATTGGTTGCATCTGTTGAAACTTTGTCTCATTTTTAAAAGTACACATGTAGAACATTTATGTGGAGTAAATAAAGTGAGTCTGTACGTAGGATAGTTTGCTTGTCCTGGGTCAGGGCCAGGCACTCAGCTGCACTTGAGCTAAAGTATCAGGCTGTGCAGAGCCAGGCTGAGAGCCTCCTCTGGGATAGCCGTGTAACTCTGAGACCCTCTGGGCATCTCTCCCTATACGCAACATCTGTGTTTCTGGAAAAAAATCTTGTGTAAATCCCATCATTATAAAGAATCTTGGGGCAGTCACTGTTTAAAGGAACAGTATAAATAGTTCTAAAGGTGACTCCCCGATTACTTGATCTCCTGTGTCAGTTCTCAGGCTGACCACCTTGGACTTGAAGAGGAGGCTTGCTGTGGGCGTCCAGTGCCCACCCCAGGTTACATTCCCACCAGAGCATCCCAGCCCCCAATCCTCAGCACTGGGCCTGTTGACCCTAGCGAGGCCAAGCCAGGCCCAGCGCCAGGCAGTGCTCGAGACAGGCCTCACCAGGGGTGACCCAAGGACACTGGGCCAGCCTGGAAGCTGCTGGGGTGGGAGTGGTGAGGGCTGGGCGATCTGGAGCACATCAAGAAAGCTGAGCCCAAAAAGAACCAGAACAAGGTCTCATGAGGGTTTGGAACCATCTGGGGTTCTCTAGGAAATGGATTAAACCAAAGTGGACCCGCTCCCAGGCTCACACCACCCCAGCCTCTCCTCCAGGGTCGAACCCTGACCACAGGAATTTACCCCTTGACTAGGAGTCCCCGGGATCAAAAGTTGGAGCTTCCAAAACATTGTTGTTTTCCTTTGGCTCTTTTCAGTGTCTGCCCAGAGCTGAGGCTCAGGATCATACATTTACTCTAGTTGAGAAATTAAGTTTCAGGATTCCAATTTCATAATACAAACCATTGCCCGTTTTTCTCCTTTCTGTAAATCTACCATTCTGAAAAGGGTTGTTGACTTAATTTGACAACTAACAGTAATTCAGGTCTGCTTTGTAAATATCCTTATGTCTCCTGACAAATCCCACAAAAGCTCGTTGCCTTTTTTGTGGGGTTGGAACAAGAAAAAGCTGCACAGAGAAAACATTTCTGTGTATGTTGCACATCTTGTTATTGCTTAATGGCTCTTGAGTTTTTTTGATGTCCTTGTAAGGATTAATACAGAAAATAAGGCAATCCTCCTTGAAAAACGGGTAAGTTTTCTTTGTCAGATAAGAGAGTTATGTAACCCAACATGTTTTTGCTTTTTGCCTTGGCTTCCAGGAAGCTCAGAGTTAAATGTAATGATCAGTCCTATCATTGTCAGTCCTGATGACCTCCCGTTCTTTTACCATTGTCTTTTCAATCTTCTTGTTTTATTATTTTGTGTGTTGGTGTGTGTTTTCTAATTCTAAACTCCAGTTCTCTTATGAAAGCTGGAAAGTCTGCTTCTGGGACTTATCCAATGGAAAGTTATCAATAAAAAATGATCCCCAAAGCAGGAGTTCATGTGGGACTCCTTAAAATTTGAGGGTGGGATGAAATGATTCAAGGACATTGTGCAGAGGTTGACAGCAACTGCCTACAAAGCAGGGTGAGAAAACCTGTTCTACCTCTTCGTCCCAGCTCAAGCCTGGGCTGAGGCGTTGCCACGCTGTCTCCTATATGGCAGGAGAGACGTCACCGTTCACCTTGAGAGAGTGTTGTTTTTATTTGGTTTATGAGACAACAGGCTTGAGAACAGCTCCGGCAAAATATTGTTGTTATGTAGGTAGCCGTGGCCGCAGAACACCCAGATCTAGATTCCTGTGTGGATTCTGCCGCTGACTTGAGAAAGTCACTGAACTTCTCTGGGCTTTAAATGGCCTCTTCATCAGGAAGGTTGGGGGCGGGGCCGGGGGGATGGCAGGTGAGAAGGGTGACGTGGAATTAGGTATTTATCCAGCCTCTAAATGAGGGATGGTTTTTACATTTAAAAACCAGGGATGTTACAAAGGAAGTATATAAAAATGTCAACGTTTGTACGTTAGAAAAAAAAAAATACAACTACTAGCAGAAAAAAAGGACAAAGGAACAATTTTAATCATAATCAAAGAAATGCATAATAAGCCAATAACACAGATCCACTTATCTTAATCAAAGAAATAAGAAAAACAATTTCTTTTAATGCACAATGCTGGCAGCAACATGGTGAAACTGACTTTCTCAACAGTGCTCACAGGAGAAATTAATCTGACCCTTTTAGAAAGCCATTTGGAGAGCTGTGTGGAGAGTTTTTAGAGTGTTTGTAACTTTGGCCCAGAAATTGTACTTCTGGCGCTCTGTGCTATGAAAATAACCCACAGAATGGGAGAAACTCCTTGCAGAGCGATGTTCATGATGAGACTGTATTCTTTAAAATGGAATCCATATAAATATCTGATAGCACAGGTGACAGGAAATGGAATCTGACATCTTTTTTAAATTAATGCTTCTGATGACTGTAGAACGTGGCAAATACTTGGTAAAGGAAGATAGAAAATAGTATGTACACAATAATTACTGCCATTTCTATGTCTGAGATGGTAGTTTTATTTTTATATATGAGAATTGAAGAGAATTCAAGAAAGTGCAACAGTGGCTGTGCTAGCAAGAAAACGTTTTCTCCTCTTTCTGGAACCTCTGTTTCTCAAAATCGTAATGTCCTGTTACTTTTTTATGATGAAAAAAGGCATAGCTTTCTTTTTGTTTTTTGCGGTACACGGGCCTCTCACTGTTGTGGCCTCTCCCGTTGCGGAGCACAGGCTCCGGACGCGCAGGCTCAGTGGCCATGGCTCACGGGCCCAGCCGCTCCGCGGCATGTGGGATCTTCCTGGACCGGGGCACGAACCCATGTTCCCTGCATCGGCAGGCGGACGGACTCTCAACCACTGCGCCACCAGGGAGGCCCAAGGCATAGCTTTTTACTTTAAAGGAACATAAAAGAAAACAAAGTGATGGGTTAGATGTGTGCTTCCCAGGTTTTTTCAATTCAGAGCAGTGAAATTAAGGAAAAAAACAGGGATGGGGTCCAAGAGAAGATGACTATATTTTAAATTTTGCCAGGTTAAGGACATCTAAGAATAATATCTCCTATCGATGTAATTTAATAATTAATAATGTAATAAAGGAAAGGCCATTTTATTTTCATTTTTATTTTTTTAAATTTTATTGGAGGAAAGGCCATTTTTAAAACCAAAAAGTAGGATGGACAAATTTTGCTGTCACGTCCTTATTTCCTCCTTTGGCTGAGGACCTGTGGACCCCTTGATGGCCGGCTCTGGCTCTTGGGTCAGATTTGGGGCCCTTCACCCTAGATGAACCAGGCCCCAGCTCTGACCCCCCAGCTACAGCTGCCCTAAAGGCTGCCCCCGGGGCTCAGGGGCAGTGGCCCCCACCTGGCAGCAGCTGAGGTCTAGGTGCCATTTCCGGAATTTCAGAGGGCAGTGCTGGTTCTTCATTGGAAACTTCAGTTGCCAGTTATCTATACCTGTGATTAATAGAAACTAAGGCCCACCGGTTCCAAATACAGCACTCCTGATGGAGGACACCCGGCGAGGATGTGATCCCTGCTCTGGCAGACAAAACGCAGAGTTTCTCAGCTCCCCTTCTCTGCACCATGGTTGTCTGTCTATGAAATGCACAGACAAATTGGGTAAAAAATCATTCCCCCCTGGAATGTGGATAGCCCCACACCCTTTCCCTGGTGCCTGGAGAAGGAGAAGCCTCGCAGAGATACAGTGGGATCTCTACCATCTGGACAACACCTGCCCAGGAAAAGTTAGGGAAGGTCACCTGGGAACATTGCCCTGTTCCCTGAGCGCCTGGTGGTTTGTGGATGAAGGGGAGCCGATGGTGCAGGGCAGGCACTTACCCTGCCTTCCAGGAGGCCAAGGCCTCCCATGGAAGGGGGTCCAGATTTATCTTCTCCATAAAACCACCTGTGTCCTCCCCATGAAGTCTGTGATTCTCGAACCTAGCCATGCATCTGAACCAGGCACCAGGGGTGCTTTTCATAAGCACAAAGACTGAGATTCTAAGGTCAGGAGTGAGGTCTGGCATTTTAAAAATATGTCTGCGGGCGATTCCAGTACCTAACAGACTTGAGGACAGCCACCTAAAGGTCTCGGTGAATGTTCACAGGGGTTTGGTAGGTGTATGAATGAGGCCACAGTTGGGACTTTTATTTGTTCATTTAATAATGTAACTGAGTACATTCTGCTCCATCCCAACCTGGTGGACACTCCGAGTTTTAGGCCTCCAAGGTGCTCTCTGGGGGGGCCTCCCTAACGCAAGCCTCATGTAAAGGGAAGAGCTGCCTCCTGGTGGATCCGTTTTGTAAACCCAGTGCTGTAAGGTGGGGTCCACCTCCAGCCACTCACAGCTCTGGAATGCTTCCCGGGAGGTGTGAGTGAGCCCTGTCCTCCTCTCCCTGGCCTGCAGCCAGACGTGTTTGTGCGGGGCAGGTGCATCTGAGTGTGGTGTGTCACTCATCCTTTTTTCTGGCTGTCAAAGGTGCAGATAATTAATAAGAAGCTGGATCTTAGCAACGTCCAGTCCAAGTGTGGCTCAAAGGATAATATCAAACACGTGCCAGGAGGCGGCAGTGTGAGTACTGTCACGCTATCCCTGCGCCGCGCTGCGGTTCCGGGTTTGAGAAGTGGCATGAGTTTGTACTTGCACATTGCATAGAATAAACCGTTCTCAGGCTCGGAGTCTGTCCGGGTCCCCAGGTAAATGTAGCTCAGGCTCCCCACACCCGTGCCCACCGTTCCGGGAGGGGCGCCCCAGCGCTGCATGGGTGGAACGGGGAAGGTGACTGGTCCTCTCTCCGACCTGTTCCTGGTGGCCGGGTCCTCACAGCATAAGCCCCGTCTTCGCCCCCGCTCACTGGGAGCCCCACAGCTCGTTTGAGTTTGGGCTGAAGGTGGCAGCACCTGACTGCTCCGTCACCTGGTCAGGTTCACTTTAAGGGGCTCCACTGGGGACAGCTGGCCCGCTTGTTCTGACGAGCCGACGCAAAGGTCTTTACCATCCTACGTCAGAGCAAGCAGAGGCCAGGCTCTGCGCGCCTTTGACTTCTGCATTTGCGAGGGATGAGCTGATGCTTAAGCCTCTCGGCTCATGTTTGAAAACAGCTTCACCCCCGGCAGAAGCTCCAGATGCGAAAGAGCCCCACAGAAGTGCACCAGGGACCTGCCCGCGGCCGAGGGCGGACAGAAACGCCGCTTGGAGCCCTTTTAGACTTGGTCTCCTCCAGGCGTCCCTGCGGACTCCCTGCATCCCCAGCATCCGCGGATGTGTCCCTGAGATTTGGGCCTGGCATCCTCATTCTCGCCTGCCCACTTGGCCGGCTCTGCTGTTATCCTCCAAGTTCACAGACAAATGGGTGCAAACGCGGCATCCTGAGGCTCGGCCCCCCTTCTCCGCAGCCTCCCTCGCTCCCCCAGCCTTCTTGGTCAGCTGGAGGCAAATGTTTATGAACACGTCGGGGAACGGGATGTTCGAGACCCTTTGAGGTCCACCCGTGGGGAGGAGGATGGTTTCTGAGAGCAGGCATCTGGCCTCTGGCTGGCAGTGCCGGGGTGACAGTGGGAGAGACCTCCCTGTCTCTCCAGAAAGTGCCCAGCCTGGGCCCGCATATCTGCGTCCGGACCTGGGGGTTTATTCTTGCAATGCGCTGCTGCCTCCTGCCCTGCGCGCCGGGTCCTGGCTCTGCCACTGACGAGGCTGCTGCATGGCGCTCCACTCACGCTTCCTCACCAGTGTCTGCTCAGTATCTCCCCTGCTCTCCCGTCCCACTGCCACCTCGTCTTCCGCCAAGAGAAGGGCTGGGGACCACCCCAGGCTGTGATCCTGGGCTCCCAGGGACGTTGCTGTTTTAGCTTTGACTCGGGCTCTCGCTTCCCTGCAGATGGCAGGCTCTGGCCAGAGAAGGAAAGACATGTGCTTTCCGGTTTAACTCGCGTCTGGTGTGTCTGGTCAGCTGGTGGGAGCTTGTGCTGCTAGGGCCGAGGGGTGGGGTCCAGTGGCTGCAGTCAGCGCCCCGCTCCTTCAGGCGGAAGGTGGGGGCAGGGGGTACATTCCCTCTGCGGCTGGCGGTGCCCAGGACATCAAGGGACTTCCTCAGGGGCACCTCCCCTCCCCCCTGCACTCTGCCAGCTGGTGGCCTAGTCTGTGACCACGGCAGAGTGCCACAGGATGTCCCGGGCTGGCCCCCGAGCGCTGTCCGTGGCCTGTGGCCCCGGCAGTAGGAGCCGCCACAGAGAGCTCTTCTCCTGGTGAAAGGTTGGGGGGTGACAAGCCCCAGCACAATGTCAGCCTCAGGCGTTTTGGGGACAGTGGACCCTTGGCCTGGGCTCTGCCTCTGTTTGCTCCCTGCCCCTCTTCTCCTCAGCTGGGAGGTGACTCCCCAGCAGGCAGGCTCTGTTCCTTCTCCTAGGGATTCTCCCTGCCTCCTGGCCGGCTCCGGGATGCACTCCAGAGCCTGGCCTCCTCCCTCCCCCTCCCTGGCCTCCAGTCTGCCTGACCCCCTCTCCCTCCCCTCCCCGTTTCCTTTCCCCTCCTCTCCCTTCCCTCCATTCCTTTACCCTCCCCTCCCTTCTCCCTCCCCATTCCTTTCCCTTCCCCCATTCCTTTCCCCTCCCCTCCCTTCCCCCATTCCTTCCCCCTCCTCATTCCTTCCCCCCATTCCTTTCCCCTCTCTTCTCCTCCCCATTCCTTCCCCCTCCCCATTCCTTCCCCCTCCCCCTTTCCTTTCCCCTCCTCTCCCTTCCCCCAATTCCTTTACCCTCCCCTCCCTTCTCCCTCCCCATTCCTTCCCCCTCCCCCATTCCTTTCCCCTCCCTTCTCCCTCCCCATTCCTTTCCCCTCCCTTTTCCCTCCCCATTCCTTTCCCCTCCCCTCCCTTCTCCCATTCCTTCCCTTCCCCATTCCTTCCCCCCTTCTCCCTCCCCCATTCCTTCCTCCTCCCTTCCCCCTCCCCCATTCCTTTCCCCTCCCTTTTCCCTCCCCATTCCTTTCCCCTCCCCTCCCTTCCCCATCCCCATTCCTTTCCCCTCCCTGCCAATCCAGGCTCTCCCTTCTTCACAGCTCCACCCTCCCTTCTCCCCCACTGGTTACTGCATCCAGGCTGAAGGGAAGAGAAGGAAGCCTGTACACACCAGCCTCACTTTCATCTCCCTCCTAAAGGGAAGGAGGGGGGAGTTCCCATAGCCCTGCCCCGCCCCACCCCCGAGGGCCCATCGTGCTCAGAATCCACGTTAACTCACCAGCGCCCACAGGTGCGGGCTCTCCACACCTCCCTCCATGCACCCACGCACACAGGCCTCGTCCACCTGTCAGCCTGAATCAACTCCATCAGTAATCGGCAGACGCCAGTATGATTTTGATTAACTAGTGTAATTTGGGATTGTCCCAGATGATTTAGACCTAAGTAAAAACTCCTTTTTTTCTGATGTCCTTGTTAACCCCGTTCTCAGGCACGAGGCCGTCTCTCTCCTGGGTGACTCCAGGGCAGGGCGCAGGGGCCGACTGGCTCCACGGCAATGGGCCTCCTGTACCCTCAGGTGACCTCACATGAGGGAAGTGTCACCCAGGGACCATCAGGGACCCCTCACAGCCATGGCTTTGTAGAGACTTCCTCTAGGAGACCCCTCTGCTAATGCTGGGTCCCCGTGGGTTTCTCCTCCGGGGCGCTGAGATCAGCAGGCGGTTGGGGGGGGGGTGGCTGTGTGGCCTGGCCACGTGCTGGACCCTCAGGCTGGCTCTGAGCCCTGAGGCCCTTAGGCCTCCCCTACGTGTGTCTGCTGAACCTGCCTGAGACACTAAACCTGTGATTTCTGCTGTGCCGCCTGCCCATCCTGCTGGTGTTGCTTTGCTCCTTTCTGTAAAGAACCAAAATGTCCAGGACACTGTGTGCCCTGGGGCAGGGTGTGGGGGGGGTGCAGGGGACAGCTGGTGCTTAACTCTTACTGGGCTGTGGGACTGCTCTGGGGCCCTCTCTGTTGTGGGCTGCTGGGTTTGTGAAGCTTCTCCTGGGAGGAATGCTAACAGCCCCACGCCGCCCTCTGCTCTCAGAGGCCCAGCAGATACGCTCTCTTGCTTTTCCAAGATTTTTCAAATGCTGCACAAACAGATCGTATTGATCCCTTCTTTCTTTCTGTCTTCACTGAACGTGATCTGTGGATGTCATGTCAGGAAAGAGAATAACTTTATCTCGTGTAAGTGTTTGCTAAACCAAAGGTGTAGGCCCTGCACAATGGGGAAGTAGCCCTGTTTTTCCCCGAGGGTCCTTGTCCTGTGGAATTGAAGGCCACTCCATTTGTTTTGTGAAGACCCAGCTCCCCTGGGGCAAGGTTGGCAGAATTCCAACACATTTTCCCGCCATGACTAGGGTGTCTTCTTCGTGGCAGACAGGAAAACACCGAGCAGGGCCTGGACTTAGCTGCTTTTCATTGCGTTACGCCCCCAATAAAATAATCCTATTTTACTGTCCCTCTCATTCTCTCTCTCCTGCAGGTGCAAATAGTCTACAAACCAGTGGATCTGAGCAAGGTGACCTCCAAGTGTGGCTCATTAGGCAACATCCATCATAAGCCAGGTAACCAGCCCTTGCGGAAGGCAAGGACGGGGCGGGGAGGCCCGAGGGCTGGGACAGGATGGGGTGGTGCCTTCTCCGGAAGTGGTTGGGAAGGACTGAGGGGATGGGCCATCAAGGAGAGTGTTAAGGGTGGGACTTGCTGCGGCCTGGGAGGCGTGGCTTCGCGTGTTGTTCCTGAGCAGGGCCAGGCTGGCCAAGACGAGATAAGGAGGGAGGGCAGATGATGGTCTAAATCCTAACCCGCGGTTCTCCAAGCAGGCTGCACACGGGGTATGTAGAGCTGGGAAAGGGCCTGATCTGGCCCCCAAAGCCTGGCTAATGTGGACGTCCCAGTTTGGTCCTCAGCCAACGTGAGGAGCATTTCACCAGTTGCCCCAGCTACAACATGGGGCCCTGGGCTGTTGCCATGCTCCCACTGTCATTTCATTTCAGCAGAAAATGATGCTTTTGGAACTCCCCGTGCTAACCCTTTCCCTCTCCATCTCATGCCGTATAGAAATCAGTGCTATCTATAGATCTTTCTGAGACAGTGGAAATGTTCTATACCTGTGCTGTTCAGTATGGTGGCCACTAATGACATGTGACTATTGAGCATTTGAAATGTGGCTGGTGTAGTTGAGGAACTGAACGAATTTTATTTAATTAAATTTGGGG
The DNA here is from genome assembly GCF_937001465.1 of Orcinus orca. Classification (NCBI taxonomy): domain Eukaryota; kingdom Metazoa; phylum Chordata; class Mammalia; order Artiodactyla; family Delphinidae; genus Orcinus; species Orcinus orca. The sequence continues at coordinate 37,686,369 of NC_064577.1, read as the reverse complement.
AATTCCCTGGCAGTCCAGTGGTTAGGCCTTGGCGCGTTCACTGCCGGGCGGGCCTGGGTTGGATCCCTGGTCGTGGAACTAAGATCCCACAAGCCGCACCGGCGTGGCCAAAAAGATAAAATTCAATTAAAATTTAAAATAAATAAATACAATTTAAGTAGCTACAGGTGGCTAGTGGCTACCATCTTGGAGAGCTAACTTCCGCCTGAAAGGCCAGAGCAGGGCCTTCTGCTTTAGGCCCTGTTCAGGGCTGAGGTTGTTACTTGAACTGTGACTGCAGGAAGAGAAGGTTGTCAGAAACGTACTCTAGAAGGTGTGTCATTACATCCTGCCTCCCTTGGACATCTTGTGGGAGTTCAGTCTCTCCCAGTGAAAACTGTGCCTCTCCTGAGGCTACCATCCTACCCCGCTGGGAGCATCTTTCTTTTTTTTTTTAATAAAGTATGGATATCTTTTAAAAAATTATTTATTTATTTTTGGCCGTGTTGGACCTTTGTTGCTGCGCACAGGCTTTCTCTAGTTGCAGTGAGCAGGGGCTACTCTTCGTTGTGGTGCGCCGGCTTCTCATTGCGGTGGCTTCTCCTATTGCGGAGCGCAGGCTCAGTAGTTGTGGCGCACGGGCTTAGTTGCTCCGCGGCATGCAGGATCTTCGCGGACCGGGGCTCGAACCCATGTCTCCTGCCTTGGCAGGCAGATTCTTAACCTCTATGCCACCAGGGAAGTCCCAAGGGAGCAGCTTTCTTAAGTGGCTTTATCCTTCCAAAGAAAGTAATGTAGTTCGTCTCTTCCTCAGGCCATATCTCCCACACTTGGGCATGGCATCACGTGTCTGAGGAGGGAGAAAGGGTCAGGGCCCTTCCTTATTAAGGGTGCATGTTGCCATTTAGTTTAATTCTGAGGTCTTATAGGGCTGTAGCTTATAGGATGTTGGCATAGAAAGACTTGACTCTTTGGAAGCCAACTAATTTAGAATAATTTCTTGCGAACTGAGCTGTCATCTACCTTTGCATCATCTGAGGAGGAAGAGTTTGCTGAGTAAATATTTGATGTGCACCCTGATTAGAGAGAGAAAGCAAACTGCTTTCAAGCCCTTTGGAAGGACCTACTTGCTCCAAACTACGCTCTAAATAAAAGGTGGTCTTAGCTCCCCTTCAAGGTTGGCGTCTGCATGGAATCACTCACTTGCTTAGCCCTCACTCAAGGCTTGGTGCCCTTGTGTGTATTGTGTTCCAGGAGGTGGCCAGGTGGAAGTAAAGTCTGAGAAGCTGGACTTCAAGGAGCGAGTCCAGTCCAAGATCGGGTCCCTGGATAACATCACCCACGTCCCTGGCGGAGGGCATAAAAAGGTAAAGGGGCAGGGCGGGGAGGAGGCTATAACAGAGTCAGGCGGACAAGGCTGGTCCAGTTTCCCACGGCAGGAGAGCTGAGGGTCCTGTATTGACTGGCTTGACATGGATTCTCAGCTACCACCAGGCCTGCGGGGCTCCACCTGGGCTGCCCTTTGATGTCCCCTGGGAGCTTTAACACACTTGATGCCAGGCCCCACCCTGGAGATCCTAATTGGTCTCAGGTGCCACCTGGGCACCTGGAGTGGAGCTTTTAAAGCCCCCAGGTGACTCTTTAGTGCAGTTAAAGGTGAGAGCCATTGCCCTAGGCCCTGTGGTGGGCAAGCATCCCCAAAAGGAAGTAGCCGTCACCAAAGCCAGCCACGGGAATGTAACCTCTCTAAATGGGTCACTAGGCAGTTAGAGGAAATCAGTGATGCTGGAATCCAGATTTCAGCAAAGCCTCTGTAAGTGTCCACGGGGAGGCTGCTAGACCAAGGACCTCAGCGCTCCCTGCAGTTTCTAGAGGCCCTGGGCCTGGCTCTGGGTGTCTGTGTGCAGTGGGGACCGGGGGACACCAGTGTCTCCCTCTGGGCCCATTGCAGAATGCCGTCTTGTGGCTGCACTTTTTCTCTTCTGCATAAATACAGCGAAGTACCCTCTGGGGTCTCCTGCCCACACCTGCCCTGAAGTTCTGCAAGTGGCTCACTTGCCAGTCTTCAGTGCCTCTCAGCAGCTGACTGAGGAGTGGTGAAGGGAGAAGGGATGTCCGAGAACGGGTGTGGCAACTGAAACCCAATGCAGCAGTGAGCAGCGGTGCAGCCCAAGGGGGCCCCGCTGGTCAAAAGTGGCAGCCGGGCCTTGCTTGGAGGCCGCCAGGGTCCCCACGGCAGTCACCACCTCCTCCTCTGGTTCTGAACAGACACCCCCCACCTTTGCAGTGAAAGCCCGACAGCATAGTTTTGGAGAAGCCTTTGCTGGTGTGTTCTTAAATCACAGGTTGCAAACCGAGACCTCGGGGCCGACCTGACCCGTGATGCAGGCGCCCGAAGGCGGGGGGAGGAGGGGTTCCTGGCTCCCCACAGGGCTCCCTGACCATCAGGCTTCCACATACTGGGCTTCCCCAGGGGCAGGACTACTTCTCAGTGCCGCCTGGGTCTCTATTAAAAGTGAGACCCAGGGAAATGAGAAGGTTTTCTGCAAAAGGCCGGCTTGTTTCCATCGCAGCCCCCAGCCTGTTTAATACAGGGCGTCCCTGCCCTGGGGAGCTTTAAGGAGACCACGTCCCACCCCCAGAGAGTCTGAATATATTGTATATGGAATGAGTCTGGGTAGGCCTGGGCGTTGGTGATTCCCAGTTGAAGGAAGGCCTCTACCCCTGACTCTGGAAGCTTCTGTGTCCTGGGAAAAGCTCTGGGCTTGACTGCTTGGAGGCGTGACCCAGGCAAGATCTGCAAGCCATCTCAGCGTCAGGTTCCCCTGCAGCAAAGCGGATGGAAACATTCCCGTCCCAGGGTGGTTGTGAGGCCCGGATGAGGCGGTGTTCAAGAGGATGCCCGGAGCTTTGTCGTCATCAAAGAACATGAGTTAGAGCCAGATCCGAGTCAGAACTTCTCCTGTTTTAACTCATCTCTGTGATGCCTCAGAAAGGGTGGGCTCTGCCCTGCCCACTGCCCAGGAGACACTGACCTGGTCCCAGAGGGTCCTCTTGTGTTCAGTCCCCTATTTCCCTCTGTGATGAGCAAAACTGCTGACAAGCAGTGGAGCGTAGGACCCCTGCCACCTGAGTTCCTTTCAGTTTGGGGGATTTGGGGACATTCCCAGGATGCTGTCCCATTTTTCTTAAGAACCTAAGTGTTCTTATCAAAGCTTATGTCAAAATGGCCTTTCCGTTGTAGTAATAAGGAAGAGTCCTTTTTTCAAAGTAGTAACCCAACGTGAACAAAACAAGCATATGGCTTAAATGGGAGCCTGGTTTTTCTCTACACTCAAATGCCCCTGCAATAGGCCCTCTTTACCTGGGGTCCAGGGACTCCTGAAATTGTAGGGAGAAGTTGTCATGTGCGTATGAGAGCAGACACGCGTGTGTACACATTTTCCTGGTCTCACCAGATGCTCAAGGAGATCTTAGGACCCAAAACAGGCTGAGAATTACTGTGTTTACCACTTCAGGACTCATCAGGAGAGAATTATGATGTACTACTGGCATCTCCAGCTAATGCTTTCTGCTTCTGAGCTTCCCAGGTATCCTTTGGAGCTGAGACCTCTGGGTCAAGGATGCTCTACTTTATTTTTTGTTTATTTTTAAATTGAAGTCTAGTTGATTTACAGTGTCGTGTTAGTTTCAGGTGTACCGTACAATGATTCAGTTATACATACATACATATATATATTCTCAGATTCTTTTCTCTTACAGGTTATTGCAAAATATTGAGTATAGTTCCCTGTGCTATACAATAGGTCCTTGATGGTTATCTATTTTATATATAGTAGTTTGTACATGTTATTCCCAACCTCCTAATTTATCCTCCCCTCCCCTTTCCCCTTTGGTAACCAGAAGTTTGTTATCTGTCTGTGAGTCTCTGTTTTTGAAATAAGTTCATTTGTATGCTTTTCTTTAATTTTTTAAATTGAAGGAGAGTTGATTTACAGCATTGTGCCCATCTCTGCCGTATAGCAGAGTGACTCAGTTATACACATATAGACATTCGTTTTTTACATTCTTTTCCATTTTGGTTTATCACAGAATATAGTTCAGTTCCCTGTGCTATACAGTAGAACCTTGTTGTTTATCCATCCTGTATATAAGAGTTTACATCTGCCTATCCCACACTCCCAGTCCTTCCCTCCCCAACCCCCCTCTCCCTTGGCAACCACGAGTCTGTTTTCTGTGTCTGTGAGTCTGTTTGTTTTGTAGATAGGTTCATGTGTGCCATAGTCTAGATTCCACTTACCACACATAAGTGATGTCATATGGTATTTGTCTTTCTTTCTGACTTACTTCACTTAGTGTGATCATCTCCAGTTGCATCCATGTTGCTGCGCAATGGCATTATTTCGTTTTTCTATGGCTGAGTAGTTTTCCGCTGTATATATATACCACATCCTTTTTATCCATTCATCTGTCGATGGACATTTAGGTTGTTTCCACGTCTTGGCTATTGTGAATAGTGCAGCTGTGAACACAGGGGTGCATGTATCTTTCTGAATTACAGTTCTGTCTGGGTATGTGCCCAGGAGTGGGATTGCTGGATCATTTTACTTGTAGACTTTCTGATGATGGCTGTTCTGACTGGAGTGAGTGTTAACCTCATGTGGTTTCGACTTGCATTTCTCTAATAATCAGCGTGAGCATTTTTTCTTGTGCCTGTTGGCCATCTGTACTTCGTCTTTGGAGAAATGTCTATATATGTCTTCTGCCTACTTTGTATTGGGTTGTTTTTCTGATGGAGTTGTACGGGCTGTTTGTGTGTTTGGGAACGATGCCCTACTTTCAAAAGGGCTTCGTTGCATTGTGTTTTCTAGTATACCTGCCAGTGCTGCGCACAGCGGCTGCCACCTCCAGCATCCTCATCAGCCACTGGCAAAGGGGAGGCGTGTGTGTGGCTCACAGCTGGACGGCAGGGGCTCCGGCCCCATCCCTGAATCTCCTCCAGCCTCTCCTTCCACACTTTCATTTGCAATTGGGCAATGTGTGTACGTCAAAATAAAACGCGCACGCCTTTTGACCTACTAGCAATTCCACTTCTGGGATACACTTACAGTACACGTGTGAAATGAGATGCCTACAAGGTTATTCGAACACAGCATTGTCTGTGAGAGCAAAAGACTGGGACAACCTAAATACCCACCCACAGGGGCGTGGATACGTTTTGGTTCATCTGCTGTGACAGGAAACCACACAGCCCTCAGCAAGGGAGCTATGTACGGATGACGATGCAAGGTATTAAGTCTAAACACCCAAGTGCGAAGCTTGTGGATATCGTTGCCTTATGTATGGTAATTTTTTTCCTTTACTCACACAGACGCATGTTTGCGTGTGTGGTGGCCTTCTCTGGAAGGGTACGCAAGAAACTCACAGTGGTCGCTGCCTCTGGAAAGGGGGCCTGGGAGGCTGGCTGGCAGGTGACCAGGACCCAGCAGAAGCTTAGCCGTTGGGAAACTATGAAACTGTGGTCCCCACCACGCCTCCCTCCCACCCAAGGCCAGCAGTTGGCGGGGCCTCTCCGCCTCACCCTGCCCTCTCCTCTCTTGCAGATCGAAACCCACAAGCTGACCTTCCGCGAGAACGCCAAAGCCAAGACCGACCACGGGGCGGAGATTGTGTACAAGTCGCCCGTGGTGTCAGGGGACACGTCCCCACGGCACCTCAGCAACGTCTCCTCCACTGGCAGCATCGACATGGTGGAATCACCGCAGCTGGCCACGCTCGCCGACGAGGTGTCCGCCTCCCTGGCCAAGCAGGGTTTGTGATCAGGCCCCCGGGCGGTCAGTAATCGTGGAGAGACGAGAGAGAGAGAGTGTGGAAAAAAAAAGAATAATGATCTGGCCCTTCGCCCTCTGCCCTCCCCCAGCTGCTCCTCACAGATCGGGTAATCGGTTAATCACGTAACCTGCTTGTCGCTCACCTCTGGCTCGGGACTTCCAAATCGGTCACGGGAACGAGAGCCAAGTTCATCTTTCCAAATTGACGGGCGGGCCAATCATAATAAAATACTTTTAAAAACCTTTAAAAAGATGGCCCTACCCAGAATTTCCTTGGGCAGTTACTTTCGATTCTTTTTTTTTCCCCCCTCTGAGTGCAAGAGGGAGGAGGAGAGGCTCTGAAAGCTGCTTCTGGGGACTCTCAAGGGCCTGGGGGGGCGCCCCGTTCTGGGGGTGTCACAGAGGCAGCAGCGGCAACAAGGGACTCGACACTTGGTGCGCTGGTGCAACCACAGGCGTAGGGCCACCTTTGGAGCAGGACGGGGTGCGGGGGTGGGGGGGGCTGGGCGGGGGTAGGGCGAGGTGAGGGGGGGGGGGGTGTGGGACGTGAGGATGCCAGAGGAGAAGCTCAGGGAGGAGATGCTGAGGACGGCCCGGAGGCGCAGCAGGCAGGACACAGCCTCTGCCGCCCACAGCAAACTCGGACCAAGTGGCCTCCGGTTCTTGGTGGCCCGGGGTCTGCTGCGGGTCGGCGTGCCACCCTCTGGAGGGAGGAGGGCTTACACCACGAAGGGCCGGGGGCGGGAAGAGAAGGAAGGTTGCAGGAGTGGCATCCTGTGGGTTACTTCCTCGGAGAAGACCGAGCGCTGGCCTCTTTCTCCCTCCCCGCAGGGTGGGGGTCCTGAGCTGAGGGGCTTCTCTCTGCCCCGCGGAAACCCTGTTTTATTGAGTTCTGAAGGTTGGAACTGCAGCCACGATTTTGGCACCTCACAGACCTGGGACTTTAGGGCTAACCGGTTCTTTGTAAGGACTTGTGCCTCTTGGGGGACACCCGCCTGTTCCCAAGCCTGGGCCTCTGGCATCTCTGGAGTGTACGGGGACCTGGGAGGTGGCCCCTGAACCTGTCATCCCTCTCACGGCCACCGCAGCCACCTGTCTGCCCCACCATGCCTGTGTCTGCCGTGCGGAGCCCAGTCACTGCCTGTACCCCGCATTACATCACGCTGTCCCGAGTTCCCAGCCTAACCCCACCCCCCTTTCTCAGTAACGGACATTGTTTAGATGGGGATGCACCTCCTCTAAACCAAGGAGGAAAGTCAAGGAGGGTGAAGTCCGGACACGGCGGGGGGACCTCAGTCTCTCAGTCTAAGTTGTACTCATCAAGCTGGCATGTCCCTCACAATGAACCTGATGACCTTACTCGGCTCCCTGCCCCTGCCCCCATCCCAGATGGGAGCCAGGGTGGGGTTCGCAGTGACCCTGGACGTTTATGCCTTGTTTACTTGGAGAGCCTTTTCTCCCAGAAGGCCTGGTTCCCTTCCTGTGCCGAGCTGGCAGCAGGTTGGCCGTCCTGGATGCCAGAGATGGCACGGGGACGGGCAGGCAAGGCCCCCAGGGCAGGACCACGCTCCCTCCGTTCCTTACGTCTGCCCCAGCTTGTGACTGCCAGCCTCTCAAGAGAGTCCAGCCGCTGCTCAACCCCAAGAGCATATAATCAGCCCTCACCCCAAAAAGGGAAACATGCCCCCTCGGAAATGGTTCTTCCCCCAGTCTCAGCTGGAAGCAATGCTGTCTTGTCCTCCTGGAGCAGCTGAACATATACATAGATGTCGCCCCTCCCTCCCCATCTGCACCCTGTCGCGTTGTAGTCGGATTTGTCTGTTTATGCTTGGATTCACCTGAGTGACTATGATAGTGAAAAGAAAAAAAAAAAAAAGAAAAAAAAAAAAAAGGACGCATGTATCTTGAAATGCTTGTAAAGAGATTTCTAACCTACCCCCCACGGGAGTCCTAGATGTCTCTCACCCCCCAGCTGGGACTTGGATCCAGAAGGCCAGTGTGACTCTCTTCTGTGGGGCCTCCCAATTTTTGAAAGACTTTCATCAACATCTGGGACCCAGCGGAGACCAGATGCTGACATCTGAGAACCCTCAGCTGCAAAGAAGGCCTGAAGCACAGGAGGAGGACAGAAGCTATGGTACCCCCCTCTCCCCGCACCCGGGGCTCCCTTCTGTCAGGCAGGGGGCAGTGTGTCTTGTGGTGAAGATGGCCCTGGAGAAGCCCCACAGCAGCCTTGAGAGAGGGTCGTACAACTAACTCCTTGCGTCATGAGTGCCGGCTGGGGAAAGGTCTGCAACCCACCCTCCAGCCCGGGGTCCCGCTCCAAGCTCTCCCGCAGGAAGGCTGGCCCAGGCCTCCCCACCCGGGGCCTGATGGCCACAGCAGGGGTTAGGATGCACTGCCTGCCCTGGACTGGCCCCAGGGGCCTGAGCCGCCTGACAAGGGTGACAGGTCAGGAGACAACCATTTCCAAATCCTTGGCCAGAGCCCCTGCTGACCTTGCATGAAACCCATCTCCTGCCATGGGGAAAGGGAAGCAGCCTTTGTAGAAATCTGCTGTTTGAAGAAAATCAGCAACCTCGGCTTGGTTCTGCCACTTCTGATTTGGGTACAGTTAAAGGCAACCGTACGGGGCTGGGTGGTTGGAGTCCAGGGCCAGACGCTTCATCTGCAGCCAGAGGATCACCTGGGCCCCAAACTTCCCGCAGTGCGGCGGCTCTCCTTTGTCCTCTGGGTCCCAGCTGGTCTTGGAAGGGTTCTGAGGAAGAAAGAGGAAACTTGGTGTGAAGATCTGGTAGCTGTTAGAGATGCAGCCCCTCATTACTGCCACCAATTCTGGCTGCATTTCTTGACCCTCTCCCTGCAGTTTCTTCACCCTGCCCTCCAGTACCTTTTTCCGAGGGCCTTACTCAGCGGGCACCTCGTGTTGCGTGGGCTGTCGGGAGCAGCCTAAAGAGCGTGATTTAGGGTCATCAGGTCAGTGCTGGCAGGGAGCCTGCAGAGCGCAACGCTGGCTTGGAACCGTAAAAGAGGACACGGCCCCCAGGGCTGGGCACTCCCCCACCGCCGTTTCTTCCAGGGCCGGTGTCCCTCGGGTGGGCTAGATGGGATACACTATCCGCCTGGTCGCTTCAAGCTCTGCATTCACTTTATCAAAAGTTCCATTTAAACTGACTTCAGTGGTGAGACCGTATCCTGTTGGCAACTGCGTGTTGTGCTCCTGGTGGGGCCGTGGAGGGGAGAGGAACCTGTAGGAGAGTTACCACTGGGCAAAGGGGAGTCTTGGAGAGCAGGAGTCCAAGGCCTGGTAATACTTTTCTTCCTGATTTCAACCACGTGTGCTAGAGGTCCCTTGGGATTTCACCTTCTCACCGACAGGTGCCACAGGCTGCCAGCTAGTTCCCATCTCCTTCCCGGCCAGGTGCAGGCAGTGAGGCTTGTGGAGGAATCCGGAGATATGGTTGCTGTGACCTGCTGCCCTTTTGCGGGGTTCCCAAGCCCGCGGTCATGCCTCCCGAACACGCTGGCATCCTTTCCTTTAAGCTGCTGGCACCTCCACGTCACCTTTCCCACCAGCTCCGGACACACAGCCTGTACTCCTAGTAGCTGCTAAGATCTCGTCACCCTTAAATCTCTGTCCTCCAAGGAAAGCAAAGAGGCAGGGAAGAGGGCAGACGTGGAGGTCATCAGCTTGTCCTGTCTACAGATCTGTGGCTTCAAGAGACTTCTGGTTTCTCTTCAGCTTTGGAAAGGGTTACCCTGGGCGCTGACCCAGAGTCTCGCCTCCTGACGGACTCAGCCCCGTGAATTTGCAGTGTTGCGCAGGGCAATTTCTGGCACTTGCAAGTCCCATGATTCCTTTGTTAATTTTGAGGGTGGGGGGAGGGACATGAAACCACCTTAGCTTAGCTTCCTGTCTGTGAATGTCCATATGGTGTATTGTGTGTTTTAACAAATGATTTACACTGTTGCTGTAAAAGTGAATTTGGAAAATAAAGTTATTACTCTGATTAAATAAGGTCTCCATGTATGGATTCAAAGGACCAGAAAATGATGTATGATTTGCAGGTCCTTTCCCAGCCTTAGAGAACTTAGCTCAGGAAATGACAATATTGTTAAAACCTGGACATCAGGATTTACCAGCTGGGTCTGGGGCCCTGAAGGTGAAAGAGCTCTCAGACTTGTTCATTTTTAGGTGATTCTCTCGTTCTGGTGCTGGCAAACCATCCTGGTCCAACTCAAAGGGCAATACCCTTGTGGGTGAGCTCACAAGGCTGCACTCAGTTTGTAAGACCCAGCCCACTGTATTCAAAGCTGAGAACACTGGGGTGGCTCTAGGAACCCTTTCTACCCCTGGAAATTAGCCTAGGGGCCTGGGGCTGAGGCAGGACACTAGGCCAGTCAGCTGAATGATGGCTAGATGCCTTGCAGGATTACAGAGCTGCTTTGCTCTCTCCTTTGAGCCTTATTATAGATTGGAGAGTGTTTGCTAGATCAAGATAGGGATACCAGGTAGCCCTTGGCAATGCTACAAAGGAAAACAGAACAGAACCCATCATATTATTGTTCCTTAATAAGTAGGTCAAGGTCATAACACTCAGGCCTTTGATTTTTCATACAGCTTCAAAATACTACTTTTCTCAGCTTTTCCTGATGTGCTTTAGCCACTGCAGGCAGCAGCTTAAGTAGAGCAGGTCTTAACTGCAACTACAGAAGCAGCAACAGGGCAGCCAAAGAGAAATGCTACCTCAGAACTCGTAGGTTTCATAGTCAGGAGAGGCAGCTGCATTGGCTGTGTCAACTTGACTGCTATGAAAAAAAAAAAAAAAAAAAAAAGGAAAAAAGGAAGTAAAGAGAGTCGCAGGCCTGCCCACTTACTCATCTTGTACAAAGAACACCAAGCATAGCCTTCTCAGAAGAAAGCTGCTGAGAACCAGCTCAGGTTCCATGCAAAGTATATACATGTCTGCAGTGACCTCAACCCCAGAAAAGGTGGATGATGGAAAGTGAAATATCCATTAAAGAGCAATTTAGAATAGATTAAAAAATGTCCCAATGCTGGCCGGCCTCACTAGAAGAAGGAACATTAAGAGCAGTGGATCAATTACTTACATCCAACAACAAAAAAAGACGATTTACGAAGACACCCTTCCTCCTGGCGTCTCTCACCCCCGCCCCGGTGAGAACCACTCTCTCTGGTGACCATCAGAGGACCCTGCCCGGTGCCCAGAAGACAGTGGGGACTTCCCAAGGTTCACAGCCAGTCGGAGGACCCAGAGAACAACTGCTCCTCAGGGAGGCTCCTCAGCCACCACCAGTACCATGTCCTGTAACAAGAAGGGCCTGGCATACAACATTCTGTAACTTTTTTTTTATTATTTTTTTCAATTTTTCCTTCCTTTTTTTTTAAGCACTAGTCTGTGCTTTGCGAACAGAATCAAGACATTAACAAAGATCAGCTTCTCTGAAGAAAAGCATTTCTATAGAACAAAGACAGCTACATGTTTCGCTGCCAATACACAGCTCAAAGCAAGAAAAGAAAATATTTACAAAATACAAGGTTTTTTTTGTTCTTTTTCTTTTTTCTTTTTTTTTTTTTACAATGCTAAAAGGGTTATTCAGAATTTTCAACCTTATAAATAGAAGAAGCACTTTATGCATAGGGATATGGTGCATTATTGTTTTTAAAGAAACAATGACAAACCCTTTAACTTGCAAACAGAATCAAAAAAAAAAAATCACTAATGTTGAAAATTGTGAAAAAACCCCAACCATTAAGCAGTTTGTCTACTATTTTTATACGATTACAAAATGGCAAAAAAAAAAGTCCTTATTGCCCCCCTTTTTGGTGATGTGATCATAGATGAGACAGGCACAAGGTTAACCCGGGGGGGTGATGGGGAGTGATAGGAACCACAGCTAGGACCAGACAGTGTTCCACAGGCAAGGGAGCTCGAAAGAGGAAGGACCTGACAGACACTGACAGGGAACTGGACGGGGGTGGGGAAATATGACCAAATGACTCAGTGAAAACAGAATTATACAGGAGAGATGGCTGCTCATTTCCAAGACCCCCTAGAGTCTGCAGGGGAGTGGGAAGAGAGATTAAGTAGTCCTAATCCTACCTCCACAGACCAGGTTAGGGGGGGAAAACGTTCCAAGTGGAAGGACTGTGTGCGTGGGCGTGTGAATGGTGTGCGAGAGCAGGTGAGAGGACACGAAGGGGCAGGATGGGGACCTGAACAGCCGCAGCCAGCTTACCTCAGTTAAGAAGTCAGAACAGGGATGACCGAATGCAGAGGAAACCCAGAACAGGTCTCCAAGACCTGGGTGACAGGGGAAGCCATTCTGTCAGCTGAGAGCTGGGTGAGAACAGCTGGAGTTCAGGCCAAGAGGTTCTGGTGGAGGTGCTCCAGCACAGACGACCAAGGGGACCCAGCCGGGAGGGCCGGAGCTGAGCTAAGCAACAGAAGGGACGGGGTACGAGCCCAGAGCACACTGCTCTCTCCCACCCTAACCTCAGGGGGCAATGCTGAGCTGGAGGTTCCTTTCCCTCTGCCCACCTGGCTGTCCCACCCTGCCCACAGGGGCGCGAGAGGGGTGATCATCCAACATGGCTAAGCCCAGTGATTCAACAGTGCAGAGGATGTGCCAGGACCAGGCCAGCAGGGTCTTATCCTGAACTGTGTGCCAACTGGAGGAAGTGCTCAGGTGTGTGACGATAAACATGGAAACCAAAACATAAACAAAACAAAAATCAAAACAAGAAAGAAATTATCAAAGTAGAATCTAAATTCCTTAAATTCACTAAAAACTGTGAAAATTTTCGGCATATGATGTTTGAATATCAAACGCAGAGTTTTCTGAAGCTTTAATGCCAATAGTGAGTCTGTTTAGATTCTCATATCCCACTCATCTGTGAGTTGGACGCTGAGCTGTGACTGTTGCCGCCAGATGCCGACTCTTGAGGGGAATGATGGGAGGCGAGGTGGGTGCCACCTCTGTCTCCCGGCCAGTCTTGCTGCCTGAGGTGCGCCGAGTGCAGCGGGACGCCCGTTCCTGTGCATCCAGTTGGTCCTCACTCTCTGCCTGGGGACTATACGCCAGGGGGAAGGTTCGCCGCTCCCATGGCTGGACAGACTGCGGGCAGATAAGATGTCTTGGTGAGGACCCAGTCCCAGCCCGCCTCCTTCCCCAGACATGTGGACTGGAGGCCATGACCAGTCTCTCTGGAGTTCCTGGGCTGGCCCAGAGAAAATTATCAGAGTGGGCAACTTTTTAATGATAGCCAGTTCCATGGTACCTTCAGAAAGTCAACTTCAAGTTCAGTCCCCTGTCCCCTTCAAATTGGGGGGGAGGGGAGATCCATAAAATGAAGATACATCTTGAGCAGGTGCTGTCCCCCAACAATCCCATCCGCCACCCCGCTAATCCCACAGAAAGGCAGCGTTCCTCACCTGCTCATCGAGCCCCAGCTCTGGTGTGGAACAACGGGTGTCTTCACTGGCCAGGTGTCGGAGAGTGTCCCGCGCCACGGGAGTGAGGGGGGCTGAGTGCAGTTCTGGGCTAATGGGGCTCCTGGGGGACTGCCCGTGGGAGAACTCGGACAAAGAGTGGCTACTGCTGACATCAGGGGAGGCGGGTTGAGGGGTGGAGGGGTTGGCACTGCCCAGCTGGGGCGTTGTCCGGCCGTCCGATGACCTGTAAGACCTGTATACCAAGAAGCACGAATCTGAGTGCCTGGGTAATAGGCAATTTCTCATGTGTCTGTGTTTTGGGTTGGGGAGGAGGCATGAAAAAAGCTTCCCGACCAGAGGAGCTAAGGCAGACTGACACCAGCAGTTCTCTCCTAGGAACCACAGACCCCTCACTTTCTTCCACTGCTGTGCACACGGGCAGGCACACAACACGGCATCTAAGAGCTGTGTACACCTGTCATCCCAGGAAAAGGCCACGGCCGAACAACGCTGGGGGTATCCCTGGCTCAGTGCCCAGTGGATTCACAAGGGAAGGGGAATTAGCCCAGACTTTGAAAACTGCAGGCAAAGTAAAAAGCAAAAACAAGAGCCCTAAATATTTCTACTTGAGAATCCTGAGGGCTTCTCACTGTAACACTAAAGGGAGAGAGGGTAGGACAGTTCTTCCAAGTAAAGCAAGACCACAACAATCAAACTCCACTGTTCAAAGGAGGTTAACTTGTGGCGAGGCCTCCAAAGCTCCTCTAATCCAGTCACCACAACCCCAACCAGCCTCCCAAATGCCATGACGGCCTCCTCCTGGACCCCGGGAGACCACGGAGCTCGTCAGAACTGGACAGTCACCACTCAGCAAGGGCCAGCATTTGACTGCTTACACCCTCATTAGTCCCAACAAACACCACAGAACGTCTGCATTCTCAGCCATCGACAGGGAATGAATATGAAGAACAACTAAGTGGCAACTCCATGGACACAGCCAGGGTCCCAACTCCCCGTTGACCCTCCCTGCACAGGCCCTGGAGGCCTGTGCCTGCTCCATCACCTGCTGCCCCGCCGCTGAGGTGGCACACTCGTGGTCCACAGCCACCGAGCCCTCTCCATCTCCTCACATTTGGCATGCAGGGCGGCGAAGGCTGCGTCAGACAGGTCCTCTATCTGCAAAAGAGCATCTTCATCGATCCCCCCTTTCCTCCAGGAAGTCAAGTTTCAGTGCGTAGACCAATTCTAGAAGCAGCCCCACCCCACACTAGGCTCTTCCTGGTCAGGACAGGAATACAATGAGCTTGCACTTGACACCCACAGGTCTTGAGGCATCTGCAGTGTGTGCACCCACGAGTTCATGTGTTCTTCTAAGAGCGAACGCCCATGCCATTACCTCCTCATTCTCCTCGTCAGGACTCCCCTTCAGAGACCGAAGATCAACCTCCCGCCAGCTGCAAAACCAGGAAGGAACAATTGTGAGACGGCAGGCAGTCTGGGCAGGATAAGTACATCCGTGCAGGAACGAGAGCTCTCCACCTGCAAGTGACACTGCTCTCTGCTGGGCCTGCTTAGCCCTGGGGCCTCTCTAAGAGGTCCCACACTCAAATGCGCACAAGGGGCAGAAAGAGGGGAAGCAGGCTGAGGGTGGGACTAGAGCTGGTAGATGGACAAACTCAAGCAAAAGAACCTGTTTAGAGGGGACCAGCAGTACCCAGCAGCAGCTGATTGCTGCCACACGGGAGTGCACATACAGGGTTGCCCAATCTTTTGATGTGTCAACAAAAGCTGGAAATAAACATTCATATGTGAAATCCTGCTTTGATGCTAACAACAAATTCAGTATTTTAAAACATATTTGTATGCATCAAACAAAACATGGCTATAGCCAGTTTGTGGCCTGTGGTCTGGTTGGTGCTCATATAATGGAAGAAAATTATGTAAAGAAATAATTTCACTCTGATCAGGTAGACCTTCTCTTAAAGAGAAGACAACAGCCAAGGCTAGGCCCCAAAGCTCAGTGACCAGAGGAGAGGGAAAAGGGCAACGACAGCAAGACCAGCAAGAAGAGCGCATCACCCAGGGCCTCTTACCTGGGAGTAAGGATCTCCTTGTACTGTAGCTTCTCTACACGGGTGGTTGCAGCGACTGACATTGGGATGACAATGTTGTTAATATCGAAGGAGCTCTCTCCCCTTCTCCTCCTTACTGGCTGCTGTAAGACAAAGGCAAGTTTAAGAGGGAGGAACAATTCTACGTACCTCAAATTATACATCTGAGATTTAAAACAGGATCAGCAATACCCAGGAATCTGGGTCTTTGGGTAGGGCCCAGGCAGGGATGGCAGAGCTGCTTGCACCTAGGAGACAGTCCCCCAACAGCAAAGCGCACAGGGGAAATACTAAGCGGTCCTGAGGAGTATCTTCCGTCCACAAGTCTCACTTGCACCCTCCTTCTTCATGGGCTCACATGAAAAGAGACTTCTGTTGAAGCTTACAGGGGTGGGTATCCCGGGGCCTTGAGTCAATTGCCACGGTTTCTACTCCTCTACGCACAGCCTTATTAACAACCCCAACTAAATCTTCCTTTCTGCTTCCCCTTTTATCTCTGTCTGTGACACAGACCCATGGGGGATCCTAAAAGCAATGCTTCAGCCTGGTGGTGATTCTTCGGGTTAAAAAGATGAATTCCCCTACCCTGAAAGATGCCCAAAGGACAGGCCCAGCTCAATGGATCATCTAACCTTGGTTGTCATGGAAGCACCTCCTTCTCGTAGATCTGAACTCTTCAGCTAAATCTGTACCAATCATCTGCTCAGCCCTTATGTGATTTCCCCTTCTGGCTATTATTCTGAGGGAAAGAGCTAAGAGCGTTCTAGCTATATCAACAGAGATGAGTGGAGGGAAGCCTTGGCTGTACAGCTCACACTCCTGGAGAAAGGAAATTCACTCCTATAGGAAGTTAAGATCAAACCCTTGGGAAAGAAGACTAACAAGGATCCAATATCAGAGGCGGCGGCGGGTATCTGCAGCAAGCGGGAGATCGACGGAGGAATAAAGCAGGGAGCCAAAGGGCATGGCTTCTTAGATGGAGGGGCATGTCCACGAGCTGCCTGTGCCCAGATAGCCAACACCCTGCCCTGAAACAGAGAGACCGGCGATTGAGCCGTGAGAGCCCAGAGTGAAACAGTGGGATGACAAACATGCTGCCATGGTGACAATACAGCTGCAGACAACTAAGAGGCTACATTCAAACCCAAACCACCAAATGTGGCCAGCCCAGAGTGAAGGAAGATGGGGAAGAGGTTGTTCCCTACAGCTGACCTCTCTACTCTCTGTTCCCAGAGGGGGATCTATGACTGATTCATCGTATCATTTCAGGACCTTCTCAGAAAATGTTGAAAGGCAATGTTTCCTGGGCCAGGATTTTAGCTGCTGTCACCTACGATTTCAGGTTATTACAATGTCTTTTTCATCCCAGTCTTCTCCTCTAAGAATAGACTGTCACTGACTTCACAAATTTAGGGTAACTGGTTAACCAAAATGGCTGAAGAGACTTTTGCAAGTCTTGCCTGGCTGAGGATTAGTGACCTCATACCCAAAGGCTTCTGCCACATCTCTGCTGAACTTACACACCCCACTACAAGAAGTGTACCTTAAGAAAGCCTCAAGAGATAGCTTTCCCTATATCTTGGTCAAGAATGAATGTGAGGGCTTCCCTGGTGGCGCAGTGGTTGAGTGTCCGCCTGCCGATGCAGGGGACGCGGGTTCGTGTCCCGGTCCGGGAAGATCCCACATGCCGCGGAGCGGCTGGGCCCGTGAGCCATGGCCGCTGAGCCTGCGCATCCGGAGCCTGTGCTCCGCAACGGGAGAGGCCACGACAGTGAGAGGCCCGCGTACGACAAAAAAAAAAAAAAAAAAGAATGAATGTGAAACTGCTGGCAGAAACAGGAATGTACTTTCCCTGAACCTCCTTGGGCCTGCTGTTAGTGTCTTCAAGGCAAAGGGACAGGAGCGGGTTGTGGGGTTCAGCAGGCTCCAGCTCCCACCCTACATTTAGATTTCCCAATTCCATGAGGCACTCATTTGATCTAACTTAACTACTTTCTCCTGTTTGGAACGAGGTGGAGGGCAGGTGATGGGAATGGAAAGTGGTTCCCACACCTGGCTGCACATCAGACATACGATGAGTATATTTGAAAAAGAAGAAACAGGTTCAGGGCCCCCTCTCTTCTAACTACCAAATCAGAATATCCAGGGCTTCCAAGAAAGAAAAGAAAAAAGGCCATGGAGGCGATTCTGGTGCGTCTATCAGCTCTTGTGGCTTTCTGTGGAAGCACTACCACATACACCCCATCCCTCTCCTCCCCCACCATTTCTCCAGTGTCTTGTAGCTTCTCTACCTTATTTTAACTACCTGGCCTATCACTCTTCTTGCTATTATATAAATCCAGATTCTCTGAAAAAATCTGGCAGCAAGAGCCTTAAGGGTCAGCACAGTGCTATATACAAAATTTGTACTCATTAGACAATAAGTAAAAATTTCAAGTGATCCAGGCCTAAGTTTACATTCTCCAGGCACAAGAGGGCGGCAGGTGAAAAAATACTGACGTCTCACCAAGTCTCAGAGAAGACTTCTATTAGAATTCACCTCTTTAAAATAGTTTGGTTTTTCTGAGACCCCCTACTAATGGACAACTGAGTTAGTGATAGATACTACACCACCTATGGAAATCTGTGGGTGGGGAGGGGAGGAACAAGGAGGTCATTTGGAAAAGACTCTGATTTTTTTTTTTTTTTTTCGGTACGCAGGCCTCTCACTGTTGTGGCCTCTCCCGTTGCGGAGCACAGGCTCCAGACACGCAGGCTCAGCAGCCATGGCTCATGAGCCTAGCTGCTCCGCGGCATGTGGGACCTTCCCGTACTGGGGCACGAACCCGTGTCCCCTGCATCGGCAGGCGGACGCTCAACCACTGCGCCACCAGGGAAGCCCAAGACTCTGATTTTTAAGAGTAAAGACAGAACAATGTGAAGAATTCCTACCTGATCACAGCTCAGTGAGCACATTTTGTGGGCTTAGAAGTTTCTTGATATAAGCTCTGAAGGGGCTTCAAAGCACCTGTATAAGTCACCTCTGTAATGCCCCAACCTAGGCTCACTTTGTGCAGCGTGATGCTAAGAGAACTGGCTCTGCAGTCAGACTGCCTGGGTCTGAATCACAATTACACCCTCACAAGTCACCTCACTTTATGCAGCTTACTTAACCTTGGAAAGACTCAGTTTCCCTGCCAACAAAACGGGAATCTTTTATACCACCTACGCCTCAAAGGGCATTCATTAAAGGATCGAATGAGGTAGCACTCAGCGCTGACACAACAAACATTACAGTTGTACTGTTTTATTTTTTACCATCTCCATTATTATTATCATTACTATATAAAGGACCCTTTTAGTGGGCACAAAGCAGCTACAGGTATATGTGTTCAAGGAGGCACACACTGAGTAATTAAAACATTAGAATGATATTAATGTCTGGAATGGCCATGCAAACAGCTTTCGGGGTGGAGTGTGGTACCGCAAAAGCGGATCAGGGGCCAAAGAGCCTGCCGTTATGAGCATACTACATGTCAGTACTGCCAGCGTGGCCTGCTGGATCTGTAATTCTGCTTTGTACACGTAAAAAACATGGGCTCTATGTCCCGCTTCCCTTGCAAGCACCCTAACACACCCAGTGTTTATTCTCAGCACTCCAGCTCCACTCCCCAGGAGAGTAAAAACAAGGAAATCAAACGTCTCCAATGCCCACAGGCATCTCTCTTTTATCCCTCCTCTCATGTTTACTTAGCCCAACAGAGTTAGAGTCATGATACTGTTGAGTTCTGTGTGAAACTTAGTCCCACGCATCCTGAATAGTCATAGATCACCCAAGAGTTTGTCTCTGCATCAAGCTTTCTATGGCTGGCTCAGCTCAGATCCATGTCTACTGTGAAAAACAACTCAAGGAAAACAATGTAACGGAGGATCAAATAGCACCACTTTGACTTGAAAAAGACAAATACGCCAAGATGAGTCGAGTCCCCATAACTGCCCTGGCCCTTACAACCCTCTCTCTACACTGTCCTCCAGACCCACTGGAACGAGCTGTCACTGCAGAGGGGCTGTCCAACTCCACGCAGGTACTTACAGACGTGCTGGCTGTAACCTGTGGACTAGAGCTGGTGGGTGCAGAGGTGTCTGATGACGCGGAGAGCTGTCGCACCAAGGGACTGTGTGGTGGGTGGTGGGTGGCCGCCAAGTAGCTCGAACTGCTCAGGTCCGTGTGATGCTTCAACACTGCAGAAGTCAACAGAAAAGAGGAAGACGTGGCTACCTCAACCTGCTCTACTTCCAGCACAAGACAGGAATGCCAGCAATATGCAGTAAAGGCAAAAATGCTTTCTAAGCCTAAAGGATAAAAAGATGAAGCAAACTGGTTGACGGGAGGTAGGGATGGAGCAGAGGTTGCTACAGAGTAAGAAGTGACCTACACTTA
The DNA here is from genome assembly GCF_937001465.1 of Orcinus orca. NCBI lineage: Eukaryota > Metazoa > Chordata > Mammalia > Artiodactyla > Delphinidae > Orcinus > Orcinus orca. Next base: position 37,666,571 of record NC_064577.1, on the reverse strand, counting down.
GAAGCAGTAGGGCCCCTCTACTCTGCCTTCCTAGAAAGTGAAGGACAAAGCTAAGGGCAATTATAAGAAGCCCAGGCTGCCCCAGAAAGCCCTGAGCAGGTGCAAACGAAGGCAGAGGTGCCGGGCCTGGCCCTACCTTCACTTCTCTCAGATGAATGGTCTCGCAATCTCATTTTGCTGTGGTTTGGGTCATGCACGGGTGGCGGCGGGTTGAGCGAGCGCTCTGCTTTGGGCGCTGTCACTCGCTCCACCATAGGCACGGCCCCCACATCGTCTAAGTGCTGCCTGTGGGTCCTGTCAGGCCGGGTTTGGTGATGGGACAGCTCTGAAGAGGGGAACAGAAAAAGAGCTGTGAAACACCTCCTCTCAATCTTTTCTTATTTGAGTTCCGAGCTCTTGAGTTCTCTCTAGGTCAGTGATAGACACCCAGGGCAGCAGGACAGTCCTCTGGGACTGACGCTTCTGGCAAATAACACACTGGCCAAAACAGGCCAGGAAGCCCACAGGGCTCTCAACCAGAAAAAAGTGACACCAGACTACAGAAGACAGCCTGCCCACAGATGGACCCAATGCCATGGAACAGGTGGCTGTTCACTGAGCCCCAAGATACATGGTGTCTGGAATAGCTTTCACAGTCCATCCGAGAGCATCTAAGACAAGTAGGAAAAGACGACTGTGAGCTGAATTTACATCAGTCAACTGCTTCTCCCAACCCCGACACAGTGCCATAGCCATACCAGTAACCTAAGAACATAAAAGGAATAGGAAAGTAATTGGAGGACTCTCTGGACCCCTGAAACTTACTGGCTGTTGTCAGGAAGGAGTTGACCAACTTGTGCCTGTCTTTACGAGTTGGATCAGGGAGACTGCCTGGCATGGGTGCTCTGTGCTTAAGTGAAAACTTTTTTGGAGGTTTGATTTTGTCAAAAGGTTTGTTCTGCCATTGAGATTTCAGCATGCTCTGGAAGTGCAGGCTTGTGGGAACATCTGCAAGAAACACAAAACACTGCGGTTTTAGTCCAGACACCTGGGCTCTGGGCTCTTCTCTCACAAAGTGAGGCGTGTTCACAGCAACTCTAGGTCACCGGTGAGCAAGACCCACACTGCACCCTTCTTTTATTTACCCAGTGGCAGGATGACCCAAGCAGGGCAAGCACTGTCAAGTGGAAGATCTGTTTATTGGAAATTTACTGAAGGTCATTCTTTTATTCACAGACAAGTCACTATTGCCTTTTATTTGCAAGTTCCAAACAAAAAAAATCTAAAACACCTTTTGTTAGATTGATGAACTTTTCTTTGTTCCTGTGTTCCACCAAGTCTGTTAATTTTACTGGTTTGAAAGATTGATAAACATCCTGTTCTTATTCTTCTAGAAACTGAAATATTTCGACCTACTTCTTTCTATCAACATAAAGTTAATCAGGATATATTCATTCAACAACTACTTACCGTCTATTATTTTATCAGACACTGTACTGGGTACTACATCTTCCCCTAAATAAGAACTATACTATTCTCCCCCCTCCTTCCTCCAGACCCTCACCACCTCCCACCTGGGGATTACCTAGGTTTTTAAGTGGATTAGTTAATATTCAATATCGTAAATTAATCTTTTAGACTTAATTATAATTTTTTAACCTTCTTTGGGGGTTCACCACTGTTTCTTGCATCTTTCCATTTTGTTAGTTTCCTCTTTTATTTTCCTAAGAATGTGGCCTTGAGTAATTTCTTTAGAGATAGTATTTCTAGATTAAAACCAGTTTTCTCTCAGACTTTAAAGCTATTACTACAGTGTCACCAATAAGATGGAATCTGACTCATTCACTTGTAGGTGCTCTGTTTCTTCCTTTAAACTTTTTTTTGGGGGAAAAAAGCTTGTTGTGGTACTCTATAGGTCAATTTGGGGAGAACTCTAATACTGAGTCTTTCAATCAGTGAACGTGGTACACCTCTCCATTTATTTAGGATTTCTTTAATTTTCTCTCATCAGTGTTAGGTAGTTTTTATTGTACAGTTCTTTAAAAAAAAAAGTTATTTATTATTAATTAACTTATTTAGCTAGCTGCACCAGGTCTCTTAGTTGCAGCACGCGGGATCCAGTTCCCTGACCGAGGATCAAACCTGAGCCCCTGCATTGGGAGTGTGGAGTCTTAACCACTAGACCACCAAGGAAGTCCCCATTGTACAGTTCTTATACATATTTTGTTAATTTGATATTTTTGATGACATTATACATGATAGCACTTTTAAAAATTTCAATTTATAATTGTTTACTGCTAGTATGTAGAAATACAGTAATTTTTAATATAGTGACCTATATCCTGTGATCTTGCTAAATCCATTATGAAGTTTTTGTTTGTTGTTGTGTTGTCCCTAGAATTTTCTACATACACAAGTATGTCACTTACAAAAAGCTGTTTTACTTTCTAATTTGTATGCCTTTTATTTCTATTTCTTGTCCTATTATTCTGGGTAGAACCTCTAGTGGCAATCTGAAACTTACATTTTTCCTTTTTATAGTCTCATTCTGAAACTTCACCACCATGGATATAGGTGTGGGTCTTTTTTCAGGGTTCTGAAAAACTTTCCATGGTCCTTTTTAATCTGAAGACCAGAACATCTCTCTTTAGCTCCCAGTTCCTCCTGGGAATCATTAACTACCTGGGACATAGTCAAAGTCCAAGCCCCTGGGACTTCCCTGGTGGCACAGTGGTTAAGAATCCGCCTGCCAATGCAAGCGGCGTGGATTCGAGCCCTGGTCCGGGAAGATCTCACATGCCATGGCGCAACTAAGCCCGTGTGCCACAACTACTGAGCCCACATGCCACAACTACTGAAGCCCACATGTCTAGAGCCCGTGCTCTGCAACAAGAGAAGCCACCACAATTAGAAACACTTGCACCACAACAAAGAGCAGCCCCTGCTCGCTGCAACTAGAGGAAGCCCAGGCACAGCAACGAAGACCCAATGCAGCCAAAACTAACATAAATAAAACAAATTAAAAAAAAAAAAAGGTCCCAGCCCCTGAGTTCATACCCGCTGCTGTAGCAAAGAATGAAACACCACCGCTTTATGGAAAAGGGGAAAAATCCAACCTAGCTATATTCCAAAACAAGTCCAAACTTATCACCCAGGCAAATGCCCAGGTCCCATCCTTAGTTCTGTGTCCTTTTTCACTGTGGGCAAAGAACCTTCCCCTACCAGCTCCTACCCCATAGGAGTTTACTCAAAAGCATGTGCTTTGGGCTTCCCTTTTTTCTAGTTTTATTTCTTCACAGTTATCCTGTTTGTTTTCCAGCTTTCAAAAATCACTCCAAACTCTATTCACCAATGGCATGCCTTCTTTTTTTCAGAATTGTTAGAGGTTTATTTAGTGTATTTTCTAAACATTATTGGGGTTTTGGTGCCCAGGGAGGATAGCTTAATCTGATGTGCTTAATCTGAGCTAGGAATGGGGGGCAAAGAAGAGGGGAATAAATGAACATTTACTAAACCCATTATACTGTGGCTGGCACTTAATCTTCGTAACAATTCCATGATGTAAACATTACTATGCTCCCTTTAAAGCTAAAAAACAGATCCAGAAAGGTGAATTAACTGTCAAGGTTACACAGTTTAGTATGTAACAAGCAACATTCAAACTCAGGTCTGTAAAATCCTAAAACCTATACTCTTAGCCACTACACCATGAAATTATTCTTTGGCCCAGAGAATGGAGCAGTTTAATCCTGGGGTGAAATCTGATATTTCTCAAATTATTCCCAAGGAACTGGAGAGTACAGGATATTTTTCAAAAGAGTTCTGCAGTGTAAAAAAGAAACTCCTTCCTATAGCATAGACCATGTATTTCATGACACTTCAAAGAACAAGATACATCTCTGGGAACAGTGCTATCTCCTGAAATTTTTCCCCATAATCATTCTTTCTTTTCTACACTTAAAAACAAATTCACCTATCCCAAACCTTAACACAAATATATCAGCTTTCAGCCAGGCCAACGATATCAGAGCTCATTGTACTCCCAGCCCTTAGATCCCACCCAAGGCCCTCAATAAAATGGTTTGATTTTCCCACCCCCCAAAGGTCAAATGTTAAAAAAAAAAAAAGATTTCCCAACTAAGAATTAAGTTTAGAGGTATTAGTGGTAAAAATTCCTTGCTCTAACTCAGAGTGGTTGGGGAAAAGTATATAGGAAATAAAGCATCGTCTAGAGGAATTCTGAAAGCTGGGCTGAGCCTGAAGGTATAAAGAAGGCTCAAGAAGTGGAAGAGCACCTCCTCTATATCCCAGGATACCCCTTGGTCAGCAGGAGAGTTATTCCCCCTTGGCAAAGGTTGGTTTTTTTTTTTTTTTTTTTGGCCATGCCACGCAGCATGCAGAATCTTCCCTGAGCAGGGATCGATCCCCCTGCATTGGGAGTATGGAGTCTTAACTACTGGACTGCCAAGGAAGCCTGCAAAGGCTGTTTAATGGGACTACAAAAGCATAGTAGTTTCACTGTCTTTTCCTTTTATTTTCCACAGTCACTGTGCTCCCAAACCTGAAAATTAAGCCAGGGAGAAAAGGAAATAGGATATGGTTATGGTGGAAATAAGTAGTCCTAGACACGGGTCCTCGTCCCATCACTGAGTAGGAGAAAACAAGAACAAATCACTTAGCTGGGCTTTAGCTTCTTCATCTGTAAAATGAGGCAGCAAGACTTGATCAGAGCTGGTAACATCCTAGCACACATGCTCTAGCTCTCTCCTCTTCTGTCTGCTGCAGGCACAGGCTACTCGCAACATTCTTTCTGTTGTACCCCAAGACCTTAGACCCATCTCAAATAATTAACTAGTTAATTAAATCCATACAGACAACATCAATCGAGTTAAGCACGAGAGAAAAGACATTTATATGTTATTGCTAGACCAGATGACTACTGATCTCTCAACTCTAACATGTTAAATCAATGAGTCTTCAACTTAAACTCCACTCTTAATCCCCTCCCCTCATTTAAATGCTCTGAAGCGGAAGCTGGCACAGTGTAGACCACTACTGCCTTGTGCTCTGGAGCTGAGGTACTAAGCAGAACCAAGAGCAATTTCCCCTATAAGCCCATTGAGTAAGCAGTTAGGGACAATAACAAACTGTTTAAGGGACTCAGGCTGCTAGAAGTTTGCTGTGTTTTAACTGCTTTTATATGAGTAAAGAGAAACTCAAGTTAAACCCCCCAGTCAGTGAACAAAAATGATCTCTTAGGAATTGCTGGTCTGAGTTCCTGTTCTGAGTAATAACACACCTGGGATCTACAGAGCTACAACTCTGAAACAGATTGGATATAGAGGACCTGAAAGTAAGCAAAGAGTTGTAAAAATGGAAGAGAACACAGTAGGGACCCATTCAGCTAGAGGACTCCACACACTGCATGCCTGCATAGGTAATGGCTATTAAAGTATATTATCAAACAGGAAGGTGCAGATCCTTGAAATGCAGATCAATGACAGGAAACATCATCTTAGGTTACTATTTCCTCAAACAAAATGAAAAGACTTTAACTTCAGGCCCACCAGGGTCTGACACTCCAAGATTAACCTGTTTTACTCATTACTTTCCACCATTTTCTCAAGAACACTTTCTTGTGGTGTTTTGTAATGCTCACTTCCTCCTCCTGCTGGTAAGGTGCAGTGGCCTCATGTATACAGCTAATTGTCTTGGCAAGCTCTCTCAAAAGAGCATTGATCTTCACAGCCAGCAGGTGGTGCTCTTATTAAGCACAAACCTAAATCTAAACATTCTTTTCCCCAAGGTTATATACATCCTCTACGTTTCAAGCTAAGGATTAACTGGCTTGATTAAGTGAGGTAATAAGGAAACAAGCTCCTCTTTCTGGAGTACTAAAGGGTTATCACACCCTAATGTCTCCACCTTCCAGTCAGGCAGTAGTTCCTCAAATTAATGGTAGCGGCTGAGGTGTGGCAAGATGGAAGACAGAACTCTAAGATTAAGAGCTGCAGTTGGTTCCCATCCTCACAAAGTACACAAACTGGTTAGGAAACATTAGTAAAACTCTACACGAAAATGAAAAGTTGGAAGTCCCGCCGTCTTTAAATACAGTCTAGAGAAGAGGCTGCAAAGGGGTGGCGCAGAAGTCAGGTGTGGAGCACGTCTGACCCACACAGGGTGCTGGCTGCTAGTCTTCACCATTACTCACTATTCTACACAGAGATATTTGGGGCATCTCAATACTTTAGGAGGCGCTATTCCCATCTTTGTGGCCCTGGGAATCTTCCAGTTTACAAATAGATAGCATTCTGAATGTGGCAGTTGTCTGGATCAAGTCAAAATTATCCTGATAGTCACAATATTAGATACAATAATTAGGTCCCCGAATCAACCCACAGAAAGTCTAATTTATCCACAGGCAGATATGTTAATCATTCTACTTGGTATATATATACTATTCCCCTGTACAGTCTCATAAGTAGAGTTTAATGACCAACTCGCTTGTCCAAACTCCAATGTCATGGTTAGGAGGGGTGTGTGTGTGTGTGTTTGTCAGAGAGACGGGAGAGAAGGGGGAAAGGCAGGAGGGGGAAAAAGTGGTGGGGGAGACAAGACAGACACAGAGAAACGGCAGGCAGGAAAATGAAGACCACATAGACCATAGAAAGGGGTCTCCTTCCTTTCCCCCTCATTTGCTACCTATAGTTGCTTGGAATGGAATGGAGTGGGGAAGTGTAAGGGCAGCAGTCAGATTTATAGATACGATGCAGTCAGAAGAACAGAAAGTGTTAATAGGGAATGGGTACCTCCTAGTAGAGATGCTGAATGATGGAACAGGAGACGCCAGACAGGTGTTTCGGGCATATCTGATCAGGGGATGGGAGACAGAATTCACAACTATACATGGTAATACTGCTGACAAAGGAATGATCAACATATTTATCAACTGATATTCAATGAGTATGGAAGAGACCTTATCAGAATCAGATATAACTATAGGCTTCAGCCTTCTTTATTCAAATATGAGACCATACAATTCAATATTGTAATCCTGAGAGAGTAACTCAAGAAATGTTCCCAAATCATCCTGGTGTCTCTGTCTGTAGCTAGAGTCTGGAAACAGGTAGAAACCTGACTTCTCTTAATATCCTGGCTGGGGAGAAACATGAACTATAGTGAAAAGAAGGACAGGTATCAGATGACCTCGGTTTGAATTCTGGAGCCTTCTACATTAGCTATGTAGCCTGAGATAAACCACAACCTCTCTAAGCCTATTTCTTGATCTGTAAAACTGAAGTAAATTTATAAGATTACTGAGAGAAGCAAATGAAACAAGTATAAGAAAAGTGCTTGTAAACTATAAAACACTATATAAATATTATCTTAAGTTATGTAAGTTATAATCCAAATGGCAAGAAAGGGTAAATGTCAATGACTCTGGAATCTGAAGTACAGAGGAGGATGTTGTAGTGTTTTCTACTCATCATGTTCTAAAGTTTATTTACTGCTCCACCACTCCTGACCTAAACCCCTGCCTAGCTTGCTAACCATATGTTTCAAGTTCTCTAAATATTTCCACTCTTACTAGAAGTGATGTGGCAGCAAGAATATTATACCATGCCTTTCTTACAGTTGAAGGGAGTCATGATAGTAAGGCTTGGAGTAGCTCAACAGATTTAGGTGACCAAGAAAGAATCCAGTCATTTGAAGAACAGATAAGGAATGAGGGGATTACAGTCATCTAATGTTTGATCAATTAGAAGATGGGATTCTCCAGGATAGTTTATCAGTAATGACTGTTTTTATAAATAAAGTTTTATTGAAATAGCCACACCCACTTGCTTATACATGGTCTACGACTGCTTTTGTGCTATATGGGCAGAGTTGCCTAGTTACAACATAGACTAAACCTAGCCAGTATGATCCATAAAGCCTAAATTATTTAGTATCTGCCCTTTTATGAAAAAGATAATATACTACTGATGCTAGAAAAAACTTGGGTTTTCTTCTCATGCCAATAAGTAAATCTTACATCCCATATAATTCACATTCCCCAGACTCCTGTTTTAGTTATCCTCCTTTCAAAAACTTGTACAGACTATCTGTAAGGTGCTATGAAGGATAGAGCAGGAAGAAAAACATGGTCCCTTATCCCGAGAGAACTTAAAATTTAACTAATGGAAAATAAGGTCATAAACAGCCATCATATAAGCCATAACACAGATAAAATAACACAGTGATTCAAGAGGGGCCAGATCATGAGATTATTTGCTAATCAGTGAAACAAATCCAGATTATGAAAACACTGGCTTCCTGTAGTCTACAGAACAGTTTTCAACATTTTTGCTCATGTACCCCCACCATTTGAAATGTAATTTTTTATTTTTTAAATTTTTAAATTTTTTTGGCCACACCGCGAGGCTTGTGGGATCTCAGTTCCCCGACCACGAATTGAACCCAGGCCCTGAGCAGTGAAAGCATTGAGTCCTAACCACTGGACCGCCGGGGAATTCCGAAATACAGTTTTTAAGAAAATCATAAACTCAGACAGTTGTAAAGGCTGTATTTTCTAGCATACTACATGCATTAAAGATATTTATTTATACCAACACCTCAGCATGTACATATATAATATTTACCTTAACTAAAAAAAATCTTTTACACCTACTTATTCAATCAGACTACAGTCACAGTAAAATCTAATTTCAGTTGTTAATTCTTTCTCTTTTTAAAACTTAAATACTGTACAGTTGACGTGCAATATGTTAGTTTCAGGTGTAAGTTATTAATTCTCTAAATATTTATTTTAAGGTGACAGAAAAGGCAGAGAATCTTGCCTTAAGTTATATACAAAAAAATAATGTACCTCCATCTTCATTATTTTTTATTCAAAACTTTTTTTACTTAATTCCCACAGGATTCTTCTTCAGGAGCCATGAACTCTGAAATGGTTCCTTTGGTGTCCCTACTGCCCAAGGTTTTTATACTCTGGGGGGCAAGACCCACAGCAAGACTCAATATGGGTAAGAGGAATGACTTTCACGTAGTGGGAGAAAAGCAATTATGAAAAGGGAGGTGGAAAAGGAAAATTGGCAGACACGGAGGCTTATCAGGTAGATCAACTTAGCAGCGCTGCCCATGCTGTTTTACATCATGGCACACATAGATAATACATTTTTTAAGACAGACTCTGTATAACAAGACCAGGCTCCAAGCATTGTGGCTGGAGGAAACTGTCCTAGCCTCACCATTTGAAGTGTTAGGGGAATTTCTCTCTTAGCAAGCTGCAAAGTTTTAGTGGCACATTCCGGTCTGGGAGATCTATTTGCAAAATTCTAAGAGAAGACTTTATTAACAGCAATACCTTGACAGTACCTGGGAGTTGTACCAGAATCTTGGCCGACTTTCTTTCACTTTGAACCCTTTAAGTCTCACGTATTAGACTTTATATTATGTAGACTTTCTTACCATCTGGAAATGCCAGAACCGGGTGAACACAAGAATCCAACTGGGAAAGGCGTTCCAACAGAGGGGCTTCATAGTGGATTTCTGGAGGTGTGGTGCTGGCACTGCCTGAGCCGCACAGTGCACAGGAGGGGTTCACATCACAGCCAGAGCGCACTGTGCTGTTCCGGTGAACCTGTGAAAAGTCAGACAAAACTGACAATTCAGTGTCTGATAAAAACCCAGCTCCCCATTCAGTATCCCAAAGATTCAAAAGGCCCTCTCTAGGGACTTCCTTGGCAGTCCAGTGGTTAAGACTCCGCACTTCCAATGAAGGGGGGCACGGGTCCGATCCCTGGTCAGGGAACTAAGATCCTGCATGCTGCGCAGTGCGGCCGGAAACAAACAAAAAATCATTATGATGTACACCTGAAACTATATAATGTTATATGTCCATTATACCTCAATAAAATAAGAAATAAAAGTGACCTGCAAGCTAAAAAAAAAAAGGCCCTCTCTAGATACATATATGACACCAAACAAAAAGTCTGACCAGTTTGTTAAAAGATTTCCATTTCTCCAACACATTAACCTTCAAAGTAATTAAGTAAACCTGCTTCTTCTCCAATGAAGACATCAAGTTATGTGAAGCCCTTAGGTCCTTACCAAGAACACTTTACAAAACCTGTATGTTTCTACCACCTTGATGGTTTTCCACCATCTGCTAAGGTGAATAGCTGGCTCCAGATTTCTGGCTGGAACATGACTTTGCCCTCTTCAGCAACTTCATCCACCTAAGAGCCATACTAATGAATAACAAACCATACCTCTCCTGTTCTTTTCACATCTCCTGCTATAAAAAGACTTCCAGGTGGCCTGAAACGACACGGCAAATTTCCGTGGACTATACAGAACTCATTAGCTACTCTTTAACCTAGCCTAAAAATCTACTGTTACAAAGCTCATACTTAAGTAATGAAAATGAATTTGGGATGGTGAGTGTTCATACCCACAGTCTTTGTGTTAGATTAACTCCAATGGGATAGAAATCATTTTCATTAAACTTCCTTTGTATACATGTTAGCAGGATAAGAAATACCTCTCCAGCTAAGTCCACAGTCAAAAATAATCACAGTTGGGCTTCCTTGGTGGCGCAGTGGTTGAGAGTCTGCCTGCCGATGCAGGGGACACGGGTTCGTGCCCCGGTCCGGGAGAATCCCACATGCCGTGGAGCGGCTGGGCCCGTGAGCCACGGCTGCTGAGCCTGCGCGGCATCCGGAGCCTGTGCTCCACGACGGGAGAGGCCACAAGAGTGAGAGGCCCACGTACCGCAGAAAATAAATCACAATAAAAAATAATCTAAGTCTTCAAAAGATTTAATTCTGTTAAAAACAAAATGGGATTTTTATGATTTTGTGCTTTGAGGAGAAAACTTCAGGTCATGCTGAATGCAGGATCCCTAGGTTCTTGTGTTAGGATGAACAAGTCTGGCATTTGCCAAATCATGACCACAAAAAAGTCATCTGGGTAGCATGCAGTCCTAGAAGAAGGGACTTGTCTGTGGAATGACACTATGACAAGGGATGCTAGGAGCAAGGGTAGTATCATAATAAAGACAAAAGGGTAGCATCAAAACTCTGTAACAACTGTGAGAGGTGCATTTAGTTTCAGCACACCCAACTCTTGAAAGCTGTTTGCCTTCACAGACACGCACAGAAGAAAGATAAATATGAGAACAATGCAGTCTTTATCAACATTCCCCAACTGCCTCCTTCTTGCAGCGACATAGATGGGTGGCATTCAAAGAAGGCCCTGTGAAGGTTAGACTGGGCAACTTACGCTAAAGTAAAAGTATTCTAATAAGCTGCAATTGTAGATGCCTTTGAAAGGAAATTATACCAACTAAACACACACTTCTGTAGACATTAACTGGTACTGTTTTGGGAAAAAATACCTCTTGCAACCTATTTAACCAGGGCTGGCTTTCTGGGGGAGGTAACATTTTGAGGCAGAGAGAGAGAGGGGCCTACGTTGGCAGGGACAAAGACCACAGACTGCACAGGAGATGAATGGGAGGATTTAGGTAATCAGAATCCAAAAATGGCACCAAAACTTTAAACACTGACAAGATTAGAAAAACATATAAAAATCAGAATAAGAAATCTTAAAAGGGAGGTATATTTTCTCCTCATAAATTAACCCATGACATCAATCAGCTCTCCAAGTGGGCAATGCACAGCATTCCATTTTATAGACTGGATGTAGAGTAAAAACGATATGGCAAGAGGAACAAACTAGGAGAAAGATTAAAATAAAAACTGAAATTACCAAAAGAAAAAATACATGCTAGAAACAGCAAATTTAAGAACTGCTCTTTGGGAGTTTATTTTCCCCCTCTTCCCAAACCCACCTCAAGAATGGCTTAGATAGGAACAGAGCAATTAATTAGATAAACTGTAAGACTGGCCTAATAAAGAGAAAAAAGGAAAAAATGCAAACATATAAGAACTCCTCAAAAAAGCACTAGTTAATTGATAAACTGGATACAAGATACAATAGTGTAGACACATACACACAGCCAAGTTAAAATAAAAATAAATAGTCTTGACATAATAATGTTATCCAAATAAAACACTAACATGTAGAGAGATGCAGAGAGAAGGAGGATAGAGGAATGTGCAAGAAACCACTGACGTGGTTATGATGGTGGGGAGGAGATTAAGGAGAGCTTTCATTTTCCACATTATGCATTTCTATAATGTTTAAATGTTACAATTTTTATATTCTATCTAACTGGAGAATACAATACACATGCCTTAAATAAAGGTAGGGGCTCAGACTAGTCTTGTGTCCTCAGTTAAGTCTTTAAAAACACTGAAGAACAGATAATTTCTATTCAATTAAAATGGCTGGTGCTAGCATAAAGAAATTAGATTTGTAGGGCTTCCCTGGTGGCACAGTGGTTGAGAATCTGCCTGCCAATGCAGGGGACACGGGTTTGAGCCCTGGTCTGGGAAGATCCCACATGCCGCGGAGCAACTAGGCCTGTGAGCCACAACTACTGAGCCTGCGCGTCTGGAGCTTGTGCTCCACACGAGAGGCCGCGACAGTGAGAGGCCCGTGCACCGCGATGAAGAGTGGCCCCCACTCGCCGCAACTAGAGAAAGCCCTCGCACAGAAACCAAGACCCAACACAGCCATAAATAAATAAATAATTTTTTTAAAATGAGTTTTCATCAGAATTAAAAAAAAATTAGATTTCTTTAGTCCTCTTAGAAAAATAGAATTGATTTAAAACCTGATAAAAAGTATGTGCACACATACTTACACACCAACCTTACTTTTGAATGAAAAACTGTGAAGTGTTAATAGAACCTAGAAGTATATAAAAATATCTTAATTTATTAAGAGATAAATTTGGGGAATTTTTTTGAAGGACAGTTCGGGCAACTTTAAATATACACACACAGAATTAAGATGCCAAATTATACACATGTATTTATTTGTTTATTTTTAAAACCACAAAAAAATAAAAACAACCTACCATGAGCAAGTGGGATTTATTCCTGGATATATATATGTAGTTTGCTTGAGTGCAGTGTTTTTTGTTTTCTGTACTGAATTCATTAGCATGGGTCGGTATAAAATTTAGCATAGGTCAATATGTAATTTGTAAACTAATAAGGTCTTAAAAGTGAGGAATTAAGTCTTTTAAATTTAATTATTTATTGTAAAGAGCAGAATAGCATACATAAACAGGTGCCTAAGGAAAACTTGTATTCTAATATGGAACTCTCATGAACACCTTTTTTTTTTTTTTTTTCTTCTAATGGTATGATAGTAGGCCATTTGATTATTTTTATGGCTTTAACTTTACAACAATGAAATATTCGTAAATTTTAAAAAGTATTTTTCTTTATTTGATGCGGGTGGGATACTGGAGAAATGAAAGGTCAAACATCTATTGAGGAATCCATACTTGTCTATATATTGTGTACTTTTATTTCAAGAACTGATTTAAAATTCCTAAAAGGATGCTATAATAAGTTATTATGCCATTTTACAGACTGAATTAAGTGAATTTCAGGGAGGTATGAAACTTGCCTAAGGCTATCCAGCTACCAAGCGGTAGAAGTGAGAATTAAATCCAGGTATACCTATTAAAAAAAAAAAAAAAAAAAAAAAAAGAAGGCGAGGGCAGCACCAGGGTATGGGGTTGTTAGTTTTATAGGGGTGAGTAATTTCATACGCTGATGAGTGGGAGGAGTATTCCAGCTATTTTGGGGAAGGGGTGGGGATTTCTAGGAATTGAGCCACCACCCACTTTTTGACCTTTATGGTCATCCTTGGAACTGTCGTGGCACCTGTGGGTGTGTCGCTTAGCTTGCTGATGTGTTACAATGAGTGTATACTGAGGCTCAAGGTCTAGTGGAAGTAGACTCGCCCGCCATCTTGGACCTATTTTGTTCTAATCAGTTTATGTTGTGTCCTCGGGCTATGTAATTCTTTTAAAGGTTGTGCCCTGCCCCCTTTCCTCCTGTTTCATATTGAATATATAATATTTACCAGAGTATGTTTTAATAATTAATACACGATATATTGTATAATTAATTTATATATCATATATATAATGATATCTTAAAAAAAAAAGATACATCTTAAATAAACAATCTAAACTTACACTTAAAAAAAAAAAAAAAAAAAAGTATTTGATATTAGGACATCAATTAATACAATTTCACACTGCCCATTCAACATCTCCACTTAGATGTCTTAACAGGTATTCAGAGTTAGTGAGTTAACACTGAGCTCCTAACTCTTCCCAACTTCCAGTTGCTCAATCGTAAATCATTGGACTCATCCTAAACTCCTTTATCATACCCCCAAACCAATTATGAAATCCTATCGTCTCTGCCTTCGAAATGTATCCAGGATCTGACCACTTCATACCACCTCAACTGCGGTCACTATCTTTTCTCATATGGGTTTCTTAAATAGCCTCCAAACTGGTCTTCCTGCTTGTCCCTCCTTCCAGTTATTTGACACAGTAGTTGATGTAATCTTGTTTTACAACCTCAGTCAGACCATGCCAGTCCTCTGCTCAAAACCTTCCAATGGCTCATCTCATGAGGAATAAAAGTCAAAGTTCTGGCACTGGTACACACAAAGCCCTATACCATCTGTCACTTCTATCCCCTCTCTGACTTCATTTCCTGCTTCTCTCCTAGCTCACGCTACCAGTTCCTCTGACCTCCTTGTTCCTTCCCCAAAATGACAGGCAAACTTCCTGATCACAGGCCCCTGCACTTGGCTCTTCTATTAGCTCCATGGTCATTCCCTCACCTCAGGTGTTTTTCTCAAGTGTCATCTTCCTAAAAATAACTTTTATTTAGAAACATACAAGTGACCAAAGAGTCTATCTATTCTTGACTATAACAACAATAAAAAAAATACTGGAATAAGTTTAACTAGAAATTTTAAGCACAAAGCTTAAAGCTATTAATTATTAATATTCTACAAATTAATCTATAATCTTAAACTCAGTAGGTTTTTGGTACAGAAGAGAGAAGAGGCAAATGTAACTTAAATAAACTACAAACTGGAAGAATAAATGCCAAGGGGAAAAGTTCCCAGAAATTTTCTGATAAGCAAAGGTAGACGGGAGTGATATGCCCTACCACATTTTAAAAGTTACAGTAATTTAAAAAAATATGCTACTGGTTAAGGAACAGAAAAATTAATTAAACAAAAAGAAAAAATAGACCAATATATATAAC